>NC_091629.1:3070700-3684840 GCF_027580195.1 Bos mutus
ATAAGGGACTTGTTCTAAAATTACTCGGTTATGTCAAAATGTAAATATAGAAACAGATTGCACCTAAGTGGGATAAAAATTATAGAAAGTTGGTCATTTTAAAGCAAACATGTACCCAGATACAAAGTACATTGATACATCTTGTTTTCTTGTTTAAAATATTTTTCACAACAACCCAAATGGAGAGGTATTACTCTTTCCGTTTTTACAAATGGTAAATTGGGGCTCAAAAAATACAAGTAATTTACTTATGTCATAGAGCTAATTTATTGCAAAGTTGAGATGCTCCCCAGAGTTGCTTGACTTCCAAGATGGTATTAACTTCCCCACGGTTCAGTTCAGTTTGGTTTGGTCACGCAGTCATGTCTGACCCCATGGACTGAAGCACGCCAGGCTTGCCTGTCCATCACCAACTCCTGGAGCTTTCTCAAACTCATGTCCATCGAGTCAGTGATGCCATCCAACCATCTCATCCTCTGTTGTCCCCTTCTCCTTCTGCCTTCAATCTTTCCCAGCATCAGGGTCTTTTCCAATGAGTTAGTTCTTCACATCAAGTGGCCAGAGGACTGGAGCTTCAGCTTCAGCATCAGTCCTTCCAATGAATATTCAGGACTGAATTCCTTTAGGATTGACTGGATTGATCTTCTTGCAGTCCAAGGGACTTTCAAGTGTCTTCTCCAACACCACAGTTCAAAAACATCAATTCTTTAGCATTCATCTTTCTTTATAGTCCAACTCTCACATCCATACATGAGTACTGGAAAAACCATAGCATTGACTAGACAGACTTTGTTGGCAAACTAATGTCTCTGCTTTTTAGTAGACTGTCTAGGTTGGTCATAGCTTTTCTTCCAAGGAGCATGCATCTTTTATTTTCATGGCTGCAGTCACAGTCTGCAGTGATTTTGGACCCCAAGAAAATAAAGTCTCTTACTGTTTCCATTGTTTTCCCAACTATTTGCCATGAAGTGATGGGACCAGATGCCATGGTCTTAGTTTTTTGAATGCTGAGTTTTAAACCAGCTAGGCTAAATTTTTCCCATGGTATTTTCTCCTTTTCAAGTTGGCTTATATACATACACCAGTTTTAATGGATGGGAATATAGCATGCAATTGCATGTAAAATATATGGGATATAGACATAATTTAACAATTATACAAGTAAACATGGTTCACACTAGAGATCTGAACAAATTCAACAACATGAGCTTATAAGTTAATTAAGAAGACATAATACCCCATCACGGTAAACAAAAGAGTCCAAAATGCAGTACTTGGATGCAATCTCAAAAATGACAGAATGATCTCTGTTTGTTTCCAAGGCAAACAATTCATTATCACAGTAATCCAAGTCTAAGTCCCAACCAGTAATGCTGAAGAAGTTGAAGTTGAATGGTTCTATGAAGACCTACAAGACCCTCTAGAATTAACACCCCAAAAAGATGTCCTTTTCATTATAGAGGACTGGAATGCAAAAGTAGGAAGCCAAAGAGATACCTGGAGTAATAGGCAAATTTGGCCTTGGAGTACAAAATGAAGCAGGGCAAAGGCTAATAGAGTTTTGCCAAGAGAACGCACTGGTCATAACAACCCTCTTCCAACAACACAAGAGAAGATTCTACACATGGACATCACCAGATGGTCAATACCAAAATCAGATTGACTATATTCTTTGCAGCCAAAGATGAAGAAGCTCTATACAGTCAGCAAAAAGAAAACCGGGAGCTGACTGTGGCTCAGATCAACTCCTTATTGCCAAATTCTGACTTTCAAATCAAAAAAAGTGGGGAAAACCACTACACCATTCAAGTATGACCTAACTCAAATCCCTTATAATTATATGGTGGAAGTTACAAATAGGAGCAAGGGACTAGATCTGATAGACAGAGTGCCTGAGGAACTATGGACTAAGGTTAATGACATTGTGTATGAGGCAGTGATCGAGACCATCCCAAGAAAAAGAAATGCAAAGAGGCAAAATGGTTGTCTGAGGAGGCCTTACAAATAGCTGAGAAAAGAAGAGAAGCTAAACACAAAAGGAGTAAAGGAAAGATACACCCATTTGAATGCAGAGTTCCAAAGAATAGCAAGGAGAGATAAGAAAGCCTTCCTCAGTGATCAATACAAAGAAATAGAGGAAAACAATAGAATGGGAAAGACTAGAGATCTCTTCAAGAAAAGTAGATACGAAGGGAATATTTCATGCATAGATGGGCACAATAAAGGACAGAAATGGTATGGACCTAACAGAAGCAGAAGATATTAAGAAGAGGTGGCAAGAATACACAGAAGAACTATACAAAAATATCTTCATGACCCAGATAACCACAATGGTGTGATCACTCACCTAGAGCCAGCCATCCTGGAATGCGAAGTCAAGTGAGCCTTAGGAAGCATCACTAGGAACAAATCTAGTGGAGGTGATAGAATTCCAGTTGAGCTATTTCGAATCCTAAAAGATGATGCTGTGAAAGTTCTGCACTCAATATGCCAGCAAATTTGGAAAATCGGCAGTGGCCATAGGACTGGAAAAGGTCAGTTTTCATTCCAATCCCAAAGAAAGGCAATGCCAAAGAATGCTCAAACTACCACACAATTGCACTCATCTCACACGCTAGCAAAATAATGCTCAAAATTCTCCAAGCCAGGCTTCAGCAATATGTGAACCATGAACTTCCAGATGTTCAAGCTGGATTTAGAAAAGGCAGAGGAACCAGAGGTCAAATTGCCAATATCCGTTGGATCATCGAAAAAACAAGAGAGTTCCAGGAAAGCATCTACTTCTGCTTTATGGACTATGCCAAAGCCTTTGACTGTGTGGATCACAATAAACTGGAAAATTCTTAAAATGATGGGAATACCCGACCACCTGATCTGCCTCCTGAAATCTGTATGCAGGTCACGAAGCAAAAGTTAGAACTGAACATGGAACAACAGACTTGTTCCCAGTTGCAAAAGGAGTACATCAAGGCTGTATATTGTCACCCTGCTTATTTAGCTTATATGCACAGTACATCATGGGAAATGCTGCACTGGATGAAGCACAAGCTGGAATCAAGGTTGCCAGGAGAAATATCAATAACCTCAGATGCACAGATGACACCACCCTTATGGCACAAAGTGAAAAACTAAAGAGCCTTGAAGAAAGTGAAAGAGGAGAGTAAAGAAGCTGGCTTAAAACTCAACATTCAAAAAGTGAAGATGACAGCATCCAGTCCCTTCACTTCATGGCAAATAAATGGGGAGAGAATTGAAGCAGTGAGAGACTATATTTTGGGGCTTCAAAATCACTGCAGATTGTGACTACAGTCTTGAAATTAGAAGACACATTCTCCTTGGAAGAAAAGCTATGACCAACCTAGACAGTCTACTAAAAAGCAGAGATATTACTTTGCCAAAAAAGGTCCATCTAGTCAAAGGTATGGTTTTTCCAGTAGTCATGTATGTATGTGAGAGTTGGACCATAAAGAAAGCTGAGCACCAAAGAATTGATGCTTTGAACTGTGATGTTGGAGAAGACTCTTGAGAGTCCCTTGGACAGCAAGGAGATCCAACCAGTCCATCCTAAAGGAAAGTAGTCCTAAATATTCATTGGAAGGACTGATGCTGAACCTGAAGCTCCAATACTTTGGCTGCCTGATGGAAGAACTGACTCATTTGAAAAGACCTTGATGCTGGGAAAGATTGAAAATGGGAGAAGGGGATGATAGAGGATGAGATGGTTGGATGGCATTATTGACTCGATGGACATGAGTTTGAGCAGGCTCCAGGAGTTGGTGATGGACAGGGAAGCCTGGCGTGCTGCAGTCCATCAGGTTGCTAAGAGTCGACATGACTGAGTGACTGAACTGCATTGATTAGAAAATAAGAGAATCATTAAATTTGCATTTCTACATGAGTGCCTATTACTTTTACTTCTCCATGGTGAGCAATATCTAGGAATTTTGTGTGTCAAAATTTACTTTTGATTTATGTGTTAGACACCATATTTCAATGCCACATTGATTCCTTCAAATGCAGCAGTTTGTATATTACAACAATACTGATTATGGTAAATAAACAATCTTTTGTACATTTTAAAATTATTTTAAGCCCTAAACTTTCTCCTTTATGAAATAAAGTGGTTGGCCTGAGATTTGTAAAGATAATAACTATGATTTTTAAATATAAATCATTTCCATAACCATCTTTGTGAAAGCTGACCAGTGGACCATGCCAAAATCAGACACTGGAATAAGTAAGACCCTGAACCAAGAGAATCCAACCGAAAAATGTGTTATGTAGAGGTCTAGAATGAGAGCTCTATACACAAGGGAAAATTGCCTGTTCCAAACAATTATATCCCTTTTTGTAGAGATTCATTTTGTAATGTATCGGATGAATTTAGTATAACCAGAGAGAGGAAAGGGGCCAGAGACTGAGTCAGACTTGCTGACACTGAGGCAGTAATAGAATGCCAGAAGCCAGAGGTAAGCAGAGCTTTAAACAGATGGAGCCATAAAATGGAGCCGAAGAAAGACCCAAGTTGGTCTCTGTGGATTAAGAGTAGAATAAGATATTAACTATTATAGCTGAGCCGTGGGAATAATGATATTGTAATAAGAAGTAATAATGCTTGTATCTGAAAAAAAAAAAAAAGCAAAAAAACAAGTGTTTCTTTTGATCCCTTAATCTGCTCCACATCACACTAGAATCAATTCTTCCTCATCAGTAGTATTCCAGATCTGTAAGGCCTTCCTATGAAGCCAATTCTATCTCCTTTTTTCTTTATTAAAAAATCACAAAAATTCATATAATCTAAGTAACATGTGCAACCATTTGGCAAACTGAAATGACATAAAACAAATAGATCGTCTCTAATTTCTTCTCTAAGATCCCAGCTTCTGGTCCTATCACTCCATGGCAAATAGAAGGGGAAAACTGGAAGCAGTGACAGATTTTTTTTTTTTCCCCATGGGTTCCAAATCACTGTGGACAGTGACTGCAGCCATGAAATTAATGCCAATGATCTTGAACCACAAGGAGATCAAACCAGTCAACTTGAAATCAACCATTCATTAGAAGGACTGTGGCTAAAGCTTCAGTGCTTTGACCGCCTAATGCAAAGAGCCGACTGATTGGAAAAGACCCTGATGCTGGGAAAGATTGAGCAGAAGAGGGGAAGGGGTTGACAGAGGATGAGATGGTTATGTACTATCACTGACTCAACGGACATGAGTTTGAGCAAACTCCAGGAGCTAGTGGAGGACAAAGGAGCCCAGCAGGCCTAGTCCATGGGGATTTCAAAGAGTCAGACATGACTTAGTAACTGAACAGCAACAAGTTTCTTCTCGTTCAAATGATGCCTAGAAGAATTTCATCAGCTCATCCCAAAAGAATAAACAGAAGTTTGGCATAAACATATAAGGGTTACAGCAGAGCAAGCCTGAATGTCCAGAAGTGGGATAATGTATGGAACACTGAGATGATGAAAGTAACACAGAATCTGAGAGCTCGGTGGGGGTGTAACTGGGGTTGAGGAGACAGCAGGGTCCATATAAGAAGGGATCATATGTGTTATCCTGTAGAATTTAGTTTTTTTTTTTTTAATTTTTAGCTATATTTGACTTATAATATTATATCAGTTTAAGATTTTATCCTGCAAACTAAGTGGAGACAGAGTTTATTCCATAGCAAGCATGATAATTTTCCATTTTATGAAGATAACTTTGGAAGCTATGTAGAAGACAAGATTACTGAGTCTTAGTTGATAAGTGGATGACAGTTAATCTGTTGTATGATTGAGTTGAGAAGTGACACAACCTTGAACGAAGGTAGTGATGATGAGCATGAAAAACAGAAAAGTTACTAAAGGGGAAATAGCAGGAGTTGGTAGAGAGAGGGGTAGATTAGGAGTTTTGGATTAAAATATATCCCCCACTGTAAATTAGATCATGACGGACCTACTGTGCAGCACAGGGAACTATGCTCATTAGCTTCTAATAACTTATAGTGGAAAATAATCTAAAAAACAATATTGTATATATCTGAGTCACTTTTCTGTACACTGAAACTAACATATTTAAATCAAATATATTTCAATATAAACTAGAAAAAAGTGATACAGAATTAAAAAGGGAGGCTGCCCCAGTGACTCAGTGGTAAAGAATCCACCTGCAATGCAGGAGGCGCAGGAGACATGGTTCGATCCCTAGGTCAGGAAAATCCCCTGGAGGAAGGCACGGCAACCCACTCCAGTATTTCTGCCTGGAGAATCCCTTGGACAAAGGAGCCTGGTGGGCTGTACAGTCCATAGGGTTGCAAAGAGTCAGCCACTACTGAAGTGACTTAGTATGCATGCACTATTCAAAAAAAGTAATTGCTATTAGTATTGCTAGATTTGGGGGATACATAAAGAACTCATATTATTGCTAGAAACTAGCCCATAAACAGGCAAGATAGAGTGAGAAATATTAAGTAGACTTTTTTCATAGAACTACACAGGCAGGAAAAGTAACAGACTAAAGCAAACAGCATGTTCAAAGACACCGGACTGAGAAAGAAAAGATTTATTTTATATTCTTGTTCTTATCTACCCATTCTCTCATTCTGTAGGCGATGTGTACTCTGTGTTTCAAAATGCGCCCTTTTTCTCTCATTTATTTTCATTAGTAGAAAAACCAACTCTGTTCTACAGCCTCCAAGAGGATTTTTCACTGTTTCCCTTCTCTGAGCTCTGTGTGTCTCATATGTACCGTGGGGTTTAATATGTACTCAGTACTGGCTATCTATGTGAGCTTTCTCTTCATTATTAAACTCTAAGGGTTTTTAGTAAAGGGGTCATACATTTTATTATTTCCTTGGATTTAGCACCTCATTGGTTATTTTGTCTGCAATAAATATATTTGCAAATGGGTATATGGAGAAATGGGTTTCCTAGGTGGCACTAGCTTTAAAGAACCCATCTGCTAATGCAGGAGATGTAAGAGATGCAGATCGCAGGTTCTATCCCTGGGTCAAGAAGATCCCCTGCAAGAGGGTATGACAACCCACTCCAGTATTCTTGCCTGGAGAATCCCACGGACAGAGGAGCCTGGCAGGCTACAGTTCATGGGGTTGCACAGAGTCTGACATGACTGAAGCAACTTAGCACGCACACAAGAATGGAGAAATGGATGGGTGCAGGCAAAGAACTGCTGGGTTAGCCCTACACCTAGTCTGAAGTGTCATTGATGCACATTGAATAAAGGAAGAAAACATGTTATAATAATGTGACTGTCATCAGAATGATGAAATAAATCAGATTCTCAAAGTGTATGAACACTTTTCAGCACACATTCTTTTCCTGTAAAACCCGATCAGTTGTTGAAAAGGTTGCTATACTGTTTTAGGAAATACATCCCTGCAGGCTCAGTTCATACACAAATTCTAACATATTTGCTGGAAAAGTCTTATTGTCCCAAAAGCCTTGTGGGTCTCTAATATATCCATGCAGCATTCTCTCTCAGAATCTTTACATCACAATATCCTTTATTCTTTCATTGCGAGACTATTTGTAACATCCCTAATTTGGTGCTGTGTCCTTTAATCTATTGTTCTCAGTATTTTCACATTATAATTTTCTATCTCTTTCCTCCTTTTTGTATTAGTTGACCTCCTCCTATTGGTGGATTAGAATCATTATGTGTGTGAGATTCCTAGCAATTATGCTTTGAGTGTTAATAAGTATTTATTCTGATTTTATTAGGAATAATGTTATGATGATGTGGAATTATAGAAATGTGTGAATGGGTTGTGGGCCTCACAAAACAAAGCCTTTGAAACTATTGCCAAAAGCAAAAATAAACATAGCTATCTTCTTTAAAAATCTCTTGCTAAAATAAACATACCAAGGGTTGTTAAATAAAAGTGCTAAAGCAAGTTTTCACCTACACTGATGGAGATAGAAGGATGAAGAAATGTGATATTCAGTCTGCCATTTCTGGGTGAAAACTGTTTGAAGAGTCCCTAAACATACTTTTATTGTGTTTGCTTTACTTTAAAAAATGTTCCACAGCTCTAGCTTAGAATAACTATGATTCTTTTTCTTTCCCCCAGGGAGACTAGATAAATGGCTATAACAGACAGATGCAGTTTGTTCCATGACCTAAGACCATGTTCAGATACACGGGTTACTGAAAAGGTCATACCTACATCCAGGTACAGGACTCTAAATCGTGTATATGAATAACAATTGGTCTCAAAAATCAATAAAATGCAAGGCTACTGACAGAGGTGATGGGACTTAGGTATAATAACATGATGACTGGTCTTAGACCAAGTGAGTTGTTGTGTGTGAGAATTTTCCTTCAAATGAAGTGTTTGATTAGGTCGTCTAGTTAGATCTCAGTGGCAAACAGGATGCCAAGATATCAGTCAATAAGCCTGCACATTGCCAATTTCTGAGGATTCTGTGATAAAAGAGACTTATAATGCTTTTCCAATAACTGAGGTAAATTCTAGTTTTTAAAATGTGAGCTAAGAAATGAAAATTTGGGTGATCTCTGTTTTGCCTGATTTGCCCGATTTCGTCTGCTACCGACTACTGTGAGGTATTAAAGGATCTTAACCTCATTGCATGTTGGTTTCTTAATGTGTATGATGAAAATCATAATGTTGAACAATTCCTGAGGGCATGGCAATTAACCAGCATTTATAAAACACTTTAAAGAGAGGTGCCATGTGAGAGCAAATTATTTAATGTAAACCAATAGATGGCTTATGAGCATACCATCTGACTGAGATCTCTGTATCTGCTGACCTAGCTGGGTGTAATCAGAAAGACAGCTGGAATTTGACAACAAAATTCAAAAGTCTGGCTACTATTCCAGAATTCTCTGGACTTACAGAGAGCTGATTATATGACTTTGCTCTGTAGAGTACGTTTTAACATGCTGTAAGTTTCAATCATTCTTTTCAGAGGTTTGATTTCCACCCACCTAAGAAAGAGAAACCTAAGAAAATTGGTTGCAATAACCACCATATTCCTCAAAGTGGTTAAAAAAATATGTAATATATATGTGAAAAATATGAGCATATTAGGTAGAACAAAAGAGAAACAGTGATCTGAAAAATAAGAAACCTATCAAAAAGAAGACATAAATGACTTCCTGTTTAAGATGAAAGCCAAAGGTGATGTGCAGAGGGTGATGAAACTGACAGCCATGCTTAGTTACCGGTATGTTAGTTACTCAGTCAGGTCTGACTCTTTGCAACCCCAAGGACTATAACTCACAAGACTCTTCTGTCCATTGAATTCTCCAAGCAAGAATACTGGAGCAGGTAACCGTTCCCTTCTCCAGGGGATCTTCCCAACCCAGGGATTGAATCCGGGTCTCCCACATTGCAAGCAGATTCTTTATCGTCTGAGCCATCAGGGAAGTCCCTTGTAACACACACACACACACACAAATTGGACTCATGTTAAGTCAGTAGGCTGGTGCAAACCGGCTGAGGAGAATTGTTCTGTGTGAACCCTTGTCACTTTCTCACATCACCTTGAACAGATGGCTGTCTGTTGCTTTGTCATCAGGAAGAAGGAGAGCAGCAGCACAGCCTAAAAGTCCAGGAGCGACCCCAGAGCAACCCTATCCAGGGCTAGGTGGAGTGGGGAGCTTACAGCAATGAGCACGATACTCAATGCCCTGAGTGTCCCCTCCAGGATTCTTCCTCAGTTCTGACTTGGCAGACTGGTTCCAAAGGATGGTGCCAAGAGTCAGACGGAAGAGCTGAGTCCTGGGAAGAGGCACAAGAGCCATTGCTTGTTTGCGGAAGGTAGTGCAGCCACTAAGGGAGCAGAAATTGATTTACAACAACAGGAAAGTCTGCCTTGAGGCATCCTCAGGCCCACCACTTGCATCCTCTAAACGCAATAGTGGAGAATGACCACTAGGGGAGCCCATGAGCCTAAGTGTCAGTGTAGTACTCTTGCCTGGAAAATCCCATGGATGGAGGGGCCTGGTGGGCTGCAGTCCATGAGGTCGCTAAGAGTAGGACACAACTGAGCGACTTCACTTTCACTTTTCACTTTCATGAATTGGAGAAGGAAATGGCAACCCACTCCAGTGTTCTTGCCTGGAGAATCCCAGGGACGGGGGAGCCTGGTGGGCTGCCGTCTGTGGGGTTGCACAGAGTTGGACACGACTAACGCGACTTAGCATCAGCAGCAGCAGCAGGACCCCGTACTATGAAACAAAGATCACAATGGACTTGCGAATGCCAGTGCAACTGGAATAAATGGAAAAACAAAAGAGAATCTAAAATAGCATAACAAATATGCCCAGAAGAGATATTACAAGCTTTAAGCAGTACCAGATTTAAATACATTAGAGTAAAATGGATATAAAAGGCATAAATGTTAAAAAAAAAAAAGGTAATAAATATACAACAATGTGTTTTATAACAGAGAGCCTTCATAAAGAAATTTCTGTCAATAGGAATATGTGGGAGCAGCTGATTAGGGAATGAGAAGGCCTGGTGAAAGGAAATCATCTTTCAAAGGAGACATCATCACAATTTCTTCATGGGGACCAGTCCATTACAGCAAGATAAATATTATCGTCTTATAAGGACCATTATGGTTATTGATTACTTTGGCTATTTAAGAATGAATCAGATTTTATTTTATATTTTTGAGGACAGGGAAGCCTGGCATGCTGCAGTCCATGGGGTTGAAAAAAGTCAGAAATGACTTAGCAACTGAATAACAACAAAGCTTACAGATTGGCTGCTCAAAATACTTTTCCAACACCTATAACCCCAACCCCGACTATTCTGTTATCAGATCAGATCAGATCAGATCAATCGCTCAGTCGTATCCGACTCTTTGCGACCCCATGAATCACAGCACACCAGGCCTCCCTGTCCATCACCAACTCCCGGAGTTCACTCAGACTCACGTCCATCGAGTCAATGATGCTATCCAGCCATCTCATCCTCTGTCGTCCCCTTCTCCTCCTGCCCCCAATCCCTCCCAGCATCACAGTCTTTTCCAATGAGTCAACTCTTCGCATCAGGTGGCCAAAGTACTGGAGTTTCAGCTTTAGCATCATTCCTTCCAAAGAAATCCCAGGGCTGATCTCCTTCAGAATGGACTGGTTGCATCTCCTTGCAGTCCAAGGGACTCTCAAAAGTCTTCTCCAACACCACAGTTCAAAAGCATCAATTCTTCGGCGCTCAGCCTTCTTCAAAGTCCAACTCTCACATCCATACATGACCACAGGAAAAACCATAGCCTTGACTAGACGAACCTTTGTTGGCAAAGTAATGTCTCTGCTTTTGAATATGCTATCTAGGTTGGTCATAACTTTCCTTCCAAGGAGTAAGCGCCTTTTAATTTCATGGCTGCAGTCACCATCTGCAGTGATTTTGGAGCCCCCAAAAATAAAGTCTGACACTGTTTCCACTGTTTCCCCATCTATTTCCCATGAAGTGGTGGGACCGGAAGCCATGATCTTCGTTTTCTGAATGTTGAGCTTTAAGCCAACTTTTTTACTCTCCACTTTCACTTTCATCAAGAGGCTTTTGAGTTCCTCTTCACTTTCTGCCATAAGGGTGGTGTCATCTGCATATCTGAGGTTATTGATATTTCTCCCAGCAATCTTGATTCCAGCTTGTGTTTCTTCCAGTCCTGTGTTTCTCATAATGTATTCTGCATATAAGTTAAATAAACAGGGTGACAACATGCAGCCTTGACAAACCCCTTTTCCTATTTGGAACCAGTCTGTTGTTCCATGTCCAGTTCTAGCTGTTGCTTCCTGACCTGCCTACAAATTTCTCAAGAGGCAGATCAGGTGGTCTGGTATTCCCGTCTCTTTCAGAATTTTCCACAGTTTATTGTGATCCACACTCCTGGTCTTGTTTTTGCTCACTGTATAGAGCTTCTCCATCTTTGGCTGCAAGGAATATAATCAATCTGATTTTGGTGTTGACCATCTGGTGATGTCCATGTATAGAGCCTTCTCTTGTGTTGTTGGAAGAGGGTGTTTGTTATGACCAGTGCATTCTCTTGGCAAAAGTCTATTAGTCTTTGCCCTGCTTCATTCCGTATTCCAAGGCCAAATTTGCCTGTTACTCCAGGTGTTTCTTGACTTCCTACTTTTGCATTTCAGTCCCCTATAATGAAAAGGACATCTTTTTTGGGTGTTAGTTCTAAAAGGTCTTGTAGGTCTTCATAGAACCATTCAACTTCAGCTTCTTCAGCGTTACTGGTTGGGGCATACATAGACTTGGATTACTGTGATATTGAATGGTTTGCCTTGGAAACGAACAGAGATCATTCTGTCGTTTTTGAGATTGCATCCAAGTACTGCATTTCGGACTCTTTTGTTGACCATGATGGCCACTCCATTTCTTCTGAGGGATTCCTGCCTGCAGTAGTAGATATAATGGTCATCTGAGTTAAATTCACCCATTCCAGTCCATTTCAGTTAGCTGATTCCTAGAATGTTGACATTCACTCTTGCCATCTCTTGTTTGACTAACCAAGAAAAGAAAACATCACTACCTGAACTCTTTGGTAAACAATTTCATAATAAGATAACAAAAATAAAATCCTTCCATGTTATATATGTACAATAATTTATAAAGTAGAATAATTTTAAAGTGATTTTATAGCAGCAATAGGGCACTATTAAAATGAAAAAAATCTTAAATTATATTGTAAAGATTTAGCATTCCAGGAAAATGTCACTTCAAAATAAACTTCTAACAGTTAATTATCAGTGATATTTAACTTGCACAAAAATTAAATATCACCATATAATCCTGTGATCATTTTATTGCTTTTGTAGACATTTCAATATTTTAACAGTTTTCAAGTAACAATAAGAAAGCCTTACCCTGAGCTCCATTGATAGTTTTGTATGAAAAACCATATGACATTCTTGTTTCTTGTTTTACAAATATACCTTCACAAAACATGAGAAAAATAGTACATTGTTACCAAGAAATAAGTATCTAATTATAGTGTATAAATTGTTAAAATCCCAAGAATTAGCTTTAGTGATATGAAATATAATACCAACTCAAGAAACAGTGTTTACTATTTTTCTGTTAAAGCTTAGCCACGATCATAAAAGACTGTAGGAACTGATAACTTCTATTTCAGTGTTTAACGTTTACTAGCAGTTGCATGATTTACAGATGAATTGATAAATACTATACATTCTTACCCTTATATGTACATGATACAAAGGTTATGTAAAATATAGTAAAGTATATAAATGAAAATACAAAACCTTTTATTGAGACAGGTAAAAGATTCAGTTCAGTTCAGCCGCTCAGTCATGCCCCACTCTGCAACGCCGTGGACTGCAGCACGCCAGGCCTCCCTGTCCATCACCAACTCCCGGAGTTTACTCAAACTCATGTCCATTGATTTGGTGATGCCATCCAACCATCTCATCCTCTGTCACCCCTTCTTCTCCCACCTTCAATCTTTCCCAGCATCAGGGGTTTTTTCCAATGAGTCAGTTCTTCACAAAAGGTAGCCAAAGTATTGGAATTTCAGCTTCAACATCAGTCCTTCCAATGAATATTCAGGACTGATTTCCTTTAGGATGGGCTGGTTGGATCTTCTTGGAGTCCAGGGGACTCTCAAGAGTCTTCTCCAACATCACAGTTCAAAAGCATCAGTTCTTTGACACTCAGCTTTCTTTATAGTTCAACTCTCGCATCCATACACAACTACTGGAAAAACCATAGCTTTGACTAGATGGACTTTTGTTGGCAAAGTAATATCTCTGCTTTTTAATATGCTGTCTAGGTTGGTCATAGCTTTTCTTCCAAGGGGCAGTTCAGTTCAGTTCAGTCACTCAGTTGTGTCCGACTCTTTGTGATCCCATGAACCACAGCATGCCAGGCCTCCCTGTCCATCACCAACTCCCGGAGTTTACCCAAACTCATGTCCATTGAGTCAGTGATGCCATCCAACCATCTCATCCTCTGTTGTCCCCTTCTCCTCCTACCCCAATCTTTTCCAGCATCAGAGTCTTTCCAAATGAGTCAGCTCTTTGCATCAGGTGGCTAAAGTATTGGAGTTTCAGCTTCAACATCAGTCCATCCAGTGAACACCCAGGACTGATCTCCTTTAGGATGGACTGGTTGGATCTCCAAGGTGCAAGTGTCTTTTAATTTCAAGGCTGCAGTCACCATCTGCAGTGATTTTGGAGCCCAAGAAAATAAAGTCTGTTACTGTTTCCATTGTTTCCCCATCTATTTGCCATGAAGTGATGGGACCAGATGCGATGATCATAGTTTTCTGAATGTTGAGTTTTAAGCCATCTTTTTCACTCTTCTCTTTCACTTTCATCAAGAGGCTCTTTTGTTCTTTGCTTTCTGCCATAAGGGTAGTGTCATCTGCATATCTGAGGTAAAAGATAAGCACTTTTTATTGGTTTGAATACTAAGTAGCAATTTGAATCCTGCTGCTGCTGCTGCTGCTGCTACTAAGTCGCGTCATCGTGTCTGACTCTGTGCGACCCCAGAGAAGGCAGCCCACTAGGCTCCCCCGTCCCTGGGATTCTCCAGGCAAGAACACTGAAGTGGGTTGCCATTTCCTTCTCCAATGCATGAAAATGAAAAGTGAAAGTGAAGTCACTCAGTTGTGTCTGACTCCTAGCGACCCCATGGACTGCAGGCTACCAGGATCCTCCGTCCATGCGATGCTCCAAGCAAGAGTACTGGAGTGGGTTGCCATTGCCTTCTCTGAATTTGAATCCTAGCCAGACTTAAATACAGAGAAGGCAATGGCACCCCACTCCAGTACTCCTGCCTGGAAAATCCCATGGATGGAGAAGGCTGGTAGGCTGCAGTCCATGGGGTCGCTGAGGGTTGGACACGACTGAGCGACTTCACTTTCACTTTTCACTTTCATGCATTGGAGAAGGAAATGGCAACCCACTCCAGTGTTCTTGCCTGGAGAATCCAGGGACAGGGGAGCCTGGTGGGCTGTCATCTATGGGGTCACACAGAGTCGGACAAGACTGAAGTGACTTAGCAGTAGCAGCAGCAGACTTAAATAAAATATTAAAGACCCATTTTATTATATGCATTCCTGCTAGTGGAGTAACATCACCAGAACTTAAACTTCCCAAAGTCTCATCCTTGTGAGCTTCTCATAAAAACAGTGATTTCTGATTGGGTACATTCATGATAAATGAAGTAGTTAACACTATTGTTTGTTCATATATGTGAAATATATTTAATAGAAAATGTTGTGAATTTAGAGGTATAAAGTCTAGATGTCCCTCACTGAAACATCCCCCACTTTGCTTACTGATGCCTGGAGGCATATTACCAGGTATCTATGTCCCATACTATGTAGCTTTGAACACCATCAACAGTCAAAGATTATATAAGTTAAGTATGTACAGCCAGTGTTGTTATTATTTTAGAAAGGATGTTCTGCCACAGTATGTAGATTATGTAAAAGTCACTCGTGTCCAGCTTTTTGTGACACCATGGCCTTCAGTCTCCTCTGTCCATGAAATTCTCCAGGCAAGTATACTGGAGTGAGTTGCCATTCCCTTCTCCAGGGGATCTTCCTAACCCAGAGATCAAACCCAGGTCTCTTGCATTGAAAGGCAGATTCTTTACCATCTGAGCCACCTGGGAAACATAAGTCTAAGTGTTTGTGCTCAAAAAGTTCCTTTTAATTTAATTATATCAAACTTTGATAAGTAATACTGTATAATGTAGCTTTGCAGTAAATTCCATACATTCCAGCCCCAACTTTCATCACGGATCAGTGACAGTTGTAATAAACTGGTTTTGGTTCAGCAGTACTGAGGAAATATTTTATGTGGGTATATCAGTGTTCATGAGTACTTCAAGATAATAGTTTTGTGTTTATTAAGAACATGTAGAAACGAATATAAGTTGATTTTTAAAATGCTTAAGATGGGTAAAATGGGTATTAGCTAAAAAAAAAAAAAAAATCCCAATATTAAAGTTAAGTTTAAACCTAAAGATGTATCCAGAGAAAATTTTTCTCTAGTTCTAGGTAATAATCACATATCAATGTGTCCAGAATTTAGGGAGGTAAAAAAAAAAAAAACCAGTTCAGTAAGACAACTGAGAAGTGCAAAACTAATATGATTATAAGCTGAGAACAAAATTTAAAATATTCTCAGCCTTTCACCACTATGAGTGAGCTACAGCTGATTCCTGAACAGCTTTGACAAGGCTTTGAGAGTTGGAAAAAATCTTTATAATAATGTAACTTCATGTTCGGGGTATGTGAATACCTATAGCACCATGGAGATCCCTGTCCTTTGCTAAAAGTCAACGAGTAAAGCCAAGTATGGGAATACTAAAAGATTCTTATCTTTTTACCTTTCTCTATGTTCCTTTTGTATTCTGGGTCAAAGGATAAGAAGAAGAGATAGGCATGTTAGATCATAATAAGAAATCATATGTGGACACTGGTGTTTCTTTACATTTGTTTTTCTATCTAGTACACAGGAAGAATTAAGGCCTGGTCAAGGAATAGTTGAGGTCATCGCTGTTGAAATTGAAAATTTTCACTCAATTCTGTAGTGACCCTCCTGAGTTGGCCCCCAGCAAGGGCCTAACCTGATCTCCTTGGAAAGGAGACTCAGTGAGGTTCAGATGCAAAGGAAAGCTTTTTCTTTAATCAGAAAAGGGAGCAATGGAGAGGTGGCAGCTTTTGCTCTACAGTACAGCTCTCCCTGACAGGCCGAGAGGGTGGGACTATGAAATCAGGTTCTCCTCAGAGGGAAGTGTGTGGAGTTCCCACAGGTGAGAGGCAGCCACTCCCCTGCTCTAGGTACTCACTTCAGATTGAAGTACCCGGAACAGCATTCCCTCTCACCAGCGCCATCTTGAATTTCAGTGTCAGGCACAGCACTTCTACACAGGGTACCCACCTCCATCTTGAATTGAGGTGTCCTGTGCAGCGTCTCTGCGCTTGGTCTTCTGCCACCATCTTGAAATTGCAGCGTTGTGCCTGGGGCCACTGCCATCTTGAATTGCAGTGCTGTATTTGGGGTGTCTCCTCACAGGCCATCAGCTGAGGCCTGGGCACAGCCATTTTGTGCCAGAAACTCTGATCTGAAGTGTCATGTGAGAGGCCTTTACCCTAGGCCTCCTGGGAGGCAGCAAAACAGACTAAGCTCAAAGGAAAAGTAGAAGGTTAGATTTTATTTTCTTACCCTGATTCTCTTTATTCCCCAGGACTTGCTAATGGGTTTTACCTGTATCATTAATTTTCTGATAGACTTTGAGTTTTACATTATTTCATTTGTATTCAAGATAGATAAATACATGGAGATATGAAGCAAATAATTTAGTAAATATCTACTACATGTTTGACTGTTAAGATACATACAGCCAGAGAGTAAGGGGAAAATCCTCTAAGTTGTTTTTATGAGAGGAGATTTTGAAGAACTTTTCATTGTCCTTTTTTTTTTTCATCTTTGTATTGTGTGAAGTTTCCCTATGAAGATATACATTATTCAGACATTTTGTTATTTTTTATTTTTATGTTTTTTACTAAAATTTTTTTTTTAATTGGAGTATTGTCTCAGCTACTGGTTGGTATACATACATCGCCTCCCTCCCTCATCTGGTTTTCCTTTTAATTTGCCAAGATAATAGAGGAAGACTTCTTCATAATAGAATGTGTTACCTGTGTACAGACATTAGCTTTATAGATAAGAAGAATTAAGTGCTATGTATAGATTTTTTATTGTCTTTCACCATCACCAAGTGCAGAGAATTTCATGTTATGCATATGTTATATATAATATATAGTGTGTTTAGACTTGTCTCACTTTTCTAAATCATCATCTAACAGCCTGTAGAACTCTGGAAATCGAAGAGTCTTGAAGTTGTAGAATAAATTTTACTGCATGAAGATTATCTTTTAAAATATGCCACAGACCGTTAACATATTGATGTTCAGTTGTTCATCAGTTGTCTGGCAATACTGCTTTCAGGTTCCCCATGTATCATTTTAGCATGTCTATTAATTTTTAGGTATTTCCTTGCTTTTTAGCACAAGTAGACTGTAGAGGCTGATTGCATAATATATCTACATCAGCACTAGAATCAGATATACCTCTCCAGGGAGTCCTGATTTTTTTCAGTGGAGAATGGTTTTGAAAATCAAAACCTTATCATGAATTTTTGGAGCTAGTGTCACTGGGGAGGTTACTGTGTTAGATAGAATTAGGAAATATATATTATAGATGTATATTATATATTGTGTTTTCAGTGTTGTACTTAAACTTATGTACTTGCAAGCACACACATGTGGATGTTATTTATCATGAATTCATAGTGATAATTCTAGTTCCAATCTGTCCTTCTAGCTCAAAGTGTTCCTTATGCTGTAATCCATACATATATCTCTCTTCTCCTGTGAGAGAACAGCCCCGATATTCAACAGAATCGTAATATTTGCACATCTCCATTGAAGACTCTAACATGGACATCACCAGATGGTCAACACCAAAATCAGATTGATTATATTCTTTGCAGCCAAAGATGGAGAAGCTCTATACAGTCAGCAAAAACAAGACCAGGAGCTGACTGTGGCTCAGACCATGAACTCCTTATTGCCAAATTCAGACTGAAATTGAAGAAAGTAGGGAAAGCCACTAGACCATTCAGGTATGACCTAAATCAATTCCCTTATGATTATACAGTGGAAGTGAGAAATAGATTTAAGGGCCTAGATCTGATAGAGTGCCTGATGAACTACGGAATGAGGTTCGTGACATTGTATAGGAGACAGGGTTCAAGACCATCCCCGTGGAAAAGAAATGCAAAAAAGCAAAATGGCTGTCTGCGGAGGCCTTACAAATAGCTGTGAAAAGAAGAGAAGTGAAAAGCAAAGGATAAAAGGAAGGATATAAACATCTGAATGCAGAGTTCCAAAGAATAGCAAGAAGAGATAAGAAAGCCTTCTCAGCGATCAATGCAAAGAAATAGAGGAAAACAACAGAATGGGAAAGACTAGGGATCTCTTCAAGAAAATCAGAGATACCAAAGGAATATTTCATGCAAAGATGGTCACAATAAAGGACAGAAATGGTATGGACCTAACAGAAGCAGAAGATATTAAGAAGAGGTGGCAAGAATACACAGAAGAACTGTACAAAAAAGATCTTCACGACCCAGATAATCACGATGGTGTGATCACTGACCTAGAGCCAGACATCCTGGAATGTGAAGTCAAGTGGGCCTTAGAAAGCATCGCCAGTCCAGGTTCGATGCACTATACTGGATGCTTGGGGCTGGTGCACTGGGACGACCCAGAGGGATGGTATGGGGAGGGAGGAGGGAGGAGGGTTCAGGATGGGAAACACATGTATACCTGTGGCGGATTCATTTCAATATTTGGCAAAACTGATACAATATTGTAAAGTTTAAAAATAAAATTAAATTAAAAAAAAAAAAGAAAGCATCACTACGAAAAAAGCTAGTGGAGGTGATAGAATTCCAGTTGAGCTAATCCAAATCCTGAAAGATGATGCTGTGAAAGTGCTGCACTCAATAGGCCAGCACATTTGGAAAACTCAGCAGTGGCCACGGGACTGGAAAACGTCAGTTTTCATTCCAATCCCAAAGAAAGGCAATGACAAAGAATGCTCAAACTACCGCACAATTGCACTCATCTCACACGCTAGTAAAGTAATGCTCAAAATTCTCCAAGCCAGGCTTCAGCAATATGTGAACCGTAAACTTCCTGATGTTCAAGCTGGTTTTAGAAAGGCAGAGGAACCAGAGATCAAATTGCCAACATCCACTGGATCATGGAAAAAGCAAGAGAGTTCCAGAAAATCATCTATTTCTGCTTTATTGACTATGCCAAAGCCTTTGACTGTGTGGATCACAATAAACTGGAAAATTCTGAAAGAGATGGGAATACCAGACCACCTGATCTGCCTCTTGAGAAATTTGTATGCAGATCAGGAAGCAACAGTTAGAACTGGACATGGAACAACAGACTGGTTCCAAATAGGAAAAGGAGTTCATCAAGGCTGCATATTGTCACCCTGTTTATTTAACTTATATGCAGAATACATTATGAGAAACACAGGACTGGAAGAAACACAAGCTGGAATCAAGATTGCTGGGAGAAATATCAATAACCTCAGATATGCAGATGACACCACCCTTATGGCAGAAAGTGAAGAGGAACTCAAAAGCCTCTTGATGAAAGTGAAAGTGGAGAGTAAAAAAGTTGGCTTAAAGCTCAACATTCAGAAAAAGAAGATCATGGCATCCGGTCCCACCACTTCATGGGAAATAGATGGGGAAACAGTGGTAACAGTGTCAGACTTTATTTTTGGGGGCTCCAAAATCACTACAGATGGTGACTGCAGCCATGAAATTAAAAGGCGCTTCCTCCTTGGAAGGAAAGTTATGACCAACCTAGATAGCATATTCAAAAGCAGAGATATTACTTTGCCAACAAAGGTTTGTCTAGTCAAGGCTATGGTTTTTCCTGTGGTCATGTATGGATGTGAGAGTTGGACTGTGAAGAAGGCTGAGCGCCAAAGAATTGATGCTTTTGAACTGTGGTGTTGAAGAAGACTTTTGAGAGTCCCTTGGACTGCAAGGAGATGCAACCAGTCCATTCTGAAGGAGATCAGCCCTGGGATTTCTTTGGAAGGAATGATGCTAAAGCTGAAACTCCAGTACTTTGGCCACCTGATGTGAAGAGTTGACTCATTGGAAAAGACTCTGATGCTGGGAGGGATTGGGAGCAGGAGGAGAAGGGGACGCCAGAGGATGAGATGGCTGGATGGCATCACTGACTCGATGGACGTGAGTCTGAGTGAACTCCAGGAGTTGGTGATAGACAGGGAGGCCTGGCGTGCTGCGATTCATGGGGTCGCAAAGAGTCAGACACGACTGAGTGACTGATCTGATCTGATTCTTCAATAATCATATTGTCATTACCAACAATTATCAACAGTAATGCACAAAGTAAAATAAAAGTATATTTTGCAGTTTTGTTATTTTTGTCTTTAAGAATGTATTGTCTGGGTTAACAATATAAAAGATTTGTTTTCTTTTCCTCCTTTGTCAGTGTGTACTTCATTTTGAAACATAGCATAATAGTATTAAAGGATATTAAGTCAAACAGGTAAAACTTATAATAGTTTGTTAAAAAGAGGAATAAGTGTTATAATATGGAATTAAGGACATGACAAAAAACTACCAGTGTAAATAAGTATTTATACACAATTTAAGATCTTTCCACAATTAAATTATGTAGTGGGATAAGAATACTGATCAATTTGAGTAAAATAAAAACAATGTAATGTACAGAGTAATTATTAAATGGTACAATAAAGTTAAAATTATCAGACAAATGTACAAATGTGATTGGATTTAACTGACCCTTGAAAAGAAAAATGATTTTGAGTAGGTTCAGAAAAACAACATTCATGTTATGTGGTATATAAGAAATAAACCAAACAAACCAAAACAACCTTTCAGAAAGGTTAAAGAAAGAAAGAAAAGGGCCAAAACATACAGAAGGGTTTACAAGCTCACGAACACGGAGCAGACTAGGAAGTTGCTAGGGCTGGCAGGTAGAGGGTAGGCAAAATGAGTGAATGGGACCAAGAGATACAGATTTCTAGCTATGAAACAAGTCATGGAGATGTAATGTACAGAATGGTGACTATGGTTAATAATACTGTATTGTATATATGAAAGTTGCTAAGATAATAAATCTTAAAAGTTTTCATCACAAGGAAGGAAAAATTCTGGCACAATGCATGGTTGCAGATGTTAACTAGACCTATTGTGATCATTATTTTTGCAATGTATATAATATGTATTAAATTATTATGTTGTACACCTGTATCTAATGTTATAATGTATGTCAATTATACCTCAATTTAAAAAGGAGAGTTAACTATTCTGATAATGACAAAAGTAATAGCAAAAAGAAATAAACTGGAAAAAAAATGACCCTTCATAATACTATTGTAATATTATTGCACATAATATGATTCAATAAATAAATGACATTATACAATTCAAAATTAGCATAAAATTTTTAAGAATATCTGTACAACAAATCGGAGAAGGCAATGACATCCCACTCCAGTACTCTTGCCTGGAAAATCCCATGGAGAGAGGAGCCTGGTAGGCTGCAGTCCGTGGGGTCACTAGAAGTCAGACACAACTGAGTGACTTCACTTTCACTTTTCACTTTCATGCATTGGAGAAGGAAATGGCAACCCACTCCAGTGTTCTTGCCTGGAGAATCCCAGGGACGGGGGAGCCTGGTGGGCTGCCATCTGTGGGGTCGCACAGAGTCGGACATGACTGGAGTGACTTAGCAGCAGCAGCAGTACAACAAATAACATGGCAACTTCATGATAAAATATCAGCTCTTCACTAACAACAATTTCAATATTGTAATATTCTCTTTTTCCTGGTCATGCTAAAAGCAGAGGTAATATGTGGATTTATTTGCTCTTTTCTCTGATCTATATATGTTTTTGGAGGAGACATTTAGGTGTATTTTTGCCTAATATTAATAGAGAGACAACTCTAAAGCAGATGCACTTATTTCCTTTATAGTTTCATAAACCTAGTATAATAGGTATGATTATTTTTCATTTAAAGATGAAATAAGTTCCCTGAGCTCTAAAGATTATTTATGGTTCCTCCACAAATGTCAAAGACATCTTAAAACATTTTCAGAGTCCCAACTTTGTGATAATATCAAAAATCTTTACAAAAATCATTGAATATATGTAAAATATTTGACATCTCATTACCAAAGGGCATGGTCCTTTTGCTGTGATAATATAAAATAATTTGGTGAGGAATGGAAAGTACAGAATAATCAAAGTAACCTTGCTTATTTGGGGATATATATCTAATAAAGCTTTAGAAGCAAAAATAAGGAAAATTCAAAGAATTTTAATTTTGTATTAATATATATGTTTGATGCTTTATTTTATAATTATCCTTTATTGTGTTTGCATTCTTTTTGAGACCAAGGGTAAATACTGTTAAAGTAACAATGTATAATAAAATATTAATATTTTCAAAGGAATTTATTATTTATGTATCATCAATATACCTTGTGCATTATGAAATATATTTTGGACTTTTCAAGTTTTATAAGCCAATTTTCTTTTTCACATCATCCATTCAACTCAGAAATCACTATGTCCACCTTGAATTCCCTACTATTTATCTTTGCCTCTTTTTTCTCATTTCCTATCACAGTATAATTAAAGAAATGGTATAGTGAATATTTCTTTTAAAGATGTTTGGTCAACATTTCAGGTTCATTTGAGAATTTCTGTCTGATTTCTAACTCATGTTCTCTCAACTGTAGAATCTAGAAACATAAATTGGCCAGTATTCTCAGAAAATTAAATATTGAGAAGTGACTGATTCTAGGAGAGACTTTTTGAGGTTTCTTCTTAATATTGAAATCTTACATAAAAGTATATATGTGCATAACATCTATAAGAATTAATAAATAATAAGAAGAAATAGCTATAGTTTCTGCATAGGAAAAAAAAAGCATAGAGATACGAAGAGAGATAATTTCAATGCATTTTTACCCATTGCCATTTCCTCTTCTCCTCCCTTTTATTTCTACTTTAACAATTACGTGTGTTTCCCAAAATAATATGGCTTAGTTTTGCCTATTTTTGAACTTTATGTAGTTGGAATCATATGTATATTTTATTGTTTTTTTTTTCCTTAAAATTTCGTTTGAAAGATTTATCTATGCTGTAATTTTCCATTTTTATTTTTGTGAAATATTCAGTCTTTTGACATGTGTTTATCTAGATACTGTGAAAAACAATCAGTTGGGTTCCAGTGGAACAGTTGTCTATAAGGCTCTCTTAATTTAAATGCCTTAGTGATGTGACGGAGAAGGCAATGGCAACCCTCTCCAGTACTCTTGCCTGGAAAATCCCTTGGACGGAGGAGCCTGGTAGGCTGCAGTCCAAAGAGTCAGACACGACTGAAGAGACAGCAGCAGCAGCAGCAGCAGCAGTGATAAGTGAATGCAGTGTTCTGTGCTATATACTTATGAATGAGAATCCTGTTCATAGCTCATTTGTATCTTCAAGTGTGCTTGATAATATTAAAAGGTTTTATTTAGTGGTTTTATCCAGTTAAATTTCCACTAAAATTGTGTAAGCATTGAGTTTCTTCTGTACACTTAGCTAGATGTCAAGCAATTCTGTTTTTTAAATGTTTTCCTCTTCTTTATGTGGCATTGCCCTGTAAAAGAAAATGGCAACCTGCTCCCGTAGTCTTGCCTGGAAAATTCCATGGACAGAGGAGCCTGCTGGACCGCAGCCCATGGGGCCACAAAAAGTTGGATACGACTGAGTGACTGAGCATATATGACATTTGAAATTTAGATTTCCAATAAGATATAACATTTTTTATATTTTATTGACTATCCCTATTAGCCTATTTTATACTTCCCATTTTTATTGACATTTCCAGCTGTTCCTACCCAGCACTTCTTAGAACCTATTTCTGTTTTGCATTAAATGATGAGTTCTCAATGATGTGAGAATTGTGCATGAAGGAAGCTCACTTAGTGTTGAGATTTCTACCACTAACCCTGTATCCAACAGTGCCTCATAATTTAAAATTTATTTATAATACACAATTTAGAGACTGATCATATCCTTCTAAAATTTTTTTTTTTTTTTTTAATGATAATGACTCAGATCTTTCTCCTGGTAAATATTAAACCGTGCAGATGAGGAGACTGGTTGAGATTAATCATTCCTTAGGGAATATTGGAGTATAGAGGGGCTAAGTCACAGACCTGCTATTAAGCCTTTCCTTTCTTTTGAAATATTGATGCCAAGGGTTGGCAATACACTCATGACATAGGCATATTCAGTGCTCTGATAATGTTGTGTGTTTCTGCATACAGACTTTCATGCAGGACCGAAAAATGGCCAAAGGATTTAACCTTATAGATATTAAGTTAATTTTCAGAAATAACTATAACACATTGTTTTTCATTGTTTTAACTGGAGGGTTAATCCAAATAAATAATCTGACATATCATTAGAGGAAACCAGAATGCAGGAGCATGAAGAATGTGACTTGACCTGAAGCAAAGGACACTGACAACAGCCTTCTTTCTAAATTCAAATTCTTAACAAGGGAAAGAATATCAGAAATAAAAAATATAATTGTCCTAACTGTCCATGGATATATACTGTCAGTAATGCCTAATGTGGCTCCTGACGCCCCAACCCCCTCTCCTCATCTCGCAGGCACGGTCCCGGGATGAAGGAGTATATACGATACTGTTCTGCTTTATCTTTTGTTTCTTTAATCTTTTGTGAGTTATGTTTTTTTCTGGTGAGATTAAATCAATATTGAGGATTAGGTATTTTGAGACGTTGCCTCTGAGACCACATTCTTTATTAAAGTGAGGCACATCTGCATGGTGAATTAACATCTTATAATAAAATTTATGCTTGACTAAAGAAAAATACGGCTAGAATGGAGAAAAATGTATCAGGCATCCACAAGATTAACAACAACAGTCTATAATAGTTCTCATCTCCATGTAAACATGTAAACAGGGTATTTAATAAGTAGCCAAAAAAATGTCAACGCCGAAGGAGAAAGATATACTTCTCCTCTCATCTTGCTTATAACTCAGATTGGAAACTACAAAGCCCTATGCTGTACTGCCAAACTGTTCTCTCTGGTGTTGTGTGTGCCTACTCCATCATTTTTTGAACAACTTCTCTTCTTCCTGGAATTCCACAGCTGTACACGCTCCAGACTGAAGCGAGCCTCAGGAAACCCAGCCCTCTACATTAGCCTTCCAACTCCTGGTAATGAAGTTTTCCGACAGGAATTAATTATGACAAGGAAATGCAGCTGCAGCATATTCACTCTTGCTGAGATCAAATTTGAAAATAGTGTTGGTTCTTTCCATTTATTGAAATCCATTCATCCCACAAGACAAGGATGGCTTATTTCCAAGCTGTGAGGTGGGGAAACATATTAATGGTCAAAACCAAAGCAAAGCAAAATAAACAAATATAAAAGCCCATAGATTCAGAAATTATATGTCCTGATAAACAACATGAAAAAATGTTTTTAAATGTCTTTGTTACACATGTCTTTTTTCTCTTTTTCAAAATAGGCTTATTTTTTCCCACTCAATAATATTTCTTTTTTTTTTTAAAGTTAACTCTCTTTTCCTTTCTCAAGAGCAGTATTGATATTTTTTAATTCTCAAATATAAAATGTGTAACCCCATGTGATCATTAAATATTATTAGCCATTATATTAGAATGTTACATTTTAAATTAAATATGGCATATTGCTTTGTTTTTAGTGGTCTAAATGTAGGAGAGTATATTGTGGTGTGCACCATTGGTGAAACAACTTCAGTAGTGAAGTTGTTTTTGAAGTGAATTTAATAAGGAGACTACAAAATGAGAAATTATTAGGTAAAGGAATAACTTATTACTGGACAATTTTCTGCAAGTTAACTTTCAGAATTCAGTGATTTCTGCCATTTATTTCTTTCCCTTCCCTTACCTATATATTGAATTCCTTTCTCAGTTTCTAGCAATTCCTTCTGTACTAAATATCTGGAGTTTTCAAATGAAGTATATCTAATTTTTTAAAACATGAATTTTTTTAATGGAAAAACTTATGATGGTTTTTATCATTAATAGTTGTTTGTATCATTAATAGTTGTTTGTAGATGAAAGATTGCAGTCAGATAAGAATTTCACATTCTTTTGCAGAAAAACTTCATTTCCTTTGAATACATTTTCACAACAGCTAGTTGATATTCCCAGTATTATGTTTATAAAAAACTATGCTTCCCTGGTGGCTCAGTGGTATAGAATCCACCTGCCAATGCAGGAAATGCAGGTTCGATTCCTGGGTCAGGAAGATCCCCTGGAGTAGGAAATGGCAAACCATTTGCCAACCAACCCATTTGGTGGACTACAGTCCATGGGGTCACAAAGAGTCAGACACGACTTGGTGACTGAAAATGCATGCATGAACATGCTTGAATAGAGTGCTCTTACATGCTATAAAAGTTGGACTCAACAGGATAATCGTCATTTGTATCTGCTGAAACATCACTTCTCTCCTCTGTAGAGTCTTCTTAGATTTATAATAACAAGGGTTAAGAACTTTTCTTCCAAAATATATACAACCTGACTTTTGCTTATGGGCTTCCTATGTGGTTCAGTGGTAAAGAATCCGTCTGCCAATGCAGGAGATGGGTTCAATTCCTAGGTGGGGAAGATTCTATGGAGGAGGAAATGGCAACCCACTCCATTATTCTTGCCTGGAGAATCCCGCGGACTGAGGAGCCTGGTGAGCTATAGTCCATAGGGTCGCAAAAAGAGTCAGACACCACTTAGCACACAAGCACACACATTCAATATTTACATAGGATTTTATGGTTTTCACAGTGATTTAATATATATTCTTGAATCTCCTCAGCAGTTCTATAGGTGGGAAGAGCAGGTATTATATTCCTCAATTTGAAAAGTAATACACTAAGAATAATGACAGATTTTATAGGGTAATATAGCATATATGTTAGAACTATGAAAACTATGTACTCAGTTTTTCCACAGCTTGGTATAACTTTAAAAAAATGAGATTATTCTGTACTTGATTCAGTCTCCACCTCCTTGTATAATCAGATACTTTATAAATTTATCAATTCTAGACTTCTATGGCATTTAATAAGATAACTTTATGTTCATATGTATTATGTTCATATTGCTGAACATCTGTCTACTCTATTTTTCAAATATGTACATTTTTAGATATCAGATTTTGCTTAAATGTGTCATTGCACAAAGTGATATGTTTTATAATACAGGGAGAATATCTAGGATGGAGAATCACAACATGACATAGTTTTAGTAGAAGAGGTATTTGTGGTTTTTATACATCCAGGTTTGTACTCATATGTATTACCTTTTAGATGACTGCACATTATCAGCCTGTGTAGTTCAGTTTGATCCCCTACCAGTTACAGAAGTTAATATATGACCTAATGCTGGCCAGTTTGAGTCCCTTTCCTGTCTGGCTCTAACCCTTGTTTCAGGATGACTGTGTGAACTATGAGAGCTTATTCATCATTATTCTAAAACCTTTGCCAAAACTCTTGACAAGAAGGTCATATTAGTGAGGATTTTCTGGAGAAGTAGAGCCAACAGGATATGGGGATATATGGTAAGGAATAATCCTGACCCTGGTTATAAATGGATTCCAGAAAGTAAGAAGTACATTTAAACCAGCATATGAGGATTATGAGGTTTAGGGACTGGGAAAAGTTGAGTTTGAAAGCAAAGAAACAGACAACCTTTGATTCTAAGTAGGAAACCCATGGAGTATGTAAACTATACAAAGATGCCTTCCTGGATTATATACTAGACTCATGAGAAACATTTCCTGTCCATGCCAATGTATCAGGAATACAATTTTATACATCTGATCGAGATAAATGCTTTCCTAGAAGACTAGAGATGTAGAAGCAGATGGGAAGATTCTCATGCCTCCGACTGTTAAACTTACATCTGATATGATGATGTCCTCCTATGTGTTCATGAACAAGAAAGCTTTGAAAAATCAGGTCCTTCACTGGGACCCATGATTTTAGAATTAAGTATTAAGAGGAAAACTCAGATTTACTAAGGCTCATCATACAGAATTAAGTAAATACATTAAGTCCTCAAAACACTCTGAAGGGAGAAATCTAAAGAGGATGCCAGAGGGAAATCTGAAAGTTCAGATGACAATGATTTGATTGGTCCTGAAGATCTGGTTCCAACTTACATCTTCCATTTCTTCTTATCCAGGGTCCACCTTCTCCTTTCAACTTTCCTAAAGTCCTTGAAAAAACCTTTACTCTCATCACCTTAGGGTGTTACTTTGTGTTCCTGTGTAGAACACTCCTCCTACCACTAAGACTAGCTATTTTCTACTTATAATTTACAGAATAAATGGAGCTCCTCTGAAAGTATCACTCATTATTATAGAATTAAGTTAGGTCCTCTTTTTTAATGTTTTTTTTTTTAATTGGAGCATAATTGCTTTACAATATTGTGATAGTTCCCACTGGCTGTTGTGCATATGGTAATGCATGTTTCCATGCCACTCTCTCAGTTTGTCCTGCCCTTTCCCTCCCCTCACAGTGTCCGCAAGTCTGTCCTCTGTGTCTGTGTGTCCATTGCTGTGCTGCAGATAGATTCAGCAGTACCATCTCTCTCAATTCCATATGCACGCATTAATGTACAATATTTCTCTTTCTGACTTTCTTCACTCTGTATAGTAGGTCCTCTTTTTTTGTATGTTCCCTAAATGCTGTGCATTCTGCCTTCCCACTGGTTTCCACGTTTCTGAGTATTAATTTTTCCCCCCTGTCATCCCTTCATGTCTATAAGCCACAGAAGATTAGGCACCATGTCTTTTTTTTTTTTTTTTAATCTCTTTATCTCGAACTTTTGGCACAGTACCTAGAACAGAGCCAGCATTCAGAAATAATAGTTGACTGATGAACTCTGGCCAACAGAGAGGTTTCATGGACCTAAAGGTCATTGTTTCCAAAATCTATATCACTTATGTTCAGTTCAGTTCAGTTCAGTTGCTCAGTCGTGTCCGACTCTTTGTGACCCCATGAATCGCAGCATGCCAGGCCTCCCTGTCCATCACCAACTTCCGGAGTTCATTCAGACTCACGTCCATCGAGTCAGTGATGCCATCCAGCCATCTCATCTTCTGTCGCCCCTTCTCCTCCTGCCCCCAATCCCTCCCAGCATCAGAGTCTTTTCCAATGAGTCAATTCTTCACATGAGGTGGCCAAAATATTGGATTTTCAGCTTTAGCATCAGTCCTTCCAAAGAACACCCAGGGCTGATCTCCTTTAGAATGGACTGGTTGGATCTCCTTGCAGTCCAAGGGACTCTCAAGAGTCTTCTCAAACACCACAATTCAAAAGCATCAATTCTTCGGCGCTCAGCTTTCTTCACAGTCCAACTCTCACATCCATACATGACCACAGGAAAAACCATAGCCTTGACTAGACAGACCTTAGTTGGCAAAGTAATGTCTCTGCTTTTGAATATGCTATCTAGGTTGGTCATAACTTTCCTTCCAAGGAGTAAGCGTCTTTTAATTTCATGGCTGCAATTAACATCTGCAGTGATTTTGGAGCCCCCCAAAATAAAGTCTGACTCTGTTTCCACTGTTTCCCCATCTATATCCCATAAACAAACATAAAATGGTACAAAACATACAAAACAGCTACCTGCAACACTAGACAGTCATCCAGGCAAGAATGTTTTCTGAAAGAAGGAAAGCACATGAGGTCAGTCCCATGATTGCCCTGGCTCTTTGATCAGGAAACTTTCCTGACAATAAGGCATCGAGCTAGAGTCCAAGCTGTATCCAGTGTTCTGAATGTGTTGAGGAGGCTGAGATGAGGGTTTAGAGCAACTAAATATTTGGACTCAGCAGAGCAAGGAATGATAATAGAGGAAGCTTCCAAAAGGGAGTTCCGTAAGTACTCGGCTCAAGGATGGACTGTCCAAATACCAGCTAGCTACCCACGGCCAACCAATGGGATTGAGGCCCTATAAAACTAGTACTGCCTAAGACCTTGATTTACCAACCCGACCAGAATGGAGAATCCACCTTAAGACCTCTTTAGCACCTTGAGCATCTAGTTGAATATCACAAAGTTTGAGTTAGAAAGGACCATGCTATAAAGGTCTAGTTCTTTGCTAAATCAAAAGCCAAGCTCTCACTAGCTTGAGTTCAGCCTAAATCTTGGGAGACAACTGGATTTTTGCAGATCACCCATCAAAGCACAAAATCAAACATATATAAGTGGCAGTTTTATAAATACATGTTAATCCACACCTAGACACATGGATTTTATGGTATCAACTACCAGCCCCAGTAGAAGAATTCATTGCCTGTCTCCGCTGAAACCAAAGAAAAAGAAAGAAAATCTTAAAAGCAGAAAGAGAAATACATTACATACCAGAGAACAAAGTGAAAAATGATGTCTGACATTTCATCATAAATAATGGAGACCAGAAGACAATGTAATGAACTTTTAAAGGCAGGAAAAAAAAAAAGAAAAAAAAAAAAACTATAAACCCAGCATTCTATATTCAGCAATAATATAATTCAGAAACAAGACTGAAAAAAATTACATTTTAAGATGGACAAATGCTGAGAGAATTAATTGCTAACAGAAATACACTACAAGAAATGCTAAAGGATATTCTTCAAGCTGAAAGCAAATGTTAACAGATGGAGTGCTGTATTATAAGGAATAATGAGGAGGACAAGTAAATGTGAAAGAAAATGCATTATTATTTTTCTAACTTATAAGTTTTCCTGAAAGACAACAAGCTGTTTAAAGTCAAAGTCATAAAAATAAGAGTTGGCTTTTAAATATATATATATATATAGAGAGAGAGAGAGAAACAAAATATAGGAATACTTTGTTTTATTGTGCTTTGTAATTATTACATTTTTTTACAAATTGAATGTGTGTAGCAACCCTGCAATGAGCGAGTGTGGATGCCAGTGTTCCAATAGCCTTTGCTCACTTTGTGCCTGTGTCACATTTTGGTAATTCTCACAATATTTCAGGTATTTTGATTAGTATATTTTATTTGTTATTGTGGCCTATGATCAGTGACCTTTGGTGTTATTGTTATGACTTGCTGAAGGTCCAGGTGATGGCTAGCAGTTTTTAACAATAAAAATATTTTTAAATTAAGCTGAGTTCTTTTTTATTTTTAGATTCCACATATACCAATTATATCAGACAAAATTTGTATTTCTCTTTCTGACTTATTTAGATAAATACCTTCCTGTTCCATCCACATTGTTGCAAAAGACAAAATTTTATTCTTTTTTATGGCCAAGTTATATTCCATTATATGTCACATTTTCCTCATCCATTCATCTGCTGATGGACACTCAGACTGCATCCATATCTTAGCAATTGTTTGTAATGCTCCTGTGAACATTGGGGTGCATGCATCTTTTTGAATTAGTGTTTTCAGGTTTGTTTTTTTTTTTTTTCCGATATATACCCAAGAGTGGAATTGCTGGGTTATATGGTAGTTCTGTTTTTAGTTTTTTGGCAAACCTACATAATGTGTTCCACAGGGGTTGCATCAATTTACATTCTCACCAACAGTGCACAAAGGTTCCTTTTTGTCCACGTCCTTGCTGGCATTTGCTGTTCGTGTCCTTTTTAATGATCGCCATCCTGACAGGTGTGAGGTGGTGTCTTATTGTGGTTTTGATTTGCATTTCCCTGATGATTAGCAATGCTGAGCATTTTTTCATGTGCCTGTTGGCCATCTGTGTTTCCTACATCATTTTTTTTTAGACCTGATGCTATTGCACATTTAATAGACTACTGTATTACAATATAGTAGTATAGTATAAACATAACTTTCATATGCACGGGAAACCAAAAAATTGTGAGATACACTTGATCATGGGGATCTGAAACCAGACCCTCAGTATCTCCAAGTGTGTCTGTTTATGTCAAAGTCACAAAATGATGGAGAGGGATAAGTAGACATATTGCAGTTTGTTTGTTGTATTTGTGATGGGGTTTAAAGTTCCAAGTGGGAAATGTCAAATGGATTGTAGAAAGTATAAAATGTGATAGAAAATGTGATGGTGTCTTGGGTGGGATGTGAAATGCAAAACCACTGACTCTAAGGAGACTCTTGTAGGTTAAGGATAAACATTGTGAGCCTAGAAGCAAATAGTAAAACTATCCTCCAAAAAGTACAATTAGGAAGTCTATAGAGAATGTAAAATAAAATGTTAAAAATACATTCCTGACTTCTGAAGAGCTGACAAAGTTGTTTACTTTGTAATTCTGTACCTCCATGCATGAGAAAAAAATCATGGACAAAAAGGATAGATAATTTACACAAAACAGCATCCTTGGTATAAATTGCAGATAGAGAATGGAAAAGAGTCAAAATGCCTGTTAATAAAAAATGGGGGGAAATTACTGAACCCCACAAACACTTTCACACATACTTTCTGAAAGCCCTGTGGCAAGCAAGTGCTGTCTAAGGAAAGTTGTAGGGAAGAGGGAAAGAGGGAACTAGCATCTGGGCTAGTATTGCTCTAGAATTACCAGAAAGATAATTTCATACCAATTGGTAAGAAATGTATTCTTGAAAATAAGTATTGGGGCTGGACTTCAAAGTATGCATGATCCCAGTGCTAGTTTTTGAAAGGGGCAGCTAAAGGAGAATACGGGCTTCCCAGATGGTGTTAGTGGTAAAGAATCCTGCCAATGAAAGAGAAGCAGAGAGATGCAGATTCTATCCCTGGCTCGGGAAGCGCCCCTGCCGTAGGAAACAGCAACCTGCTCCAGTATTCTTGCCTGGAAAATCCCATGAGCAGAGGAGTCTAGCAGGATACAGTCCATGGGGTCACAATGAGTCAGACATGACTGAGTGACTGAGCACACGTGAGCACAAAGGAGAATAGTTAAAGAGAAAGAAAAAGTCCCCTTATCAGGTATGTGTGATGGAGCTGGAAAGCAGAGCAAAGGGGGGAAATTTAGAATCCTATGAGAACCAAGATATTGGTGGACAATGAACACTTCCTCTCACCACAAAATAATAAAAAACAAAGGAACTTTACTTTTAGAAAAAGAATAAATCAGTAAGCAAGAGTTCTTATAAATTACTCAAAGTTCAGAAAATGTGATTATAGTTTTGTATGTAACCTATCCATTTAAAAAAGAGATATTCAACTTAACCTACAAAACAACAACTATATGTTATTGACAGAGATATACCTAAACAAAGCAATTGATTAAGGCTAAAAATACATATTCAGAGAAAAAGAATTCTAGACAATGGAATAGATAAAAAAGCAGGTATTATAATCCTGAAATTAAAGTACCAATCAGTCCTAAAAACATTGAACATGATAAAGAATTTTGTAGTGCTAAAAAGCCATAATTCACAATGAAATGAATATCTGTATAGCAAATATTGGTGACTATCTTTTGAAATAGATCAATAGAAGACAAAACATAGATTGAAGTACATTAATAATAATTTAACTTTTTAGTTTCAAATCAACAAATATTAAGTGAGCAAAAATAAGTTAGAATATAGAAAATATATCAATATAATCAGTGTGGATATCTTCTTATTTACCCAGAGTGTAAGGATCACTCACTCAATTTCTGGATTCATTTCAGGGAAAACTTCTCCACATGTATGTGTGCATTCATTGTGTTCATGGGAGATGGTGAATTAAGAGCCTCCCATGTCATCATCTTGGACTGAACCTCAGCACTTAATTTCTTTAAGTGTAGTGTTTAAAAATAGACTAGGAGATCATGAAAAAATAAAAAAGGTATTTAGGGAGTGAGACCCAATATATCATAATCTTTGTTTCACAACTTGGCCTCTTTGTAAGACTCAGGAAACTTTGTACCATAGACTTACTAAATGGTCTTGAAAATCAAATTCTTCCTCTGTATAATTTCCTAAGTAACTTTACATCATAGACAGATAGATAAACAGACAAACAGATGTGACGTATGGATGGTTGGATAGGGTAGGTAGATAGATAGGTAGATAGATAAATAAATAGATATAGGTGTTTCCATCTTTAAAACAGGTTTAATACTGTGCTTAATGCCCCCATTTGATTGTTGCAGTAGCCCAAGGAAATTATTGTAGGCCTCTTTGTAAAATATAAAATATTGCACAAACATGAAGTGTATAAAGTGAAAAAAAATAAAGAAAGCATAATTGAAGTACAAAGTAGGATACAAATATTTGCTATTTCAGGAACCTAAGGTCCGTCTAGTCAAGGCTATGGTTTTTCCAGTGGTCATGTATGGATGTGAGAGTTGGACTGTGAAGAAAGCTGAGCGCCAAAGAATTGATGCTTTTGAACTGTGGTGTTGGAGAAGACTCTTAAGAGTCCCATGGACTGCAAGGAGATCCAACCAGTCCATTCTAAAGGAGATCAGCCCTGGGTATTCTTTGGAAGGACTGATGCTAAAGCTGAAACTCCAATATTTTGGCCACCTCATGTGAAGAGTTGACTCATTGGAAAAGAGTCTGATGCTGGGAAGGATTGGAGGCAGGAGGAGAAGGGGACGACAGAGGATGAGATGGCTGGATGGCATCACCAACTCAATGGACATGACTTTGGGTGAACTCCGGGAGTTGGTGATGGACAGGGAGGCCTGGCATGCTGCAACTCATGGGGTCCCAAAGAGTCCGACATGACTGAGCGACTGAACTGAACTGAACTGAGTCATTCCTGAAACAGGCATTCAGAGGTAAAAAAAAAAAAAAAATTCAAATAAGTGTCCTGTGCTGGGAAACATCCCCTTTGTCTCCCACTGGGTTGCCTAGAGGCATAAAATATGCTGTCTCTTATCTTAACATGGAAAACTACACCTGCTGTGATTGTTTCTTAATGAATCATCCCTTTAAAAATGTAGCCCCATTGACTCAAAGTTGACTAGGAACTGGAAAGAGAATAGCCCCTCTAATTTTCTCTAAATTTAACAGCCACTAATTGCATTGAAAGACCCCCTTCCTTTGCTGATTACCTTAAGTGCTCCATGAGATAAGGTGCTAATGAGATTTTCTTTCCTTCTTTCCTTTTTTTCAAACAGCACTGTTAATACTGGTGTATTGTACAAGATTTACTCTACTAACTATAGCCCAGTCTGTTTCTTTTCACATGTATATAGAAGGTGATTTTGTTTTATGGAAGATGAGGATTAATCCTCAAGTGAAGATGCTTTATTTCTATCATTAATGAACAAATTGCTATTTTACAAGGCTTGGCTGTAAGAGATTAGCTGTTCCTTTCTGGTTATTTAGAGGCCCTTCAGGCTTTCTTTGGGGATCTCATTACTTTCTTTGGTGCTTCAAAAAGAGATTAAGTAGTCCTAAAGGATGCTAACATACACATAAAATGGAATATGTTATTCTTCTTAGAAAAAGAATGGGGGAAAAGTAACTGGAGGTGTGTTACCGGGAACCATATAAAAACCTAAAATATTTTATCTATGTGAGGGTTGTGGCATCTGATTTCATTATTACACACTCATGAATAATTTTATTTATTGAACTTTAAAAAGTTAGTAGAACATAAATAGTGAATGGTATAGTAATTTTTTGTAATTTTTGATTATTAATTCATAAATGATTATGCACCTAGACTCAATTTATTATCATCAGAATTGTTATGATCATTATCATAATAGTTAACACTTACTGAATAATAGATACTATACCCTTAGCACTATGCTGTGATTTACATTCTTCATGTCATTTAGTTCACTGAATAATTCCATGGGCTTATTAACACTGTTATGTGAAGTGAAGTGAAGTGAAGTCAGTCAGTCATGTCCGACTCTTTGCAACCCCGTGGACTGTAGCCTACCAGGCTCCTCCGTCCATGGGATTCTCCAGGCAAGAATATTGGAGTGGGTTGCCATTTCCTTCTCCAGGGGATCTTCCCAATCCAGGGATCGAACCCGGGTCTCCCGAATTGCAGGCAGATGCTTTAACCTCTGAGCCACCAGGGAAGCCCACTGTTATGCCCACTCATAAATGAGAGAACGGACAGTCACATAGTGAGTGAATAGTGAAGACATAAATGGAACCAGATTAGTCCAACTGGAATCCAAGCAACAATCTAACCTATTTTGTTTTCAAACACAAGGATGGAAACTCTGAAGATTCCCTGCTAGGTAATTGACTGAAAATAAATGCTGCCACTAAACCATCTATTTGGGTATTGATTAGTCCAAGTCCATTTGGGAGCAGATTTCATGGCAACCAATTACTTATTTGGTTGAACAACATAGGATTTGATTAAGCAGGAACTACATTTAATGTCTTGATTTTACTCAAACGTAGTGATCCTCACAGCTTCCTGAGAGGAGCTCTACCTCTGTGTCTACCTGGAGGTCCTAGCCAGAGTCTTTGTTCTCAGGCTAGATTCCAGTCTAGGTTCGATGCACGATACTGGATGCTTGGGGCTAGTGCACTGGGACGACCCAGAGGGATGGTATGGGGAGGGAGGAGGGAGGAGGGTTCAGGATGGGGAACACATGTATACCTGTGGCAGATTCATTTTGATATTTGGCAAAACTAATACAATTATGTAAAGTTTAAAAATAAAATAAAATTTAAAAAAAATACAAAATATAATTTACTGGGAGTTGGTTATATACCACCTACTCTTCTAAATACTCTACATGTAAGATGAACTAGCATCCATATACTATTTAACTGATGGCCATACTGGCCATATGATTTTCCAAAGTTATAGATAATTGCTAGAGAGATGAAGATTCAGATGGCCTAATTATTATGTAAGTTTCTTGTCATTTATTCTATTGAACATTCCTATTTACTGTTTAGGATTCTTCAGTTCAGTTCAGTCACTCAGTACTGTCTGACACTTTTTGACCCCATGGACTGCATCACACCAGGCTTCCCTGTACAGCACCAACTCCTGGAGCTTATTAAGACTCATGTCCATCAAGTCAGTGATGCCGTCCAACTATCTCATCCTCTATTGTCCCCTTCTCCTCCTGCTTTCAATCTTTCCCAGCATCAGGGTCTTTTCAAATGAGTCAGTTCTTCACATCAGGTGGCCAAAGTACTGGAGATTCAGCTTCAGCATCAGTCCTTCCAATGAATATTTAGGACTGATTTCCTTTAGGATGGACTCGTTGAATCTCCTTGCTGTCCAAGGGACTCTCAAGAGTCTTCTTCAACACCGCAGTTCAAAAGCATCAGTTCTTTGGTGCTCAGCTTTCTTTATAATCCAAATCTCACATCCATATATGACTACTAGAAAAACCAAAGCTTTGACTAGATGGACCTTTGTTGGTAGAGCAATGTCTCTGATCTTTAATATGCTGTCTAACTTGGTCATAACTTTTCCTCCAAGGAGCAAGTGTCTTTTAATTTCATGGCTGCAATCACCATCTGCAGTGATTTTGGAGCCACAAAAAATAAAGTCTGTCACTGTTTCCATTGTTTCCCCATCTGTTTCCATGAAGTGATGGAACCAGATGCCATAATCTTAGTTTTCTGAATGTTGAGTTTTAAGCCAGTTTTTTCACTCTTTTCTTTCACTTTCATGAAGTTCTTCTTTGCTTTCTGCCATAAGGTTGGTGTCATCTGCCTATCTGAGGATATTGATATTTCTCCCAGCAATCTTGATTCCAGCTTGGGCTTCATCCAGCCCAGCGTTTCTCATGATGTACTCTGCATATAAGTTAAATAAGCAGGGTGACAATATACAACCTTGACATAGTCCTTTTCCTGTCTGGAACCAGTCTGTTGTTCCATGTCCAATTCTAGTTTTTTCTTCCTGACCTGCATAGTTTTCTCAAGAGGCAGGTCAGGTGGTCTGGTATTCCCATCTTTTAAAGAATTTCCCACAGTTTGTTGTGATCCACACAATCAAAGGTTTTGGTGTAGTCAATAAAACAGAAGTAGATGTTTTTCTGGAACTCTCTTGCTTTATGATGATCCAAGGGATGTTGGCAATTTGATCTCTGGTTCCTCTGCCTTTTCTAAATCCAGCTTGAACACCTGGAATTGAACATATGCAACATCTTGAACATCTGGAGTTAGGATGGAACATTAGGATTCTTACAGGGTAGTATTTTGGTTATAGTCTTAGCTTTCTGTTAATCAAAGGGAAGATTCCCTGGAAGAGGAAATTGCAACCCACTCTAGTATTTTTGATGAAGAATTCCCATGGACAGAAGAGCCTGGTGGGCTACAGTCCATGGGGTAGCAGGGAGTCAGACAGGACTGAAGTGACTTAGCATGCAGTCAAAGTGAATCTTTGATTAAAACACATACACACATAAGAGAAACAATAACAACAAAGAGTAACCAAAATGATTAGAAGAATTACTTCTGTAGTTTATTTAATGATATATGCCTTGTCTTGTCTTAAAGATACATTAAGACAAGTTTTTCATTTAGGAAATCATTTCTAACCAAACTGAAATAATCATTTCTAACCAAACTGAAATTATAGCAGGCCTGTACCATCTATTTAACTTATATGCAGAATACATCATGTGAAATGCTGGGCTGGATAAAGCTGGAATTAAGATTACAGGGAAAAATATCAATAACCTCAGATATGCAGATGACACCACCCTTGTGGCAGAAAGTGAAGAGGAACTAAAGAGCCTTGGTGAAAGTGAAACAGGACAATGAAAAAGCTGGCTTAAAACTCAACATTCAAAAAACGAAGATCTTGGCATTTGGTCCCATCACTCCATGGCAAATAGATGGGGAAAAAATGGAAACAGTGACAGACCTTATTTTCTTGGACTCTAAAATCACTGCAGATGGTGACTGAGGCCATGAAATTAAAAGATGCTTGCTCCTTGGAAGAAAAGGTATGACCAACCTAGACAGCCTATTAAAACGCAGAGACATTAACTTTGCCGACAAAGATCTATATAATCAAAGCTATGGTTTTTCCAGTAGTCATGTATGGAAGTGAGAGTTGGACCATAAAGAATGCTGAGCGCTGAAGTATTTATGCTTTTGAACTGTGGTGTCAGAGAAGACTCTTGAGAGTCCCTTGGACTACAAGGAGATCAAACCAGTCCATCCTAAAGGAAATCAGTCCTAAATGTTCATTGGATGCTGAAGCTGAAACTTCGGCCACCTGATGCGAAGAACTGACTAATTTGAAAAGACACTGATGCCGGGAAAGATTGAAGGCAGGAGAAGAAGAGGATGACAGAGGCTGAGGTGGTTTTATGGCATATCAGTGACTTGATGGACATGAGTTTTAGCAAGCTTCAGGAGCTGGTGATGGACAGGGAAGCCTGGTGTGCTGCAGTCCATTGGATCGCAAAAAGCAAACACAACTGAGTGAACTGAACCATCTACTTTTGAAAGCCTGAATCCATTAAGTGATCTGTTCTTTATCCCTATTCCTCCTTGGCCCCAAATCAACAACACTTGTGTATTACATGATACATGGCTACCCACTCCAGTACCTTGGGCTTCCCTTGTGGTTCAGCTGCTAAAGATTCTGCCTGCAATGCCGGAGACCTGAGTTTGATTCCTGGGTTGGGAAGATCCCCTGAAAAAGGGAAAGGCTACCCACTCCAGTCTTCTGGCCTGGAGTATTCCATGGACTGTATATAGTCCATGGGGTCACAAAGAGTCGGACATGACTGAGCGACTTTCACTACATACTATGATACGTAAGATGCATAGCATATGCCTAAATAAATAGATGTGTATTTTGAGAGAATATACATTTTACAACTATATATTTGCTACTGTCAATTACACATGAATACATATGCTTTGGGAAATTAAAAAATATATTCTATATAATTCTCTAGTATTTATTGCATTGTATGGAAAGCAATTTATATTACTCACATTTCTGTCAATCTTGTTAAATATTTTATTAATTCTAAAATTTTGCCAAATAATTCACTTATATTTTCAAATAGGCAAAAATATCATATATGATTGACAATTTTGTTTCTTCCTTTAAAGTCTTTACTTTGTATTCCATTTTCTCAGACTTACTGAATAGTCCAATAGAATTAGTGATATTTGCCCTTTGCCTTGCCCCCACATTTAATCCAATGCCCGCTAGCAGCATGTGACCTATCTGTTGAAATGAGTCTATCTACCACCTAGTAGGTTAGTTTTACCCACAATGCTCCAACATACACAATATACAATTGAATATTTTCTTTTTTTTTTTTTCATCTTCTCTAAACCTAGTTCTAGAGTTTTCTTTTTTCCCCATCTAACTTTACCATTCTGTTTTAAATTAATTAGTACTTTTTGTTTGTTTAACATGCCTAGATCTGAAATGCAGTTTCAAAGTTACTAGAAAGAATTGTCTTTGGCTGTCTTCAATTTACAAGCAGTCTATGTGTAGAAATGTATTTTATGCGGAATAAAGGTTATTCATTTTCTGAAGCTTTCAGATCTTTAGAGAAAAGAATTCAATTTCAATACGTTGTGTTTTTAACTTTGACAAAAATCTTGCACAAGAAGCCATAGATACAGAATTAACAAAATAATGAGATGCTACAGGATTATTATCTTAACTGTCTTGCATAAATTGCTTCCACAACATGTATTAATTTTCCAAGTGGCATTTTGCAGTGAATTTTTCATATCAAAGATGTTTTTATATAGAAACAAAGTTTGACCATTCTTGAATGAAGCGATTAACAATGAAGATCCATATTCTTACCAATTTTCTGGCTCATAATGCATTCCCAAAAGAGTTTTATTTTCAATTAGGTGTCAGTAGGAGGTGAAACATACTACAGATACAAAAAAATACAAAAAATAAAATAAAAAGCAAAATCATTGCAGTTCTTCTCTGCCAGAAATATGACCTTCTCTTTGAAAGAATGAAAGATAAGCATTCTAATTGTATCTCTGAATCACAAGACTGTTGAAAATACATTTGCAAGGATGAAAGGCAATTAAATGTTCCTGCTGAACCTTTTTTTTTTTTTTTTTTATTACAGACCATTTCTTTAGTTTGGGTCATTAAGAATAGCATCATTATAGGAGACAGAGATGATAAAATGATAAAACGTATTAAGTCTTCTAGACAATGCAAAACTATTGTTTTTCATCATTGCTGTTGTTTTACTCTTTCTGTATAGTTGGTTGTTAAAGAAATAAGACATTTATATTGTTCATTGAAGAATTCTCCATAATCTGAGGTTGTACCCTGACAACCTGTTAGGGAAAGTGTCTGCTCTGTTCAGGTGAGACGGTCACGCATCTAACCATAAGGATGTCAGGATCATTTTTCTTTCCTTTTTCTCTCAGTTTGCAGTTTTCCCTGTTATGAAACACCTCATTAGGATAACCAGGAACTGTTGTCATGCTAGGAATCTTATGCATTTGTCATAAAGGAAGGCTCATAACCTGTGTTTGTGTAGGGACAGAAGTGAAATAAGCTGTGATGACACTAGAAAGGTACTCTGGATTTTATTCTACTGCTTTATGTGCTGAAAGATACAAATTCACACTGCTTCAGTCTCCTTCCGAAGTTAACTTGATTACGTTTTCCTATAGGATAGCGAAAGCTATTTCCTACTTTTTTTTTATGCTTCTTACCAGGAAAAGTTAACACAGTGGATGAATTACAAGTTTTTAAGGGATGAATGATTAAAATAAATAAGTGATTGCTGATTGACCTTGGCTGGTTTATTGGTATGTGTTTAAACTCTTGTTAAACATTTGCAAGTTTTCCATTGTCTCCAGCTAACATACCTTTCATATGAAGCCCATATATTTTGATGAAGTCCAGGAATAAGTAGGTAGATGGCCAGTAGGTAGTTATCCATTGTTTCACTATATCCTAGCATCAAATACACCTGTAATACACATTGATTTGGGACCAATTTATGAAAAACAAAATTTTTCATTTTTATGCAAGTTTAAATTTTTTAAAAAAGTACCAGTAATAAATATTCTTGAAAGCCTATAATTATTTTTCAGTGTCTTCTACAAATTGCTAAGCTATGAAACATTTTTTGTCCTCAATAAACATAGAGTGTCATTGAAGAAACAAATCTTGTGCATCAGAAACAAAGCAAATAAACAAAATCACTGTAAGGCCACTTACCCCAAGGGTAAAATAAGTGATATCACCAATTAATGCTATAGAGTTCAGTAGACAAAATTATTTAAGAAAATTGGGATAAAATAATTATCAGAAGTTTAAATAGGATTAAAAAATTGAAAGATAAAGTGCTATTTCACTTTTTTCAAAGATGTTTTTATTTTATTTTATTTTATTTTTATTTTTTGGTCATGCCAAGCATTATGTTGGATCTCAGTTTCCCAACCAGGGATTGAACTCACATCCCCCTGCACTGGAAGCTTGGAGTCTTAACCACTAGACCATCAGGGAAGTCCCTGTTTCACTTTCAAAACAATAAAATTATATATACTTTTAAACTTTACATATTGCAATTTTTCAACACAATATACATGCATACAAGCATATAGGTTTGTTTTCCTAAATATAATATAGGGTCTAGAAAAGTAAATGAGCATTAGTAATAGAAGTCAGACCCGACTGAGCAAGTGAACAACAGTAGTTACCCTTAGGTCATGAGACTGTTAAAAGATTGTTACCTTTTACATTTTACTATAAATTAGGATATATTGATTGATTTTGTATTAGAACATGAAATAGAATATTTGCAGTTTTATAATAATGAAAACTTATACAACCAAAAAAATGAAATTTATTTTAATATGCTTGTAGTGTTCTAAGTTTATGTTATGTATTTGGGAAATGTTACTTACTATATCATTTTCTAGAAGATTTACAGTGTATATGGGAACATTTACAGCACATTATAGTAACTGTGAATTACTGTGGTCTGAAATGTATTTAGTTTTTAAAACACAATCCTTGCCTATTTATTTAAATACAAAAATTATTTTTTTAGAATATGTCTTAAAAATATTCTGAAGAATTATGTTCTTTACGTTGTTTTTAAGTCACTCAGTCATGTCTGACTGTTTGTGACCCCATGGACTGCAGCATGCCAGGCTTCCCTCTTCACTATCTCCTGGTATTTGCTCAAACTTATGTCCATTGCATCAATGATGGCATCCAACCATTTCATCCTCTGTCACCCCCTTCTCCTCCTGACTTCAGTCTTTCTTAGCATCAGGATCTTTTCCAATGAGATGGATCTTCTCATCAGGTGGCCAAAGTATCAGAGCTTCAACTTCAGCATCAGTTCTTACAATGAATATTCAGGACTGATTTCCTTTAGGATTGATTCTTTGGTTTCCTTGCTGTCCAAGAGACTCTCCAGAGTGTCTTCTCCAACACTGCAGTTCAAAAACACCAATTCTTTGGTGCTCAGCCTTCTTAATGGTCCAACTCACATCCATGCATGACTACTGGAAAAACCATAGCTTTGACTATATGGACCTTTGTCAGCCAAGTAATATATCTGCTTTTTAATATGCTATCTAGGTTTGTCAAAGCTTTTCTTCCAAGAAGCAAGCATCTTTTAATTTCATGGCTCCAATCACCATCCACAGAAATTTTGAAGCCCAGGAAAATAAAGTCTGACACTGTTTCCATTATTTCCCTATCTAGTTGTCATGAATGCCATGTCATCTAGTTGACACCGGATGCCATGATCTTAATTTTTTGAATGTTGAGTTTTAAGCCAGATTTTTCACTCTCCTCTTTCACCTTCATCAAGAGGCTCTTTAGTTCCTCTTTCTGCCATAAGGGTAGTGTCATCTGCATATCTGAGGTTATTGATATATCTCCCAGCAGTCTTGATTCCAGCTTGTGATTCATCCAACCTGGCATTTCACATGATGTACTCTGCCTAGGAGTTAAATTAGTAGGGTGACAATATACAGCCTTGATGTACTCCTTTTCCAATGTGAACCAGTCTATTGTTCCATGTCCAGTTCTAATTGTTTCTTGACCTTCATACAGGTTCCTCATGAGGCAGGTAAGGTGCTCTGGTATTCCCATCTCTTTACAAATTTTCCATGATTTGTTCTAATCCACATGGCCAAAGGCTTGTGTAGTCAATGAAGCAAATGTTTTTCTCAAATTCTCTTGCTTCTTCTATGATCCAGTGAATGTTGGCAATTTGATCTCTGGTTCCTCTGCCTTTTCTAAATCCAGCTTGTACATGTGGAATTTCTCAGTTCAAGTACTATTGAAGCCTAATTTGAAGGATTTTGAGCATTATTTTGCTAGCATATCAAATGAGCACAATTTTGAGGTAGTTTGAACATTCTTTGGCATTGCCCTTCTTTGGGATTGGAATGAAAACTGACCTTTTCTAATCCTGTGGCCAACTGCTGAGTTTTCCAAATTTGCTGGCATATTGAGTGCAGCTCTTTAACAGCATTCAGTAATTATTGTCCACAGACACCATGAAACAGTGTGCCATTAAGGTTCTGTATGTATATGTTACATGTCAGTATAACACTCTTTTTTTGTTCGTATTTATTTCTCTTTCAGAATCATTTCCTTATGGTGGTTTCTTTCAGTAATTCTAAACTCCCTCTGATGCAAATCATTTAGAAATTTATATTTTTCATAAATTCAAACTGAAATACTGACTCATTTGTCAGAAGTCTACTCAAAGTACATTTGTATTTCTGGATTATTCAGTTAGCTATCACAATGCCTAGTTTCTCATTTCTGTCCACGTGGTTGGTAGCATCATCTGTTCAAATGCTGGAAACAGGATGAAAAAGACTTCACAGGCTATTAATATTGCTATACTAAAAATACTGCTTTGCAAATAACATCTTAGTTTAAAAAAGCACTCATTGTATTAGCTAGTCACTATTATTAAATGCCAGAAAAATGGTGATTGGTGACATTCCTTGCTTGGCAATAAAATGTGTGGGAAAGTAGGAAAAATATTTTTCTAAATGAATGCATTCTGTTCTCTATGGAAACTGAAACAGTCATGCCAGGATATTTTGTTTGGCATAGACAACAATCAGAACACCCAACTCAAGAGTTTTAAATGTTCTCTTTTAACACTAATGGCTTTTTGTTAGAGTTGCATGCAGGTACCATGGAAACTTTCTACTTTGGTTGTTACCAGTTATATCTTGCTGATGTAAAGTCAAAATGGAGAAGATGGCATATTGACTTTTTAAATTTGTAAATAGAATAATTAATTAAACAGAGTCAGACACAACTGAGCTACTTCACTTTCACTTTTCTCTCTCATGCATTGGAGAAGGAAATGGCAACCCACTCCAGTGTTCTTGCCTGGAGAATCCCAGGGACGGGGAGCCTGGTGGGCTGCCGTCTATGGGGTCGCACAGAGTCGGACATGACTGAAGCGACTTAGCAGCAGCAGCAGGAAAGTAATTATCCTATTAATTATCTTCTTTAAAGTTAGCAATATTTTCTTAAAGTATATCCTACAGCCAGTATGTCAAGACTGTTAGGTAGCAATGACTTTGCTAGTATATCTATGGCAGTTAGACCTTGGCGACTTTTTACAATTGTATGTATTTATTTTTGGTTTTGCTGGGTCTTTGTTGCTGTGTGGACTCCTCTCTAGTTGCTGCCATCAGGGGCTACCCTTTAGTTGTGGTGCTCAGGTTTCTCACTGGGGTGGCTTCTTTTGTTGCAGAACATGAGCTCTAGAATGTGAAGGCTTTAGGAGGTTCAGCTTTTGGGTTCTAAAGCATAGGTTCAGTAGTTGTGGTACATAGGCTTGGTTGCTCTGAGGCATGTGGAATCTTCTTGGACCAGGATTTGAACCTACGTCTACTGTGTTGGCAGGTGGAGTTTTTACCACTGAGCCACCAGGGAAGCGCCTCAGTGATTTTTTTTTTTTTTTTTTTTTTTGCGGTGGGTGGGGGTGGTGTTCAGTTAAATAATACAGCCACATTTTTTTCTTTACTACCTTGAATTCACATCATAATTTTAACATTGAATCAATTTTTTTTAATTTCATAAGTCTCACAAATACTGGTCAGTGTATAACTGTGAAACAAGTTTTGTACCTACTCCAGTTTCCAAAAAATGTTATCTATGCAAAGTTGTAGGTTTTTGGTATTGTGTACTGACCAGAAAACATTTAGAGGTAATATTGCTTTGACAATTGAATGATTCACTCTTTATGCATTAGATAGTCACATCCCAAGTTGGTTTTTATAGCCTGTACTAACTTTTGTAGAAAACATGTAGGCTTTTTTGGTCATTCCGAGGATAGACAGCCAGCAATTTGGTTTTAATTGACATCTTTCTATGTGGGTCATTGACATACTAGTAAAATTGTTGAATATTGTTTTCATATTTCACCCCTGATTTTATTTGAAGATGAAAATGTAAAAACATTAGTTCTAGTGTTTGTTAACTAAACTTGTATTAAGATGAAGCTCATTATGCATGGCTAAAGATGTAAACTTTCAGTGTTAATCTAAAGACTGTCTAAGATGTGTCAGACAGAGTTCATTAACTATTGTATGTAAAACATGTTTTATTACTTGGCATTTTGCAATATATTTTGCCTCTTAGAACCTTTTGTCACTTCTGTGCACATACCCAATTTATAATCTATAAGTTATTACATATTAAATTGTTCTACTTATGTACAGGAAATAAATATTACTTTATATGGAAATGACTATTACTTGTAGCAAACATTCTAAGAACTCTGCAAGCAGATTGTGTTTGCTATCTGTTAATATTTCCATTTAGTTCCCTTTCCTATTTTTGCTGAACCATTTCACTGGTGTAATTAATTTTAATGAATTAGTACTAAATATCATATTTTGGAAGGATATGCACATATTTGCATCAAATATTTTCAGGAAAGAGAATTCCCTGGCAGTCCAGTGGTTAGGATTTGATGTTTTCGCTGCCTTGAATCCCTTATTGGAGAACTGAGATCCCCAAGTCAGGTGGCACAGCCAAGAAAAAAAACAATTTTTTGTCAGGATGACTTGCCTGAGATTAAGAATGCAATTTTCATAATTATGATAGTTCTGTTAACACTGAACTATAAATATGAATTATATTGAACTAGCAGATATCCCCTTTTCTCCATTGTTTTTATTAGTGTTAATTCATATAATTCTATATATTAATAGCACCTTCATGCAAATTAGAAACAGCACCCCTCACTTTGAGTGGGCAAAACCACATTCCAGAGCCAACAGTTTAGTGAGTGGTCAGTGCTTTGCATATGAGCTGCCTCTTGTCTCTTTAACTAAGTACCTTTATCCAGGATGGTAATTGCACATTTCTCCTTGATGCTCTACTCAATTACATTGCTTACTTTTAAAGAAGGCTCAGATGAAGATAGATAAATTAGACAGCATGATTATTGAACTTCAATCTTATTTATTTTCCCTGGAACCAAACAGCTTTTCAATTCCACTAGCTACCCGCTAATCATGAAAAAGATCATGAGTCATTCTCAATTTAAAAAATTGAAATATAATACATATACCATAAAATCTGTTCTTTTTCAGTGTGCAATTTAGTGAGTTCACCCCCATGTAATATCACATACCTATTACTAGACCCTCCCTCTTCTTCCCTACCCTCCACTGCCAGCTCCAATCTACTTTTGTCTCCATTGATTTGCTCATCTGGGTATTTCATATAAATAGAATCATATAGTATGTTTCTTTTGTGTTTATCTTCTTTCAATTAGCATAATCTTCATCTGTCTTATGGGCTGTATCTTCATTAGTTTTATGATTAAAACCAAAATTGCATGGAGGTCCCAAGCTTTACACATTCTTGTCAGCATTTGTTATTATTCATCCTTTTAATTATAGCCATCCTAAAGTTTGTGAAGTGCTATCTCTGCTGCTCCTCTTTAGGTACTGAGTCATATATAACTCTGTCCATGGGATTCTCTAGGCAAGAATACTGGAGTGGGTTGCCATTTCCTTCTCCAGGGGATCTTCCTGATCCAGTGATCAAACCCATGTCTCCTGCTTGGCAGGCAAATTCTTTACCACTGGAAAGCCTTATGTGGTATCTCACTGTGATTTTAATTTGTATTTCTGTAATGACTAATGATGTGCTTACTGGTTAGTTGCATAGGTACCGTGAGCATGAAATTCTCTGCCATCCTCAATATGCAGTTAAACAAGGCTTATGATTTCACTAAGAACAAAGAGAGGACAAATTCCCCTGTCCTCCACATTTTTGTTCTATTCAGGCCTTCAGTAGATTAGCTGATGTCTGTCCACATTAGAAAGGGCCATCTGCTTTCCTCAGTTCACCAATTCAAATGCTAATATCTTCCAGAAACACCCTCCCAGACATACTCAGAAATCCTGTTCAACCAGATTTCTGGGCAGTCAAATGACCTACACAATTAATCATCACAAAGATGATATTTCTTAACATAGCACACTGCATTAATGATTGACTGGTATAAAACTTATGAAAATAACTTTGCAAATTGCATCTCTATATAGAAATGGTAATTACTAACATGAGTCATGCCAGCTAATTCTGTCTCATCTTGGTATGCCAACATTCTCCACTTTGCCTGAAACTTCTAACTGTACACCCTCTGCAGTTTCATCCAAATTTGTGTGAGCACTTGACATAGGTTGCTGGGCCCTGTCATCAGTCTGTCTAATTCAGAGGGCCCATGAGGCCATAGCATGTGCATTTCCAGCAAGTTCTCAGAGGGTCCTGATGCTAATATTGCTGGTCTGGGGATAATAATTTGAGAACTATTGATCTAACAGATGAAGTAAAACATATTTGTTTCTTAAAGAGGTGATAGTCAATTGGGAATGCCTTCTGACCACGTTTACATGAATCTCTGCCCAAGAAATAGATGAGATGTTTACTCTTAACACATATTTCTTTGATATTTTTGGGTATTTATTTTAGTCTTCTGAGAGCATCAGATTTGAAGAAGTAAAATAGCTCTTTTTATGCAGAAAAGTTGGTTGTATTTTTCATCATCAAGAAGACAAGATCCATGAAGCTAGTGATTTTTAGCTGGTTTTATTCATTGTTTTGGGGCTTCCCGGTGGCGCTAATGGTAAAGAACCCACCTGTCAATGCAATAAACATAAGAGATGCAGGTTCGAACCCTGGGTCGGGAAAAATCCCCCTGGAGAAGGAAATGGCAACGCACTCCAGTATTCTCGCCTGGAGAATCTGAACAGAGGAGACTTGTGAGCTACAGTCCATAGGGTCACAAAGATTTGGACATGACTGAAGCAACTTAGCATGCACATTCTTGTTTTATTTTGCCAGCACCTAGGAGAGTGCCTAAGATGTAATAATTGTTAAATAGTTGGAGAAAGAATCAGTGAAGCATTAATTTTAAAGTTAAAAATTGAGAAACTAATAAAATAATAATAATGAAAAGGTCATCTTAACTTTATTAATTTTTATTAATTTATTCATTTTTTTCAACTTAACAACTTCATTAAGCTGATGTATTCTTAAAGAGGTATTTAACAGAAATGAAAATGCAAGTAGCAATTTTGTGCAAGAGAGTCATCTCTCTCAATTTGAAAATTATTTGAAGATTGTAAAAAACATTTGTAAACAATGAAAAATAGAAAACATTACAATTAAGAAATACAAATTAGAGTAGTGAGTCAAGACCTCCAGATTTGATTGAAAAGAGGCACAGACATGTTGCTGGGTAAATGCAGTACTTGAGTACAACCTCAAAAATGACAGAATAATCTCTGTTCATTTCCAAGGCACACCATTCAATATCACAGTAATCCAAGTCTATGCCCCAACCACTAACGCTAAAGAAGCCAAAGTTGACCGTTCCTATGAAGACCCACAAGACCTTCTAGGCAGTGGTTTAGTCGCTAGGTCATGGCTAACTCTTGTGACCCCATAGACTGTAGCCTCGCCAGGCTCCTCTGTCCATGGAATTCTTCCAGTAAGAATACTGGATTGGGTTGCTGCTTCATTTTCCAACAAGAAGTTCTAGAATTAACACCAAAAAAAAAAAAAAAAAGATATCCTTTTCATCATAGGGGACTGGAATGCAAAAATAGGAAGCCAAGAGATATCTAGAGTAACAGAAAAGTTTGTCCTTAGAGTACAAAATGAAGCAGGGCAAAGGTAATAGACTTTTGCTAAGAGAATACACTGATCATAGCGAACATGTTCTTCCAACAACACAAGAGAAGACTCTATACATGGACATCATCAGATGGCCAATACCAAAATCAGATATTTATATTCTTTGCAGCCAAAGATGGAGAAGCTCTATACAGTCAGCAAAAACAAGACCAGGAGCTGACTGTGGCTCAGATCATGAACTCCTTATTGCCAAATTCAGACTTAAATTGAAGAAAGTAGGGAAAACCACTAGACCATTCAGGTATGACCTAAATCAAATCCCTTAAGATTATATGGTGGAAGTGACAAATAGATCCAAGGGATTAGATCTGATAGGCAGAGTGCCTTAAGAACTATGGGTGAAGCTTCGTGACATTGTAAAGGAGGTGATCAAAACCATCTCCAAGAAAAAGAAATGCAAAAAGGCAAAATGGTTGTCGGAGGAGGCCTTACAAATAGCTGAGAAAACAGAAACCATTTAAAGATATACCCATCTGAATGCAGCGTTCCAAAGAATAGCAAGGAGAGATAAGAAAGCCTGCCTAAGTTAACAATGCAAAAAAAAAAAAAAAAAAAGAGGAAAACCATAGAATGGACATGTCTAGAGATTTCTTCAAGAAAATTAGAGATACCAAGGGAAAATATCATGAAAAGATGGGCACAAAAAAGGTTAGAAATGTTATGGATCTAACAGAAGCAGAAGACATTAAGAAGAGGTGGCAGGAATACACAGAACTATACAAAAAAGATCTTAATGACTCAGATAATGACGATGGTGTGGTCATTCACCTAGAGCCAGATATCTTTTAGTGCGAATTCAAGTGGGCCTTGGGAAGCATCACTATGAACAAAGCTAGTGGAAGTGGTGGAATTCCAGCTGCGCTATTTCAAATCCTAAAAGATGATGCTATTCAAGTGCATCATAAACCTTAGTATGCCAGCACATTTGGAAAACTCAACAGTGGCCACAGGACTGGAAAACATCAGTTTTCATTTGAATCCCAAAGAAGGGCAATGCCAAAAAGTGTTCAAACTACCACACAATTGCACTCATTTCAAAAGCTAGCAAAGTGATGCTCAAAATTCTCCATGCCAGACTTCAACGGTACATAAACCAAGAGCTTCCAAACATACAAACTGGATTTAGAAAAGGCAAATACAAATACAAAGCCAGACATCAAATTGCCATCTGTTGGACCATAGAAAAACAAGAGAATTCCAGAAAACAATCTACTTCTGCTTCATTGACTACACTAAAGCCTTTGATTGTGTGTATCACAACAGACTGTGGGAAATTCTTAAAGAGATGGGAGTACCAGACCACCTTACCTGCCTCCTGAGGAACCTGTATGATGGTCAAGACACAACAGTTAGAACCAGACATGGAACAACAGACTGGTTCCAAATTGAGAAAGGAGTACATCAAGGCTGTGTATTGTCACCTGGCTTATTTAACTTATATGCAGAGCACATCATGAGAAATGCCAACCTTGATGAATCACAATCTGGAATCAAAATTGCCAGGAGATATATCAATAACCTCAGATATGCAGAGGACACTACCCTTATGGCAGAAAGAGGAACTAAAGAGCCTCTTGATGAAGGTGAAAGAGGAGAGTGAAAAATCTGGCTTAAAACTCAACATTAAAAAAAGTAAGATCATGGCATCTGGTCCCATCACTTCATGGCAAATAGATGGGGAAGCAGAGGAAACAGTGAGAGATTTTATTTTCTTGGGCTCCAAAATCACTGCAGATGGTGACTTCAGCCATGAAATTTAAAGTTGCTTGCTCCTTGGAAGAAAAGCTATGACCAACCTAGACAGCATAGTAAAAAGCAGAGACGTTACTTTACTGACAAAGATCCATACAGTCAAAGCTATGGTTTTTCATTCATTTTTCTCTGATAGCTATGGTTTTTCTCTGGTAGCTCAGATGGTAAAGCATCTGCCTGCAGTGCAGGAGACTTGGGTTCGATCCCTAAGTCAGGAAGATCCCCTGGAGAAGGACATGGCAACCCACTCTAATACTCTTGCCTGGAAAATCTTATGGACGGAGGAGTCTGGTAGGCTACAGTCCATGTGGTTGCAAAGAGTCAGACATGACTGAGTGACTTCAATTTCTTTCTTTTCTTTTTCCTCATGTATGGATGTGGGAGTTGGACCGTATATAAAGCTGAGTGCCAAAAAATTGATGCCTTTGAACTGTGGTGTTGTAGAAGACTCTTGAGGGTTCCTTGGACTGCAAGGAGATCAAACCAGTCAATCCTAAATGAAATCAATCCTGAACATTCTTTGGAAGGACTAATGCTGAAGCTGAAACTCCAATAGTTTGGACACCTGATGCAAAGATCCAACTCAATGGAAAAGATACTGATGCTGGGAAACGTTGAGGCCAAGAGGAGAAGGCGATGACAGAGGATGAGATGGTTGGATGGCCTCACCAACTCACTGGACATGAGTTTGAGCAAGCTCCGGGAGATGGTAAGGACAGGGAATCCTGGCGTGCTTCAGTCCATGTGGTTGCAAAGAGTTGGACAAAACTGAATGACCAACAGCAACAGAACAAGATAGTCAAGGGATTTAGTGTTCCTCCCTAGTAGGGAAAAAGGCCACTTAATATGTTCAGGGACTAATACTCTTTTGGCAAAATAAGCTGTGATATTCCTAGTCTTTTAGGTACCAAACCTGGTATTGAAATTTTCCTCAATCTGATGCTCTTGAAATGAACCCCCTTGTAGAATTGAAAATGGAGTGAGTAGAGGCAGTTAATTTTTACCTAGCCACTCAGTAGAATAAATTTAACCAGAAGCAGATATCAACTGTTAAGATATGAGGCAAATGTTAAAGAGGCTTCATAGTCAGAACAAAGGAGCTTCCCCAGTGGCTCAGCAGTAAAGGATCCGCCTGCAATGCAGGAGAGCTAGGTTTGATCCCTGGGTCTGGAAGATCCCCTGGATGAGGGCGTGGGAACCCACTCCAGAATTCTTGCCTGGAGAATCACTTGGACAGAGAAGCCTGGCAGGCTACAGTCCATGGGGTCATTGAGTCGGACAGGACTAAAGCAACTGAGCACACACGCATTCAGAACAGGAAACCAGTAATGCATAATTTGGGAAAAGCCCTGGGCACCTTTCTGGAACAAGTGACAAAGGTCAGTTTCTCAGGAATGAAAAAGCACATATGTAGTAACATTTATTTGAAAATGATCATATTGACTCATTGTTTCTATCATTCACAGAGTGTTCACTGAACATTTATTCATGCTATGTTTGGAAGGGAGTAACAACAACAGCAAAATGCTCTCCAGATAATGATTTATACAGTCACTCAGGGCGGGACTTACAAGTTAATGATCTTGATTTTTCTCCCTATGTCTAGTACTGTATACAAAGTAGGCATTCAAAAGATATGTGCTGAATGCCTAAATAAATGAAACTTAATACTAAAAAATACAGTCTCATAGGAATAAGTATACCTCCACAAACAGCTATGACATGAAATATATAGAAAAGGTCAGAAGCTCAGAAATAGAAATCATTTGCACTCTTAATGACACAGGTGAAATCTGAGCTATGCCTTGTTTAGGTTCATTCATCATTAATTTCTAAAGGCATTTATGCTTTGACATATCATTTTTTCTTATTTGGATCACCTTCATTCCTTCCAGAAAAAGTATTCTTCACAAAGGTACATGGCTTTTGCTCACGGTTTTATTTGTACCTACACATATGACATTACCGCCATCACAAACATTATAATACATTTCAACTGAAATGTGATATCAAAAATAGTCCCTATGTGATCTACATTCTCCTTAGTAATGTGGTGGTTAAAAAATGTTACCAAAGCCTTCTGATTTGTAAGTTGAGGTATTTTGATAATAACTCCTGATTCTCATTATTGATATTATTGCTGATGTTTGACTTTAGTTGGGGAATCAACTGAGCCAATGATTTCTTTGTACAGGTGAGCGGAATTCAGTTGAATCGATCCTGTCCAATTTAACCACAAGTTTAAATGAGTTTAAATGGTCACTGCAGAGCTGTGCCTTCTAGAACTAAAGCACTTTGTGAGTCTGAGTTGTCCAGAGAATTGCTAATGATAAATGGACTAAGAAAACTAAGACTGAAGAAAATTCGCATGAACAAGGCAATTGAGCCTCTTAAAAGTTAGTCCACTAGCTTGTCCGGATGAGCTTGTCCACCTTGTTTTAATAATTTAACATTCTGCAACCAGAACAACTTGTATATCAAGCCTGTCTGCCAGGAGACAGATTTGGTGAGGGGACACTTAATATGCTCTATATTTGTACTGCTAAACTTACTCTTCACTTCCATTTGACAGATTTTATTACAAACTTATGCTCAGCACCAGTGTGATTACTAAACATGTTAGACCCATACTGTCACAGATATGAAGCCAGTTTTGGCTCCTTGGGAACATAAATACTTCCTAAATAAAGGGGTAAAGGGAAAAATCTTTAAATAAAGGATATATCTGTAATCACTTATGTTGGAAGATCTAGCTATGAATTGTGTATATGTATATGTGTATATATATATGCGCATACATATACCTAGGGCTTCTCCAATGACTCAGCAGATAAAAAAATCCACCTACAATGCAGGAGACATAAGATGTGGGTTTGATCCCTGGGTTGGGAAGATGCTGTGCAGAAGAAATTGGCAGTCCACTCTGGTATTCTTGCCTGGGAAATCCCATGGACAGAGGAGCCTAGTGGGCTACAGTGCAGTGGGTTGCAAAGAGTTGGACACGACTGAGCGACTAAGCACAGCACAGCATATGTATACATACACATACATATACACATGATGCATTTCTGGGCAGTTGTATTACATTGCTGAATTGCCTACTTTAGGTGATCACAAATCTATAAATAATTATTATTTTTGCTCTAGACAACATTTGGAACAGTTTGTTAATGTGCAATTTGCATTGTTTCTGTATGAATTTTCTAAATTTAGAATGATCAGTATACTAACGCATATATATGGAATTTAGAAAGATGGTAACGATAACCCTGTATGAGAGACAGCAAAAGAGACACAGATGTCTAGAACAGTCTTTTGGACTCTGGGAGAGGGCGAGGGTGGGATGATTTGGGAGAATGGCATTGAAACATGTATAATATATGTGAAACAAATCGCCAGTCCAGGTTCGATGCATGAGACAGGATGCTCAGGGCTGATGCACTGGGATGACCCAGAGGGATGGTATGGGGAGGGAGGTGGGAGGGGGGTTCAGGATGGGGACACGTGTACACCCATGGTGGATTCATGTTGATGTATGGCAAAACCAATTCAATATTGTAAAGTAACTAGCCTCCAATTAAAATAAATAAATTTATATTTTAAAAAAATAGAATGATCTCTCTCTCTCTTACCTAGCCACTCATCAGTCTGTTTAGACCTAAGCCTAAGTTTTATGTTTAGACTGGATATCAATTATACATGCCATCCAATAAATAAAATAAGGTCAGTAAACTCCAACTCAACATGAAAATAAACGTCCTACCCTATAGACCCAGAATCACTGAGAGTGGTCCGTATCTACTCTGACACTCAAATCATGAAATTCATGCTCAATCTTCCCAAAGTTTCCAACTCATGATATTTGATGACACAGATATATGGGTCAACACTCTCCATCTGCAGGAGAAACATTTTTGCTAACTTTGTGAATGTGTTTACCTGGGAAAAGGAAATTAACTGCAAGTGTTTAATTAACTACGTGCAAACACCTGGATTTCAGAATGGTATCATTCACAGGGAAATATTTGACCTGACAATTTTTCTACTGCTAACCTAGCCTTTTCAGAGACTCTGTATCCAGGTTTGTAAAGAAAGCATTTGACCTAATAGCTGGCACTGGGCAAATGTAGATTGACATCAATCTAAATGAACCACAGTTCATTTAGATTTCATACACACACACACACACACACACACACGGAAAAAGTAGGAAACAACCTTTTTTTTTTTCTCTGCTTCTTCGTGTTTATTATGGCGAGAAAGTGGTAAGGGCACATGAGTGGCTTCTGAGAGTGGAGGAAACAACCTTTTATCTAGAAGCTTTAAAAAGATTTAGCAGGCATCGTTACATTTCAAACTATTGTTCAACAAGTCAAGGCATCACTAATTTTTGATGTTTTGAAAAGGTGATTTTTATTGCTGCTAATGGAGAAAGAGGTTCAGGACATGTGGGAGACCGCTGAGTCAAAGTATTAATAGCAGATGCAAAGAAAGAGGGCTAATTTCTACTCGCCAGTATTCACATCTCTTACCTCCCTGGAGACAGCTGAGAGGGATGATCTCGTTCAGTTAACTGTGTTCCCTTGGTCACTGCCTGAACCTTCCAGATCTCTGCCACTACCTGGCAGTGATGGGTCTCCTGAGAGGAACTTACAGGGTTAGTACATTTTTAGATCAACAAAAATGCTGACACACTCAGAAGGGGAACTAGGTATTATCCATAAACCATTGTCCTTTATTGGGTCAGGTGCTTTTGCAGTAAAAATGGCTTTAAAATTATGCTGGTCTCATCAAAGGCAACCTGAAAAATGTTCCTTTCTCAGCAGTAGCATCCTGACCTATAAACTCATTGTTTAACACAGTTACAAAATCTTCTGTTTTCTGGCCTTTTATAGACGGCAGCAAGCTTCACACAAGGCTTCATTTTTTACCCCCCTTTGAGCTTCAGTTGGCCTCATGCAGCTTTAACAAGATCCCTAAAGAAGCCAATTCAGAGAGATTAAAGGATGTTTGTATGCACATCTGTTTTATGAGTAGATGAGAGTAAGAGTCAAGTGTTTTCTAGATATTTTAAGGGCATTTAAACAACAGGTATTGTTTCATGCTGAATCTTTTGAGCAAAATGCAGCGTTTTGGGAATCTGTGTATACAAAATTAATTATATAGTTGAGCTGTAAAATGTATCAAATCTTTCACCATAAAACCCAAACCATAAAATGTCTGTGAAAAAATTGTTGACACTTTTGAAAAGCATCTCTTAAATTTTTTTCCTACAAGTCATTTGCCAAAAAGAGGAAATTTACACTTTGCAAGATTTGCTGTTTTTCATCCATCTAATTTGGCTATATCTTTAACCATCAAAGACTAAATTAACTATAAAAACATGAATAGGATGAGCAGAAAAATATGAGTGGAAAAATTACACAAGTGGTGTGAACAATATATGGTTCACCCACTGTTTATGCCCCAGAAATGGTGGAAAACAAGGTTAAGATACATGTATGATGAAAGGCAACAAGATTCCTTCCCTTTTGTGAATAATGTGATTATTAGGAATATTTCATTTCTGTCACAGTCATCATATGTTTGTAAAGAAAGTATGGCCCTAAGTATAGATCTTTTCAGAGAAGAGAAATAAGTGGTTCTGGGCTGAACTGGCGTGTATTCTGGGCTGAACTGAAGCTTGTCTAACAAGACAGACTTTCAGCAATGGTACCATATATTGCTGACCATATGTTGCTGACCAGCTCCTGTGAATGATGGCCAAGGAGGAAAATGTAAGAAGTTTCTGAGACTAGAGCTTTTCTCATGTCCAAAGTCATACTGGATTATCCAGAAGGAAGAGAGAAGCTGTATATGTGTGTGTGTGTGTGTGTGTGTGTGTGTGCGCGCGTGCAATGTTAGGGCTTTGGATAACTGTTGGAAAGACTCTTATTAAAAATTCCAAGATCAAGTCTTTAATGAAATAGAAGGTAGACCAAGAATGAGGAAATCTTCCAGAAGTTTGATACACAGAATAATCCCCATCTTGGAGTGGAGCTTCTGGTGGGGCAGTGGGTGTCACATCTTTGGGCAGAGAAGAGGGTAGTCCACTTACTTGTGGGAACTTCCCAGCTTACGTTCTGACATACACACTGAGATGGGGCCAGGGAATGAGGGCAGATACATCTATATGTGTGATGAAAATATTTTATTTTGTCTATGTTTGTTCTTTCTTGGGAGCTGTATTATTTGCCTGGGCTGCCATACAAAATAGCACAGACTGGGTGGTTTAAACCACAGACTTTTATTTGTGCGCAACTCAGGAAGCTGTAAGTCCGTAACCTAGGTGCCTGCAAACTCGACTTTTCTGGTGAAGACCTTTCTGGACTTCCAGAGGGCCCCCTTTTCACTGGGCCCTCACACGCTCTAAGCATCAGCACTTCTGTTATCTCTTGCTTTCCTTAAAGGACATCAATCATGTTGGATTAAGGTTCAACTCTTAGAACTCATTTAACCTTAATTATTTCCCTGAAGGTTCTTCCTCCAAGTACTGTCACATAGGGGTCAGGGCTTTAATGTGTGAATTTGGCAGGGGTTACATAATTCAGTGTAACAGGCTCTCACCCTCAACTATAGATTATTTAACTATTCTCTTTTATCGCCATTTGGTAATTTATCTCTTCTAAAGTGGTTAATAATTCTTTATATTAAACTTATCTTGTTCAAATTGTTGTGTGGCCTCTGCCTCCTGACAGGAGGTGCCTGATATAGGAGATAAGGAGATGAACAGACCCTATATCCCTTTCTCTTGTGATGGCTACGTGTGTGTGTATGTGTGTGCATGTGCACACTCAGTCATGTCTGACTCTTTGAGACCCCATGGACCGTAGTCCACAAGGCTCTTCTGTCCACGGGATTCTCCAGGCAAGAATACTGGAGTGGGTTGCTTCCTCCTCCAGGATTTTCCCTACCCAGGGATCAAGCCCACATCTCCTGTGTCTCCTGTACTGCAGGTGGATTCTTTACCACTGAGCCACTGGGGAAGCCCTCATGATGGCTTATTGTTGTTCAGTCACTGCTGCTGGTGCTGCTAAGTTGCTTCAGTTGTGTCCGACTCTGTGCGACCCCATAGACAGCAGCCCACCAGGCTCCTCTTTCCCTGGGATTCTCCAGGCAAGAACACTGGAGTGGGTTGCCATTTCCTTCTCCAATGCATGTAAGTGAAAAGTGAAAGTGAAGTCGCTCAGTCGTGTCCGACTCTTAGCGACCCCATGGACTGCAGCCCACCAGGCTCCTCTGTCCATGGGATTTTCCAGGCAAGAGTACTGGAGTGGGGTGCCATTGCCTTCTCCATTTTTAGTCACTAACTTGTGTCTAATTCTTTGCAACTCCATGGACTCCAGCATGCCTTCCCTGGCCTTCACTATCTCCTTGAATTTGCTCAGATTCATGTCCATCGAGTCAGTGGTGCTATCTAACCATCTCTTCCTCTGCCACCTCCTTCTCCCTTTGCCTTCAATATTTCCCATCATCAGGGTCTTTTCTAGTGATTCGGCTTTTTGCTTCATGTGGCCAAAGTATTGGAGCTTCAGCTTCAGTTTCAGTCCTTCCAGTGAACATTCAGGGTTGATTTCCTTGAGGATTCACTGGTTTGACCTCCTTAAAGTCTGAGGGACTCTGAAGACTCTTCTCCAACACCACAATTTCAAAGCATCAGTTCTTTGGCACTCAGCCTTCTTAATGGACCGATTCTGACATCCGTACATGATTAGTGGAAAAACCATAGTTTTAAGTATATGGACCTTTTCCGGCAAAGTGATGTCTCTGCTTTTTAATATACTGTCCAGGTTTATCACAGCTTTCCTTCCACAGAGCAAATGTCTTAATTTCATGGCTGCAGTCACCATCCACAATTGATTTTGGAGCCCAAGAAAATAAGATCTGTCACCATTTCCACCATTCTGTGATGACTTAAGTATATAGAAATAAGCATTTGCTTTGCTCCCATTTTGATCTTCTACTTGGTTATTCTAAGTGGCCTTGGTTTATTAGGTCTATAGACTTAATTTCACTTATATCTGTCTTTCTTGTGACTGGATTAAAACATATATGGATAGATACCTAAGCACTTTATTTTTTTGTAAGATTTTTTGATGTGAACCATTTTTAAAGTCTCTATTGGATTTGTTACAATGTTCCTTCTGTTTTTGCTTAATTTTTTGGCCATGAGATGTGGGTTCTTATTTCCCTAACTAGGGATTGAACCCCGGAGAAGGCAATGGCACCCCACTCCAGTACTCTTGCCTGGAAAACCCCACAGGTGGAGGAGGCTGGTAGGCTGCAGTCCATGGGGTCACTAAGAGTCAGACATGACTGAGTGACTTCACTTTCACTTTTCACTTTCATGCATCGGAGAAGGAAATGGCAACCCACTCCAGTGTTCTTGCCTGGAGAATCCCAGGGACGGGGGAGCCTGTTGGGCTGCTGTCTCTGGGGTCGCACAGAGTCGCACAGGACATGACTGAAGCGACTTAGCAGCAGCAGCAGAGATTGAACCCACATCCTCGGCATTGGGAGGCAAAGTCTTAACCACTGGACGACCAGGGAAGTCCTGACGACCCTAACACTTTCTAATGGAGTCATTGTCATGGTCTTCTCTGTTCCCTGCTCTAGAATTCTGTCATTTTTGAGACTGAGCCAAAGTAAATGCATCATGATGGCCAGCCACCACAACATGGATTTCTAAATAGGATGACTGTTGAGAAATGTGTAATCCGAAACCCTATTTTGCCTTACTGATTGCTCCAAAATTCATTTAAGGAATTAGAAACAGTGTGTGTCTGTCTCAGAAATTAGTAGTTATGCTAAGATTTTCTTCTCTGGTTAAATCACTGCAAAATTACTCAGCCCCTATGATTATATCTGACTCTGCTGTATGTTACCACGTTACTTCTTGGCCAAGTCAATTAAGGGAGAGTCCTACGAGCTCATTTACTACCTGCTGATTTGCCAACTAAGCTTCTACCTTCAACTCTGAGTTAAAGGAGTTTGCAAACTAGGTCATTTCTGGCTTATTAATGGCTTGCCTTTCACTGATACAGGAAGTACAACCTGCGTGCCTCTCTCCACAACCCCAAGTCAAGTCCCCCAATTCATACTGAATAATTTATGCACTTCATGCACTGGTTGATCTGATGTAAATGTTGCCTACCCATATCAGAACATCAGATTTCTTTTTTTAAAAAAATAATACATTTGAATCTTCAGATCAGAGTGGGGTCTGTTAAATAGAGCCCCACGTGAAGGCCCACGCATGGAAATGGAAGCAAGGAGGAGTTGAGAGAGAGTGAAATCCCTACCTGAGGAAAGGGTAAGTTTGGTTCAGTTCAGTTCAGTCGCTCAGTTGTGTCCAACTCTTTGTGACCCCATGGACTGCAGCACGCCAGGCTTTCCTGTCCATCCTCAACTCCCAGAGCTTGCTCAAACTCATGTCCATTGAGTCGGTAATGCCATCCAACCATCTCATCCTCTGTCATCCCCTTCTCCTCCTGCCTTCAATCTTTCCCAGCAGCAGGTCCTTTTCCAATGAGTCAGATCTTCCCATCAGGTGGCCAAAGTATTGGAGTTTCAACTTCAGCATCAGTCCTTGCAATGAATATTCAGGACTGAATTCCTTTAGGATTGACTGGTTTGATCTCCTTGAAGTCCAAGAGACTCTCAAGAGTCTTCTCCAATACCACAGTTCAAAAGCATCGATTCTTTAGCACTCAGCTTTCTTTATGGTCCAACTTTCACATCCATACATGACTACTGGAAAAACCATAGCTTTGACTGGGCAGACCTTTGTCATCAAGTTGGGGAAAGGGTACATTGGGAGAGAGAAAACAGGGGCTAGGATCTAACGGCTGCACAGGTCAGTGGGGTGAGGCAAGAGCTTAAAATGTAAGAAGAATAACAAGGCTTCTTGCCTCCATCGTTTCAATCATGTCATCACCACCTTGAGAGAAGAAACACATCCAGTGAGGATTCTGAGTTAATTTGCTTGAGGGAAGTGATTTAAAAAAAAAAAAAAAAAGACTCCCCTCCAGTTTGTCCTCTAAATCTTGAGCAATTTCTCACTAGCGCTTTTAGAGCCACAGAGTCAATTTGGAACTATGTGTCCTGGCACTGTAATCTGCTCCAGGATGGGCATTGGATGGAAAAGGATTAAAATCAAGAGCAGTCTCCCTGTCCCCTTAACCCCCACTAAACATCTGCAGTTTAGGATAGGGGTGGAGGCCTGGGAATTGGAGTTCTAATATACTCTGTCTAATATGCTCTTGGTAGTTGAAAAGCAAGTGCCTTCATCCTCTGGGTCTGTTTCAGTTTTCTCTTTCATACCATCACCGTCATCACCATCTCAGAGTTCTGAGAACTGAGTATCAGCACATATAGCCAAAACCAAACTGACACATTATAAGTGGGCACCAAGTATATTATCTATTTTTGGTTTTGCCTGCTCTCAAATGATAGGATTGTTTGACTCCAGTCATTAATCTCTTCCAATATATCTTGTTCTCTTTTTAGGAATATTTGTTGATCTTACTGCCTTATTCATAAGAGCTCTAAAGTGCAGAAATGCTATTTCTAACTAATGAACCCAAATCTTTGTCTTCTGTTTAAGTCACTTAGAAACCTGATATAGACACAAGTTCATTTGTTTCTTTCATTGAGCCTTTCTTCTGTCCCTAATATCTAGATACTTGCTAACTATTATAATATTATTAAATCAGATTGTGCTTCTTGGAAATTGCTGAGATGATTGTATTAGATGCAAATGTAAGTGAGATCTTAACTAGAAGGACCTAGTTTTGCTAGGTTTGGAAAACCTAATTTAGTAAAACCAACAGTGAGAAAATGCCAGCAAATTTGGAAAACTCATCAGTGGCCACAGGACTGGAAAAGGTCAGTTTTCATTCCAATCCCAAAGAAAGGTAATGCTAAAGAATGCAAAAACTACCACACAATTGCACTTTATCTCACACACTGGTAAAGTAATGCTCAAAATTCTCCAAGCCAGGTTTCAACAGTACATGAACTGTGAACTTCCGGATATTCCAGCTGGTTTTAGAAAAGGCAGAGGAACCAGAGATCAAATTGCCAACATCCGTTGGATGATCGAAAAAGCAAGAGAGTTCCAGAAAAACAACTATTTCTATTTTGTTGACTATGCCAAAGCCTTTGACTGTATGGATCACAACAAACTGGAAAATTCTGAAAGAGATGGGCATACCAGACCACCTGACCTGCCTTTTGAGAAATCTGGATGCAGGTCAGGAAGCAACAGTTAGAACTGGATGTGAAACAAAAGACTGGCTCCAAATCAGGAAAGGAGTACTTTAAGGATATATATTGTCACCCTGCTTATTTGACTTATATGCAGAGTACATCATGAGAAACACTGGGTTGAATGAAACACAAGCTGGATTCAAGATTGCTGGGAGAAATATCAATAACCTCAGATATGCAGATGACACCATCCTTATGGCAGAAAGTGAAGAAGAACTTGAGAGCCTCTCAATGAAAGTGAAAGAGGAGAGTGAAAAAGTTGGCTTAAAGATCAGCATTCAAAAAACTAAGATCATGGCATCTGGTCCCATCATTTCATGGCAAATAGATGGGGCAACAGTGACAGACTTTATTTTTGGGGGGCTCCAGAAAAACTGCAGGTGGTGACTGCAGCCATGAAATTGAAAGACACCTGCTCCTTGGAAGGAAAGTTATGATCAGCCTAGACAGCATATTAAAAAGCAGAGACCTTTGCCAACAAAGGACTGTCTAGTCAAGGCTTTGGTTTTTCCAGTGGTCATGTATGGATGTGAGAGTTGGACTAAAGAATTGAGTGCTAAAGAATTGATGCTTTTGAACTGTGGTGTTGGAGAAGACTCTTGAGAGTCCCTTAGACTGCAAGGAGATCTAACCAGTCCATCCTAAAGGAAAGTAGTCCTGAATATTCATTGGAAGGACTGATGCTGAAGTTAAAACTCCAGTACTTTGGCCACCTGATGCGAAGAACTGATTTATTGGAAAAGAACCTGCTGCTGGAAAAGATTGAAGGCGGGAGGAGAACTGAACTGATAGCTATGAATGGGCTTTCTAGGTGGCATTAATGGTAAAGAACCTGCCTGCCAATGCAAGAGACATAACAGAGTTGGGTTTGATCCCTGGAGAAGTGCATGACAACCCACTCCAGTATTCTTGCCTGGAGAATCCCATGGACAGAGGAGCCTGGTGGGCTACAGTCCATGGGGTCACAAAAAGCTGGACACAAGTGAAGCAGCTTAGCACAGCACAGCATAGTTATGGATATCTGTACTGATTAATCACTGCTAAAGCTTGGTGCAGATTTTTACATAAGTATTTGTGCTTAGATTTAGAGAGAAAGGGAGATTGGGGGAAAGAGAGAGAATGAATTAGAAAGAAATAATGTCCCCAGCATCATATAATTTGTCTCCTGAGAAACTGGTAACAGAGTACAAATTCAGTCCACTGGATTTTTATAGAATAACACCAGTAATGATATTATTTACCTTAATTCATAGTTTCCTTTCATTTTTTTTTTCCTTTTTGCTTTGGAATTTAGAAAATGGATTGGTTTAAAGGTTTTGGACTTTGTATTCGAGTTATAGTGATGACATGGGTGCCTTTCCATGACCTATCCTAATCCCTAGGACAAACAGATTTGACTCTAACCTTGTCATTCTCCTGTAATAGAAATTAAAATGTCTGTTCCTTTCAACTTAGCAGCTCAACAACAACAACAGGGCATGTTAAGAGGTTGTCCATTCTTGAGCTTGAAACTTAAGGAAAACGATTACTGGGCTAATGTAGTATTGGTGATTTTATCAGGGCAGAAAAACTCACCGAGGAGGCAAATTGAAACAGGAAGAGTTCTGAGACCTGTGGCCCTAACTCATGCCAGCCGAGAATGCTAAACCCTTCAAAAATTTCTCTAACTTTCTATTTAATCTTATTTTAAAAGATAAAGTGTTGTTTTTTTTTTTTAATAAAAAAGTGGCACGATGGAAGCAGTGTTGGCTCCCATTCCAGAAGAATATAGTACATTCCATAGTAGTCTTGGAATCACTGTAACTTCCCCGTGATTCTACTATGATCCTCTAGAAAATTATGCCATTAAAACAGCTCTGGTGCTACTGAGACTCCTGGAAAAAATATAACATTTACCCTTTGCATCTATTTTTAAAGAGTGGCATACTTTATACCTCTCTCTAACTTTACTTCCTCTAGGATACATTTCTCTTTATACCTGCAGAGTCAAACTAGCATAAGAAATTTCTTTGATGTGGCCATGTACATCTACAGGGAGTTCCTTAAGGAAAGGGGGGTTCCTTTAAGATAATCTTCCAGTTCACTGTCACTTTCAATCTCCACATCCAAAACTGCCTCCCGAGTGGGTCTATTTTCATTCAGAGGCATCTGACCGGCTTTTGGTAGATAGCATGTAAGTGATTTGGAATGTTTCTACCTTCATGTTTGTCCTTAAACTGCAGGATTTCCCTCCCTCAGCTGGTAGAAAATGGATCCAGTGTTCATGAGGCAATTTGAATTTTCCCTGCTTCCTTTCATATCCCTCTGTGGAGGAACTGAAGGCTTGTGGTCAAATGTCAGCACTATTGCAGAGAGTAAGAGTGTTTAGTGCAACTACTCCAAACGGTTTATTTCTTTGCCAACCCAGTAAAGCATCAGAAAGACCTTCGGTAGCTATGGCAACATAACCACAAGCTGCTCAATTTTAGACACTCTTTTTGTATATCTGATTCCCTCTTCATTTTGCAGAAATTCAGGAGCTAATGGGACACAGCTGCTTTCACATTGGTTTGCTTATTAAGCTAAATGTAAATTGTGTCTTGCTTTATTCATTCAATTAATAGGGTATCAGTTTCCAACATACCAGTGTATTTTACTTGAATTTCTAAGATTTACGAGAAGATGTAAAAAAAGAATTTTACTATAAGACATGATGGGGAAAATATCCAGACAGCACTTTTAATTCTTCATTAAACATCATTCTCAAATATAATATCTTAATACATAACAGATGGTATGATTTTAGCTGAATAATTAGTCATTAAGATCTAACTAGAGAAATAATAACCAAAAAGAAAGAAAAAAAAAAAACACCTCTACTGATAAAATATGTATTTGGGCATGCAATTTTTGAGGTCAATTTTGAGGTCAAATATTTGGTCCACTGACTTCCCTGGTGGCTCAGATGGTAAAGCATCTGCCTACAATGCAGGAGACCTGGGTTCAAGTCCTGTGTTGGGAAGATCTCCTGGAGAAGTAAATGGCAACCCACTCCAGTATTCTTGCCTGGAAAATCCCATGGACAGAGGAGCTTGGTGGGCTACAGTCCATGGGGTCACAAAGAGTCAGACACGACTGAGGAACTTCACTTTTTCATTTGGTCCACTATAATAATACACTAAGTAACTAGAGCCCGTTATTCCACAGTAACAGATTAAATGGTGTCATAGTAATGCTGATTTTATATATATATATACATATATATATATGGTACAAAGATTCCATTTACATTGAGAACTTGCTCAGTTTATAAAACTATATATGAAGTTCATTAATTCAAGATTTGGAGTTCTTACTATCTATGGCTTTTTATTTACATGGAATTTATCAAATATTTGATTTGTCACATAAACAAGGGTACCCTGTCTAGTTCATCTTCCTAACTCTTGGTAGAGCTGTGCCCCAAGTAAAAACTCATTTTCCCTAGCCATACAATCACTTCTTTATCTGTCCAGTTATTTGGCTGTTCACCTACTCAACTATTTATAAAGCAGTTACAAAGTATGCAGAAGGGCACTAAAACTACAGGCATGAACTAATACAGCTTATATAGGTAGACACATAAAGATCATTCAAATATAGCTTGATATGTGTAACAAAAGATTTTATACGGAGTATATGAAGCAAATGGACCATATGAGAACTGTAGGCTTAGTGAAATACACGGAAAGAAATGAGCAATTTCACCTGAAAGGGAAGAGTGGATTAAGCAAAGCAGTACAGAGGATTTGATATTCAAACTAAACTTTGAAGCATGAGTAACACAGCTCTTTGCTCAAACAGCAGATGCAAAGCCACAATAGTATAAAACGTGTTAAGTGTGAGAAATTGCAGATTATGCCTTTCAGGTTGTTCTGGACCCCTATTAATGTCAAAGAATGTTCTATTGTCTGCAAAACTAGGAGGGGTTTTAATCTGAAGAGCATTTCCAAGAACTGGTTGCACATCTGTTCAACCACCCTAATTTGGAAAAGAAACTAACAATTATTATGTATCCCGTATGTATTAGTAACCTGCTATGCCCTTTAGATGCCTTATTTCATAAGCATTATTATTAGCTTCGTTTAGCACTGGGGAAGCTGTGGGGTTTTAAAAGCTTAGAAAGTGACAGATGCAAAGAGCTGAATCATCGGAAAAGACCCTGATGCTGGGAAAGACTGAAGGCAAAAGGAGAAGGTGTCAGCAGAAGATGAGATGGTAAGATAGTATCACCAACTCAATGAACATAAATCTGAGCAAACTCCTGGAAATGGTGAGGGACAGGGAAGACTGGCGGGCTGCAGTCCATGGGGTCGTAAAGAGTCAGACATGACTTAGCAACTCAACAACAACAAAAGGGACAGAGGTGGTTTTAAATCCATGTCTGTCTGGCTTCAAAACAGATGCCCTTTGAAGCATCATTCCAATACCATGACCCCAAAGATCACAGCTTTTGACACAAAGGGAAGTCAGTGGATGAGAATAGACCTGAAATAGGATATCCGCGTAGGACAGGGACAAAGAACAGCACGTACAGCTTGATGACACGCTCAGGCAAGAGTTCCTCAATTTCTGGTGCTGTAAGGCTATGAGGAAAAACTTCTGTCTTTATTGATGGGTTGATAAGCATCAGTCTTTTTCACATCTTGGCCAAGTAAACAGGTTTATTGTATTTGGCGTCTGCAATGGATTATCCTCTTGAACCTACTTCTAGTCACATTTGATGTGTTCTAGAAACCTCCCGGCAAAGGGCCCAGTGCCCTACCTCCCACAGCACCCTATAATCATTTCTTCCATGGCATTTAGCTGTCTTGCAGTTCCTCTTTCCTCACTCAGTCGTGTCCAGCTCTTTGCAACCTGATGGATGATAGCCGGCCAGGTTCCTCTATCCATGGGATTGTCCCAGCAAGAATACTGGAGTGGGTTTCCACTTCCTTCTCCTGGGGGATCTTCCAGACCCAGGGGTCGAACCCATGTCTCCTGCATCTCTAGGTATACAAGTAAAAGAAATTGAATCACTAGTCAAACAGATATCTGTACTCCATTTTCTCTGTGGCATTTTTCACAGTAGTCAAGATACGGAAACGACCTAAATGTCCATTGCCAGATGAATGGTTAAAGAGAATGTGATACACAGAGATTATCACACTAAGTGAAGTAAGTCAGACAAATATCATGTGATATTACGTATATGTGGAATCTAAATAAAAATGATACAAAACAGAAATAGACTCACAAACAGAAAACAAACTCATGGCTACCAAAAGGGAAAGGCAGGGGAGAGATACACTAGGAATTTAGGATTAATAGATACATACCACTATGTATGGACTTCCCTGTTGGCTCAGATGGTAGAGAATCTGCCTGAAATGCAGGAGACCCAGGTTCAATCCCTGGGTCCGGAAGATCCCCTGGAGGAGGAAATGGCAACCCACTCCAGTATTCTTGCCTAGAGAATTCCATGGACAGAGGAGCCTGGTGGGCTATAGTCCATGGCGTCGCAAAGAGTCAGACACGACTGAGCAACTAACACTACTACTACTACCACTATATATAAAATAAACAAATAATAAGGACTTGTTGTATAGCACAGGGAACTGTATTCAAGAGTTTGTAATATTCTATAATGTAAAGAATCTGAAAAAAACATATATATACATATATGAAAACAACCACATTGTTATACACCCAAAACATAAATCAACTATACTTCAATAAAAAGAAGGAAAATGCGATAGATACAGATGTAGATATAGATATGATGGAATATTATTCAGCCATAAAAAGAAGAAAATCCTGCCAAGGGCAAAAGGAAGGATGCCCTTACGAGCATGATGCTAAATGAAATGACAGACAGAAAAAGACAAATACTGTATACTCTCACTTAGGTGAGGAATCTAAATAAGCTAAACTCTGAAATAGAAAGTAGGATGGTGGTTGCCAGGGGCTGGGGGTTGGGAAAAAGGAGGAGACATTGAAGGATAAGATGTTGTTTGAAGCTAAGAGGAACAAGTCTTGAGAACTAATATCCAGCATAGTGACTATAGTTAAAAATACCATATTGCATACTCAAAAATTGCTAACAGAGTAGATCTTGAATGTTCTCATCATAACAATAACTACAGACTGGTAATTATACGGACATGAAGCCTGTGCTCATGCATGCTCAGTTGCTCAGTCATGTCTGATTCTTTACAACCCTATGGACTGGCCAGGCTCCTCTGTCTTTGGGATTTTCCAGACACGAATACGGAGTCAGTTGTGCTAGTTAACCTTATTGTGATTATCATTTCACGATTCACAGCTGCATAAAATCATCACATTGTGCAGGTTAAACTTACACAATGCTGTATGTCAACTAAATATGCGTGCATGCTCAGTTGTGTCTGATTCTTTGCAACGCCATGGACTGCAGCCTGGTGGGCTCCTCTGTCCGTGGGATTTTCCAGGCAAGAATACTGGAGTGGGATGCCATTTTCTATTCCAGGGGATCCTCCCCAACCAGGGATCAAACCTGCCTCTCTTGACTTTCCTGCATTAGCAGGCGGATTCTTTACCAACTGCACTACCATATCTCAATAGCTAGAAAAATAATTTAAAAGGAAGGTTCAGTGGTGCCATTTGTCAAGTTTACAGGAATGGAAGAGCGTGAGCCCAAGCAGATTATATCACCGTTATCAGGATAAATTAAATGCTTTTAATGTTTTTAACATGCTTCTCTCACCAAGGTTATAAAATCATATGCAGCTGGGACTTTGTTTTTCCATTTTTAAGTTTCCCCTCTGGTTTGAATGGTCATTGAAAAAAAGACTTTCAACATTTCCAACTTTACAAATCGTTCTTCCTAGATGGGCTTCTGAAAATAAGATGATTTTTCTAATGTTATTTGATTATTTCGTCACACACACTGGCAACTGCCATCATATATTACTATATGAAATAGAGAGGCCCTCTAATTCACATCTTTAGAGACTTTTAAATATTTGGAATTAATGGTATAGTAAAAGAGAGAATCTCACCATTTTGACTGTCTTAAAAATATCAGTGCAGATTACTGTACAAAGAATATTTCAAAAATAATCTTTGATGTGTTTTCTGTCACTTCTTGAATGGAATCCAGGGAGACACAGCCAGAACATCATTTAAAGAGGCTGATACCTGAACAGGAGATAATTCAGGAAGAGTCGGAAGGAGAGAAGATAAGCCTCTTACCAGATTTAGAAGAAGAAATCCTGAGACTAGAAGCTGAAGGCAAAAGATTATGAGCTGTGTTGATGATGGGCTTGAGCAAAAAGCCAGATGTGAAAATAAGAATCAAGGGAGATGGACTTCCCTGGTGGTCCAGTGGCTAAGAATCTGTCTGCCAATGCAAAGGGCGCTGGTTGGATCCCTGGTCCGGGAAGATCCCACATGCTGCAGGGAAACTAAACCAGTGTGCTATAGCAAGAGGAGCCACTGCAATGAGAAGCCCACACACGCCAACTAGAGAAAGCCTGTGCACAGCAATGAAGACCCAGTATAGCAAAAAAAAAGAATCAAAGGAGAATGTCCAGCAGAACCAGCGACCCACCTCCAGAGCTGATACGTGGATGGTGCTTCGGTTCAGTTCAGTTCAGTCGATCAGTCGTGTCCAACTCTTTGTGACCCCGTGAGTCGCAGCACACCAGGCCTCCCTGCTGCTGCTGCTGCTGCTGCTAAGTCACTTCAGGCCTCCCTGTCCATCACCAACTCCTGGAGTTCACTCAAACTCATGTCCATCGAGTCGGTGATGCCATCCAGCCATCTCATCCTCTGTCGTCCCCTTTTCCTCCTGCCCCCAATCTCTCCCAGCATCAGAGTCTTTTCCAATGAGTTAACTCTTCTCATGAGGTGGCCAAAGTACTGGAGTTTCAGCTTTAACATCATTACTTCCAAAGAACACCAGGACTGATCTCCTTTAGAATGGACTGGTTGGATCTCCTTGCAGTCCAAGGGACTCTCAAGAGTCTTCTCCAACTACCTCTAAATTATTTCCTTCCTTTTGCAAAATAAAATTTAAATGAATCTTATACTGACGAATTATTACAGCTTATATATTAAAAGGCTTTTGATTAAATGGATACAATATTTTAAGGAGCCTGATTTTAGCAACAGCAAATAGTTGAAGGTTTACTTTTGTGCTCAAAGATGGTAAAATGTTTATTTGAGCATGTGCATATGCATTATCTTAATGTGCACTACTTATGAAATAATGTTAAGAAATGTTACAGAATGATTTAGAAATAAATGCAGGAATTTTCTTTATAGAAAGGTTTTAACTTTTGTTCATATATAACTTCTCAACAAAAGTTTCTGCTCTGGCAACCTGATATTTATATGTGAACAAATACTACATCATCAGATTGTTAAAGAATTTAACTGACTCTAAAATTACAGCATAAGGAAATTTGGAAATGAAGAGTCAGGGTAACAGTTTCAGTGCTTCTAAAACAATGGCTGAAGTAATCATAGTATCAAACAGGTCAGCATGTTTTTCTTCAGAACAGCAATTAAGAAAAAAAAAATCACAGTTCTTTAGCTAAGATGAATAAGCAAGGCCAAACAGGCAATTTTAACATTTTTCCTGGTGGGAGGGTATGTATATTTGTGTGTATGTTTATGACACTGTGTGTGTGAGTTGTTTGCTTAATTCTAGTGGAAGCATTTAGATGGTAGAAACAAAAGATTAGATGATTTTTTTTTCTCATAAGTGTGCCTCAAAATAATGCAAAAAAGAACAGCTGTACATATCTTAGCTCCACTGGTTTGAAACAAGACATATATAGTGTTCTGTGTATTCTTGATGCTATTTTGCCTTTCTCAATAAAAAGAGGACAAAGGTACTTTAAATTGCCAGGCATATGAAATATTTTTGAAAAAACAAAATCCTGATGTTCTATTGCTTATGCCTCCTTTGCTTTCAGAGCAGATGTGCAAGGAAAGGGCTGGCAGAGTAGAAATGAAGTTACTTCCACTGAGGACCAGACACGCCTTTTCCTGCATCTATAGTGTAGCATCACCAGCAACCTATCTTTGGAGAATTAGTGTCAAGCTGTGTTTGCAGTGTGATAGTTCTTGCCTGGAGAATCCCAGGGACGGGGGAGCCTGGTGGGCTGCCGTCTCTGGGGTCGCACAGAGTCGGACACGACTGAAGCGACTTAGCAGCAGCAGCAGCAGTGCTTCCTTTCTTCGCCTGCTGTTGTCAGTTGGAACAAGAACACATTTAGGTTAAATAGAAGTCTTACCATGTTCTCTAACTATGGCCCTTGATGAAAGGGTTCCTCACTTTTGGTAATCAGGACACTGGACAAGCAGAGACAAAAATTGTAGGGTTGGGACGAACAAGTTCCCCAAGAGGGTCAAAGGCAGTGCTGATTAGGTGAGCCACTTCTATTTCAACCTCTTCTTTCCTGCATCCACATATTCTGGCAATCAGGAGCACTACACCGTATGCCTGCGAGTGAGAATGTATACAGCATCATGCATGACAGTGTCCCAGTGTACGGAAGGTCATCTTTGTGTGAGCATTCACATCTCTGAGGCTTGACTTTTCCTAACTGCCTCTGCCTTAGTTACTGTAGAAATTTCTTTGTTCACTCTTTAAGTTGACATTCTGAATAAAAGTTTTCGTTCTTTCCCCTTTTAGTGTTAGTTCAGAGGAAACTGTATTTTTTCCAAAAAGAAAAAAAGTTAGAAATATAAGTGAATGATTATAACTTGATTCAAAAGAGTGACGCAGTCAGTGCAAAGAGAGAGAGAGAGAGAAAAAAAAGGTAGATTTGACCATGTGGAATTGTAACACTATTGTGTGGCACAATCACAATTGGCAAAATCAAAGGGCAAAAGTCAACTGGGACCAAAAAGTAACTATAACATATACAACAGTTAAAAGATTATATTCTTGGTATGTAAATAATTATCACAATTTATTTAATAAAGATGAATATCTCAATAGGGAAATAATGTAACATAAATGGGCTATTCACAAAAGAAAACTTAAAAAGATAATAAATACATAAAATGTTGACTCTTTCACTAGAAAGAAAGATCCATTGCAAACAAAAATCATTATCTTTAACTTATATGATAAGAAATATTATTGCGGGAGAAAATAATAGCAAATGAAGCAACTGACAAACAACTAATCTCAAAAATATACAAGCAACTCCTACAGCTCAACTCCAGAAAAATAAATGACCCAATCAAAAAATGGGCCAAAGAACTAAATAGACATTTCTCCAAAGAAGACATACAGATGGCTAACAAACACATGAAAAGATGCTCAACATCACTCATTATCAGAGAAATGCAAATCAAGACCACTATGAGGTACCATTTCACACCAGTCAGAATGGCTGCAATCCAAAAGTCTACAAATAATAAATGTTGGAGAGGGTGTGGAGGAAAGGGAACCCTCTTACACTGATGGTGGGAATGCAAACTAGTACAGCCACTATGGAGAACAGTGTGGAGATTCCTTAAAAAACTGGAAATAGAACTGCCTTATGATCCAGCAATCCCACTGCTGGGCATACACACTGAGGAAACCAGAAGGGAAAGAGACACGTGTACCCCAATGTTCATCGCAGCACTGTTTATAATAGCCAGGACATGGAAGCAACCTAGATGTCCATCAGCAGATGAATGGATAAGAAAGCAGTGGTACATATACACAATGGAGTATTACTCAGCCATTAAAAAGAATACATCTGAATCAGTTCTAATGAGGTGGATGAAACTGGAGCCTATTATACAGAGTGAAGTAAGCCAGAAGGAAAAACACCAATACAGTATACTAACGCATATATATGGAATTTAGAAAGATGATAACAATAACCCTGTGTACGAGACAGCAAAAGTGACGCTGATGTATGGAACAGTCTTATGGACTCTGTGGGAGAGGGAGAGGGTGGGAAGATTTGGGAGAATGGCATTGAAACATGTAAAATATCATGTATGAAACGAGTTGCCAGTCCAGGTTCGATGCACGATACTGGATGCTTGGGGCTAGTGCACTGGGACGACCCAGAGGGATGGTATGGGGAAGGAGGAGGGAGGAAGGTTCAGGATGGGGAGCACATGTATACCTGTGATGGATTCATTTTGATATTTGCAAAACTAATATAATTATGTAAAGTTTAAAAATAAAATAAAATTTAAAAAAAGAAATATTATTGCTATGTAGAGTGTCTTAAAATGGTCACTGTCAAGTATAAACTTTAAAAGCATCTTTTTTTTTTTTTTTCAGAAAACAGAAACTGGTCCCAGAAAAGTTTCACTGAGGGAGGGGCATCTGAACACATTTGTTAGGTGTAAATACATGTGAGCTGAGCTTCCCTGATGGCTCCATGGTAAGAACCTGCCTGCCAGTGCAGGAGACACAGATTCTATCCCTGGGTCAGGAAGATCCCCTGGAGAAAGAAATGGCAACCCACTCCAGTATTCTTGCTGGGAAGTTCCATGGATGGAAGGAACTTGGTGGACTATAGTCCATGGGGTCACAAACAGCACTATGTGAGCTACATTATAGAAGTTTTAGTAGCAATAAATATTATCTTTTAAATTGCTCATGTCCCAAAACAACAAAAATGTAAAATAATTCTGTGTTTATGTATATACATATATATATATATATAGATAGATACACCCACAGTATATCTATAGCTTAAACCATGCAGCCTTTAAGATTAAGACATCTCTTTATTGGCAAAGACAGATACTAAATGGAAATGCTGCTGCTAAGTCGCTTCAGCCCACCAGGCTCCCCTGTCCCTGGGATTCTCCAGGCAAGAACACTGGAGTGGGTTGCCATTTCCTTTTCCAAAAATGTATATAGTAAAGGAGAAAAGTGAATTGCTCTTAATGTCCACATCATATACTTTAGGGCAATGACTCAATTACTCAGTGTTTTATAGATCATATATATATCTATCTTGATTACTCAACAAGTTTGTAAACTTATTATACAAGATATTTCATTTTTTTACAATTTCAGTCAATTCTTACAATATTTCATAATCTGACTCATATAGGTTGTATGCATTCATGTACCGACACCCACCCACCCACACACATACCCTTGTGCCTCACTCACATGTAGGTACTCTATTTAGATAAAATAGGATCTTTTTTTCTTGTAAGTTTTGCTGAGGAAAAACATCTACATTTCATCTCGTAGAATAGCTTGTTGGAATTTAATTGTCTCCAAATTACAAAAAAAGGGAAAAAAATAAGTGAGAAATTATAACTTGACCCAAAAGAGAGATGTGATCAAACCAAGAAAATAAGGCCAATTCTTGCAAGGCTCTGTCAGAGATTTGGTATGCTGCCAGAGGAGTGAATGAAAAGGAAAAAAATCTCCTGTGTTAGGGCTTAAGAGAAATCAACAACCGAACGAAGAGAGGAAAAAAACAAAACCAAAACAATTCAATTCCTACCAAAGAACACATCTGAAAAAGTCCATATAGCACAGCAGAAAATTAGCTTTCAAAAGAAGGGGAAAAAAAAGAAAGAAACCCTTGAAACTGGCATATGGCATCCTCAGCTGGAGAAAAGTTATAATTTAGAAATATAAGTGTTTATCTTCTGAAAAGCACGACAAGAGGAGCCCAGCAGACTTCTCCCTCAAATAAGGTCTCAGCATATTAGAGGGCATGGACACCTCTATATTCTTCCTACTCCACACATTCAAACAACACACACGCATGAATTTCCCAAATCCCCTGCACATTCACTAACTATCTATATCATGGTTATACACTTTGCTCTGGTTCCTGTTCTACTCAGACAAACTATTTTCCTGTAACTTCTCTGAAATCAACGACTTCACAAACTGTGGAAATAGGTCAAGATATCAAGGTTTTACAATGTGTAAAGGAAATCAAGGGAAGTTAGCAGTATTTTAATGACAATACATAACAGTTTGCCTATATTTAAAACATTCTCAGAATCTCAGAAATATGCACGTTGGTGAAACATAAGCAAAATTAAAATTTAGAGACAAAAGGGATCTTGGAGTTTAATCATACCTCTCTCTGCCACCATTTTGGTTCATTGGTTCAACATAATTTGTCTGACATCTCATAGATGGCTACAGGTGGACATGGAGCCAGAACTTAATTCCTGGTTATGTTTATTATGTGTGTTTGTCATTCAGTCATGTCTGACTCTTTGTGACCTCATGGACGCTAGCCCCCAAGGCTCCTCTGTCCATGGGATTCTCCAAGCAAAAATGCTGGAGTGGGTATCCATTTCTTTCTCCAGGGCATCTTGCTGACCCAGGGGTCAAATCCTGGTCTCCTGCATTGCAGGTGAATCTTTACTGTCTGAACTACCAGGGAAAACCCAAAGAAAGTGTTAGTCACTCAGCCATGTCTGACCCTTTGCAACCGCATAGACTGTAGCCCACCAGGCTCCTCTGTCCATGGGATTTCCAGTACATTTCATATATATATATATATATATATATATATATATATATATATATATCTCAATATATTGTATATCAAAATACGAGTGAGCTCAAAAACATTTTGGACATGATCAATAAAGTTTTGTTGTATAACTTCTATGTAACTGAAAGTGTGTTAACGGCTATGGTTGTCTATAAGGATGTCAATATGTGACCCCAATGGTCCTCAAGGTTGAGATGTCAAAATAATTAAAGGCGGAAGTCATCTTCCTATCATAATTATCAAAGCTAGACAGGAGTTCAAACAGTAAAAGTTTTTACTTCTTTAAAAAATTATAATAATATGCTTCATTGTATATTTTATGAAAGAACAGAAAGCTTAGATTTACACATGCAGAAAGCTTAGATTTTCACATATATATGCAAGGATGGGATGAGGAAAATTTAGAAAAAATGTAGGGAAATATGAACTATATCTGTTATCAAACAAAAAAATTCATTCTTTCTCAGTGACTTTATATATTTCTCCCCATCTTTGTTAAGGTTATAAACACAGAAATGCTGTGATATGTTACCTTGTACTAAAGCAGATTTTTATATCAATGGAAGGTGATTGGCCATTGGTTCTTGATCTCTATTATTGATTCTCTTTAGTTATGTTAATAACCACATGACAATAAGATCTTTCATTTTGCCAGCTGAATTTTGGAGACCCTATATACAGAGGTGCAGCACTTTCACAGCATCATCTTTCAGGATTTGAAATAGCTCAATTGGAATTCCATCACCTCCACTAGCTTTGTTCGTAGTGATGCTTTCTAAGGCCCACTTGACTTCACATTCCAGGATGTCTGGCTCTAGGTCGGTGATCACACCATCATGATTATCTGGGTCGTGAAGATCTTTTTTGTACAGTTCTTCTGTGTATTCTTATCACCTCTTCTTAATATCTTCTGCTTCTGTTAGGTCCATACCAGTTCTATCCTTTATTGAGCCCATCTTTGCATGAAATGTTCTTTTGGTATCTCTGATTTTCTTGAAGAGATGTCTAGTCTTTCCCATTCTGTTGTTTTCCTCTATTTCTTTGCACTGATCACTGAGGAAGGCTTTCTTATCTCTCCTTGCTATTCTTTGGATCTCTGCATTCAGATGCTTATATCTTTCCTTTTCTCCTTTGCTTTTTGTTTCTTTTCTTTTCACAGCTACTTGTAAGCCCTCCCCAGACAGCCATTTTGCTTTTTTGCATTTCTTTTCCATGGGGATGGTCTTAATCCCTGTCTCCTGTACAATGTCACAAATCTCAGTCCATAGTTCATCAGGCACTCTATCTATCAGATCTAGTCCCTTAAATCTATTTCTCACTTCCACTGTATAATCATAAGGGATTTGATTTAGGTCATACCTGAATGGTCTAGTGATTTTCCCTACTTTCTTCAATTTCAGTCTGAATTTGGCAATAAGGAGTTCATGATCTGAGCCACAGTCAGCTCCTGGTCTTGTTTTTGCTGACTGTATAGAGCTTCTCCATCTTTGGTTGCAAAGAATATAATCAATCTGATTTCAGTGTTGACCATTTGGTGATGTCCATGTGTAGAGTCTTCTCTTGTGTTGTTGGAAGAGGGTGTTTCCTATGACCAGTGCGTTCTCTTGGCAAAACTCTATTAGCCTTTGCCCTGCTTCATTCCCATACTCCAAGGTCAAATTTGCCTGTTACTCCAGGTGTTTCTTGACTTCCTACTTTTGCATTCCAGTCCCCTATAATGAAAAAGACATCTTTTTTGGGTGTTAATTCTAAAAGGTCTTGTAGGTCTTCATAGAACCATTCAGCTTCTTCAGCATTACTGGTTGGAGGATAGACCTGGATTGCTGTGATATTGAATGGTTTGCCTTGGAAACAAACAGAGATCATTCTGTCATTTTTGAGATTGCATCCAAGTACTGCATTTTGACTCTTTTGTTGACCGTGATGGCTACTCCATTTCTTCTGAGGGATTCCTGCCTGCAGTAGTAGATATAATGGTCATCTGAGTTAAATTCACCCATTCCAGTCCATTTTAGTTCGCTGATTCCTAGAATGTCGATGTTCACTCTTGTCATCTCTTGTTTGACCACTTCCAATTTGCCTTGATTCATGGACCTAACATTCCAGGTTCCTATGCAATATTGCTCTGTATAGCATTGGGCCTTGCTTCTATCACCAATCACATCCACAACTGGGTATTGCTTTTGCTTTGGCTCCATCCCTTCCTTCTTTCTGGAGTTATTTCTCCACTGATCACCAGTAGCATACTGGGCACCTACTGACCTGGTGAGTTTTCTTTCAGTATCCTATCATTTTGCCTTTTCATACTGTTCATGGGGTTCTCAAGGCAAGAATACTGAAGTGGTTTGCCATTCCCTTCTCCAGTGGACCAAGATGATGCTGTGAAAGTGCTGCACTCAATACGCCAGCAAATTTTGAAAACTCAGCAGTGGCCACAGGACTGGAAAAGGTCAGTTTTCATTCCAATCCCAAAGAAAGGCAATGCCAAAGAATGCTCAAACTACCGTACAATTGCATTCATCTCACACGCTAGTAAACTAATGCTCAAAATTCTCCAAGCCAGGCTTCAGCAATACATGAACTGTGAACTTCCAGATGTTTAAGCTGGTTTTAGAAAAGGCAGAGGAACCAGAGATCAAATTGCCAACATCCACTGGATCATCGAAAAAGAAAGAGAGTTTCAGAAAAACATCTACTTCTGCTTTATTGACTATGCCAAAGCCTTTGACTATGTGGATCACAATAAACTGTGGAAAATTCTGAAAGAGATGGGAATACCAGACTACCTGACCTGCCTCTTGAGAAATTTGTATGCAGGTCAGGAAGCAACAGTTAGAACTGGACATGGAACAACAGACTGGTTCCAAACAGGAAAAGGAGTATATCAAGGCTGTATATTGTCACCCTGTTTATTTAACTTCTATGCAGAGTACATCATGAGAAACACTGGGCTGGAAGAAGCACAAGCTGGAATCAAGATTGCCGGGAGAAATATCAATAAACTCAGATATGCAGATGACACCACCCTCATGGCAGAAAGTGAAGAGGAACTAAAAAGCTTCTTGATGAAAGTGAAAGAGGAGAGTGAAAAAGTTGGCGTAAAGCTCAACATTCAGAAAACTAAGATCATGGCATCTGGTCCCATCATTCATGGGAAATAGATGGGGAAACAGTGGAAACAGTGTCAGACTTTATTTTGGGGGGCTCCAAAATCACTGCAGATGGTGACTGCAACCATGAAATTAAAAGACACTTACTCCTTGGAAGGAAAGTTATGACCAACCTAGATAGCATATTCAAAAGCAGAGACATTACTTTGCCAACAAAGGTCCATCTAGTCAAGGCTATGGTTTTTCCAGTAGTCATGTATGGACATGAGAGTTGGACTGTGAAGAAAGCTTAGTGCTGAAGAATTGATGTTTTTGAACTGTGGTATTGGAGAAGACTCATGAGAGTACCTTGGACTGCAAGGAGATCCAACCAGTCCATTCTAAAGGAGATCAGCCCTGGGATTTCTTTGGAAGGAATGATGCTAAAGCTGAAACTCCAGTACTTTGGCCACCTCATGCAAAGAGTTGGCTCATTGGAAAAGACTCTGATGCTGGGAGGGATTGGGGGCAGGAGGAGAAGGGGACGGCAGAGGATGAGATGGCTGGATGGCATCACCGACTCGATGGACTTGCGTTTGAGTGAACTCTAGGAGTTGGTGATGGACAGGGAGGCTGGTGTGCTGAACTGAACTGAACTGATGTATACCTATATATGGCCTTTATAGGCAATTAGATGTTTTGTTGTTGTTGATATGCATATCATCATTGCTGTTAAGAAGAAAAAAGATTAAAACTCAGCTCCACATAGCAGATTTTGTTCAGTTCAGTTCAGTCACTCAGTTGTGTCCAACTCTTTGTGGCCCCATGGACTGCAGCATGCCAGGTTTCCCTGTCTGTCACCAGCTTCCAAAACTTGCTCAAACTCATGTCCATCAAGTTGGTGATGCCATCCAACCACCTTATCCTCTGTTGTCCCCTGCTCCTTCTGCCTTCAATCTTTCCCAGCATCAGAATCTTTTCCAAAGAGTCAGTTCGTCACATCAGGTGGCCAAAGTATTGGAGTTTCCACTTAAGTTGGTAAAGAATCTGCCTGTAATGCAGGAGACCTGGGTTCGATTCCTGGGTCAGGAAGCCCCTGGAGAAGGAACTGGCAACCCACTCCAGTATTCTTGCCTAGAGAATCCCCATGGACAGAGGATGCTGGCAGGCTACAGTCCACGGCATTGCAAGAGTCGGACACGACTTAGTGACTAAACCACCACCACCACTTCAGCATCAGTCCTTCCAATGAATATTCAAGAATGATTTCCTTTAGGATTGACTGGTTGGATCTCCTTGCAGTCCAAGGGACTCTCAAGAGTCTTCTCCAATGCCACATAGCAGATTATAAACTCCAATCAAATTTGTTTTCAAAACTAGAAAATAGCATCCCTAGAAAATCATAGTCCATATCTTAATCAGGCTATCATCATGTTCTCCATGGATCCAAGAACTGCCATCCGTGGTTCATCTATTTTGGTGCAACTGCATGCCTCCAAAGAGAAGCTTGATTGACACTCAACTCCCATTTTAATTCAGAAAAATCCTGTCTGGTTATACTCATATTGATCTCACAACTTTAAGGATGGGTCTTGTCAAATTTCAGGAAACACTGTTGTTTTTAGTGGATAGAAAGACTTTCTGGAAGATAACTCAGCTGACATGTTTCATATCCTTTACTTGCTAACATGACTGATAATGTTTCTCTGTACTTACTGGCATGAGACTAATATGAAAGTCATACCAAACTATTGATATCAAAGAAAAACATGAGGCATGAGGCATTCAGAAGGTCCCCAGGCAATTTGATGATTTAAGAAGAAAACACAGGAAAATGATGGATTACTTTCTAATACTAGGAACATACATGGGTTATATAGAAGGCTGTCACTCTCAATTTTTTTTTAAAAGCAAAAACTTTCTGAAATATCTGGAGTTCTTATGATGTTATATGATATTGTCTTATTTGACCTTTAAAGTGACTGTCCTTACCTTGATTTACCTGTTGAAAATCTACACTGAATTGCAGCAAATCATCTCATATCCTAAGAGTCAGTGAATGGAATTAAACATATATTTAAGTTAACATTTATGTGCTATAGATTTCCCTGGCATTACAAGATTAAGACTCTGTGTATTCACTGCCAAGGACCCAGCTTCAACACCTCATTGGGGAGCTAAGATCTTCCATACAGGCACAGCCAAAATAAAAGAAAAAGAAAAACAAATCATTATGTTCAAGACAGGTCCTCTATGTCCATAAAAACAGAAGAAGAGAATAACATTTTTGTACAAGACATAAAATATACAATGGAGTATTACTCAGCCATTAAAAAGAATACATTTGAATCAGTTCTAATGAGGTGGATGAAACTGGAGCCTATTATACAGAGTGAAGTAAGCCAGAAGGAAAAACACCAATACAGTATACTAACACATATATATGGAATTTAGAAAGATGGTAACAATAACCCGGTGTACGAGACAGCAAAAGAGACACTGATGTATAGAACAGTCTTATGGACTCTGTGGGAGAGGGAGAGGGTGGGAAGATTTGGGAGAATGGCATTGAAACATGTAAAATATCATGTAAGAAACGAGTTGCCAGTCCAGGTTCGATGCACGATACTGGATGCTTGGGGCTAGTGCACTGGGATGACCCAGAGGGATGGTATGGGGAGGGAGGAGGGAGGAGGGTTCAGGATGGGGAACACATGTATACCTGTGGTGGATTCATTTTGATATTTGGCAAAACTAATACAATTATGTAAAGTTTAAAAATAAAATTTAAAAAAAAAATAAAAAATAAAACACAGCCATAAAAAAAAAAAAAGACAGGTCCTCTATGTCCATAGAAACAGAAGAAGAGAATAACATTTTTGTACAAGACATAAAATATAAACAAAATTAATTATATTATGATGCAGAATACGTTACCAATGTGATATCAGAGGCAAATATAAAGTGAGATGCTATAGGAAAATGTTTATTTTCTTCTTGCTTCAAGAAAGAGTTCAGAGAATAGCTGAAGTTGATTTAGACATAAGAAGGAGTGGGATTTCAGATAGATGTGTTGGACAGTGACAATTCTGAAGGCCATCTTTTTCCTTGTCCTGTCCCAGGGCATAAATTCTGGCATGCGTACTTGAGGACAGAGGTTAACAACGGTCCAGAGAATGCCCTCTGGGTTAGGAAGATCCCCTGGAAGGGAAATGGCAACCCACTCCAGTGTTCTTGCTGGGAAATTCCATGGACAGATGAGCTGGCAGGCTACAGGCCATGGGGTCTCAAAGATTCAGATATGACTGAGCACAAACACAGAGTGTCCATTGTTCCTTAAGACATCTCACTTATGTGTGTGTATATATATATCGTCACAACTTGTATATGTGCAGGGCAAACTCAGTTCTCCTAATTGTGTCTAACATCTACATCCGTTTCCCATGTATTTGGTTTGGGCAAATTCCTTCTGGTTGTTCTGGGTTTAGCCTAGGTTTTCTGTTGTACTTACTTAAGTAGACTTGACTTTTCCATCTCTACATTCCTGTAGCACATGGTGTGTTTTTATTTAACTTAATAGTGTATTGTGGTTACATGGTAGTGTATTATAGTTACATGATTTTGTGTTATAATCCCCACCCTTGGATTATAAACTCTTTAGAGCTAAACAAGTGAATGCTATTATTTCTGTGCTCTCAGAGTTTACCTTATAAACTGATGTGATGTACATTTTCAGTGAGTCTTCACTGTTTTTACCATATGAAAGAATGAATGGACATAGAGGTGTTTTTAACCTTCTCCCATTATTTTGACGTTTCCTTTATAATGGGAATAGGATGACTCTCTCTTTGCAAGGAACATGATCATGGCTATGAGTATGTGTTTTATCCAAGGGTTGTATTTCTACCTCTATTCTCCCTGAAGCATATTTAACACATAATTTTGTGGGACTAAAACAAAAGAGGTGAAAGATTGTGTAAAACCACATAAGTTGTTCACAGTTATTGAAGAATTCATGAAGAGACAACTGCACCATTTCCTTTTATTGCTGAGTATCTAAGACCATTCTTCCTCTAATACCAGTCATAACTGGAAGGAAGGCAGTACTGCAGTGAGATTATCTCAGAACACTATCAGACTGTTCAATAAAAGCATCACTGTGATAATTTTCCATATCTCTTCAAATGCAGCATTTAGTTATAAAAATTTGAAAGTCATTTGGCTACCACACATTTGAATGCTTAGTTCATAAAGCAGAAATAACTACCGTAAGTAGACCCATGAGTATGCAATATCTGACTTTTAGGTTACATGATTTAAAGGTAATGAGCTATATAGTAACAATACAAAATTTTATCACAGATGATTCTTTAGCTGTTCAAAATTTATAGAAATGTTTATAACTCTTAAATAATAATTAATTGTGAACCTTAGTATCTGCTAAACAGTTCTCTGATGGGAAATGCAATAATTTAGGAATAAATAAAGGAAAAAAATAATATATGATTGAAATTGCTCTTTAATATTGTAAATAACAGAGTTTGTACTTAGCACTTAGTTATGTCTTAGAGATTCAGTACTATGAAAATTACACATTATTACTATAAACTGTATTTTATTGTGCTATGCCACAGACATACCTTTCAAATGGTCACAGTATCACATGGGTTTTTTAGGTTTCAACAACAAACAAGGTTGATCTCATGGATATGTAATCTGCTTTATTTTTAGAATTTCACATGGAATATTGAAATTCTTATGTTATAAAATATCAATGTATATAATGCATAACTTAGAAATGTCTTTATTTATAACCACCTGTAGCATTTTTAGGGCTTCGCTGGTGGCTCAGATGGTAAAGAATCTGCCTGTAATGCAAGAGACCCAGGTGCAATCCCTGGGTCAGATATCCCCTGGAGAAGGGCATGGTTACCCATTCCAGTATTTTTGCCTGGAGAATTCTATGGACAGATGAGCCTGATGGGCTATAGTCCATAGGGTAGCAAAGAGTTGGATTGACTGAGCAACTAACATTTTCACTTTCATACCATTTTGGGGGCTTCTCAGGTGGCTCAGTGGTAAAGAATCTGCCTGCCAATGTAGGAGACACAGCAGACATGGGTTTAATCCCTGGGTTGGGAAGATCCCCCTGAGGAGGAAATGGTAACCCACTACAGCAGTCTTGCCTAGAAAAACCCATGGAAATAGAAGCCCGGTGCACATCAGTCCACAGGGTTGCAAAGAGTTGGACACAACTGGAATCACCGCACAGTTGCATTCATCTCACACGCTAGTAAAGGAATGCTCAAAATTCTCCAGGCCAGGCTTCAGCGATACGTGAACCGTGAACTTCCAGATGTTCAAGCTTCTTTTAGAAAAGGCAGAGGAACCAGAGATCAAATTGCCAACATCTGCTGGATCATCGAAAAAGAAAGAGAGTTTCAGGAAAACATCTATTTCTGCTTTATTGACTATGCCAAAGCCTTTGACTGTGTGGATCACAATAAACTGTGGAAAATTCTGAAAGAGATAGGAATACCAGACCACCTGATCTGCCTCTTGAGAAACCTGTATGCAGGTCAGGAAGCAACAGTTAGAACTGGACATGGAACAACAGACTGGTTCCAAACAGGAAAAGGAGTACGTCAAGGCTGTATATTGTCACCCTGTTTATTTAACTTCTATGCAGAGGACATCATGAGAAATGCTGGGCTGGAAGAAGCCCAAGCTGGAATCAAGATTGCCAGGAGAAATACCAATAAACTCAGATATGCAGATGACACCACCCTCATGGCAGAAAGTGAAGAGGAACTAAAAAGCTTCTTGATGAAAGTGAAAGAGGAGAGTGAAAAAGTTGGCTTAAAGCTCAACATTCAGAAAACGAAGATCATGGCATCTGGTCCCATCACTTCATGGGAAATAGATGGGGAAACAGTGGAAACAGTGTCAGACTTTATTTTTGGGGGCTCCAAAATCACTGCAGATGGTGATTGCAGCCATGAAATTAAAAGATGCTTACTCCTTGGAAGGAAACTTATGACCAATCTAGATAGCATATTCAAAAGCAGAGACATTACTTTGCCAACAAAGGTCCGTCTAGTCAAGGCTATGTTTTATCCAGTGGTCATGTATGGATGTGAGAGTTGGACTGTGAAGAAAGCTGAGCACCGAAGAATTAATGCTTTTGAACTGTGGTGTTGGAGAAGACGCTTGAGAGTCCCTTGGACTGCAAGGAGATCCAACCAGTCCATTCTAAAGGAGATCAGTCCTGGGTATTCTTTGGAAGGACTGATGCTAAAGCTGAATCTCCAGTACTTTGGCCACCTCATGCGAAGAGTTGACTCATTGGAACCAACTGATGCTGGGAGGGACTGGGGGCAGGAGGAGAAGGGGACAGCAGAGGATGAGATGGCTTGATGGCATCACCGATCGATGGATGTGAGTTTGAGTGAACTCAGAGAATTGGTGATGGACAGGGAGGCCTTGCATGCTATAATTCATGAGGTCGCAAAGAGTTGGACATGACTGAGCGACTGGACTGAACTGAACTGAACATTGGTATGCATACCATTTTTACCCCATCCCTAGCAATCCATCTCCATTGTATCTCCTTTCTGGCAAGTGTTTAAGTGATGTATGGCATATGTGTTTGGTTAAGTATTTATTAATATATGTGTTATAATATAAATATTATTATTGAGCTATCTGCTTTTTTCACTTAAAATGTCTCAAGAACACATATAGTTAAGCTTCACTTTAATATCTTAAGTCCATAATTTCACATTTTGACTACATCACAGTAGTTTAAGACTGGTTTTCTCTTCATGGACATTTAATTTGACTCAATATTTGCCTGGTAAAGAAATGCCAGCTGCCCATTATGGAATAACAGAAAGATGATTAAACCTCTCACATTATAAAATTAGAAACCTGAAGACAATACATGAAACAGACTTTTCATAAATTGGACAGTAAGCAATACAGGTCTGTCATCTCTGAAGAAGAGACCAATCAAGGTAAGGCTTGAAATCCAGGCTGATCTCATGCTGGAGGCACATTACAGACCAGAGTCCAGGGACAGCCAGGCAGAGCCCAGCAGTCCTGCTGAATCAAGGACACAGAGATTAGAATTCATGGAGGCAGAGGTGGCTAAGACTTGAAAGATTAAATTCTTTAGAGGAGGGATTATGGGGAAAAAGAATGAAAAATCCTTTAGGTGTTCTCTTGAGTATGAAGAATACTGAAAATACATGAATAGGATAAAATTCTGTGAGGTTGGACAAAGAGCTTCTGAAATTTTCCCTGAACTAACTCAAAAGTAGGACTCTTTAGTTTTTCCACCAACTGGAGTTTTTTGTTCACTCAAAGTATTGAGTAGAGACCCCTGAAAGAACCATGCTTTAGTAACAGGGCTGAACTATTGCTAGGGAAAAGAATGCTCTAAATTTGCTAAAAAGGCATTTAGTGTAATTCTCAAGTTAATCAAATTGAACTTCAAATTACACAAAGGCCTATCAGAACAAATGAATTTATTCTTTATAGATTACAACATTAGTCAAATACTACACAACATACAAGTACAATGTCCAGAATCGAATAAAAAAATGAGTGTGCAAGGAAAGGGGGAAAATATGATCCATAATCAAGAGTAAAATCACCAAAAGAAACAAAACTTCAAAAAACAGAAATGATGGAATTAGCATGACTAGATATTAACACAAACATTGTATTATGTTCAGCTATTTCAAGGGATGTAAATACAGTGAAGAGATGTTGAAGACTACTCATTCTATAAAATTATTCTCAGTTCATATATTCCTGTTTGCAGTTTTCTAAACTAAGCATGGCATCATGTATTATTATTAGGAAATACAAAATAGCATGAAAATAACCTCTACTTTGCAAACAAAGGTTCAAATAGTCAAAGTTATGGTTTTTCCAGTAAGCATGTATGGGTATGAGAGTTGGACCATAAAGGAGGCTGAACCCCAAAGAACTGATGCTTTTGAATTGTGATGCTGGAGAACACTCCTGAGAGTCCCTTGGCCTGCACAGAGATCAAATCAATCAATCCTGAAAGAAATCAACCCTGAGTATTCAGCTAAAGCTGAAGCTCCAATATTTGACCACCTGATGCCAAGAGCTGACTCATTGGAAAACACCCTGATTCTGGGAAAGTTCAAGGCAAAAGGAGAAGAGGGCAACAGAGGATAAGATGGTTAGATATCATCACTGACTCAGTGGACATGAATTTGAGGAGGAGGAGAAAGTGGAGGACAGAGAAGCCTGGTGTACTGCCGTCCATGGAGTCTCAAAGAGTCAGATATGACTTAGTGACTGAACAACAACAAAAACCTCTACAGGAAAAATGCCTCAAAACACTAGTAATGATCAAACTTTTATTCATGTCTCAGCAAAGATAGTTTATGTGCAAATAAAGCTCCTAGTGGTTTGGCGATAGTGAAAAACAGAGCTGTATTAGTGAGCAGAACAGTGAGCAGATTCTGGAGCCTTTTCAGCTGCAGTGCCAAAGAGCTTACTCTAATCTCACCTTTTCCTCCTCTGAAGAGCCTTGTTTCCAGCCACAGTTGTTATCCAAACCGGGGAAATCCATGTCCTTTCATTTTCTGTGGTTTATGGTACATGCCTCAATGAGAGGACTGATAATAATATTAACACCTAGCTGAACATTGAGTCCTACTCTGTAGACACCGTGTTAACCATTTTACACATCAAATCTTATTAAATCCAATAAAAAAATTAAAAATCAATAAACTTACCAAGGTTATACTCTGACTCAATCCAAAACTGACACGGTGAAAAAATTACTTTTAACCAATATGCCAGACAGTCCATATTTTGTTATATCAGTTGCTTGTGTGTGAGTATCATGTCCAAGACTGGGACCAGAATATGAAGCTGGAAATCACACGTTATGGGTGCTCAACAGACATATGAGAGAATCAGTGACTTCTAAACTGTTTTCAGACAACAGAGCTCATGTGAAAGCTTTATTTAGGATGTACATTATCTAAAGATTCTATTCAAACCTGTCTAGGTGTTTTGAAAGAAGAAAAACCTAATCAGCTTTTATTGACATAGCTGCAATCTATGTAATCTACCTTAAACAAAATAAGGACAGAGAATCAATTGGGCTTGACATAGGAATAAAACTTTCAAGTCAAAGAACCCTAAGTAGGCTGATTATATCCTACATGCTGTGTAGGAGTGATTTGACTTAAGCATGCTAGCTACATTACACGGATTTATGCCTGGGAATTTCTGTGTGTTTTGGATTTTAGTTGTAGTTTAATTCAGATGCAAGGTGCCTTTTAAGTGGAAGAAATGTTTAAATTCAAAGGACTGCATACTACTTCCCAAATGTGTAGCCTTATGCAAATGTTGTAATGAGTGTGTTTTATATATATTGACATCTGTGAACAGAAAACTTTTTATCAAGTCAAGTACAGGAAAATAAGTTCCATATGTCATTCCAAGTAAAAGAAAGTAATAGAGCCCCCTCTTTTGATGAGATTCAAGAAAGAAAGAAGTACGCAGAAAGAGAGGGAGAGAGAGAGGGACTAGACCTAGAGGTAATCCCCATGCCAAAAATAGATCCATGAGTGTTTTATATTGTCTTCATCTCTCTTAAACCATTAGAATCATAGGCCTATTTGAATGTGTTTTCCTTTTTTCTCCCCTTTTACAAAGAATCATTAAACTATCAAACTGCAAACTTATCCTGGTACAAAAATATGCCAAGAAGTTATAAATATAGATTAGATGTTCAAATTCCCATAATTATATTTCTTCCTTTATTTTTTCTTTTTAAATTAAGTATTTTGATTGCAAACATATGTTAAGTTGTTTGGAATATGCCATCATTTCATTGTGGCCAATATATTGTCATTAAGGTCATTCAGTGTCCAGAAAAGTAACTGGCTAAACATATGAAAAAGCTATGGAGTTAACTCCATATGATGACAGATGGCAGCTAGACTTATGGTTGGAGATAATTTTGTAATGTATAAAAATATCAAATCATTATGTTGTACATTTGAAATCAATATAATATTGTAAGTTAGTTATAATTCAATAAAAAAAGAGTTGATAAAGTAATCATTTGAGTGGAATTTACAGTTAAAGAAGTGATTGTGCTGTGCTTAGTCACTCAGTCGCGACTTTGCGACCCCATGGAGTGTACCGTGCCATGCTCCTCTGTCCATGGGGATTCTCTAGGCTAGAATACTGGAGTGGGTTGCCATGCCTGCCTCCAGGGAATCTTCTCGACCCAGGGATCGACCTCAACCCAACCCAAGGTCTCCCACCTTGCAGGTGGATTCTTTACCATCTGGGCCACCAAAGAAGCCCAGAAGAAGTGCATATCTGTTAACTATTTTTCATAATAGAAAATATTTTCATTCTGTTCTCTTGAGCAGTGACTTTCTCCTCCATCTGGGCATCTTTAGTTACATGGGCAATTTTTAAATTTCTCAGAGCTCAGAAAGATAGCATTTCCTAGGAGTCTTCATGTTCTACAAAACAGAATGTGTAATATGTATACAATCATCATTTTAGAATATACCACCTAAACAACCACTAGAGAAATGAAAGACTAATATATGCCATATGCTACCTTTTATTTATTTTTTTAATTTTATTTTATTTTTAAACTTTACAATATTGTATTAGTTTTGCCAAATATCGAAATGAATCCACCACAGGTATACCTGTGTTCCCCATCCTGAACCCTCCTCCCTCCTCCCTCCCCTACCCTCCCTCTGGGTCGTCCCAGTGCACCAGCCCCAAGCATCCAGTACCGTGCATCGAACCTGGACTGACGACTCATTTCATACATGATATTATACATGTTTCAATGCTATTCTCCCAAATCTCTCCACCCTCTCCCTCTCCCACAGAGTCCATAAGATTGATCTATACATCGGTGTCTCTTTTGCTGTCTCATACACAGGGTTATTGTTACCATCTTTCTAAATTCCATATATATGCGTTAGTATACTGTATTGGTGTTTTTCTTTCTGGTTTACTTCACTCTGTATAATAGGTTCCAGTTTCATCCATCTCATTAGAACTGATTCAAATGTATTCTTTTTAATGGCTGAGTAATACTCCATTGTGTATATGTACCATAGCTTTCTTATCCATTCATCTGCTGATGGGCATCTAGGTTGCTTCCGTGTCCTGGCTATACATATGCTGCCTTTTAGAAAGTACTATATTTTCAGGACATCTTACATGAAAAAGGACATTTTTCATTACTTCTTGGTTCAATAATATATGCTATACTGTATAATGAGTCTCCCTTTAACATACAGAAACACATCATTCCAAATCTACATTTTTTTTCTAAGAAACACTAGACTCAGAAAAACTGGATTACTTTAGTTATATGGATGTGTTATGTATGTCTCAATGTGCACTCAGAAAAATCTTATAAAAAGGACAACTGGAATTTTACATCTATAACCACTTAAAAGCCACACCCCTTGTAAGCAATATGCTTGAGAGCATTTATCTCTAATGTACAAAGAAGAAAACTAATCAGAAGTCATGCTTTTGAAACTGGTCAATTTTTAAGTTGCTCAAATTACTGCCTATTACTTAAGAAGCTTTACATTCCTCAAAACTTAAATTGCTTAAACAATCAGAAAACTTAATTTTACGCTTAAAAAGATCTAAGGAAGAAAGTGCCTACAAGATTGGTTCATTCAGTTACTCACCATTAGCACCAAGAACCCAAAGTGGTTTTTTTTTTCTTTTCCAGTCTTATAAAATCAATGTTGTTCAAGTAGTCTTTTGGAAATCCCCTCCTATTTGAAAGATTGCTACAAAATTCTAGGTGATATATGCAGTGATATCAATATCCAGCAGAAAAAAATGAGCCTTCTTCCTTTCTTAATTGGTGAGGATACCTTCCCCAAAGATAGCCACATGCTTGCCCCAAATACTTGCTGCCTGATAAGGCCACATATCTATGGTACATCAATCACACTCAAGGGTAATGTGATCACCATGCTAGGTTAATAGGAATCAGCTGAACAGATAGCTTCAGAAGTTCTGTTACAAAGAAGGAAGGGCATAGGCATAAGTATGGAGAGAAAAGGGGGTACCCAGTGCTATTCTGACTTGTCATATTTATAAAATAGATATGTTGTGAAAAGGGTATTAAATTCTGAATGATGTAAATACTTAGGTTTGCATACTCTGTAAAAATAATTATTTCTTAGAACATAAGTTAATAAGACTCACTAAGATGGGAAATTCATGCACAGATAGCTAAATAAATGGTATAGCTGGAGAGTTAAATATTCTCTAACAGAACGTCGATTTTAAAAAGCCAGCTTATCCTTATATCGGGCTTCCCCGGTGGCTCAGTGGTAAAGAATCTGCCTAATAATGCAGGAAATGTAGGTTGGAGCCCTGGGTGAGGAAGATCCCTCGAGGAAGGAAATGACAAGGCACTCCAGTACTCTTGCCTGGGAAATCCAATGGACAGAGGAGTCTGGTGGGCTACAGTTCATGGAGTTACAAAGAGTCGGAAACAATTTAGCAACTAAAAAACAACAATCCTTGTGTCTCTCAGCACTTATCCATCTTCCTTCCCAAATAATCTGGAAATGTTTTATCTCTATATTCTAGACTCAATCACTTGGCTTTCATATAAAAAACACACACACATACACTTCGACATTTTACAGTATAAAATTATATTTGCTATACTGAGCCTCTGATTTTTCCATTGCCATTTTTAAATAATTTATTCATTATCACAAGTACTAGGATATTTCATAATATGTGAAACATTTTGACAAATAGATTTTTGCCTAGGGTAAAATTAAATATGAGTAAAACATTTATTATGTACTGTTTTACAAAGGGAAATATGTGTTGACCATGAATCTCTTTAAGTTACTTTAAAGTGCAGCTTGGCTTTACATCACACTCTATCTGTTAAAAAAGGTGGTGGGGGGAGTGCCTCCTATTCATCATTTGAAGACATTTTGAAAATCTTTTCTCACACGTGATATTTGAGCTGAATTCTAGAGACACGAGTTCAGTCCCTGGGTCAGGAAGATGCCCTGGAGGAGGGCATGACAACCCACTCCAGTATTCTTGCCTAGAGAATCCAATGGACAGAGGAGCCAGGCAGGTTACAGTCCATAGGGCTGCAAAGAGTAGGACTTGACTGAAGCAACTTAGCACACACACACTGGCCTCAATGGTCCAAATGAGTTCTATTTCAGTTCTTGAATGTGACTGCATCATGACTTTTACAAATTCCTGCTCTACAAACTTCTCTCTCGTAAAAGATATATAACATAAATGATGCTATCATTTTTTACACCAAAATTTTCACTTTCAAAATACTGATAGCTTGGTGTAAAGCTAGGTCAATGAGGATACAATTTTGCAGACAATTTCTTCTCCTTTTAAATTTAGAGTAATTCAAGAGGTTCCATGTGCCTCTGACTTCTGTAGTTCAGTGGTTGGTGAGTATATCCTCTGATTTTGCTTTCTTAATCAGAAGTAATTTTTTTTAAACTCTCACATTATATTTGAAAATTTGAGATATGACTCATACTCTATTTTCAGCAAATATAAAGAGTTAGATGCTTTGAAAGTGTAGTTCTTGGTAATCCCAAAGAAATAATTCAGAATCTATTGTGCATTGAAAATGTTAAGTTAGAAATATTTTTATAGCATATTTAACATGTGAATATCCAAGAATATTAATTTTCCTTATTTCTTTTCAGGATATTTTATTGTATTTACCATAAAACGTTCTCTCTTAAACAGTCCCTATTTCTGTTACGAAAAAAAGGAATAGCTGTTTGTCTGGATTATCTACTCATGGATTTTTACTCTTTGGTTTTACCCATTTGTTAACATTAAAGCCACTATGAGCAAAATATCTATGAAAGCCCTTAGCCAAGAGTGTCCGATAGGAATCACACTAATAAAAATGAAAAGACATAAAAGTGTTTGTATTGAAAAGTTACAGGAGACACTGAACTTTTTTTTATGTATACATTTTCAGAAGTGTGCAAAAATATTATAGTATTTCAGAATATAGTATCTCCCATTCTTTTTGCATTCTCAAAAGATGTCTCAGTATTTTTCTTATTCTCATTGTAATTATTACTGTTATCACCACCTTATATAATACAGTGTATATAATACACCTATATAGTATAGTACATTATCTCAGAAAATAAGAAAATAAAAATAAAAATGGTGAGGTATATTTTGAAGCCTTCCCATCCTAGAAATGCTGTTTCACAGTTAAGATTGAGGCTTGTATCAAAGCCAGTGGGTGGTGAGATCTCACTTTATGATCTTACTTAATTATTATTATTTTTTTTACTTAAGGTACTGTAGGTAGGAGTCACATAACATTGTTCCTAGAAATAATCACGTAGTCTAAGACTAGCCTTGTACAGTGCAATGAACCAGTTGGCTAAAGCACTTGTGGGGAAAAAGCAAAAAAATTATCTCAAAATGAGACTATAAGGATCTAGAGAATATTGCTTTCCTCATAAGCAGCTCTTTGTATGGTGCTTGAGTACTTGTTTTAAAATTTCCATATTTTTTAATTGTGTTCTAAGCAGTATTTTATATCTCACTCTGTTTTTCCTGCTTAGCAAAGCCATTTGAATGATTTGTGGGCTCATTTTCATGTTAAATATTTTAACAAGAATGGGTTCTTAACATCAGGGAGTCAGTCAGATATAATGTAGTTCTGCTAACAAGGCTCATAAAAATATAGGAAACAGATAATAAATCTGACTTATATAGTTCATACATAATAATTTGAAATTTGGAATAATTAAGTGCCGAACACACTATAGAATCTGTGAAACATTAAGAACTTGATTCAAACAGAAAAACATATCAACCCAAATTTAAAGCTGATATTCCACTCAAATCATGTCACCAGGTCTCTATGCTGGCTCACTGGCCATGCTAACCTAGAAATGGTGTAGAGTCCTAAGGGTAACTGCTGGAATTATGACAAGTTCCTAGAGTTCTTTGGGAATTTGGCTGGAAAAAACAGAAGCAATGTTGAATACGTTAGCCACAGCTGGTCAGGATATTTTGTTGATGATATTATCATCAATCTTTGGTTAAGAGTACATGGAAGTTCTATGAATTATTAATATCTCTGAGCTGAGAATGAGGCGGGCACTTTGCCTTAGGGGTGGAAATTTGAGAAAGCAAAGAATGAATGAGAATAGTTATTTCTTTGGTTTTTCCAAAACATCACAATTTCTCTACCCAACATGACACCCACAATATTGAGAGATTTATATAAAACCTGATACTGATATTTCCACAAGTACAACTTGCCTGTATCTAAGGAACATATAGAGTATTCTGTAATTTCAAATCAAAATTAAATAATGAATGTAAACAACAGTGTCAACACCAATATTATTTTATTCTGCATAGTGCTTTTCATCTGAAAATTGAGTCTTTAGAAACTAAGACAAGTCTTTAAAGACTAAACTGATATAAGTATTCAATGAGTTTTATATGAGACATACACATAATAGGTTATCTCACAAAGAATAATTGCTCAATCAACAATAGTTATTGTTAATAAAATAGTTGTTATTTCACAAACATTATGCTTTTAACAACTTCTTACAGTTACTTGGAAAAGCAAAACTAAAAGCAAAATGTAAGTGAGGAATGACTATGCATAACATCAATTTTAGACAATGATAAGCAAAATTAAGCCTGACATTGAGGAGTTTAGTTTAATAAGATGAACATTAACTTAATAAAATATTTTTAACTATATATAAACTAAATGAACAGAGTCAGTTCAGTTCAGTCACTCAGTCTTGTCTGACTCTCTGTGACCCCATGGACTACAGCACACCAGGCCTCCCTGTCCATCACCAACTCCCAGAGCCTACTCAAACTCATGTCCATCATGTCAGTGATGCCATCCAACCATCTTATCCTCTGTCGTCCCCTTCTCCTCCCGCCTTCAATCTTTCCAGCAGCAGGGTCTGTTCCAATGAGTCAGTTCTTCACATCATGTGCCTAAGTACTGGAGTTTCAGCTTCAGCATCAGTTTTTCCAATGAATATTCAGGACTGATTTCCTGTAGGATGGACTGGTTGGATCTCCTTGCAGTCCAAGGGACTCTCAAGAGTCTTCTCCAACACCGCAGTTCAAAAGCATCAATTCTTCGGTGCTCAGCTTTCTTTATAGTCCAACTCTCACATCCATACATGACTACTGGAAAAACCATAGCTTTGACTAGATTGACATTTGTTGCTAAAGTAATGTCTCTGCTTTTTAATAGGCTGTCTAGGTTGGTCATAGCTTTTCTTCCAGGAGTCAGTGTCTTTTAATTTCATGGCTGCAGTCACCATCTGCAGTGATTTTAGAGCCCCCAAAAATAAAGTCTGTCACCATTTCCACTGTTTTCCCATTTATTTGCCATGAAGTGATGGGAAGCTTAATGATTACCTTTTGTAATTTAACCAAAAAGTAATCTGGTATTGACTCACTGTAAGGTATAAAAGAAGAGATTTACTTTATTCTTACAGGGTTTTGTATTAAATGGCCAAGAAATACCATTTACTACAACAATCATCTTGTCTCCAGGAATCCTTCGTGCTTTTTTAAAAAGATGATTCAAGAATCCACTTATATATGTTTGTGATTTGGGCTTTTTAAAAAAAATCTGTCTGTTTGTCTGTCTTTTTATCCTTGCACCAAAGCACAATATTTTACATAATGTGATATTTAGAAAGTCTGTATATCTTATAGTGTCTTCCTTAAATGTTTCTTAGTGATTTTTTCTTTATTTCATTGTCCATATCAGTATTGGAATTTTTGTTCATATCGACTGACTAAATATGACAGACATGAAATTAATTATAAGTTAATATTAGTATGAGCCTCGTTTATCAATCATGGGCTTTCCAGTCTTAACAAGTATGAAAATAACAGTTTCCTATTTATTTAGATTTAAAAATTTTATAATTAATATTTTGTAAATATTTTCTGGGTATTTTATATTTATGTTAATGTTTTTAAAATAGACTTTTATTTGCAGAGCAGTTTAAGATTCATAGCAAAAACCAGAAAGAGTTCCCATAAGTATGTATGTATATATGTGTGTACATATATATATGTATGTATATATATATCCATGTCTATGTGCATATATATATGTATGTGTGTATGTATATATGTATACGTATATACATATGTAGCAGTTTTAGTATGTGTAACAGTTTTAGATTCATAGCTAATTTTAGCAGAAAGCTGAATTTCCATGTGTGTGTGTGTGTGTGTGTGTGTGTGTGTGTGTGTACATATATGTGCCGGCATACTGGCATAAGTCTTCTTGAAGCAGAAAATTGGTTAACAATTTACTGAGCATGCCCTGCTCTGAAGAGTAAGAGCCAGTTTTTCCCCCAGCCAGTCCCTCCCATCAGGAAGCTTCCACAAGCCTCTTATCCTCATCCATCAGAGGGCAGAGAGAATGAAAACCACAATCACAGGAAACTAACCAAACTGATCACATGATCACAGCCTTGTCTAACTCAATGAAACTATGAACCATCCTGTATAGGGCCACGCAAGACAGATGGGTCATGGTGGAGAGTTCGGACAAAACATAGTCAACTGGAGAAGGAAATGGCAAAGCACTTCAGTATTCTTTCTTGAGAACCCCATGAACAATATGAAAAGACAAAAGATATGACACTGAAAGATGAATTCCTCAGGTGAGTAGGTGCCCAATATGCTACTGAGGAAGAGCAGAGAAATAGATCAAGAAGGAAAAAGAGTCTGAGCCAAAAGGGAAGCAAACCCAGTTGTGGATGTGTCTGGTGGTGAGAGTCAAGTCCAATGTTATAAAGAACAATATTGCATAGGAACCTGGAATGTTAGGTCCATGAATCAAAGTAAATAGGAAGTGGTCAAACAGGAGATGGCAAGAGTAAACATCGACACTTTAGGAATCAGTGAACTAAAATGGACTGGAATGGGCTAATTTAATTCAGAGGACCATTATATCTACTATTGTGGACAAGAATCCCTTAGAAGAAATGGAGTAGCCCTCATAGTCAACAAAACAGTCTGAAATGTAGTAGTTGAGTGCAATCTCAAAAACACAGAATGATCTCTGTTTATTTCCAAGGCAAAACATTCAATATCACAGTAATCCAATTCTATACCCCAACTATTAACACTGAGGAAGCTGAAGTTGAATAGTTCTATTAAGACCTACAAGACCTTCTACAACCAACACCCAAAAAAGATGTCCTTTTCTTCATAGGGGACTAGAATGAAAAGTGGGAAGTCAATAGATAACTGGAGTAACAGGCAAGTTTGATCTTGGAGTACAAAATGAAGCAGGGCAAAGTCTAATAGAGTTTTGCCAAAAGAAGGCAATGGTCATAGCAAATACCCTCTTCCAACAACACAAGAGACAACTCCACACACAAACATTACCAAATGGCCAATACTGAAATCAGATTGATTATATTCTTTGTAGTTGAAGATGGAGAAGCTCTATATGGTCAGCAAAAACAAGGCCAGGAGCTGATTTTGGCTCAGATTATAAATTCCTTATTGCCAAAATCAGACTTAAAATGAAGAAAATAGGGAAAAACACTAGGCCATTCAGGTATGACCTAAATCAAATCCCTTACAGTTATACAGTGGAAATGACAAATAGAAGCAAGGAATTAGATCTGATAGACAGAGTGCCTGAAGAACTATGGATGAAGGTTCATGACATTGTACAGCAGGTGGTGATCAAAACCACCCCCCCAAGAGAAGGAAATGCAAAAAGATAAAATGGGTGTCTGAGGAGGCCTTACAAATAGCTGAGAAAAAAGAGAAGGTAAAGGCAAGGGAGAAGAGAAAAGATATAACCATCTGAATGCAGGGTTACAAAGAATAGCAAGGAGAAATAAGAAAGCTTTCCTCACTGATCAATGCAAAGAAATAGAGGAAAAATAATAAATTGGATAAGACCAGAGATCTCTTCAAGAAAATTAGAGCTACCAAGGGAACATATCACGCAAAGATGGGCACAATAAAGGACAGAAATGGATGGACCTAACAGAAGCAGAAGATACTAGGAAGAGGTATCAAGAACACACAGAAGAACTATACAAAAAGATCTTAATGACCCAGATAACCATGATGGTGTGATCAGTCACCTAGAACCAGACATCTTGGAGTGAGAAGTCATATGGGTCTTAGGAAGCATCACTATGAGCAAAACTAATGGGGGTGATGGAATTCCAGTTGAGCCATTTCAGAACCTAAAAGATGATTCTGTGAAAGTGCTGCACTCAATATGCCAGCAAATTTGGAAAATTCAGCAGTGGCCCCAGGACTGGAGGTCAGTTTCCATTCCAATCCCAAACAAGAGCAGTGCCAGAGAATGTTCAAAACTACTGAACAATTGCATTCATTTCACATGCTAGCAAGGTAATGCTCAAAATCCTTCAAGCTAGTTTTCAACAGTACATGAAGTGAGAAATTCCAGATGTACAAGGGGAAATTATAAAAGGCAGAGGAACCAGAGGTCAAATTGCTAACATCCGTTGGATCATCAAAAAAGCAAGAGAGTTTCAGATAAACATCTACTTCTGCTTTCTTGACTGCTCCAAAGCTTTTGACTGTGTGGATCACAACAAACTGTGGAAAATTCTTAAAGATATGGGAATAGCAGACCACCTTATCTGCTCCTGGAAAACCTCTATGCAGGTCAAGAAGCAGCAATTAGGACTGGACAGGAAACAGTGGACTGGTTCCACCTTGGGAGAGAAGTATGTCAAGACTGCATATCGTCAACCTGCTTATTTAACTTATATGTAGAGTACATCATGAGAAATAGTGGACTAGATGAAGCACAAGCTGGAATCAAGATTGCCGGGAGAAATATCAATAACTTCAGATATGCAGATGATGCAACCCTTATGGCAGACAGCAAAGAGGATAAAGAGCCTCTTGATGAAGGTGAAAGATGAGAGTGAAAAAGCTGGCTTAAAACTCAACATTCAAAAACCTAAGATCATGGCATCTGGTCCCATCACTTCATGGCAAATAGATGGGGAAACAGTGACAGACTTTATTTTCTTGGGCTCCAAAATCACTGCAGACGGTGACTGCAGCCATGAAATTAAAAGACGCTTGCTCCATGAAAGAAAAGCTATAACAAACCTAGACAATGTATTAAAAAGTGGAGACATCACTTTGCCAACAAAGGTCCATCTAGTCAACCTGTGGCTTTTCCAGTAGTCATGTACAGATGTGAGAGCTGGATCAAAAAGGCTGAGTGCCACAGAATTGATGCTTTTGAACTATGGTGTTGGAGAGGACTCTTAAGAGTCCCTTGGACTGCAAGAAGATCAAACCAGTCAATCCTAGAGGAAATCAACCCTGACTATTCATTGGAAGAACTGATGCTGAAGCTAAAGCTCCAATTCTTTGGCCACCTTATGAGAAGAGCTGATTCACTGGAAAATATCATGATGCTGGGAAAGATTGAGAGCAGGAGTGGAGGGTGGGCAGAGCAGAAGACAGGACTGTTGGATGTCATCATCGACTCGATGGACATGAGTTTGCGCAAGTTCAGGGAGATGGTGATGGACAGGGAAGCTTAGCGTGCTGCAGTCCATGGTGTCCCAAAGAGTAGGACACGACTGAGAGACTGACAACTACAACAACATGTATATATGTATACAAACTCTGCTTTTTGTTCAGTTTTGCTATGAATCTAAAATTGCTCTGAAATAAAAGTATTTTTAAAATATTAACATAAATATGTATGTTCAGTTCAGTTCAGTCACTCAGTCGTGTCTGACTCTTTGAAACCCCATGAACTTCAGCACACCAGGCCTCCCTGTCCATCACCAACTCCTGGAGTTCACTCAAACTCATGTGCATCAAGTCAGTAATGCCATCCAGCCATCTCATCCTCTGTCATCCCCTTCTCCTACTGCCCCCAATCCCTCCCAGCATCAGGGTCTTTTCCAATGAGTAAGCTCTTCCCATGAGGTGGCCAAAGTATTGGAGTTTCAGCCTCAGCATCAGTCCTTCCAATGAACATCCAGGACTGGTCTCCTTTAGAATGGACTGGTTGTATCTCCTTGCAGTCCAAGCGACTCTCAAGAGTCTTCTCCAGCACCACAGTTCAAAAGCATCAATTCTTTGGCGCTCAGCTTTCTTCACAGTCCAACTCTCACATCCATACATGGCCACTGGAAAAACCATAGCCTTTTTGTTGGCAAAGTAATATCTCTGCTTTTTTTTCTTTTTCTTTTTCTTTTATTTTTTTTAAATTTTATTTTATTTTTAAACTTTACAAAATTGTATTAGTTTTGCCAAATATCAAAATGAATCCGCCACAGGTATACATGTGTTCCCCATTCTGAACCCTCCTCCCTCCTCCCTCCCCATACCCTCCCTCTGAGTTGTCCCAGTGCACCAGCCCCAAGCATCCAGTATCGTGCATTGAACCTGGACTGGCAACTCGTTTCATACATGATATTATACATGTTTCAATGCCATTCTCCCAAATCTTCCCACCCTCTCCCTCTCCCACAGAGTCCATAAGACTGTTCTATACATCAGTGTCTCTTTTGCTGTCTCATACACAGGGTTATTGTTACCATCTTTCTAAATTCCATATATATGCGTTAGTATACTGTATTGGTGTTTTTCTTTCTGGCTTACTTCACTCTGTATAATAGGCTCCAGTTTCATCCACCTCATTAGAACTGATTCAAATGTATTCTTTTTAATGGCTGAGTAATACTGCATTGTGTATATGTACCATGGCTTTCTTATCCATTCATCTGCTGATGGACATCTAGGTTGCTTCCATGTCCTGGCTATTATAAACAGTGCTGTGATGAACATTGAGGTACACGTGTCTCTTTCCCTTCTGGTTTCCTCAGTGTGTATGCCCAGCAATGGGATTGCTGGATCATAAGGCAGTTCTATTTCCAGTTTTTTAAGGAATCTCCACACTGTTCTCTATAGTGGCTGTACTAGTTTGCATTCTCACCAACAGTGTAAGAGAGTTCCCTTTTCTCCACACCCTCTCCAGCATTTATTGCTTGTAGACTTTTGGATTGCAGCCATTCTGACTGGTGTGAAATGGTACCTCATAGTGGTTTTGATTTGCATTTCTCTGATAACGAGTGATGTTGAGCATCTTTTCATGTGTTTGTTGACCATCTGTATGTCTTCTTTGGAGAAATGTCTATTTAGTTCTTTGGCCCATTTTTTGATTGGGTCAGTTATTTTTCTGGAGTTGAGCTGTAGGAGTTGCTTGTATATTTTTGAGATTAGTTGTTTGTCAGTTGCTTCATTTGCTATTATTTTCTCCCATTCTGAAGGCTGCCTTTTCACCTTGCTAATAGTTTCCTTTGATGTGCAGAAGCTTTTAAGTTTAATTAGGTCCCATTTGTTTATTTTTGCTTTTATTTCCAATATTCTGGGAGGTGGTCATAGAGGATCCTGCTGTGATGTATGTTAGAGAGTGTTTTGCCTATGTTCTCCTCTAGGAGTTTTATAGTTTCTGGTCTTACATTTAGATCTTTAATCCATTTTGAGTTTATTTTTGTGTATGGTGTTAGACAGTGTTCTAGTTTCATTCTTTTACAAGTGGTTGACCAGATTTCCCAGCACCACTTGTTAAAGAGATTGTCTTTAATCCATTGTATATTCTTGCCTCCTTTGTCAAAGATAAGGTGTCCATATGTGCATGGATTTATGTCTGGGCTTTCTATTTTGTTCCATTGATCTATATTTCTGTCTTTGTGCCAGTACCATACTGTCTTGATAACTGTAGCTTTGTAGTAGAGCCTGAAGTCAGGTAGGTTGATTCCTCCAGTTCCATTCTTCTTTCTCAAGATAGCTTTGGCTATTCGAGGTTTTTTGTATTTCCATACAAATTGTGAAATTATTTGTTCTAGCTCTGTGAAGAATACCATTGGTAGCTTGATAGGGATTGCATTGAATCTATAAATTGCTTTGGGTAGTATACTCATTTTCACTATATTGATTCTTCCAATCCATGAACATGGTATATTTCTCCATCTATTAGTGTCCTCTGTGATTTCTTTCACCAGTGTTTTACAGTTTTATAAAAACTATAAAAACTTTATAGTTTATAAAAACTATATAGGTCTTTAGTTTCTTTAGGTAGATATATTCCTAAGTATTTTATTCTTTCCGTTGCAATGGTGAATGGAATTGTTTCCTTAATTTCTCTTTCTGTTTTCTCATTATTAGTGTATAGGAATGCAAGGGATTTCTGTGTGTTGATTTTATATCCTGCAACTTTACTATAATCATTGATTAGTTCTAGTAATTTTCTGGTGGAGTCTTTAGGGTTTTCTATGTAGAGGATCATGTCATCTGCAAATAGTGAAAGTTTTACTTCTTCTTTTCCAATTTGGATTCCTTTTATTTCTTTTTCTGCTCTGATTGCTGTGGCCAAAACTTCCAAAACTATGTTGAATAGTAATGGTGAAAGTGGGCACCCTTGTCTTGTTCCTGTCTTTAGAGGAAATGCTTTCAATTTTTCACCATTGAGGATAATGTTTGCTGTGGGTTTGTCATATATAGCTTTTATTACATTGAGATATGTTCCTTCTAGTCCTGCTTTCTGGAGAGTTTTTATCATAAATGGATGTTGAATTCTGTCAAAGGCTTTCTCTGCATCTATTGAGATAATCATATGGTTTTTATTTTTCAATTTGTTAATGTGGTGTATTACATTGATTGATTTGCGGATATTGAAGAATCCTTGCATCCCTGGGATAAAGCCCACTTGGTCATGGTGTATTACCTTTTAATGTGTTGTTGGATTCTGATTGCTAGAATTTTGTTAAGGATTTTTGCATCTATGTTCATCAGTGATATTGGCCTGTAGTTTTCTTTTTTTGTGGGATCTTTGTCAGGTTCTGGTATTAGGGTGATGGTGTCCTCATAGAATGAGTTTGGAAGTTTACCTTCCTCTGCAATTTTCTGGAAGAGTTTGAGCAGGATAGGTGTTAGCTCTTCTCTAAATTTTTGGTAGAATTCAGCTGTGAAGCCCTCTGGACCGGGGCTTTTGTTTGCTGGAAGATTTTTGATTACGTTTTCAATTTCCGTGCTTGTGATGGGTCTGTTAAGATTTTCTATTTCTTCCTGGTCCAGTTTTGGAAAGTTGTACTTTTCTAAGAATTTGTCCATTTCTTCCACGTTGTCCATTTTATTGGCATATAATTGTTGACAGTAGTCTGTTATGATCCTTTGTATTTCTGTGTGGTCTGTTGTGATCTCTCCATTTTCATTTCTAATTTTATTGATTTGATTTTTCTCCCTTTGTTTCTTGATGAGTCTGGCTAATGGTTTGCCAATTTTCTTTATCCTTTCAAAGAACCAGCTTTTGGCTTTGTTGATTTTTGCTATGATCTCTTTTGTTTCTTTTGCATTTATTTCTGCTCTAATTTTTAAGATTTCTTTCCTTCTACTAACCCTGGGGTTCTTCATTTCTTCCTTTTCTAGTTGCTTTAGGTGTAGAGTTAGGTTATTTATTTGACTTTTTTCTTGTTTCTTGAGGTATGCCTGTATTGCTATGAACTTTCCCCTTAGGACTGCTTTTACAGTGTCCCACGGGTTTTGGGTTGTTGTGTTTTCATTTTCATTCATTTCTATGCAAATTTTTATTTCTTTTTTGATTTCTTCTGTGATTTGTTGGTTATTCAGCAGCGTGTTGTTCAGCCTCCATATGTTGGAATTTTTAATAGTTTTTCTCCTGTAATTGAGATCTAATCTTACTGCATTGTGATCAGAAAAGATGCTTGGAATGATTTCTATTTTTTTGAATTTACCAAGGCTAGCTTTATGGCCCAGGATATGATCTATCCTGGAGAAGGTTCCATGTGCGCTTGAGAAAATGGTGAAATTCATTGTTTTGGGATGAAATGTCCTATAGATATCAATTAGGTCTAACTTGTCTATTGTATCATTTAAAGTTTGTGTTTCCTTGTTAATTTTCTGTTTAGTTGATCTATCCATAGGTGTGAGTGGGGTATTAAAGTCTCCCACTATTATTGTGTTATTGTTAATTTCTCCTTTTATACTTGTTAGCATTTGTCTTACATACTGTGGTGCTCCCGTGTTGGGTGCATATATATTTATAATTGTTATATATTCTTCTTGGATTGATCCTTTGATCATTATGTAGTGACCTTCTTTGTCTCTTATATCTCTGCTTTTTAATATGCTATCTAGGTTGGTCATAACTTTCCTTCCAAGGAGTAAGTGTCTTTTAATTTCATGGTTGCAATCACCATCTGCAGTGATTTTGGAGCCCAAAAAATACAGTCTGACCCTGTTTCCACTGTTTCCCCATCTATTTGCCATGAAGTGATGGGATCAAATGTCATGATCTTAGTTTTCTGAATGTTGAGCCTTAAGCCAACTTTTTCACTCTCCTCTTTGACTTTCATCAAGAGCCTTTTTAGTTTCTTTTCACTTTCTGCCATAAGGGTGGTGTCATCTGCATATGTGGGGTTATTGATATTTCTCCCGGCAATCTTGATTCCAGCTTGTGCTTCTTCCAGCCCAGCGTTTCCAATGATGTACTCTGCATGTAAGTTAAATAAGCAGGATGACAGTATACAGCCTTGACGTACTCCTTTTCCTATTTGGAACCAGTCTGCTGTTCCATGTCCAGTTCTAACTGTTGCTTCCTGACCTGCATACAGATTTCTCATGAGGCAGGTCAGGTGGTCTGGTATTCCCATCTCTTAAAGAATTTTCCACAGTTTATTGTGATCCACACAGTCAAAATGTTTGGCATAAAACAATATATATAGACAGATTCTCTACTGTCTATACTTCACTTTACTGTCTTTGCTTCACTATATATATATATAGTGGATCCCTCGTGGATCAGGGAAACAATTATGCACAGTATATATACAGTTGCTCACAGTAACCTGTTGTGTGAAGAGATACGTGTTTATATAGTAAAACTAAAGATTTGAGGTGGAAGTAGAAACCAGTGACATAGCTAGGATAAATTTCACAAAAATGTGAGTGGTTTCTTTTATTCACAGGAGGACATATAGATGGAAAGGAGATAACAGCAGAGTTTTTCAAGGTGCTGGCAAACTTTTCGCTCTTTATGCTGATGGTTCCATGAATGTTTACTCTGTTATAATTCTTTACGCTGCATCTTTATGTTTTGTTCCACTTTCTGTATGTGTGTCATTGTCTATATTTTTAAAATGGATGGTTTCATTTTTTTGTTTTGGCTTTGTTTTTAAAACAGGGGAAAAGGCATTTAAAGGTTGCAGTATTTTTCTTCTCCTTTCTTAAGTTAAAAGCTTCTTTCCTGAGTCATTTTGCATTGTCTCACAGAGGAAGTTAGATGCTTGTTGGAGACTGTTGCATATATTTTCTCTCAGCTATTTTTTTAGCTCTCTCAGTTCCACATGAGCCTGGTGAAAATGTCAATTGCTTGGTTACTCTCAAATTTAAAATGTTAGGTATAAAATTAAACAAACAGCTCTCAATAACTGTTATAGTGTATCTCTTCTATATATTGTATGTGGGCCATTACAATATCATTTGGGAGAAAATGTGTAACTAGTAGGAAGAATGGTAGAAGCCATGTGGCAAGGCTTCCGTTGCAACAATAGAATTGAATTTCTTCAGTTCTGAGTAAGTCCCAAGAATACTGCCGATGAAAGCTGAGTCAGTTGAAAATTGTTTGTATTAAATTTCCTGCATGTATTACCTTTTCAACTCTATAGGCAAAGTTATCTGCAATGGGCTGATGTGACTGTTTTCAAAGGTATTATTTATCTTTTAGGTTTAACACCAAAAGAAGGATCCTGCACAGAATCATAGTATGCAAATCTATTTTATAAATAGATTTTAACTCACCCGGAATCTTTCATGATTTTGAAAAATGGATACAACCCACAAAATATAATAAACCATTTGAAGAACATTCATGTTTAAAATCTGTCATGTGTCAGGAACTCTTGAGACATGAGATAATCCAGAGGATAATGTAATTCACTAGACTGTGTGTAGGATTAGAAATCAATGAAGAGAGCACAGATGTTTTCCTGGCTTCTTTTCTATGGTGGAATTACTAATCCCTTTTAGGTCACAGATCCCTTATTCATAAAACCAATGAATAGAACTCCAACTATGGTTTTCAAACAATATTCCAAGAATCTTTAAGATCCTCAGAAATGATTCAAGGTCAGTCATAGTACCAATAGAGAAGCCGAATGGGTGAGAATCCTGTGGTTGATTCAGAGATCAGCTCTATGTTTTCAAGATTATCTATCCTAATCTTTACTAAACCCTCATTAAGATAAATGAGATCCGGGTGCTAAGCTAAAGCAAGTAAGAACATTAACGATATGATAGACATAACTTGATTTGGTATTATTTAAATGTATAATGAAATAATTGTTAGTAGCTAACATAATGCCTTTTGTATTTTAAAAGTGAAGTTGCTCTGTCGTGTTCGACTCTTTGGGACCCCATGGACTGTAGCCTACCAAGCTCCTCCGTCCATGGGATTTTCCAGGCAAGAGTACTGGAGTGGGGTGCCATTGCCTTCTCCAGAGTATCTTCCCGACCCAGGGATTGAACCCAGATCTCCCACATTGTAAGCAAGACGCTTTACCGTCTAAGCCACCAGGGAAGTCACTTGTATTTTAAGTACCTATTAAATGTCTGTTGAAGTTACGAAATAATGAGCAAGTTAGCTCACAATTATACAGAGGGTTTATAACTCCCATATATGGAAATTCATTGAAGACCACAGGATATAATAAGGGTTCTTTAGAGTCTGACACGGAGAAGGCAATATGGCACCCCACTCCAGTACTCTTGCCTAGAAAATCCCATGGATGGAGGAGCCTGGAAGGCTGCAGTCTATGGGGTCTCTGAGGGTCAGACACGACTGAGCGACTTCACTTTCACTTTTCACTTTCATGCATTGGAGAAGGAAATGGCAACCTACTCCAGTGTTCTTGCCTGGAGAATCCCAGGGACGGGGGAGCCTGGTGGGCTGCCGTCTATGGGGTGGCACAGAGTTGGACACGACTGAAGTGACTTAGCAGCAGCAGAGTCTGACAGGTTTCATAGCCAAGAGATATGAATGTAGAAAGCTCCCGCCCCCTTACTTTATATGAGGAAAAAACATTTCAGAGATTATATGACTAGAACTCAGCTTTTAATACCAAACACAATGCTCCAAGCATTACAGCAAACTGGTACCAATTAGTCATTCATTTTTTAACTCCTTTTCCTTAATCATCTGTAAAATGAAGAGATTGGACAAGATAACTCTAAGGTCTCTTTCAGCTTAAAACTTTTGACTCTAAATCTTGATAAGAATCTTAATAAATTTTGCCAAATGCTTTATGTAAAAGGAAAGAACATTAATCAGTCTCCAGTAGATTCACCATGAGCTTTTTTTTAAAAAACAAGCTAACAATCCTTCTTAATATTTTAAGAACAATACCTCCAGAAGTTTGTGGCCTGATAAGGCAAAGTTCAATAGTAATTCTTTCATTTCCCTTAGAGTCAGATTTATTTTAAAATAATGTTTATCAAAGCAAAAAAATTATAGCGCTAATATGGAAATGAAATCTAAAATTCCATCATTTCAGCACCCAGTATTGAGTTATGCTTCTCAAATTAAATGTGAGTGCTTATAAAATTCAGCTAGGTTGGCTGAGAGTCTACAATTCTAAAATAAGTGCCTTCAATTTAAAAATATAATCACATGTTCATTGGGGATTTTGTAGATTCTAAATTGAATTAAAAGAGAGTAGAGATTTTGACAAATGCAAAGTTTTGCACATACCTGTCTTGAAAATATCAGTTAAAAATACCTTAAATAGCTTCAGTTCAACTTAAATTCTAAATAATGTTAAACAGTAAATCCAAAGCATAGTAAAGATGAAGTTAAAATAAATTTGGTACCCAGACTCTAGGTTAGAGTCTGTACAGAAACTCTCTAGAGTTACTCTCTAGAGTACAGAAAACTCTCTAGAGAATATCAGAGGGATTTGTATCTCTTGGAAGTACATTATTCATAGTTACATGCAAACAAACAGTTGCTTTAGTTTTATTATCCCTATGTGCTGTGCTATACTAAGTCACTTCAGTTGTGTCTGACTCGCAACCCCATGAACTGTAGCCCACCAGGTTCCTCTGTCCATGGAATTCTCCAAGCAAGAGTACTGGAGTAGGTAGCCTTTCCCTTCTCCAGGGGATCATCCTGACCCAGGGGCCAAACCCTCATCTCTTATGTCCTGTGTTGGCGGGTGGGTTCTTTACCTCTGGCCCCACCTAGGAAGCCTTACCCCTTATACTTGTAACATATTCTAAGGTGCTTAAGAATTCAGAAATGCAATAATCATAGCAGCATTCCCTTAAGAGCATCAGTGAAACTTCCCTCTTCCACACAGAGGTGTTTTGGGTGACCATCTTATCATGAATAGCTAACTCTCTGTGACTTCAACAGTTAACTGCAAAGATATTTGAGGAATGCTGACTTTGGCCACCTCATGCGAAGAGTTGACTCATTGGAAAAGACTCTGATGCTGGGAGGGATTGAGGGGCAGGAGGAGAAGGGGATGACAGAGGATGAGATGGCTGGATGGCATCACTGACTCGATGGACGTGAGTCTGGGTGAACTCCGGGAGTTGGTGCTGGACAGGAAGGCCTGGCGTGCTGGGATTCATGGAGTCTCAAGGAGTTGGACACGACTGAGCAACTGAACTGAACTGACTGACAAAGGCCAAACTTTAAATATTACCTCTGTATCATCTCCACTAACCTGCAACAGTGTTAAGTTTCTGAAATTACCCCTTTAGTACGAAAAAAAAAAAAAATAGTACATAAATGTTTCAAGTTTATGGATCAGTTGCTTTATAAAGTATTATTAGGCATGATAGTGATTCTTCCTCTTTATGGGCCTCCTTGGCAGTGAGGCCCTTCTCTCATCTACAAGCCTCTGCTTGACCCTCATTTCATGCTGTTCTTTGGGGGAAGATGAAACGCTGGTGAGCCAGCATCTTTCTTTTTTTTTTTTCTTTTGTTTCTGGACTGCATTATCACGGTAAGTGAGTAAAGTCTTGTGACTTATTGTTTTAATTGACCATCTCAACACCTGTTGGCTCAACAGAACTGCAGTGGCCAGAAGCAGTTTGGAAAAGGAAAACATGGCTGGAGAATTAACAATCTGAATTCAGGTTATTGTAGAGCTATAATTATAAAGATAGTTTGGTATTAATATTAAAATAGACAAATGGGTCTGTGGACTAGTACAGGTTACAGATATAACCTTGCATATAAGAACAGCTCTTCCTTATAAAGGTGAAAAGACAATTCAGTGAGGAAAAATTATTTTTTTTTTCAGCAAATGGTTCTGGAACACTCGAATGTTGAAAAAAAATGAACTTGAATTAATTCATCATATCATATGCAAAAAGTTCACAAGATGGATCATAGATGTAAATTTAAAATTTAAAACTGTAAGACTTCTTGAGAAAAAACAGGAGAAATGTTTGCTATCTTGGTTTAGGCCAGTGGTTGTCAAATAGGGCCAGTTTTGTCCCTTGGGGGACCTTTGGAAATATTTGGAAACATTTTTGTTTGCCACACTGAGGAGGAGGTGTTACTGGCATTAAGTGAGTAAAAGCCACAGATCCTGATAAACATCCTACACTGTACAAAGCAGCCACTGACAACAAATAATTATCTGGGTAAAAAGTTAATGGTTGTCTAGAGACCCTGGAGTGGTCAAGTTTTCTTCAGTATACAGCAAAAGCACTAATCTATAAAAGGAAAAAAAAATCTAAAAAATTGAACTTCATCAAAATGAAGTACTACTCTTCAAAAGATGCTGTCAGTTCAGTTCAATCGCTCAGTCGTGTCCAACTCTTTGCGACCCCATGAATCACAGCACGCCAGGCCTCCCTGTCCATCACCAACTCCCAGAGTTCACTCAGACTCACGTCCATCAAGTCAGTGATGCCATCCAGCCATCTCATCCTCCGTCGTCCCCTTCTCCTCCTGCCCCCAATCCCTCCCAGCATCAGAGTCTTTTCCAAGAGAATGCAAATATTGACCAAAACTGGATAAACTCTTTCCAAAGCATATCTGATACAAGATTTGTGTCCTGAATCTATAAATAAGTGTCCAAAGAATAATGAATAAACAAGCAACCCAATAAAAAAGAAAGATATGAACAGGCACACCATGAAAGAAAATATAGATACAACATTAAGCACTTAATGTTGTGAACTTCATTCACCTTCAGGTAGATGAGAGTAAACCCACAATGAGATACAATCTCACACCTATAACATGGTGAAAAAGTAAAAGAATGAGCATACCAAGTTTTGGCAAAGATGTGGAAGAAATGAAACACTCATACACTGCTTTTGGGAATGTAAAATGACACAATCACTTTGAAAGACTTTGTTGATTCTTAAAATATGATATGCATGGCCACCACCCACTTCTGTTTATCAACTAAGGAGAAATGAAAGCATATATTCACACAAATATATACACATATGATCATAGCAGCTTGATTTGCTTTAAGTCTAAGTTGGAAATACCCCAGATATCTATTGTCTGGTGAATGGATAAGTAAACTATGATATAACCATACAATGGAATACAGGTTAGCAATTCAATTAAAAGAATATGCACTGCAACATGGATACATCTTGAAATAAGTAACCTGGTTGAAACGACTCAAAGTAAAACATATGTGCGTATACTGCATGGCTCCATTTATATAATTTTATAAAGAAAAGCAAGCTCATCGATAGCGGTAAAACACTGATCACTGCTTACTTGCAGATGGGACATATCTTGGGGAAAACCTGTAAGAAGGGCATAGGGAAAACTTCTCAGGGTGGTGGCTATGTCATTTTTGAGACTGTGCTGATGACTTTTCAAGTATATACTGATTTGGTACTTTAAATTATTCTGTTTAAATTGTGCAGTCTGTTGTATGTTAATTATACCTCAAAAACTGCAAAAAAAAAAAAAAGATAATTAAACAACTTAACAGGTATGCCAAACTAGAGACATGAGGAATTGACAAAAAAAAAAAAAAAGTGTGTGTATCTACATAGCCCCTAAGAGCATCATTATCGAACTAGAAAAACAAAATCTGTTCATGATTTAAACCACAATCCCAAAGCATGTTTTTTTATTTCATTAAAGAATTCCAGAAACATTGCAGCACTTTAGAAAGATTTTATTTAAGATGAGAGTTGATTTAAAATTATATTTAATGAATAAACTTCAATTAGCAGGGGGGGAACCATTTATATGAAAAAGCTGAGCCTTTGAAAATTACTGGACAAACATGTCACCATTCTCTGATTAAGTCTATTTTCCACAAGGCATGGGATTTCATACCTAGAACTCTTTAAGGTTCTGCAAGGACAATTGGATAAGATCTACAGTTCAGTGTCATGCTTGTAATGTAACAGAGAAGGCACAGTTAAAAATTGTATAACAGAAAGGAGTGCGGTTGTGACTTGAAACAATACCCAACCATTGTGAATGGGGCGATCGGCACCATCTGCTCCTGCAAGAAAGTTGTGGATTATTGCAGCTCTGAGTGGAGCTAATTCTCCCCCATGTCAGCAGAAGGTAAGAAGCAGTGAGAAGTATTCTGGGAGCTCGTGCTTGTTTTGAAGGCTGCTGATTTTTCTGTTAAAAGTACTAGTTGTGAACTCTTTCATGCTGATTAGAAGAGGGACTGCTAATGCTCGAAGTGGGCTGGGAGCAAAAGGAAACAAAGAACAGAACTCTCCACCTCCTCCCCAACTTCTTACAGCGAGCACCTCCAATTGTCTCCACCAAGATCTAACCCAGTCGCCTATGAATACAGTAGTAGCTCCAGGTGATATTTTTATAGTGTTTAGCCTAAGCCTTAAAACCATTTAAGTAAAGATTATTATGGCATTTATTCTTTCTGCAGCATCTAAGCAGGAAATTAAAATCATACGGACTTAACCTAAAGAGATAATAACATTCGGCGAGATGCTCAACTTCATTCAACTCTGGTTGTTTAATACCTCTAAGTCCAAAACAAATGTGAGGACGCCAAGAGTTCTCCAAAGAAAAGCACGGTTACTAGCCTGTGTCGGGAAGGAGTCAGTGTTTAATTTCACTCTGCAGAAACAAGATCTTCTATATCCTATTTACAGCTCGAGCACACATTCATAATTCTCCCTTTTGTTCTCTCTGTATCTTGGAACGGAATCTTAAAACTGAACTAGAACTTGGCATGCCTAAGAGTCAAGAAAAAGCAGGTTTGCCAAGTCTTCACAATGTTAGGGCACTAGAATTTTTTAGATGTGGCATTTACCACCTTCTGTCTCCAGGAAAACTTTACAAAGCACAAGTTACGATCATGGGTCACAAGTTAATACCAACTGTCTCTCTGTGATATTCTTATAAGAGAAAGAAGATTTATTTTATGTATATTTAGGTATTATATATACACATATGCAGTGTTTATAAATCTATATTTTATTTCAAAATTCCCTATCTTCAGCTCTTATGTAATTTTCATAGTCTGCTTTGTCCATTAAAATATTTATGGATGAGACATTATGTTTCCTAAAGCTTCCACTTATTAGCTATTAAATCTTGAACAAATTACTTCCTTTATCTTTCCTTCAGTTTCTTTTCTTATCAGTAAGATAGTAATAACCTACCTCAAAAAGATTTTCTAAAAATTGAAGGAGCTAACAGAGTCAAAAATATTTGGATTAGTACTCAGAACAAAATACATGTTCAAAATTGTTAATTAATAGCTTTATATATGTCAATCACTGTGTTAAGCATGGGAAACCACAATATTAAAACTAATGTATCCTCTTGCTTCTCAAATCTTAGAATTAAATATTAATGCCAATGGTAGAAACACATTATTTTAGTTGTTTATTTAATAATAAATATTATTTAGATACAAACTATCCAGAGCCAGAACTAACTAGGCTTACATATAATCATAGCAACAAAATGATTTGTATTTAACGAGTTCATTTTTTCTCCATGAAAATTAGAGGAAATCTAATCTAAGGAATGAAAGGGAAGAATTGGTGAGGTTGACTTAATAAATATTTTGTTAAATAAAATGGGCACATTAAATTGATATTCTCTGTATGTGCTATGTAAGTATATTTCCTGACATAGTATGGGATGGTTTCCCACATAACTAAAGAAATTATCATTTTCTTTGCTTATTATTTAGGTTGGTGGAAAAGTAATTGTGGTTTTGCATTTTTGAATTTTGCTGCTTGATATTGAAATGCATTCTTAAATAAAATGGTTATGTTATATATAATTTTAATGTGCATTTCTCCCTTTATGCTTTTTTGCTAATTAAATTACTTACTGTTTATTTTATATTCATTTTAGACTAGAGAAATGATGTTAGACAAAAGGCAAATTTGAGCTTTTTTTTTTTCGGGTTCAAAATGGGTCATAAAGCGGTGGAGACAACTCACAACATCAATGATACATTTAGCCCAGGAACTGCTAATGAACATACGGTGCAGTGGTGGTTCAAGAATTCTTGCAAAGGAAACCGGAGCCTTGAAGATGAGGAGTGCAGTGGCTGGCCATCAGAGCTTGGCAGTGACCAACTGAGAAGATCATCAAAGCTGATCCTCTTACCATGACACAAGAAGTTGTTGAAGAACTCAAGGTCGGTCATTCTATGGTCATTTGGCATTGGAAGCAAATTGGAAAGGTGAAAAAGCTGGATAAGTGGGTGGGTACCTCATGAGCTAACCACAGATCCTAAAAAAATCATCATCTTTAAGTGTCATTTTTTTTCTTATTCTACACAACAATGAACCACTTCTCCATTGGGTTGTGGTAAGACGTTAGGTAACCCTAACCCTGCTGCAAAGTCACTTCAGTCGTGTCCAACTCTGTGCGACCCCATAGACGGCAGCCCACCAGGCTCCCCCGTCCCCGGGATTCTCCAGGCAAGAGTACAGGAGTGGGGTGCCATTGCCTTCTCCAGCCCTAACCCTAACCCTAAGCATTTTATATGACAACCCTAACCCTAAGCATTTTATATGACAACCCGACAACCAGCTTAGTGACTGGACCAAGAAGAAGCTCCAAAGCACTTCCTAAAGCCAAACTTGCACCCATAAAAGGTCATGGTCACTGTTTGGTGGTCTGCTGCCTGTCCAACCCATTACAGCTTTCTCAATTGCAGAAAAGCCATTACAGCTGAGAAGTATGCTCAGGAGATTGATGAGATGCATTGAAAGCTGCAACACCTGCAGCCAGCATCAGTCACAGAATGGGCTCAGTTCTCCACAACCCCCCACAGCGCGTCGCACAACCAGCACTTCAGAACTTGAACGAATTGGGGTACGAAGTTTTACCTCATCTGCCATATTCACCTGACCTCCTGCCAACCAACTACCAATTCTTCAAGCGTCTCAGCAACTTTTTGCAGAGAAAATGTTTCCACAACCAGCAGAAGGCAAAAAATGCTTTCCAAGGGTTCTTCAAATCTCAGAGCATGGGTTTTTATGCTCCAGGAGTAAACAAACTTACTTTTCATTGGCAAAAATGTGTTGATTGTAGGGGTTCCTATTTTGATTAACAAAGATGTGTTTCAGCCTAGTTATAATGATTTAAAATTCATGGTTTGAAACCACAATTACTTTTTCACCAGTCTAATAGTTTGTCCTAAGTAGTAAAGTCATTTTGCAAATTGTGCCTATTTATTTTTTTTAAGAAATCTCCTGGCCAGTTCAAAAATATTGACCGCATACTACTAAGATAAAAGAAAACCCTAGTTATCAATAAGAACTGAGTAATTGTTTTTAATTCGTGTTTAAGATGCTTGTATGTATTTAATTGTGAAATGGGCATAGGCTCCGGTGCTCAGAGGTGCTCTGGAAGCACAAGCTAATGAGTCTTGGGAGAGCAATGTGAGAGATTACATTTTAAAAGTGTTAGATCAAATGAACACATGTTCATTTCCTTCTTATCCGGAGGTGGCATTCAGATGCCCAATTGCGGATACATAATTTTTTTTTCACACACAAGACATTTGGCTTCTTTCTCAACTGCCTACTTGGGAAGACTGTTGATTTGGCAGCTATAGCCATTTTCCATCATCAGAAATGAATAAAATTGTAAGTTCTAGGATGATTCTTTAAAAAAAAAAACACACAAAATAAAACTTTTTGTTCTTCCACCAGACACATATGGATCATTGGAAGAAGAAAATGTTTTCCTTCTGTCTCTAATTAAGCTTTCATGCATCCCTGGCTTCCATTAAGCTAGAAAAACAGAGACTGTATAAATGAGATTACATATGGGAGAGTACTTGAGAAAGGCAAAGCATTGTACGGTTCTAAGGCATAAACACTATTGTAAGTATCATAGGCTCTTCTATCTTTTCCACGAAATCACCACTAACTACCCTACTATGTAACATCACCTCCTCCTTTAAGTCATGTTACTGGATTCTTGCTAGTCATTCTGTAAGACAAAGAATAATTTTCATACCACCCAGAATGGGCTCAGATCATTCATTCAACATGCAGAACTTCTCTCCTTCCCCTGCTTATTCATCTTCTCACTCACTTATTTAAAAACACTTATTTATTACCTATTATCTACCAGACACTGTTCTGTGTCCTAGGATATAGAAAGAGAAGGGAGAGAAATATTTACCTTTGAAAAGATTAAAATTTCCACCCCACTATTTCTTCAAGGGGAAAAAAAAAAGTGGGAGCATGCGGAAGCCAGCAGACTGAAACGTGGTGAATTAGGAAAGTATAAAACCATAAGAACTTGCAGCGGAAAGTACATTCTGCCACATGGAGAGCCTGATGCCATGATTAAGAATATGGAATTCATTGTAAATACAATGGAAATCTACCGGAAGGTATGAAGCAGCAGAGAATAATGGCCTGATTTACATTTTTATACAATTATTCTATTTCTACTTTTACTCCCCTTAGACTCAGGCAACAGGAGTCCACTGCCTGACCCTTGCGCTTTGGAAAACTCCATATATCACAAACACAACAATGCATTTATTAAAGAAGATGTACCCACCTTTGTCACTCAGGACAGGACAAGCAGCTCTGGTACAGGACATCTCATACCATAAATACCTACTCTTGAGACAAATGGTAGTTAGACCCCAGAAAAATGCATCTCTGTGTCTCTTACCCTATGTCCTTAAGACTTAAGGGAACTGTTTTTTAATGACACAAAAGTCTGTGATTTGTAACTCTGTCAAAAGTTAGAAACAGACACCACTCCAGTGTTCAAGGAGGATTTGAGCAGCAGGAATAGTTAGGTAAGAGATAATACAAATATGCTTAACTTGCCACAAGCAGTTTCTCAAATAGCATGAATACACTGTATCTATGTATTCTGAAATGTAATTTTCAGTAGTATCAAGTATTCATTTCCTTGTATCTCTGTATTGTCCAGTTCACATTTCTGTGAATATTTACAAATCAATCAATGCACTACTTACAGTTAGGGGACATTTTACAATTTTAAATGATGTATTTTCTTTTTGAATTTGCATAAATGCATATCTAGATCAGCAGGCAAGCCAGAACATTATAGTTCCTAGGCTAAACTGAGCTCACTTTTTTTTATAAATAAAATTTATTGGAACATAGTCACAGTCATTTTAAACGAATGTATTTTTTGTGCTTGTTTTTGTGCTACTGTATCAGGGTTTCAGAGTCATTGCTACTGAGATTCTATAGTCCAAAATCCCTAAAATGTTTACTATGTAGAGCCGTAGAATAAAAGTTTTCTCTCACCTACGTATACCTGAAGTATAATGTTAATTTTTGTATTGCCTACATGTTCCTTGGTTAGCCAATAAGTCGTGTCCCATTCTTTGTGACTCCACGGACTGTAGCCTAACAGACTCTTCCATCCATGGGATTTTCCATCCATTGGGTCCATGACCCCATGGACCATAGCCTGCCAGGCTCTTCTGTCTGTGGGATTTTCCAGGCAAGAGTACTAGAGTGGGTTGCCATTTTCTTCTCCAATACGTTGCTTAAGAAGTTATAAAAAAATAATTAATGGCTAGCTATGAAAGGCTGCAAAGTTAATTTCTCAAGAGAAGTAGAAAGCTATACCCTCACAAAACATACAGTGTTGTTAGAAACAACTTTATTCATAGTATCCCCAGGCTGGAAACCACTCACATGTCCTTCATGAATTGACAAGCAAATTTTATTTCATCCACAAAATGGGAAGTTTCTCAGCAATGAAGGAAATATCTTCTGTATAAACCCAATAACATGCATGAATTAAAATATATCATGCTGAGCAAACAAAAAAGAATACCTATTGTATGATTCCACGTATTTAAAATTCTGAAATAAGCAAAATTCTTTTACATTTAAAAAGTAATTCAATAGTTGCTTATGGTCACAGGGTATAGGGAAAGGAATTGACTGTAAAAGTGTCTAAATTGGAAAACTCCTAAAAATCTTTGGCCCCAATTCAAGGGCAAAAGAAGCAGATCTTTGGTGACTGATCTGACTTTATACACAGGGTACCTAAGCCAAAAAAAAAAAAGCAGAGCTGAATTCTGCAGGCAGCTAACTTCTTTGTTAGAAACTATTAAAAGCTGTCTGATGATGTGGGGCTCCTTGTACTGTCTTCAGCAGGATAGGAATAAGAACAAATGTGCAGATGACACAGGACCTGATGACAGAGTGTGAGGAACGTCTGTAGTGATTGACATGGTTGCTCACCATGCTTTTTTAGAAGCCAGTGTACCTATCTCCCAGCTTTGGGTACTAGATGCTCTTACTATGCATGGCTGTGTCCCTCACTGGGAATCTACTCAGCCTCACAGCCTTGCCTAATCCCACCTAGTGTCTTCTCCCACAAGGCCACCCTTGGTCAGTGGCAGCTGATGAAGAGACATGAAGCCTGTGATCCCTTGCTGTGTTTTGGGACATCTCTGAAAGGCCAACTGTAGAGTTCCCCACAGGATCCATAGCTTTGGCTAAGTCTTCAGTTGCAGTCATTATCTCTCTGTGCCCAAATTTCTGACTCTACTTCCCTTGAGGAATGTCTCATGACAGCTCTTCCCAGAAATTTCTCATCTCAGAATCTATTTCCAGGGCACTCAATTTAAGAGCATTGATGCTAGAAGTGGTCCAAGGAAGCAGATTGTTAATGGGATTTGGGGTTGGATTTACTCCACATTACTAGTCAGCTTCTGCACCCAGTCTTGCTTTCCTTTTCTCTTTGTAGATGTACCTCCTGCATATATTCCCAATAAAGCTTCTTCATGCAATTCACTATTTGGGTATCTATTTTCAGAAAATTCAATCATAGACAATGATGTAACTTGTGACTGAAAAATTTTAACAGATGCAGAGAGGGATAAAAAACTACAGGAATACATTTAACAGAGCTAAACATATTCTGACTTTTCAGTTAAACATTGCATTTTGAACATCTATACTTTTACCTCCATCCAAAAATGTCACTAACATCACGAATTTTTTGAAATACATTAAACCACAAAATCAAGGATAATGAGAAATAAGAAAACATTTGCAGGAAGTTTTCAATTTTTTTTAATTAGAGGATAATTACTTTACAATATTGTGAATTTTTGGCCATATATAACATGAATCTACATTATGTATACATAAGTCCTCCCTCTTGAACTTCCCTCCCACCTCCCACCCTGTCCTACCCCTCTAGGTTGTGACACAGCCCTGGCTTTAAGTTCCCTGTGTCATACAGCAAACTCCCACTAGCTATCTATTTTACATATGGCAATGTATATGTTTCAATGCTATTTTGGCATATTATCACAACTTCTCCTTCCTCCACTGTGTCTAAAATGTCTGTGACTCCTTTGCTGCCTTGCAAGTAGGATCGTCAGAACTATCTTTCTAGTATCGTTCTACTATCTTTCTAGATGCCACATATGTGCATTAATATATGATACTTGTCTTTCTCTTTCTGACTTACTTCACTCTGTATAATAGGCTCTATGTTAATCCACCTCATGAGAACTGACTCAAATGTGTTCCTTTTTATAGCTGAGTAATATTCCATTGTGTATATGTATATGTGCATCTTCCTTTCCATTCATCTGTTGATGGACATCTAGGTTGCTTCCCTGCCCTAGCTATTGTAAATAGTGCTGCAGTGAACATTGTTTTGAAAACAATAAACCCAGTGGATAAGTGATACCTGACTCAGAAAGGGCAAAAAGGGGGAAATCCCTGCAACAGGGAATAAAATCACTAAGCAAACTATTTGCATCTCAAATACCCAGAGGCTCACAAATTAGCAATGCAGTTGCCAGTGATGGCAGGAATTCTGATAGAGGCTGAATGATTAAGGATTAGCTAGAAGACTTTATGAGGAATGGTTAGATCATTTTTCCTACCTTGTCAATAGAAAGTCTTCTACGCTCACTTGAAGAGGATTCTACATATTTAATATGTACAGTTTAACAAGAGATTTGAAATTCCAACTGTGGATGAAAATGAAGATGAGACAGTTTAACTACTTTATAAATTGTGAGGAGACCCAGGCATTCTTTCCCATGCTCTGCCCTCAGAGCTATCTATCTGCATAAATCAGTGCCTCACTGATAAATTCAATAAAGTACCTAAAAAGCAAAACATACAGAAAAAGATAGTGCAAAGAAACCAAACACAATGCATTGGACAGAGAGAAACTTCTAACAAATATAATCAATACATTCATGGAGTTAAGAGAAATATTAACATTCCTCAAGATAAACAGTAAGTTAGACAAAGGAATACTATTGGAAATTAACAGTAATGCCCCAGAAATTGAAACAAAATTTAGTAATATAGTTAGAAGACAGTGTAAAGAAAATCTTACAAAAAGCAGATGAAAACATCAAGAAGGTTTATTCCAAAAAATAAAAAATTAAAATAAGACCTCTGAAAAGAGAGAAGATAAAATATGAAAGAAAATTGTATTATTCAAAAACTAAGAAAAACCCCAGAGAGTTTGCCTCTACTTGTAAAAAGATATAAGAGAACATTACTCCTATACAAATTACAAGAATTTAATAATCTACATAAGCATGACATTTCTTGTTTGAGATCAGATAGCAACTGAGAAGAATTAATTCTAAATTAATAAATTCATTTGTGATTCAAACTTGTCCAATACAGAAAATTGCAAACAAATATATGGCTTTGCTGATGAATTCTACCAAACCTTTAGTGGAGAAATACCACTGCTACACAGACTTCTCAACTCATTTTATGAAGGAAGAATTACCCTAACAACAATAAAAACAAACTTAGAACATAAAACTCTAGACCAACGTCTGTTATTAACATAGATGCAAAAATCTTAAAAAAAATTTAGGATGTCAAATACTGCAATATACAGAAAAAGAATAAGATATATCTAAGTGGATTGTAACACAAAAATACCAAGTCTGTTGTATCCACAGAAAATGAAGTGATGTAATTCACCATATCGACAGACTAAAGAAAACACCCACAGGATAATTTGAGTGTATGCAGAAAAACATGTAGCAGATTTCAACATCCACCCATGAAAATATTCTTAGCAACAGAAGATCTGATGGGAATTTCCTCAAACTGATAAAAGCATGTATACAAACCTGTATATAATATCCTATTTTTTCTGTCTTGGAAGTTAAAAATAATGGATTGATGACTTCAAAATTATACAGATAGCTTTCCAGTGTAGCACTTTTCATACCTAGCAAACTGTCAATCAAGGTCTTAAAAAAATTCACTCCTCATGCCACCCCTTCTCAGAAAGCAACTGTGAGATATATTTGATTTGAAAATATACACTAAACAATAAAAAGAAAGACATGAGGATAAACATAGAAAGTATTCATATAGGAAGCATGAATGGAATCCTTGGCATGATAGTAAATGGAGCTCCCAGGATGAAACCTACATAGAAGTTTAGACAACAAGTAATATGTTATAATATGAAGAAGGCAGGATTCTTGAAGAAATTTGACAAATTGAAGGATAATAAATAGTAATTCATATTTGAAACAACCAAAGCCTGATTTTAATTCTATCAGAAAATTAGGAGATAGATTATTTGTTAAGAAAACAGACAATTTAATAATAAAAAAAAGAGGTAAATATTAATTCAAGGAAAACCAAATAATTGAATATACCAGGAAATATTTCATAGTTTGATATGTGAATCAATAGTGGTTAGTACTTCCATAGTTATAATAAGTACATTGTATATTGGCTTTGAAGTATTATAAAATAATTTTCATGGAAACCAATCTGAAAAATTCTATTAAAATAGAACAAAAATTTTCAAGACAATCAAAAAATGATAATGTTGATGTATTAGCTAAATACATCTTAGCTAATACATCTTCTTCTTTGGAGAAGGAAATGGCAACCCACTCCAGTGTTCTTGCCTGGAGAATCCCATGGACAGAGAAGCCTGGTAGGCTGCAGTCCATGGGGTCGCAACAGAGTCGGACACAACTGAAGTGACTTAGCAGCAGCAGCAATACATCTTCTAGTCTTCCCCTAAACTTTAGGTAGGATGGTTCAGTTCATTTCAGTTCAGTCACTCAGTCATGTCAGCTTTTTGCAACCCAATGGAGAGCTGCAAACCAGGTTTCCCTGTCCACCACTAACTCCCAGAACTTGCTCAAACTCATGTCAATTGAGTTGGTGATGCCATCCAACCATCTCATCTTCTGTCGTCCCCTTCTCCTCCTGCCTTTGATCTTTCCCAGTCTTTTCCAATGAGTCAGTACTTTGCATCAGGTGCCCAGAGTATTGGAGCTTCAGCTTCAGCATCAGTCCTTCCAATGAATATTCAGGACTTATTTCCTTTAGATTGACTGGTTTGATCACCTCTCAGTACAAGGGACTCTCAAGAGTCTTCTCCAACACTGTAGTTCAAAAGCATCAATTATTTGGTGTTCAAATTTATTTATGGTCCACCTGTCACATCCATACATGACCACTGGAAAAACCACAGCTTTGACTAGACAGAACATTGTCAGCAAAGTGATGTCTCTGCTTTTGAGTACGCTGTCTAGGTTTGTCATAGCTTTTCTTCCAAGGGACAAGGGTCTTTTAATTTCATGGCTGCAGTTACCATCTTCAGTGATTCTAGAGCCCAAGAAAATAAAGTCTGTCACTGTTTCCACTGTTTCTCCATCTATTTGCCATTAAGTGATGGGCTTGGATGCCATGATCTAAGTTTTCTGAATGTTGAGTTATAAGCCAGCTTTTTCACTTTCCTCTTTAACTTTATCAAGAAGGTTTTTAGTTCTTCTTCACTTTCTGCCATGAGGGTGGTGTTATCTGCATATCTGATGTTATTGATATTTCTCCCAGCAATCTTGATTCCAGCTTGTGTTTCATCCCAGCTGGCATTTCTCATGATGTACTCTGCATATACTTGAATGGTCTAGTGGCTTTTCCTACTTTCTTCAATTAAAGTCTGAATTTGGCAATAAGGAGTTCATGATCTGAGCCACAGTCAGCTCCCAGTCTTGTTTTTGCTGACTGTATAGAGATTCTCCATCTTTGGCTGCAAAGAATATAATCAATCTGATTTCAGTGCTGACCATCTGGTGATGTCTATGTATAGCCACTAGACCATTCAAGTTTGACCTAAATCAAATCCTTAATGATTATACAGTGGAAGTGAGAAATAGATTTAAGGGACTAGATCTGATAGACAGAGTGCCTGATGAACTATGGACGGAGGTTCATGACATTGTACAGGAAACACAGAGCAAGACCATCCCAAAAAAAGAAATGCTAAAAAGCAAAATGGCTTTCTGAAGAGGCCTTACAAATAGCTGTGAAAAGAAGAGGAGCAAAAAGCAAAGGAGAAAAGGAAAGAGCTAGCCCTTTGAACGCAGAGTTCCAAAGAATAGCAAGGAGAGTTAAGAAAGCCTTCCTCAGTGATCAGTGCAAAGAAATAGAGGAAAACAAATAATGGATAAGACTAGAGATCTCTTCAAGAAAATTAGAGATACCAAGGGAACATTAAATGCAAAGATGGGCTCAATAAAGCACAGAAATGGTATGGACCTAACAGAAGCAGAAGATACTAAGAAGAGGTGGCAAGAATACACAGAAGAACTGTACAAAAAAGATCTTCATGACCCAGATAATCACAATGGTGTGGTCACTCACCTAGAGCCAGCCATCCTGGAATGTGAAGTCAAGTGGGCCTTAGGAAGCATCACTATGAACAAAGCTAGAGGAGGTGATGGAATTCCAGTTGAGCTATTTCAAATCTTGAAAGATGATGCTGTGAAAGTGCTGCACTCAATATGCCAGCACATTTGGAAAACTCTGCAGTGGCCACAGGACTGGAAAAGGTCAGTTTTCATTCCAATCCCAAAGAAAGTGAGTGCCAAAGAATGCTCAAACTACTGCACAATTGCACTCATCTCACATGCTAGTAAAGTAATGTTCAAAATTCCCTAAGCCAGGCTTCAACAATATGTGAACCGTGAACTTCCAGATGTTTCCTGGTTTTAGGAAAAGCAAAGGAACCAGAAATCAAATTGCCAACATCTGCTGGATCATTGAAAAAGCAAGGGGGTTCCAAAAAATCATCTACATCTACTTTATTGACTATGCCAAAGCCTTTGACTCTGTGGATCAAAATAAACTGTGGAAAGAGATGGGAATACTAGACCACCTGACCTGCCTTCTGAGAAATTTGTATGCAGGTCAGGAAGCAACAGTTAGAATTGGACATGGAACAAGAGACTGGTTCCAAATAGGGAAAGGAGTACATCAACGCTATATATTGTCACCCTGCTTATTTACTTATATGCAGAGTATATCATGAGAAACACTGGGCTGGAAGAAGCACAAGCTGGAATCAAGATTGCCAGGAGAAATATCAATAACCTCAGATATGCAGATGACACCACTCTTATAACAGAAAGTGAATAAGAACTAAAGAAAGTGAAAGAGGAGAGTGAAAAAGTTGGCTTAAAGCTCAACATTCAGAAAACAAAGTTTTGGCATCCAGGCCCATCACTTCATGGCAAATAGATGGAGAAACAGTGGAAACAGTGGCAGACTTTATTTTGGGGGGCTCCAAAATCACTGCAGATGGTGACTGCGGCCATGAAATTAAAAGACACTTACTCCTTGGAAGAAAAGTTATGACCAAGCTAGACAGCCTATTAAAAAGCAGAATCATTACTTTTCCAACAAAGGTCCATCTAGTCAAGGCTGTGGTTTTTCCAGTGGTCATGTATGGATGTGAGAGTTGGACTGTGAAGAAAGCTCAGCGCCAAAGAATTGATGCTTTTGAACTGTGGTGTTGGAAAAGACTCTTGAGAGTCCCTTGGACTGCAAGGAGATCCAACCAGTAAATCCTAAAGGAAATCAGTCCTGAATTTTAAGGACTGATATTGAAGCTGAAACTCCAATACTCTGCCAAGCTGATGCAAAAAGCTGACTCATTTGAAAAAACCCTGATGCTGGGAAAGATTGAAGGTGGGAGGAGAAGGGGATGACAGAGGATGAGATGTTTGGATGGCATCACTGACTCGATGGACATGTGTTTCAGTAAACTCTGAGAGTTGGTGATGGACAGGGAGGCCTAGCGTGCTGTGGTCCATGGGGTCTCAAAGTGTTGGACATGACTGAGTGACTGAACTGAACTGAACTGACTCTGCATATCAGTTAAATAAGCAGGGGGTGACAATATACAGCCTTGAAATACTCCTTTCCCAATTTGGAACCAGTCCATTGTTCCATGTCTGGTTCTAACTGTTGCTTCTTGACCTGCATTCAGATTTCTCAGAAGACAGGTCAGGTGTTCTGATATTCCCATCTCTTGAAGAATTTTCCATAGTTTGTTGTGATCCACACAGTCAGAGGCTTTGGCATAGTCAGTAAAGCATAAGTAGATGTTTTTCTGGAACTCTCTTGCTTTTTCAATGATCCAACAGATTTTGGCAATTTGATCTCTGGTTCCTCTGCCCTTTGTAAATCCAGATTGAACATCTGGAAGTTCTCAGTTCACATACTGTTGAAGCCAACTCTCTTTCAGCTGATCAAACTGAGTTATGGAGACTAACTTTAACTTCCTCAAGACTATGCAGGTAGTTAACAGGGTAGCTGGGCTTTGAACTCAGCTGTTGGTTTCTAGAATCCTTGCTTATAACCACTGGATTATGCTGGGTCTCCATTATCAGATGTCAGCACTGATTATAAAGTTGTAGTAATAAAAAAATGTTGGTTTACTTGTATTAGGGGCTGCCTCAATAACTCAATGGTAAAGAATCCACCTGCCAATACAGGAGGCACAAGAGACGGCAGTTTGATCCTTGAGTCGGGAAGATCCCCTAGAGGAGGAAATGGCAATCCGCTCCAGTGGGTTGTATTAGGAGAATCCCAAAATGGAGAACCAAAAGGAAATCAGTCCATGAATATGTGGGAACTTGACTTTAAAAAGCATTGCAAATAAATGAGATATTGATAGATTACTATTCGATGAACGGTATGGTGTTAATGGTAATCCACTTGAAAAAAGAAAGATTGTGGCTGGGATAGGTGGTGATTCATAAAACAGGGTTTTATTTTATTAATATAGAGAACATACTTGAATTTTATAAGTTTTTGGGAATTATCCTATAGAAGTGGAAAAATTGATGAGGCAGGTAGGAAATTATGTGCAGAACCTAAATCCTTAAGAATTAAGATGAGAGTAGAGTGGTTGATCCCCCTGTTAGGATGACTTTCCTTTCATTGTAATAAGAAGAAAGATAAACATAATATTCAGATGTGTATAGGTGTATAAATTTGGTAGTGGAATGATGAGAAAGCTTCTGTCTGATCACTTATAATTTCTAAAGGAAGTGAGAGTGGCAGGAGGTAAGGAGGCGGGGAGAGAGTGGCAAGTATGAAATAGTCAACTTGGAAGTGAAGAACCACCAGGATCAATGAAGCATTTCTTTAACATCTGTGTTCATAATCTAACAGTGAAGCCAAACATATGTCAGTATGATTTTTCATGAGTTTTACTCATTTAATTTAATGCAGAGAAATCAAGTGCCTGAATGCACCAAGTTAGGCATTTTCTCAAAGCTTATACTTTTGAGAAGGAGAGGAACAAATTTAGTGATATTGACAGGGGAGTGATTATAGAGAATGTGTGGAATCCAAGCTCGACATGGAAATAGTGCGGACTTCCTAACAGTGAGCTAAAAGGTGCAGTACAAAGAGGATGCATGAATGGATTGTGCATTTCAGAAATGTCCAACATTTGTTGCAACAGGGGCAGGGAAGATGCTAATTTTAATGGTCCTAGAGCTTGTACATTTGCAGGGGTGTGGGGATCCTCTTTAAGCAAGAGAATACAAAACTATCTTGACTTTTTAAAATTTTACAAAAATCTGACATCTCATTGCTAAGTCTCTTCCCTGGGACTGGGATGGGGCTCCTCCAAATGCACAATCAAAAATCTAAACCTCCTGAGCTTCAGTAATTAACAGGAGAGCAAATACTTGTCAGAAAACTGAGGCACAAAGTGTAGGTTTCTAATCCAACAAACTGGCTTATACGACCCTTCTTTATAATTCCTAAGCTATACTTTTTAAATTTTGCTAACACCTGGCATAGTATTTATTCATCGTTACTTTCCCTGTATAATCTAGTATCCGATAGGTTCACAAACATTTAGAGTTGAATATATACATAAATGGATACATAATTGATGAGCTTCCCTTCATTTCAGCTGAAGTTTAATAGTTCATTCATACTCTTTTTTGTCTTTCCTTTGAGTGTGCTACTTCTTTCACTTTTCACCTTCCTGTCTACAATGTTAGATAAACTCCCATGCAATAAGATATATTAGAACCCAAGTCAGTGTTAAGACCTCTGGGTTAGTATTTGCTAAAATTAAACACAGTAGAGTGCTAACTAGTGTAGTATTGATTAAAGTGAGATAGAAATGTATTGAGCTTGAGGTTTAAGAAACTATTTCATGAAAGAAGCATTTAGAACAATTGGAGAGAAGTCAGAGGGCAATTTAGGCAAAGGAAACCTCCAGATATATTAATCAATTGTTTCATTTATTCATTTTATAATTAATCATTTATTGAATTCCTATTATGTGCAAGAAGTTAGCCTATATAATTGTTGCAGAGTGACTGTTCTGCCTTTTTATATACAGTGAGCTCACAGTAGAAAGCTTTATTAGAGGTTTAGGGAAATTAACATAAATAGAAGTAAATCCAAAACTTGAAATGTCTTATCTTCAGCTGGAAATTTATGAATCTCACATTATTTCTTTTTAAAAGATTCCTATCTTTTGGATGCAACAATAAATCACCATTTTCAGGTTGTACCAGTGGTTTTATAGCTTTTGAAGTAACTGCAAAGGACACCATTGACAGGCTTTCAAATATATCCCAGACCAAAACAATAAAAATAAATAGAAGAAAACAATATAATCTTTCTGACATTTCCATGAAAATTGAATGCTCTTCTTCTACAAACATAGAAGAGCAGTTTCATTATTGAATGCCAAGGATCACATATCCATAAAATACCAAGAGATTTTGCATGTCATTCAATCACATAGCTGACAGTCATCAAGAAAAACTGCTTTTCAGTGGGACGGAATGCTTTAATGAGCTAATTAGTCAGCTCAGGAAGGTGATTCTGTGACATACTTACAGAATTATTCTGAAATCTACCTGTACTTGCTGTTTATCTATGATAAATCATACTACCATATAGATCCAACTCCAGTATTTGTATTTAAAATGGAAATCCTATTTAATAGCATTTTTCCTTATATGGCAGGCTATTGATTGTTTTACATCGTAGTGATTTTAATACTTTCATGTTGAAATATTTCATTCTGTTTAGTAAAATATAATTAGCTCTATCATTAGTGCAGGATGTTCGGTCTGTAAACCATCTCAGACAGAATATTGACATAGAATTCTCCTGAGTCCTAATAGTCATGTTTGTACTGTTTCCTAGTCCACTCTTCAGACTTAAACATTACTATATTCTTAGAGACATGGAAGATCAGGACCATGGCTTAGTTTGCATCTTTCTAGTCATGTTACACAGAGAAGGCAATGGCACCCCACTCCGGTACTCTTGCCTGGAAAGTCCCACAGGCGGAGGAGCCTGGTAGGCTGCAGTCCATGGGGTCGCAAAGAGTCGGGCACGACTGAGTGGCTTCACTTTCACTTTTCACTTTCCTACATTGGAGAAGGAAATGGCAACCCACTCCATTGTTCTTGCCTGGAGAATCCCAGGGACGGGGGAGCCTGGTGGGCTGCCATCTATGGGGTCGCACAGAGTCGGACACGACTGAAGCGACTTAGCAGCAGCAGCAGCAGTCATGTTACAAAAGACTTGGCATATACACAGTATTCGGGAAAGAAGGGCAACTGAATAAAATGTTAGCAATGAAATTAAAAATCAGGGCACAGTTACCCCTACCTTAATCACTCTTAGATGTACTGCTAAGTCGCTTCAGTCGTGTCCGACTCTGTGCGACCCCATAGACAGAAGCCCACCAGGCTCCCCCGTCCGTGGGATTTTCCAGGCAAGAGTCCTGGAGTGGGGTGCCATTGCCTTCTCCAATCTAGACAGCATATTAAAAAGCAGAGACATTATTTTGCCAACAAAGGTCTGTCTAGTCAAGGCTATGGTTTTTCCAGTAGTCATGTATGGATGTGAGAGTTGGACTATAAAGAAAGCTAGGACCAATCAAATGCATGAGGGCAGTGGACATGGAAGCACAATCAAACATCAACAACAAAGGAGCCAGTGACACGATCTAAACTTTTGAAACCTGACTTGAAAAGAAGGGAATATCTTTTATTGGGGCAGTTGTTTTAAATGGAGTCATTCTGTCTGACTCACGTGTATGTTTAAGGAAAAGTATTTGCTGTTCAGTGGGCTTGTCTCTTCTGCTTTGAATTTTCCAGCAAAACAACTGTTAATTATTCTTCAGGCTGCATTGTTACTCCTCTTTCCCCTTATGCATGTTTCCATTCTTGTCTTGCAGTGGTAAATTCCATCCCCATCACTACAGTCATAAATGTAGATTTTAAGACAAAGCTTTAGTAACTTCTCTTCAGCAACACCACTATCAGTTTAAGTAGATATATATACCTCCATAAATCATTCTCCCTGCCTGCTTAAGGCCTGGTAATATGTCTTGGTCACTATATTAGTCAGAGTTCTCCAGAAACACAGATATAACTATAGATATGGTATAGAGATGGATATAGGTGTGTCCACAATTACAAGATTGTGGATGACAATCACATGATCTAATTCCTTGAAATAAATCCTTGCATATTTTTGCATCTGTATATCTATCTCTAAAACAGTCTGTCTACAGAGATGTCTATTGATCTATGTCTCTCTCTTGCTCACTCTCTCTCAATATATATATATATGGGTGTATATATAAATATAGATATATAAAAATGTGTATTTTAAGGAATTGAATCACATGATTATATCTGTATAAATGCAGATACATAAGGAGATTTATTTTAAGAAACCAGATCACATGATCTTATATATGTGTGTATGTGTATGCAGGCTCCTCTGTCCATGGATTTTCCAGGCAAGAGTACTGGAGTGGGCTGCCCTTGCCTTCTCCGATACATATATATATATATATACACACACTATGTAAAGAAATATCTATATAAATTGACACAAATATATAAATATATTTATTTTAAGGAACTGGATCACATGAGTGTGGCAGCTTGGCAAGTCCAAAATCTAATTGGGGAGGCTGGCAGACTGGAAACTCAGGAAAAAAAAGTTGCAGTTTGGGTCCAAAAGCAGTCTGCTGACAGGCCAGAAAGAACCATTGTTGTTCAGCATTATCTTAATGCTGGAAAATCGCTTCTTACTCTCAGGAGGTCAGCATTTTTTCTTTTCAGGCCTTCACCTGATTGGGTGAGTCCCACCCTCATTATGAAGCACAATCTGCTTTACTCAAAAGTCCACTGATTTAAACGTCTCATTCAAAAACATCCTCAAAGAAATATCCAGAATATTTGGCCAAATATCTGAACACTGTGGCACAGCCAAGTCTGACACATCAAATTGACCATCATGGTCACCATTATCTTCTCAGGTTCTAACCCAGTGCTTGAATTCTAAGGCACTTAATACATGTTAAATTAAGAAATAAATCTAAGCTGCTAAGTTCTACCAAAGAAAGAATATCTGTTTCATTGTCTAAAAGACAATTGCTCTGCCCTGTAGGCAGACTAACAGAATAGGGCTAATATAACAGGTTTAGTTATAAATTTAAAAGCAACAAAAATGATGAATAGAGCCGGATTTTCATTTTCAGGGTATAAACCCTCACTTTTGAGAAGAATAAGAGGAGACTTTAGCCACATGACAAGGCTATACTTTCTCTACAGTGTGGTATAAATGCTCTATATATGCATAGTGAGGGCAATCTCTGCTCTGTCACAAGTAAGCATTCTACTCATTGCTTCTTTTTAAAATCAGTACAGTTAAACGTGTGCATGTCAAAATAGTATATTTTTATGTGTATTCAATATTGTTAAAGTCAGAGATAGTCTGACATCCTGGCATCAATCGCTTTTTTTAGCTTTTGAAAGAGTGCAAATCCATAACCTGAAAAACACAGACTTTAGAAAAAAAGTTTGTTTTAAATAACGTGATAAGTATTAGCTTGTAAAATGAACATATATATGCAACAAATATCTAAATTTGTTGTTCAAAAATCAACCTTTGATACAGGATTAAAGAAATTTCAAGAAATCCATTCCTCATGATTTTGTTTTTTAATTCTGCATAATTTGTGTTTTAAAACATACTTCATAACATACTTTTTACTTTACTGTAGCTTTTAATTCAATATTATTTATTATCTTAACTTGTTTAGGGATTTCTTAGTACAGTTGATAAATAGAAAAAGTAGTTTTCACGGTCACATTATATAACAAATATTTATACATCTTTAAGTCTACATCTTAATATATTTGCTTGCTTTGATACTTCAAATTGTATTGTTTCAATGGCTAATTTCAATAGTTTTAACAATCCACTTCTGAGAGAAGGTATTATCCATTCCTGCCTAGAGTAAATAAATAAATATAAAAACCTTCCAAGTTAAAGATGAAGTTATTTTAAAGCAGAGAAACAAGTGAAAAATAAATCTGGGTGATTCATATTTATCAAGTGTATAACTGAATACACTTTGTTTCAGTTATCTGAGTAAATATGTCTCTTCCCTTGATTATCAGACTAATTTTCGCTAATTTCCATTGCTTGACTTAACTGACCAAAATATAGTTCATGATCATGTCACGTTATGTGGAGGCTTTTAGCTCTATTTTCTGCTCGTCCAAGGTGACCAGCATAATATTTGTTACATATAATTCTTTCTAAAAAGTTCCATATGACCACATACTCTAAAGTTTTAAAAAAGAAAAGACTTTATCATTTATGGCCTCATTTTTAAAATGTTTACTTCAAGAGTTCCCCAAATGGGAGAACAAACTTTGGCTGAAATAGCTGTAGAAAAAAGAAGAAGCACTAATTCGTGCCAACATTCACTCTAACTCCAGGTGGTTCAGGACATCAGTAGTCTTTACCCGGAGCTCTCCACCTCCGTTTACCTTCTGCCTCCTGCTGCAGGTTTGGTTGCAGAGGGACCACTTCTGGTACCTTATTCAGATTTACACCTCTCAGAGAAATAGGGTCATGTGAGGTCCCCTGAGAGCAGAATCCTATCCCTGATAGTTGAAGCAAGAAGATCCAGAAAAGCATATCCTGAGAATGAGAAAGCCTGTGTAACAAAAAAAAAAAAAAAGGTCAGGAATGCCTTTGATTAAGCCAAGAGTTAGAACTGGATAAGGACTGGGAAGAGATCAGGAGTAAGCTAGGGTGTCAGGGGTGATCACTTCTTCTAACACAGCTGAGCACTGCATTTGGGTGCTGTGCCAAGTGTGAGAAGGAGGCATGAGTATTGAGTCTGTGAGTGGTATAGAGTCAAGGTAAATTTTATTTCTACTGTTCCTCTGTTCCTAATATGACAGTTTCAAGTCAACACAGTCTCATAGTTGCTCTGCTGAAATATGTCCCACTTTTTTAGTGTCCTGAAACCAGCATGAAGGATAGATTGACCACTGCAAAGTGATACTATCACATTAATTGATCAAGGCAGATTCTTTACCATGGGAGCCACCAGGGAAGCCCAATCAAGACGCTCCATTCCTATAAATAAGGCCCAAAATGTATATTAAATTTACATTACCTTGGGGGAGGTAACTTATTAATTGAATTAAATTGAACCAAAAACCAACTGCATTCTAAAGAAAATATGGCTTATTTTAGGATTCCCAAGTTTAAGAACTACAGTTTTTCTATGTTAAATTTAATCCTGCAGATTTGACCCAATATTCAAAAGACTGTTTTAGATTCTGACTTTTTTCCCCAGATGCTAACAATTTCTCCTAGCTTTATGTCATCTATAATTTTGGAAAGTACATGTTTTCACTGGCAGAAAGTTCATAGTATAATTGCAGTAGTTTCCTTCAGTATAGAATTATCACCAATATTAGTTCCCTTATATTACCTAAATTCTATTTATTTAATGATTTGTTGTATCATTTTATTACAATCATTTATGGAAGTGATCATTTCCCAAATAATTAAATACATAATAAATTAAGTATTATGTGCTTTTATTTTAGACTATACATACTTTAGTTCTAAAGGAGTGTTTTAAATTAAATTTAAAATTTTAGGAAAGCTTTTTTTAATAAAATATCTCACAAGAAGATGATTATATATGCTTTTATCTTCTTGTGTTTGCATAGGTGCAAGGCAAACTTCAGGATTTTGATATAATAATTTATTAGATGATAATATGTTTACAGTGATTATAGCAGCACAAGAAAAATAGCATAAGCACAAACAAAATATTGAAAGTAAGCTATGTTAATCTCTGAAAATCTACATATCTGTACCCTAAGATTTCTATGATAGAAATTTTTACATAAAACAGGAGACAATGGTACATATTCCATTAGCCATTAACACAAAAATATCATCATCATTTATATGGACCTTTGTAAATGCGACCAATCACTTACGAGAGAGCAAGAGTGAACAAAGAAAATGACATAAATATTAGTATGGAAAAAGTTACATTTCTAACAGTATCAGATAAATTCTGAAAGTAGTAATTTACATTAGACTTCAATAAGTGAAGGTGAATTTTGTTATTTCTAGGTTAAAATTCTAGGTTAAAAGAATAAGAAGTATTAAAAACAAGTCAATATAAGAAAAATGTATTAACCCCAGAAGACAAAGGGAAGAAAAAATAAAGCAGATATGCAGATTAGAAAATAACTAATTAAATGATAGATATACAAGTATTATATCAGTCATTTCATTAAAAATGAATGCACTAAAATAGGAACCCTTGATTAAAACACACACATACACACTTTGAAGCCAAATATCTTGAATTTGAATCCTGATTCTACTAGTCTTTGGGAATGTGATTTAAGAAAAGTTAATTGAACTCATATTTATCATCAGCAAACAGAATAGTAGTAGAATATAGTTTATGTGTTGTTACAAGAATTAAGTGAGTTAATATCTGTAAGTCTCTTAAGAAAATACCTAACAGAATAAGGGCTGCATACATAAAACCTATATGACTTGGATAAGTTGTAGAAGTTTTACAAATAACAAATGAGATAAGGTACCTGGAAGAGCTTTACATATTTCTAGTACCTACAGAAATGCATTGTACTGTTTTTGAATCACTGAAACAATAATGTAAATTAATTCTATCCTCATCTACACTTCCTAATTAATACTACTTAATCATACAGAGATAAAGACAGAAACCTTGTGATATAAGAGTATTGTCCTCGTGATTTCGTTTTGCTCGGATGATTTCCTACACACATTTTAATATGTCTTCTAATTTGCCCATGTCACTAGATAAATTTGCTAATGATTTGGGAATGTGGTGCCATTTGTCTAAAGACTTGAATCATACCCTGGGAATAACTCTCCCTTCTGTTGGATCTCTCTCCTAACTAATTCATATTATCATCAAATATTATTCCAGTGCTTAAATACATTTGGTGAGTTACAAATTGATGAGGAATATGTGTTTTCTGCTAAGAGGATCCAGCCTCCTTTCAGATCACTTTATAGATAATTGATTGATAAACACTAGGGGAAACATTAATATAAGTAATATGACAAAAAGTAAACCATATAAAAGTTTTTCTCCAGCTGTCCTTCTCTAGTGTTAACTCTCCTTTAAATATAGTGCCTTTTTCTACCTTTCCTAGAACTTTGTGCGTATGCCCAAGCAGTGTGTGTCTGTGAATGTGTGTGTGTATATGTGTGTGTGTGTGTGTGTGTCTGTGTATGTGTGTGTGTATGCTTTAATATTCCTAGTAGGATAAGTATAAGAAAGAATAGTACCTGACTTGCGTTATGCTAGTTGCCTATATATACGCCAATGTCTTCTGGAAAGTAAACTTTCCAGAAAGAGACTTATTTTTACTATGAAGATGTTCCCCATAAATGCACACTGACTATACTATCAGAGTAAATTACAAGTATTTGCAAAGATGAAATTTAAAGTAGGCCACATCATTGTTAAAAATTTGGTAGAGATGGGAAGTTTGTGCCTGAAACTCTGTGAAAGATACTGTGAATATATAAATAAATTTAAAAGGCATATGCTGTCAGGCTTATTTTTATCTTTTAATTACCGAGAATGAGTTTTTGTAATTTGGGGTTCAGAGGCCATATATATCTCTCTACAAAGGAGAATGATTCATTTAAAACATAAACTCTGTTCTGAGCTACAGTACAGCAAATTAGACCGTATTCTCTGCTTGGAGGAAGATTTAAATCAAATTATTAGAGAATTCCTGCAAGGAAAGTAAAAGGAAAGCTCTTATAGTCATCAAGAATGTCATGCTTTTATATACATGTACCTTCAATTTAGTACCTCCACAAGAGGTAATTTCAGTCTTATAGATGGAAAAATGTACTATAAAAAGTTTATACTTTCCTTAGCTCACCATTAAGACAAGCTTCAAACTCACAGGTGTTGGCAATTTTAAAATATTTTTAAAATTCCTACTCAGAAGTTCAATCTATTTATTTTTAAGATACATTATTTTTTTTAATTGTGTATTTTAAAATATGAGGATACTAATAGTAAATGATATGGTCCTTAAATATGCCCTCCTATGTTTTTACATAAAATTATTTTTTATGTAGAGATGTTCTATGTTTAAAAATATTATTATATTTTATATTTTCTTATTCCATATATATCCATTTAAAATCAAGATTAGGTTTGAAAAATATTTCTTTTTAAACTCATTTATGCCAATTGTATCTGGAATATTCTTCTCTGCATTTATAAAATCATTTTAATTATTATTTTGCCATGCATACCTTTTCCCTATTTTCTACTCTATTTTAGTTTAAAATGAAACAAACCATATGAAACAATGAAACAAACAAAACTATTGATATTACTAGTAGATATAATGTAAGGCCTCCCCAGACAGCAAAATGGCTGTCTAGAGAGGCCTTACAAATAGCTGTGAAAAGAAGAGAAGTGAAAAGCAAAGGAGAAAAGGAAAGATATAAGCATCTGAATGCAGATTTCCAAAAAATAGCAAGAAGAGATAAAAAAGCCTTCCTCAGTGATCAATGCAAAGAAATAGAGGAAAACAACAGAATGGGAAAGACTAGAGATCTCTTCAAGAAAATTAGAGATACCAAGGGGACACTTCATGCAAAGATGGGCTCGATAAAGGACAGAAATGGTATGGACCTAACAGAAGCAGAAGATATTAAGAAGAGGTGGCAAGAATACACAGAAGAACTGTACAAAAAAGATCTTCATGACCAAGATAATCACGATGGTGTGATCACTCACCTAGAGCCAGATATCCTGGAATGTGAAGTCAAGTGGGCCTTAGAAAGCATCACTACGAACAAAGCTAGTGGAGGTGATGGCATTCCAGTGGAGCTATTTCAAATCCTGAAAGATGATGCTGTGAAAGTGCTACACCCAATATGCCAGCACATTTGGAAAACTCAGCAGTGGCCACAGGACTGGAAAAGATCAGTTTTCATTCCAATCCCAAAGAAAGGCAATGCCAAAGAATGCTCAAACTACCGCACAATTGCACTCATCTCACACGCTAGTAAAGTAATGCTCAAAATTCTCCAAGCCAGGCTTCAGCAATACATGAACCGTGAACTTCCTGATGTTCCAGCTGGTTTTAGAAAAGGCAGAGGAACCAGAGATCAAATTGCCAACATCCCCTGGATCATCGAAAAGCAACAGAGTTCCAGAAAAACATCTATCTCTGCTTTATTGACTATGCCCAAGCTTTTGACTGTGTGGATCACAATAAACTGGAAAATTCTGAAAGAGATGGGAATACTAGACCACCTGATCTGCCTCTTGAGAAACCTGTATGCAGGGCAGGAAGCAACAGTTAGAACTGGACATGGAACAACAGACTGGTTCCAAATAGGAAAAGGAGTACGTCAAGGCTGTATCTTGTCACCCTGCTTATTTAACTTATATGCAGAGTATATCATGAGAAACGCTGGACTGGAAGAAACACAAGCTGGAATCAAGATTGCCAGGAGAAATATCAATAACCTCAGATATGCAGATGACACCACCCTTATGGCAGAAAGTGAAGAGGAACCAAAAAGCCTCTTGATGAAAGTGAAAGAGGAGAGTGAAAAAGTTGGCTTAAAGCTCAACATTCAGAAAATGAAGTTCATGGCATCTGGTCCCATCACTTCATGGCAAATAGATGGGGAAACAGTGGAAACGGTGTCAGACTTTATTTTTCTGGGCTCCAAAATCACTGCAGATGGTGACTGCAGCCATGAAATTAAAAGATGCTTACTCCTTGGAAGGAAAGTTATGACCAACCTAGATAGCATATTCAAAAGCAGAGACATTACTTTGCCAACAAAGGTCCATCTAGTCAAGGCTATGGTTTTTCCTGTGGTCATGTATGGATGTGAGAGTTGGACTGTGAAGAAGGCTGAGCACCGAAGAATTGATGCTTTTGAACTGTGGTGTTGGAGAATACTCTTGAGAGTCCCTTGGACTGCAAGGAGATGCAACCAGTCCATTCTGAAGGAGATCAGCCCTGGAATTTCTTTGAAAGGAATGATGCTGAAGCTGAAACTCCAGTACTTTGGCCACCTCATGCGAAGAGTTGACTCATTGGAAAAGATTCTGATCCTGGGAGGGATTGGGGGCAGGAGGAGAAGGGGATGACAGAGGATGAGATGGCTGGATGGCATCATTGACTCGGTGGACGTGAGTCTGAGTGAACTCTGGGAGTTGGTGATGGACAGGGAGGCCTGGCATGCTGCAATTCATGTGGTCGCAAAGAGTCGGACACGACTGAGCGACTGAACTGAACTGAACTGAGTTGTTATAAATGTTTTATGTTGTAGGATAAAACTACACCCAAACTTCCAACAGGCCCATGATTACCTAATGGATTTCTTAATAGATTATCTCCTAATCTATTGATGCTGTTTATGCAGAAGGAGTGACTGGATAGTATAAGCAAACTCTTCTATGTGACTGGAGGATAGACTTAAAAAGGAGCCTGGACCACAGCCTTCCAGTACTCGAAAGATGGTCACAAGGAAGACACCCTTCCTTTCAAAAGCATGCAGGATGCACTGGCCTAGAGTGAGGTATAGAAAGTGTTGAGTGAGTTGGGAGCTAGAGGGAACTAGGTAGATTTTGTGATAAAAATGTTCATAAGAAAGTCATCTGTTAGCTCTTAAGTTTGCTGTAAAGGGAATACCTACAGCAAAACTGGAACTACTCAAAGAAACTTTTTTTAATGTGTGCAATGAAGCATGGCGTGCACCCATGTGAGAAGATAGATATTATAGTTGGCTGTATCACATTATTTCTAGACACAAACTCCAGATGTGAAAAAGTATGTCTTCTGCTAAGACCCTTTGTTTATAGGAGGTACCCAAGGCCACCACACCATGTGCTTCCCTTGACTTTCCACAATTCAGCTCATGTTACGAGCTGAATGTTTGCCTTCTCAGTTTAGTTTTAGATGAGGCCATGAGGGTGGGGCCTGCATGATGGGATTAGTGCCCTTGTAAAAGAGGAGGAAAGGAAGGTGCCACTCTCTGCCCATGTGTGCACATGAGGAAGGGCTGTTTGAGCACAGAGCAAGAGGGCAGTTGCTTACAAGCTAGGAAGAGAGCCCTCACCAGGGACAAATATGCCTTGCAATTTCCAGCTTCCAGACTGCAAGAAATGGATGTCTCTTCTTCAAGCTACACAGTCTGGCATTTCCTAACAGCAGCCTGAGCCCACTAGACAAATGACAATGAAATAAAAAGAAGAGAGAGGAATAGGGAGATGTGGAACATAAGGTGAAAGTTCTGTGTTAACATTCCTAGCAAAACAGGGAAATGGTCAGTTACAAAAGTCAGGTGTTCCATTAAATTTTACATAATTGAATGTGTTTAGGAGAAGCATTGTTGTTTATGTATGGATGTTGAAGTAATAAATACCACTCTCCACTCTATCCCCAGATTTTTCTGGGGATAAAAGAAAAGACAGTGATATGGCAGACAAAAAAACAGTTCAAAGGCAACTCTGCGAGGGGCAAGTTTATTTGTTAAATTTTGATTTTCATGTTTTGTAAGGAGACATGAGGTGGGAGGATCCAAAAAGGAAAGCTGATGGTTGAGAAACAATATTTTAAGTTGTAATAAGTAAGTTCCCTGCTGTTCTCACCATATTAAGGAATAAAAATATTGCATAGTTTGAGAACCAGTTTGAGCCTAAAACTATGTCCATGAGGCATATGAAAGAGGTCTGACAATTTGAAGGGGGCAGGGACATTGCATTCTATACGTGTGAAGAAATAAGGAGTTTTAACATTATTGTGTTGTGATAAAAGATCGTGAGAAACACAATTGTGTGGGCAACTAATAAAAGTTCATTATCTCTGGGTAATTGTAATTCTGAATACAGCATATTGCCATCCTGCACCCCAACTACCACTAGGCTACGTTTGAGGCCGGGAAATAAAATCTATTAATTCTTGGTTGCAAACAGGACTGCAAAAAGTAATGAGGAAAAATTCTGCAATGCATTGGAGCAGAGTTTCATTTGGGAACTTCTCCAGAAAAGAGTAACAAAAAGAAGAAAACAATGCATAATTGCAAAATCATTGCACAGTTTCTGCACCTGAGAAGCTCCTTTGCTTTAACTCAAGCAAGCAATGAGAAAACTGGGAGGGACAGAGCAGTGCTGAATGGGAGGCACTGGTGTCTGCAGAGAGACAGAGGTGCCTAATGGATACAGGTGTATCTAAGAAATCAGCGGAGGTGGCCAGCAGGAGCAAGAACATCTGCTTTTCTCTCTCTCTGCTGGGCATCCACCAGGATGGTTGTGTGTGCCAGATGCTGCATGGATGCTGATCAGATAGTTGGCCAGGCTTGTGTTTTTGTTTTAATTTCCATTCTGCTATAGATTGAATGTTTGTCCCACCTCCCCACACAAAAAAATTATATGTTGAAATTCTAATACCATTAGTAATCACTTTGGGAAGTGATTAGGTCATGAGGATTAAGCTCTCAGGAATCCAACTGAAAGTGAAAGTGAAAGTCACTCAGTCCTATCGGACTCTTTGTGACCCCATGAACTGTACAGTTCACAGAATTCTCCAGGCCAGAATACTGGAGTGGGCAGCCTTTCCCTTCTTCAGGGGATCTTCCCAACCCAGGGATGGAACCCAGGTCTCCCACATTGCAGGTGGATTCTTTACCAGCTGAGCCACCAGAGAAGCCCATGAATGGGATTAATGACTTTATAAAAGAAACCCCACGGAGCTTCCTAGTGTGTCTGCCATAAGAAAAGACACCCATGAAACAAAAAGCAGGCTCTCAGCAAACATTGAAATTGGGAGCACTTTAATCTTAGACTTTGCAACCTCCGCAAGTGTGAAAAGTGAGAAAATTTGTAAGGCATCAGCTCTGGTATTTTTTGATAGCAACCTAAACAGATTAAGACATTCTTCAGTCGTTCCACCCCAATCACATGAAGACTTCTCAAGGGATTAGGTTCTTGCAATTGTGTTGTAGGTAAGAGCAAATGCAACATAGAGTACAAAGGAGTATATACAAACATGGATGCTGATTTGCTTCTCAGAAAATATTCTAACTTGTTTCCACTGAAAAAAAGCATTTGGAGAGATTTGAGAGGCAATAAAAATGGCAGTTATATTGCCTGCAAATAGTTTAGATTACAGGTCCCCTATGTGTCTGCTAATGGCAGATCTAGGAACTTTAAAAATCAACCAAGTAGAACGTAGGATTGACATATTCATTAAAACTAAAGCACTTAATTCAGACTCTTACCTGCATCAAAGGACACTTCCTTAAATGGTGACTGTTGGCAGAGTCAAGAGTTTTACCCTTGTGGGTCTTTCCATTATGCAATCACAGAAACTATTGCAGCCTCAAAGTGGCTATAGTCACAATGATTTTGGCTTTAAAAATATTTGTTCTTTGGCCTAGATTAAAGTAATAAAAACTCCCAGTAACACACTGATGAAACACCTAATTGAATAGGCACCTTGAAAAGTTCTCTAAACAGTCACAAAAAAATTGATAGCACCTGGTTTTGAGAATTAGTGACTATAAGCCGCTCATTTAAAAATGCATCTAATAAATATGTGATTTTGGGCTAGCATAGTTTACTTTTCCCTTATACCAAAGAATTCTATACCAATAAGCTCTGAACTTACTTTGTTTTGTTACAATAAAACCACATCTTCTTAATAGAAGCTATTTATCTAGGAGTGTAAAGCAGAATTGGATATGCTCAATTCATTTAAAATTATTTTGAATTATTATGTCACTAATAAAAAAGATTGTGGAAGTGGGAAAGAACAAAATCCCCAATCTTAAATTATGCTGTTCAAAATGGTCTGGTTCACCTAGAAATGTTTATCAACCCGAACCCTGACTTCAGGGTCAAGTTTTGTTTCAACTTCTGAAGGTTTTTGACTAGTTAACAAGATTTAGGTCATGATAGATTTGTATCTTCCAAGTCAGTGATTGAATATGATTATGAATCGAGAAAAATTTTTCAGTTACGTGGAAAAATAAAGTTATCTGGTATTTCTTCAAATGTGAGGACTTCCCTACAGCTCAGACAGCAAAGAATCTGCCTGTAATGCAGGAGACCTGAGTTCAATCCCTAGGTCGAGAACATCCTCTGGAGAAGGGAATGGCAATCCACTTCAGTATTCTTGCCTGGAGAATCCCATGGAGAGAGGAGCCTGAGGGGCTACAGTCAGCGGGGTTGCAAAGAGTCATAATCTCATCAGATGCATTACCAAATTTTCTCTCATCTATCAGTTGAAAAGTATAAAGCATCTACATATTATTCAAGGGCTTGGATTCTTAGTGTTGATAAGGAAAGGAGAATTGCCTGCTGTGTCATACTCTTTTACAAATTTTGTTAATAGTTTTTAATGATATTTAGCTTTGGAATATTTTTTCTTGGAACATTTTTGCTTTCCATGTTAAATATTGTCTGGATAATCACTCTCTTTCAATACATCAATGAGGGACCTGTCCTAATGTCTAAATGAAAGGTAAATGAAAGCCTCTCATCTACCACCTGTACGACTAACCTCTGGAATTTTAAATTCAGTAGTTACTTTTATATTTTACTTGTAAATAGGTAGGTTAACTTGAGCCCCAAAGAATTACATTTAAAAATTTAATGTGTGTAAAAAGAGGGCATGGGGAGGGTGCATATGTGATGGTTTTTGTGTGGGTCAACTTGGCTAGGTTAAAGCCCCAGTTTAAAATGAGTGAGATTATTCTATATTGTCTCTAAAAACATCCTTTTTCTTACTAGACCTTGCACATTTTCTCATGAAAACACTCCCACCCACACACTTTTATGATAGAGATCACTGCCCCTATTTGATGAAAACTTAGGTTGCAATCTCATGGATACTCCCATTCTATCAAAACAACAAGTCAATGTACACCTTGAGGTTTTAAAACAGGTTATAACTTGTTTTGTCAAAAGTAGTCTACCTGGGACCTAAGGAGAAATGGGAAGCATTATGGATGAAGTATAACAATGACACTATTTGCTTTTTACTATTTTTCTCACTCTGGGCTGACATTTATTGCTTATTATAAGAGACTACCCAATGTGCTCATTTTTTATGCAAAATAAAAGAGGTATAGGATATTCTTTCTTTTTAATTAAAATTAACAGGCCAATGTCTCCATCCTAGGTGTGAGGGGTGAGTGGTGCTAATTCTAAGAGACCATTTTATCAAAGGAACGGATAGCTTCTTATATTTTCATGAACAAAAGTGAGTTATATTTTGTAATTTTGACTATGGAGAGAGATTCTCTAAGTGAGAATACATTCAACATTTCTTACCCTTCACCACAATTTCAAAGACATAATACATTCCAATAAAGGTGGTGTGAAACAAATAATTTAACATTGAATGAAGATTGAAAAAAACGTACATAATTGTTCTAGCAGTGCCACATCTCACTTACTTTAAGTCACATCAATTTGACTGACTTTATTGTTCAAGTTTTCCAACCTCAATAAATATGTGAGAATTAAGTTCCCATAATTAACACAAATTCGAAATAAATTATTGGATCGTACTAAAATGAATTGTTCACAAACAAAATGAACTTTAACAAAAGATGAATAACAAACATCCAGTTATAAAGACATTAGAGCAAAGTAATAATTGTGCAAAAGAGTTGGTACATCAAGAAGAAGAGTAATTTCTATTTCAGTACCAAAGGCCATTAAGGCATGTGTTTATGCAAATTTCATTTCTTCTGATGAAGACTTTAATTGTACTCATTTAAAAAGCTAGACTAGAGAATTTAATGTTTTCTATAAAGAGGAGAAATATGAACCTTTTGTGGGAAGGTGAATGTAACTAATTTTGAAATAAACACTGAAAAAATGTTACTCAAAATGAAACAACAATTGGTTTTGGCAAGTTAAGGAATTCACAATTAATATTAGATTACTTAGTTTTTGCATGTCAGCTCACTTTTAATTTATTATAAACTTTCTGTTGAGAGAGAATGCATGATTGAGAAATATTACATCAATATTGCTTTTCTATATCAATTTAACAACACATTAAGTACAAATGTGCCATTTCTATTAGGGCTTACCTTTGAAGCACATTGCTATGGAAAAATTATTGAGGCATTAAATCAAATGCTAACAAGGTAGCCTTGGCCATGATTGGAGCTATAATTTATTTGCTTAAAAACACTTTCAGGAAATATGTCTTTTGCTGACCTTGTTTTCTATAGATATTTTATAACAGAAATCAAACTCAATAGAGAGTAAAGGATGACCTTTGTTTTTAAGGACTTCCTTTGGAAAAAAGGATGAAATACACTGATGATATACTCAAAAAATAATTAACACTCAAACCATCTTTAACTTAAAAATCCAGAGTCCACATCACCACCAAAGCAGTTATACCAATCATGTAAATTGGTTGGGCTCAGAAACTCAGAAATTAACAGAAGTCAGAATTGTCAATCAAAAACAAAATTATGGTTTTATACAGTTTAGTTACAGTTTACCTGTACTCACTTCCCATTAATGACCCTCATGTCAGTGGAATGAATGACTTTGATCATTTATTTATCTTGAATAGCTATTTTGTTGTTGTTTTTCTGATTGCAAAAATAAATGTTTATTGTGAAAGTTTTTAAAGATATAGAAAAAGTACAAAGAAGAAAGTAAAAATAATGATTAATCCTTCTATCCAAAAAAAAAAAGAAAAACCCATTTTCTTCATATATTCCCAGATACACACACACGTATGTGTGTATGTCTTTCCACAAAGGACTTAATACAAAAAATATGTTTATATTACATGTGCATATTGTAACATATATCTATATTTCCACAAAATGCTTCTGGTTATTAATGTCAATAATCTGGCTGGAAAATCAAACTTTCTGGATGTAAATAAACATTAACTTTCTGTTATGCTTTCTTCCAAAGCCCCCTGCGATGAGTTTTAGAATGCCAATATGGCACATTGACCAGAGGCAATCAAGTAAGCGCTTCAGTAAAACCACTCCATGAGTTGATAGTTGCATTCAGTACACGTAAAGGACTTTCTTTCTAGTCCAGATCATTTATTAAACTACAGCAGAGAAATCCGTGCTGCTGCCAGTGATCAGAAAACATAACTAAAATTGTTAAACAGATCTTCCTAAGTAGGCAGTAGCAAAATTTCAAGAATTTGCTGATCAACCAAATAAAAGAATGTGGAGTAAAAAGCTAACACTTCTAAAACCAGAAAATACTCCTAAGGGGAAAGTGAAACAAAAAACTTTCAGATCACAGAAAGCACACAAATTGCATAGGATGTGGAATAATTAGATACTGAGAAGTACACCCACATCTGCACACAGAGGCGAAGTGATAAACTAGGAGGTGAAGGGTGTGTGGGCAAATTATTTTTTAGGTGATCCATGTAGATAATGTCTCTATGGTAAAATACTAAAATTTCATATTTTTCTTTTTTAAAAATATACTTAATAATCTCAGTTGTGTTACAGATATGTGTTTCAATGTGCTCTATTCATAAGATATTGGTATGAAAGAGAGAAAAGGTAGTGCTTTTCCTAAATACCTCCAAGAGTTTTCTAGTTTCTAGTTCTATTTAACAGAAATACCAGCTAACAGAGACTGAAGGATCGTATCCATCATTGAAGCATTTGGTTATTAGAGAAAATTATAATCACTAACCTACCGCTTTCCTATATTTGTTTTGGTTAATAATCTTAAGTAAACAAGTGAAAAAGCAATGTATACTTTGAGAATGGGACCAAGAGCGATTTAATTTGCCATCCCTCTTTATGCAGCATAGGGCTAAGTAAATGTATAAATATGACCTCACTGAACAAGTAAGTTAATATTTTTATCAGGAAGCACTATTGTAAGTGTTTCATTTATAAGATTGTGCTGTCTATGATGTTCAAATAGCTCATCTTACTGCTGTTCATTAAGCCTTAACCATTCTGATTCTGATCTAAATGAATAATCAGGAAAAAAAAGATAGGCTTGTGGATGTTTTTCTTCTCTGACTTAAGTTTATTTTCTTCATTATCTTAGTATTTCTAAAGCTTACAGTTTGAAATTATATCCCCAATTTTTCCTTTTTTGTTCATTTTTAAAGAGTAATATGTTCCATGATCTTTATTTTTTCTTTCTCCCTCCCTTTCTTTCTTTCTTTCTGTTTTCTTTCCTTCCTTCCTCCCTCCCTCACTCTCTCTCTCTTTCTTCAACAAATGACAGAGATTTATGGCCTCTGTTTAAGCCAACGTATCAGAATAACTAGAAAAACAGTGTTCTAACATACACTTTCTCAACATGGTTATACATTCAAGCTTTCAGTTCCTACAAAATATACAATAGTGCCCTCTAATGCCATTTTTTAAAAACAATTATACTACAACTTTGGTTTCTCAGAATGCTAATTCCTTTCCACTTAGGAATATTATCAATAAATAAAATACTATAGAACATTTTAACTTATAAAAACATCTTTTGGGACAATATTCATGAAATCTCCTTGATTATAATGTCAGGATTATGACAGGCTTGAAATTCACCAATGTCTAGCATATTCAGTAAAACAATAATAAATGTATTATCTGAAACTAAGTCTCCTAATTGTTAAAAATATTTATTCATATATTAAAACATGTTCTTGACATAATTAGGTACATTTTCAGAGTTTTCTGTCTTCAAAATGTCATCAAAATTATTTTGCTAAATAAATGTATTTTAAGGATATAATTATTTATCTCTGTTGCATGAAAGTTTTCCTTGGTCACAAAACTGTAATTTATCTTAATTCCACTTTATTTTTTAGATAAAATTCATCTATTGCAATTTTTATGATAATTATTTTCTTGAACTTTAAAGATATTAAAAAGTTATCTAACACAGTAATAGGTAAAGACAACTCCTTTGGTCTGAACTTTAAATAATGCATTAAGATGAATGCTCCTCTAATCTTTCAATAATTAGAGATTTCAACATTGTTTTGAAAATTTCCTTAGACAATTTGAATCTGAAATATTAATGTAAATTTAATATTTGAATAAATACATAAAGAAGTACAGAGATAAAAATAAGGTAGTATAATGGCTGCATTAGAGATTTGAACTTACTAAAGTTTATCAGAGGTCAAGTATACAAATCACTAAAGATATTTTCAGGGTGATATCAATTTTTGACTTGGTTGTGGTATGAATAAATAATAACTAAAAAAGGTTCTGGCAAGATAAAAACTTAAGAAAAAGAAATTTGTCTAAATGTGTGTGAGTTATACTTCATCTTGGAAAGAAAAATTTATATACCTTGTTCTTACTGATAGATTTTGAATTAGCTGTAAACTCTGTGGGAAAGATCTTGATGTCATCATAGAGATCAATGAAAACACTTCCTCAATACTCTTCACACTTCAGATCTCCTTATAAGCCCCAAATATTCTTCTGTGCTGTGTTAAACACGTTTCTGGCTTTGTAAACTTGATGCTTTAACCTGAATGTACCTGCTGGGCAGCCCAGTAATGTGCCTGAGTCACCTTGCCTTGGCCTCTTGCCACCCTCAGCACTGCCCTCCCACCTCCTCTCAAGCATGCTTTTCAAATACAAACTGACAAATACAGAGCCCACACCCAACCACATCCTTTACTGGATCTTCATACTCCAGGTCACTATCCACCTGCCCTAAGCATCTCAGGACCAGGTACTAGACAACTAGGTGCAGTCACATGCCCCAAAGTCTGCTGAAATTATTTCCTAAGCCTGCGTGTCTTGTCTCTCCTATTCTATACCACAGAAACCACACTAAAAGTTCTTGCCCAAGTTCCCCCTCTTCTCTGCCTCCTGATGGACCCTGAAAGCTTCCCCAGGTGGCCTTCCCATGGCATGACCTTCCTCCCCTTCTTGAGAACTGTGAGTAAAGATCTACCTTTTCAATGGCAATTGTCTCCTGATATGTTGACTTTGTTGTTTAGTCGCTAAGTCTGTTTAGTCTGATTCTTTTGCAACCTCACGGACTGTAGCCCACCTGGCTCCTCTGTTCATAGGATTTCCCAGGCAGAATACTGGAGTGGGTTACCATTTTCTTCTCCAGGGTATCTTCTTGACCCAGGGATTGAACCTATGTCTCTTGCATTGCAGGTGATTCTTTAACCATTGAGCCATCAGGGAAGCCCTATGTTGGCTTTACTATATCTAAAATTTTCTACCAACATACTATACTGTAAAATACGTAGTTCTAATATTTCTTAGTATTTGTTTTTGTTTTATTTTCGGTTTAAGATCAGCTACTCTTTTTGAGAAATGTGAATGACTTAGATTCATTTCTTTCCATAAATGATGCCACTATTATATAGGAAAAAAATCCATCCGTTTTCTGCCAACCCAACCTGTGAAGAGAATCTAAACTCTAAATCTTCCCCCTCAGTTGTTCACAAGTTTTGCTAGACTTCGGCCACCTTCTTTAAGATTCGCAGGAATTAAACTAAATTTTCCCTAATGCCTTGTGTAGTTCTGATGACTGAAGAATTCTTAGCAGCCTTCCTAAGTCATGGAAAGTTAGAAACAGTGCCCAAGAAAAAATATTAATGATGTCAATAAAGTAAATAAGGGAGAAATCAAAAACTGTTCACATTATCCAAATAGAATCTGAATAGTAATAAAGATTGTTCATGAGGGATTTGTTTCCTTAGGGTTACAGTGTGTGTGTACTTCATGCAGTGTGAATATTCGTTGGAAAGACTGATGCTGAAGGTCCAATACGTTGGCCACCTGATGCAAAGAGCTGACTCACTGGAAAAGACCCTGATACTGGGAAAGACTGAGGGTAAGAGGAAAAGGGGATGACAGAGGATGAGATTGGTGGATGGCATCACCGACTCAATGGACATGAGTTTGAGCAAACTCCAGGAGATAGTGAAGGTCAGGGAAGCCTGGCGTGCTGCAGTCCATAGGGTTGCAAAGAGCCTGACATGATTTAACGACTAAACAACAACAGCATGCTGTATACAGTCTATGTATACTATTTGCAGTGTGTATATACTGTACTGTACACAGTGTGTATATACTGTATATAGTATGTGCGTACAGTATGTGTGTTCTCTATTGAAGAAGGCAGGAAAACCTTATTCTCTAAAGTTAAATTTTCAATTAAATTCAAGATTTCACTACTTAAGGATAAAAACATCCAGTAACATTTTTTTTCATTTATTAAAAAGATCTCATCCTGTTTCCTGATAATTCTGGTTAAATAATTTAATTTAAGAAAGAACTTATTTTCCATACAACATTTATTATAAAACACTTTGAATTTCAAAATCCACATATTATCTCCCTCATTAGGTTGCAAAATCTTTGAGGCAAAGACTTTCATAGCTATATGATTTATTGGTTGGTTGTTTCATTTATTCATCTGGTATTTATTGAACATTTATAGAATGGTGAACACTAAGATAAATATTATTGATGTTTGCCCTTCTGGTCCGCCCTTAATATTTGAGGCATCCAAGGTAAAAGCATAAATGAAGTCCTGTAAACCTTATGGGTAATGATTTAAATGTTATAAATCAAACTAATATAAATAAATATGTTCTATAACCCAGCAAATATAGCTTATTAAGAATGCAAAGCCACAATTCCTCAAACTATTCAACTTTCCTTGCCAGAACTGGTGGCCAAAGGAGACCAGCTGAACCCTAGCCCCGATTAACCCTGTAGTGTGCTGAGTTACCCTCACACTCCTTACAGCAAATGGATACTCCTTGGTCCTTGGAGTGTGTGCACTTGTGTGTTTTGGCCCTAGGGGAAAAAAAGCCTTGGAGCGAGATGTTTAGGCTTTGAAAAGAGGTTTAGTGATATTCCCAGGGTATCTCAAGGTCCTGGAAGGTAGAAAAGAGATCTGTTCTTCATAGAGTGCATTTTCTTAATTCTGCAGACTCCTCACCCTTTGAGGAGGCACAGCCATGTAAAAGTGGGAGATAAAGTGCGGGACACAAAGTTTATAGTCTCTGTGGGAATGTGAAGAGAAATAAAGAACTATAGATGATTGTAATGATGTATTTGCTAAGAGGAAATTCAATTAACTAGACACAAGGACAGGAGGGCATGGCCACCCACTCCAGTATTCTTGCTTGGAGAATCCCATGGACAGAGGAGCCTGGCAGGCTACAGTCCATGGGGTCGCAAAGAGTCAGACACAACTGAGTGACTAACATACAGATACAAGGAAGATTTTAAATTATAATATAAAAGAAGAAACAAAAAATCTCAGAAGGGGTGAGATTTTACATGTATGATTTGGCCTCAGTCTTGCATAGTATATGCCATAGGGATTAAGTACATTTATAATGCTATTGGATAATGGCTTATTACATATCTGTAGGGGAAAAAATGACACATATTTGTTTAAATTGTTTATTTTATTTTAGTTTTAGTTTTTAGAAATAATGGTAGGACTTTGAATTCTACCTGAATATGTATAGTAACATTTTTCACCTTTATTTTTTAAAGATATTCTTATTAGATAAATCAAGATTGACAGTTACTCACAGTTCAAATATGTCACTCTATTATCTTCTGGTTTGCATAGCTTTGCATGTGTAATCTGTTGTCACTCCTATTTTCATTTCTCTAAACTTAATATGTCATTCTTTTGGCTATGTTTAAATTTTTCTCTTTATCATTATTTTTGCCACATGATTATGATATATCTTGACAAGATTGGACGGTTGCAGGAAATTCATTGAGCTTATTAAGTCTGTGGGTTTATAATTTTCATGATATTTGGAAAAAAATAGCTCTTATTTCTTCACATATTTTTTTCTGTTTATCCGGTGCTCTTCTGGTAGCACCAAACATGGCAAATATTTGGGTGAATTTAAAGTAGAATTCTCTTATTTTTAAATCTACTTAAGAAATAATTCAGCATTTAATGCAAAATTCATAAAAAGTATGAGGTTTTGGAGATAGAAATAATATGCATGAACAAGGAATATTACCATGAATAAAATGGGACATATTGACAAATTGATCAGTTCATCAAAGAACAAAACATTTCTGAATATCTATTAGCCTAAGGATAGTGCTTCAGAATACATGAAGCAAAACTCATAGACCTGAGAGGAGAGAGGCAAATTCACCATTACTCCTCCATAGTAACAGAGAGAAAAGAAGATAGAAAAACTTCTGTTACATGATCAGGAAACTTGACCTAACTTATATTGTGAAACGCTTTATCCAACAACAGCAGAGTATATATTTTAATAAGTATATTTGAACTGTTCAATGATCAATATAGATCATTCTCTAGGTTATAAAGCAAGTGAATATATTTAAAAGAGTTAAAAATCAATGTATATATTTTGACCAGCAGAAAATTAGATATTAGTAATTGAAACACAATTCAATTACAATTTTAAATGGTTTTGTAATAGACTCAATTGATTTCTTCATCATTCTCATCATGTTTTTGTTTACCTTCTTCAGCATATGAAATATATTTATAGAATCTGTTTTAGCATAAGTTTCTTTTAGTTCATTGGTCTTTATTTATAGATCTATTTGTATTACTTAAGCCATCTTTTGGTTGTGGTTTATATTTTCCTACTTTCTTGTAGCTTTCATAATTTTTAATGGATGCTGAATATTGTGAATTTTCTATTTTGACTACTGGACTGTGTTGTAATCCTCTAGTAGTATTGGTTTACTTCTGGTATATAGTAAAATTACTCAGAATCAGATACCTTTGAGCTTACTGTTAACTTTCTTAGTGTGGCGCCTGAATAGCGTCTAATCCAGGGCCAGCTTTACCCTCACTGCTAGGGTGGAATTTCTACCTGCTACTCCAGCTGCTATAAACTCTACCATGGCTGGTGAGAACACAAACCAGACCTGTTTCTTTGTGGATTCTAGGAATTGCATTCTGCATTAAATACTATCATTAAAAGATAAGGAAATTCTCAAATCAATGTGCTGTTTTCAACCTAAAACTAGAAATTTAAGTTTCAGTAAATTAATCCTAAAATAAGTACCACAAAGGTAATAGTGCAGAACAAAGAAGTAAATTTGAAGTGATAATAAAATTTAAAATAAAATAAATTTAAAAAATGAAAAAGCAGTTGATAAAAACAGAGACAAATATAGAAAAGTCAATACAACCCTTCAAGAGCTTATTCTTTAAAAATATCAATAAAATCAATGAATAGCCAGCTAGGTGGATGAGACCAAAGGGGGAAGATATATAAATTACCAATATCAGAAATAAAAGATGACATATAACTGTAGATATTAAAAGGATAATAAGGGGAAAGCATGAACAATTTTAAGACACTAGAACTACAAGGACGACAGTGCAACATTGACTTATGAGTTCACAAATGTTTAATAGAACAGAAAACAGAAGCAGACTCACACACATATAATAAGTTTATTTTCAACAAAGGAGTAAGATATTTACAGAAGAAATAATAAACTTTTCAAGAAATGGTGCTGGGTTAGATATCCTTGGCTTTAAAAAAGTCCAGACATTTAGCCACACTAAGTACACATAAATTTGAGCTGGAGCAAAGACGTGAAAGTCATAGATAAAACTATAAAACTTCTAGAATAAAACACAGGGAAATGTTATAATCATGTTTCACAAAGATTTCCAAAATAGAACAATATTTGCTATTGCATGAAACATGAGTGTAAAAAAATGGTATATTAGACTTCTTCAGAATTTAAAAATGTATGGTCTTCACGTGATACTGCTAAGGAAATGAAAAGACAAGCCACCCACTGGAAGGAAATATTTTCAAACTGAGAAAAGTCATTGGCAGCAGATCTTAATTTCAAGAGATCTTAAGGAAATTCTGTAAGCAGGTATCAGATGAAAAAAAAGCTCTACACAAAGGAAAGTTTATTCTTTTCTGTAGTTTTTGCCCCTCCGGGGATAATTTTCTCTCAAGCTTGTAAATCTGTACTCAGCCAAAGTCCTGGAAAAGATCTCCCTGCAGATCTCTGGATCTCTCCCTCTCTCTCTATTTTACACACACACACAACACATACACACATTCTCTCTGTCTCTCCCTCTCTTCTTTCTGCTGCTGCTGCTGCTAAGTTGCTTCAGTCGTGTCCGACTCTGTGCGACCCCATAGACGGCAGCCCACCAGGCTCCACCATCCCTGGGATTCTCCAGGCAAGGACACTGGAGTGGGTTGCCATTTCCTTCTCCAATGTAGGAAAGTGAAAAGTGAAAGAGAAGTCGCTCTGTCGTGCCCGACTCTTAGCAACCCCATGGACTGCAGCCTTCCAGGCTCCTCCGACCCTGGGATTCTCCAGGCAAGAGTACTGGAGTGGGGTGCCATTTCCTTCTCCAATGCATGAAAGTGAAAGTGAAGTCGCTCAGTCGTGTCCGACTCTTAGCGACCCCATGGACTGCAGCCTACCAGGCTTCTCCGTCCCTAGGATTCTCCTGGCAAGAACATTGGAGTGGGGTGCCATTTCCTTCTTTCTGCATCTCTGCCTAAAAATTACAGCTACTTTCTTCATACTCTGATCTTTGAGTCCGCAACTCAGGAAGACTTCCGGCTTCTCTGCATTTCTTCTTACACTGCAGCTTACAGATACCTGCAATAATTGCCTGGTGTTTTAGGACTCACTTTGTCTGTCCTCTCAGAGTTCATAACTCTGCATTGCCTGTTGTCTAGTATATGAAAATTCTTACCTCTTTTTGCATTTGGTACAGTTTCCCAGTTGTTTAGATAGGAAGGGTATATTTGGTCCCTGTTTCTTCAACTGGTCAGAAGGAGAAGCTTGATTTTGGGGGTTGTAAGAGCAGATGGGAAATCAAATTTCTTAAAAGTCAAACATATTTTTATCTCTGACTTTCCCACTATATTACCTCTTTGAAAAAAAAATTGAATTTCATTTCAAAGCTAAAACATGTTTAAGAATTGTTTGTAATTGTGTACTTTTCTACTTTAAAGTTTGTCATTCTTGTTCTCACCAATGCTATATCTCAATGTACGTAATTTTGACCAAATATTTAATAAACCCAAACATTAAAATACTCTCAACATCTTTTAAACACTTCATATATTAAAACCTTTCCATGATTTCTATAAATTAATTCTTCTGGCATACCAATGACATACAAATCTTAAATATGCTTAAACCATATGTGCAACAATATATAAAGATCTAACTCCTATATTCAATAAGCTAAAATTAGTATTCTAACTATAGAGTATGTAAAATTAAAACTACCTAGGTTGTGACCTTACTGCTTAGCTGGTCTTGGGGAACATAGTTTGAAAGACTCTTAGAAACCTGTCTTGAGATAATTTGAACTGATTCTTTTTTCTCCTCTCAGAACATTTCTCTGTAGAAAGCAAAAACATTTATCATTATTTTGCTGACTTCACAACTGCTTGAAATGCAATATTAAATGCTCCATTTATGTTTTATAAATATGTATAAATATAATAGTATTTCCTCCCACTAAAGACATATCTTCAAAAATAAAAGCAAAGCACATTCATCTCCTCTTTACCTTGCCCTCTGTCCTAAGATCACTCAACATTTAGCTAAGTAAAAAATCTAATAAAGTCCACTTCCAAAGTAATAATTACCAGATATTCAAAGAATTCAAATTTAATTTCCCAAGACATAATGAAAGCATTAGAAAATTAATTGGGAAAAAAATAATAACCACCATTTGAAGAGAACTTAATTTGCATGAGACCTGGTGCTGTACTGCACTATAAACATTTTCTCATTTAATCTTCACTGTAATATCTATGAGTAAGTATCCTCATATTTCAAATGTAAGATCGAAAAAGTTTGTTGTCCAAGGTCACATGGCTAATATGTGTTAGAGATGGCAATGCTTATGCTTTTTGTCAATTTGTTGTTATTTAATTGTTCAGTCATTTCTGACTCTTTGTGAGCCCATGGACTGTGTCCCTCCAGGCTCCTCTATCCATGGGATCAATATCTCAACACAATTCTGTTGATTGCTAAGATTACTAAGAGAAAGTAGAATCTTTATTATGTCGAGAGTCTCTTTAGTAGCCACAAATTGTTATCTTTCTATACAATTAAATATGGATATTCTTAACATAAAGATCAAAATAATGTCAAACAGTTACATACATCTGATGTGCATTTTATATATTTATAATTTTCTGCAACTTTATGTGAATATTTTCTAAGATGCACATAAAGGCATATTGTCACAGAAGTTATCCCAGATTCCATATGATTTAATAACCTAAAATTAACGGGCAATTTGTGTCATGTAGACAGAGTCTGTGCATAATTTCTGCTTTAGATGTAATGTTTCCATAGTTCCGTGTATATGCAGGCAGTAAATATGTAGCTATCAAAGAGGATTTTTTTTATATTATTAAATCACCTTCAGGGAAGATTATCCATCATTAGATCTGTTAATACTCAGAAAAAGTGTGTTTGTGAAGTAAATTTGTTTTCTTTCTTAGCTATTCCAAAGCTACTTCTATACTTACAGCATATGTTTATCTTTTATTTGATCCTTAAAATAAAATTGTCCTGTTTCTTGACTTGAAGGGTAGTAGTATTCAACTTGTAATGCGTGTTATGTGTTTTCATTTGACTATTTTTAATATATAGTATTACATCACTTATAATTAGTGATGACAAGTGTTAGTGATTGCCGGGGACCAGCCCCGGCTGAACCAGGGTATTCGAAGGAGAGACGGCGTAGGCGAAGATCAGGAAACAATTGCTTAATTAAACGTTAATTAAGGATATAAAGAGTAATAGAATGAGGATAGCTCAGTAGGAAAATTCAGTGGAGAAAAGAGGCTGAGATAAGGATAGCTCAGTGAGGAAATTCAGTGTAGAAAAGAGGCTGAATAATTCAGCCAGAAGGTAAGAGAAAGAACGACATGGTGAGACCAAGTTTCGGTGAACAAGGCCCGCACTTTATTTTCCAAAGTAGTTTTTATACCTTAAGTTATGCATAGAGGATAATGGGGAAGGGGTAGAGTCAGGCAGCAAGCCAGGCTTTCTTCCTGCAAACTTATCATATGCAAAAGCTTAGGTGATTTGCATCATCTTCTGGCCCAGAGGCCTGTTAACATTTTAAGACCTTTTCTTCAGAAAACTTATTTTTCTCTAAAGGTGATTGGTCAGAGCCACCCTCCAAAAGCATTAGATAAAGTTGCATTCCTACAGCGCAAAGGTGTGGTGGGCTATAACAAGAAAAAGAATTAACTCAAGGGTCCCAGGTTACAAACATTAAAGCTACTATTTACACCAATTATATTAATCAATACACTGCCAGGGACACAGCAGGTAAGGGATATGGAAACTTAGCAGCAAACATTGGCCCAACAAGTGAAAATCCCTTCACCAATACAATTTCTAATCAATCTTTTAACTACTCAAAAGAATCTGTGTTTAGACAGTTTAGAACATCTCCTGCCTCTCACAGTTGGGAGGCTCTGAACAATCACATGTGGCCGGAAAACCTATTCAGGCAGGCTAGAGGATTTCCAAAGGAGTTTGTAGGTTAAACACTGTCACACCCAGGAATTATTAACTGGAGCTGTAAGCTAACTTTTTTCAGAGAGGTAGTGGGGGACAGCCCCCCGTAAAGTCAGAGGTGTAGGTGAAAGCACAAAGCAGAAAGTAGGCAGACTCTGGTTTTGGGGGTAGATTGCTCGAGAATTTCCAGGGAGACTCCTGAGGCTTGATCCCGCCTTTGCGTATGCCAAGCCTCCTTCCTCATGACCTTTGTCATGGGTGGAGTTCCTCACGCTGGCTACCGGCAGTGATAGAATTCCAGTTGAGCTATTCCAGATCCTGAAAAGTGCTGCACTCAATATGCAATATGCACTCAATATGCAATATGCCGGCTCCCGGCAAGTGATGACAGAATTACTTTCTCAAAGTATATGATTGCATATCATAGATAATTCCTAAATCTTTGAGTCTCTCTGCACATGAATTGACTCAGTTCAACTCAAAACTTTACACATGAAATTACACACTCATGAAGTCATGCATGGAGTCAATTTTTCTGTCACAAATAATTTGCTTCAAGAAAGCTCTCTTATTTTCAGTAAATTTTAAAAATTTCACTCAAACCTTGTAATGTATTATTTCAACACTAATCATGGTGATCAGTCATCCCACAAGATATCAAATGCAGTGACAACTTGATACAAAAAAATGATTATGTTGACAGCTATAAATAACATAAGCACAGTCTCTCCAGTTATGGAAAAGTTTAAAATTCATGTTTGCTAAGATTAGTGTTAGAATTATACATTGGATAGATCCTTCTTCTGCAATTTTTTTGGACATGTTCACAATGTGTGAAAATGTTCAATTTTATGGACTTGTATATTATTCACAGATGCAAAAAGTCAGCCCACAGACTTCATATACAACTCTATATTCAACAAGTGAGTTTAATTATCATATTGCATTCACAATTGCCAAACAAAGACAAAATGCAACAGAACTCGGATGGCTGTGCTCATTTAAAACACCAGTTATTAACTTGATCTGTGAGCGCAAACCCACTACTTTCAGTAAGGCAGACCAACGCTTTATAATTTTCAAGCGCAGCTCTCCTGCAACCAATATATAAGCCCTGTGCTGATCCTTTAATTCTCTATTATGATTAGACTGCACAATATAGAACCTTGTATGTGGGAAATCAGCAAAGGTTAAATAAAACCTTTAAAAAAATACAAAAAAAGATTGTATCCTTTTTTCAAAAATTATTTTTAAACAGTGCTATATTTGAGGATAGTGTACTGATGGGCGATATGGCAGGAGAGAATTAAACAATATATGATTGTTCACGTTAGCTCTACCCTTCTATGAGTAGTTGCTGACTGCCTGACTGCCGTGTAAGATTGAAACTTCAATACAGCATGAGATCTCTGCTGAATATTCAGGAAATCCCATGTAAAAGCCCTTCCATTCCACAATTTGAGTTTTATTCTTTTATCTTGAACTCTTTTGGTTTTGAATGTATGGGAGATCTTAATATAGAAGTTGGCCCCAGCTCTCCTATTGGTCTCATATTTATTTCTTTCAATCTTATATTTTGCTTTTCTTCAGGGCTGCATCTTTCAGATCTTCTATTTGGAAGGAGAATTCCAAAGATATAAGCCTTCTGGATAAAATATCTGCCATTCTCTTTTTTCCCCTTTTTCTCTTCCTCTGGGATGTGGCATGTTTCACTAAATAGCACTAAGCGACCTGCATTCAATAACCACAGAATTCCTTTACAGTTTACTGTATCTATATTTGGTTTCATTAGTAAGCAGATTGTATAAGATGCAGTCTTAATTCTCACTTAACACAGTGTACTTTTCCTAGGAACTCCCAAAATGCTTACCAGGGTTTATATTCTTCTTGTCTTTACTACTGAATATTTTCTTTATTCATTGTAGGTATATATTTATATTTCAAGTGTGTGTATATATATATATATGTATAACCACTGTTGCACACTTTCTGGTTGAAAATTTGACAAACTATATCAAATTTTAAAATGCAGTTACCACTTTACCTACAAATCCTATTTCTAGAAATGTAAACAAATGCACCTATCAATTTATAAAGATATTGATGGTAGTAGTGCTGTTAAAAAAAGTAAACCAACTTTTATAACAACTAACATGCCCACCAGTATGTTTCTTTTTTTGAATTAATTTATGCAATATAATTGGAGGATAATTACTTCACAATATTGTGATGGTTTTTGCCATACATCAACATGAATTGGCCACAGGTATACATGTACCCCCGCATCCTGAACCCTCCTCCCACCTCCCTCCCCACACTGTCCCTCTGGGTTGTCCCAGAGCACCAGCTTTGAGTGCCCCGCTTCATGCATCAAACTTGCACAGTAAGTTTCTGATTATATACACTGTGACATAAACTTTACTGGAATCGTACTGTATTAATATAATCACTGTATTCACCTAAAAAGAAAGATATAACAAGGTGTATCAGGCACAAAATTATCACTAAGAAGTACACCCAAGCACATATAAAGTTTAGAAAGATTCCAAGTAATATGCAAATAACATCATGTGTGTGTGTACAACAACAGAGAGAATCAGAGGGAAAGGAGAGATGGTAATGGTGAGTTTGCAGTGGGGGAAGGAAGCTTCCACTCTTTCTGTTTTTATTTTGTTGACTTTGCTGGTTCAGTTTGCATTTTCTAACCTTGTCAGTAAATCACATTTATGCATGCATTTTTGTGTTTAATGACAACCAGACTTATCCAGACAATAACATAATGTGACATTTTTTCTTTTATTGTTTCTCTATATTAGAAAATTATAACTGTGGTTTTTAAGAGCTTATGTCAATTACAAGTCTGCAAACTACACAAAGAATCTGTTTCACAGCTTATTTAGTGGTATTTGGAAGCCAAAACTCAACACTTGTCCACATAAAAAATATTATAAGTGCAGTTTCCCAGCAGATCATGAAACATGCTCTGTCCATAATTAACTGAATGAATATATTGGTTTGCTTTTGAGTTTACCTATCCCTTATGAGACTTTATAAGCTTATGAGACTTTTCTCATCTTCCTTCCAGTTCTCTTTATTTTTCTTTGGTGTCCCATGTTAAATAAGGGATTTTGAGAGCTTGTCTGAAGGCTTCTAATGTTTTAACTCTGGAAATTTTGGTGATGAGACACTGGGAACTGGAGCAATCTTTGGTGATGGGGCAGGTGCTTGAACCCTTGCCTGGGAGCAGGTGCTGAGACCCTACACTTAAAGACACGGAGAAACGAAGAACATGAAGAAGCCATTGGAATGCACATTAATGCAACGACAGCAGGGTAAGAGCCAGGTTATGACTATGGAAGTCTGGTACAATGGAAGAGACATGATGAGTAGAGTTTGGAAAGGGATTTATATTCAAGTCGATTTGGCCTCAGCATTATTGATAGTAAACAGTGACTCATGAATGAATATTTTCCACCAGGGCTTATTGAACAAAGAATATTGGCAGTCTGGGTTAAATGATTATGGCTTGGAAGTTAGAGATGGGAAGCTGCTCCAGATGAATTTAAAGGGAATTCCCTGGTGATCCAGTGGTTAGGACTCCTTGCTTCCACTGCAGAGGGTATGTGTTCAACCCCTGGTTGGGAAACTAAGATCTCAGATGTGCATAGCATGGCCAAAAAAAAAAAAGACAACAAATTTTGTGCTTAGTGTTTGCTCAGTCGTGTCTGACTCATTGTGGCCCCATGGACTGTAGCCAGCCAGGCTTCTCTGTCCATGGGATTCTCCAGGCAAGAATATGGGAGTGGGTTGCCACTTCCTACTCATGAGGATCTTCCTGACCCAGGGTTTGAACCCATGACTCTTGCGTCTCTTGCACTGACAAGAAGATCCTTTACCACTAGCACCATCTGGAAAGCCCCTATGAATTTTGGGGGGACACAAACATTCAGTCATATCAAGAAGTGTGGGTCCCTCTGGATAGTTATGTGCCTTCTTTCTCTACCTAGACTATTAGCTTTGCCCATTATTCCTACTGCTTAAAGGGAATATTTGTATTAATTTCTGTGATTGCCATTGAAGCTCTACACCTCATTTTTTGTTTACCTATAATGTATGGATAATAACAGTAGGTTATAGAGTTCTTATGAAGTTTAAATAAGTGAATATTCATAAATCACTTCAAGCAATACCTGGAACATAATAAGCACTACTTAAACATTTATTACATTAACACTGATAAACAGATCTACCACCTCTAGGCACTTTGTCTCCCAGTTCTTCTTGGCAGGAGCATCATTGCTGCTCACTTGGAGCTTTCTGGTCTCAGCAGGTATCAGCATTGCTTAATACTATTTGGAATTCATGAGTTTTCTCTGACTCCTCAGTTCAGTTCAGTTCAGTCACTTAGTTGTGTCTGACTCTGCGACCCCATGGACTGCAGCACATCCAGCTTCCCTGTGCATCACCAACTTCCAGAGCTTGCTCAAACTCACGTCCATCGAGTCAGTGATGCCATCCAACCATCTCATCCTCTGTCGTCCCCTTCTCCTCCTGCCTTCAATCTTTCAAAGCATCAGTGTCTCTTCCAGTGAGTCAGTTCTTCACATCAGATGGCCAAAATATTGGAGCTTCAGCTTCAGCATCAGTCCTTCAACTGAATCTTCAGGACTGATTCCCTTTAGGATGGACTGGTTGGATCTCCTTGCAGTCCAAGGGACTCTCAAGAGTCTTTTCCAACAGCGCAGTTCAAAAACATCAATTCTTCGGCACTCAGCTTTCTTTATAATCCAACTCTCACATCCATACATGACTACTGGAAAAACCATAGCTTTGACTAAATGGACCTTTGTTGGCAAAGTAATGTCTCTGCTCTTTAATATGCTGTCTAGGTTCGTCATGGCTTTTCTTACAAGGAGCGAGCGGCTTTTGATTCCAGGGCTGCAATCACCATCTGCAGTGACTGCTACTTTCACAAAAAGTATAGTTTGAGTTTTGCCCTACTCTTATTTTCTGTTTTCATTCCTGGGGGGAAAATGTGGAAACGTTCAGAATGTGCAGCCATATTCCTATAAAAAATTTACTGATGCTGTTGGAATCATTTTTACTATTTACTTAGGACTGAAGTCCTATGTTAGCCTGATGTGGAGATGGAATGTCTTATCTTTGTTTTTGCTTTATTTTCCCGTGCATTATAAGATCCAATGAGAGGAGCTGGCTGAATCTCCCTTGAATAAATATTAAAGTTAAATATGAGAAAGAATTAAAGATTTTTTTTTCAAACCTTAGACAAAGTAAATAAATCAGTTCTCTTACAAATACCCATTTGCCGTGGCCTTGGCATTTCTATCAACATACCTGAATACCATGTTTGTCCTCCGAAGCAAAATTTTAATCACAGACTTGGAATTCCTGTGGACATATAAAAGCTAACCCAGTGGTCTAAAATAAAATAATGCAAGTCATTTTATTTATTTGATTAAAATGACTGTTTTTCTGATATGAGAGTAAAAAATAATTTCTTTAATACCCAGGTAACATAATGCCATTTTCTTCAAAGTTTATTTTAGCAGCCCAGCAGGGACACAGCAGAAAACAGTGTGAAAACTGACAGAAGCACATTAGGTTCATTTACACACACCCACACACTGGAAGTGCAAAAATTATAAATTTGCAAAATTACAAAAAAAAAAGGGTGTGATATCAAGAAGAAAACAACAAGCATTTGGAAAAGAAATAAATAACAGAACTTCTCCTACAAAACTTAATTTTCTTGTGATTCTAACAAGGACTTATAGTTTTCAGGGATTTTTGTTATGTGAAGCAGAGAAGGACGGAGGCTTTTTTCCCCCCACCTCTGATGTCAGAAAGAAAAAGAAAAAGGCCAAAAGAAAAGACCAGAGAAATAAAACCAGAAAGACCCGTTAGTACTTGGGAGCATCTCAAAATTTCCCCTGAATCCAAATGAATGATTAGGCAGTAAGAAGCCCAAATGTCAACTTAATTGCTGAAAGCCTGGGTTTAAAGACAGTTTGGGCTCAGATGGTAAAGAATCTGCCTGCAATGCAGAGAGACCTGGGATTGATCCCTGGGTTGGGAAGATCCCCTGGAGAAAGGAATAGCAATTAGAAAGAAAGGAATACTTTCCAGTATTCTTGCATGGAAAATCCTAGCTCCCTGCTGGGGAGCAGTATAGTGGGCTACAGTCCATGGGGTCGCAAAGAGTTGGACATGACTGAGCAACTTTCATTTTCACGTTACCCTGTAGCTAATACTCCCTAAGAGCTCACCCCAAGGAGATTTTGAGTTTACAGACATGCTTACCCACGTCACCGCCTACCTAATTAAGAAGTACAAAGAAGAAAAAAAATCATCAAACCCTGATCAAACCAGTCAATCCTAGAGGAAATCAAGCCTGAATATTCATTGGAAGGACTGATGCTGAAACTGAAGCTCCAATACTCTTGCCACCTGATGAGAAGAGTTGACTCATTGGAAAAGACCCTGATGCTGGCAAAGATTGAGGACAGGAGGAGTAGGGGGCAACAGAGAATGAGATGGTTGGACAGCATTACCAATTCAATGGACTTGAGTTTGAACAAACTCTGGGAGATAGTGAGGGACAGGGAGGCCTGGCGTGCTGCAGTCTATGGGGTCTCAAAGAGTCAGACACCTCTTAGCGACTAAACAACAACAGCAACATGTTTATAACTTTTGATAGCTTCAGTTCACTTAAGTGAAGTGAAGTCTCTCAGTCGTGTCTGACTCTTTGCGATCCCATGGACAGTAGCCTGCACAAGGTTCCTCCATCCATGGGATTTTCTAGGCAAGAATACTGCAGTGGGTTGCCATTTCCTTCTCCAAGGAATCTTCCCGACCCAGGGATCGAACCCAGGTCTCCCGCATTGTAGACAGACACTTTACCGTCTGAGTCACCAGGGAAGTCCCCCTTAAATCAGTTCATTTAAGCAGGCAACTGGTACTAAGCCATATTGCTCAGCAACCAATATGTTGCTCGGTTCCTTGGGGACAGAAAATCCAGATACAGGGAAGTGTCCTTACTTACAGAAACCACTGGAACAGGAAGGAGGCACAAACATGTTTCTTTCTTTTTTTAAATTAGTCTGAAGGATGGGTTTGTGGGGAGAAATGAAGACCACCCCACAGAGAACACAGTCTGTTTGTTCAGAACTTGCACTAGGAAGGGAGTCAGCCACAGCTGCTTGTGCTTGACAAAGACACAAAAGCAAGCAGGAGAGTGGAAAAGTCTTACAGTGGGGAAAAAAAAGTAAGCTTTAGGTGTTCTCTGACTGGATGTTGTTCAAACGGAGACGTTAGAGGCAGGCAAACTAGAAGCAGTGCAGTTTATGTGGTTGGTTTGAGGAGAACCATTGGCTTTTCCAGTTTGTCCTGAGTTGGAAGGAGGGTAAAAAAATTGTGCTGCTGCTGCTGCTGCTGCTGCTAAGTCACTTCAGTTGTGTCCGACTCTGTGCGACCCCAGAGACGGCAGCCCACCAGGCTCCCCTGTCCCTGGGATTCTCCAGGCAAGAACACTGGAGTGGGTTGCCATTTCCTTCTCCAATGCATGAAAGTGAAAAGAGAAAGTGAAGTCGCTCAGTGGTGTCTGACTCTTAGCGACCCCACGGACTGCAGCCAACCAGGCTCCTCCATCCATGGGATTTTCCAGGCAAGAGTACTGGAGTGGGGTGCCATTGCCTTCTCCGAAAAATCGTGCTAGGTTAGGTAAATGTTTGTTTAAGAATACATGATTGGCATATTGATCTTAGGGAAAGATTTTGCCTGGACACACTAGAATCTCTATTATTAAGTCAAATTTTGGAATAGCACTTAGGATGCGTGTTTAATTACAGCATTTAGTAGGCTCTATCTAAGTTGTATACTATCTTTTGATCTTTTCCTTTATCACCCCTTCTCAACAAACTCAAGGTAATAAAAGAGGTCATCAATATTCTGGTCTCCACCTCGGAATCTCCTATCAGTGTTTCAAACCATGTTCTTATTCAATTGTAGGTCTACTCATCTACCTTCCCAGTGTATGAGTGATTCTGTTTTTTATACATAATCTGGTTTAGACTTGCCCAGTTTCAACCCTAGTGGAGATGCCCTCCAAGGGGAGATTCTACATTGGGCTTTCTTAGGTCCAGCTCCAGACCAGATCCCTTCCCTGACTCCCCTCTGGAGCCCACCACAGCAAGTGGCTCAAATACCAATAAAGTAAAATTTCAGAGAAAGACTGACTCTAATGCATGAAGGGAAACACAGTCATACAAATTGAAGACCCTACTGCTGAAGTTATTGCCCCTAAAATTCCTCAATCATAATTGGTCCTAAAGGCTAATTCCCTATAATAAGGGTAAAAACCCATAATCCATACCAAATGTGATACAGCTGGAGGAGCTTTGTCTAAATAACTGCTTTTGATACTGGACTTGAAGGAAGTAGGTGGACTAACACGTATGGAAGGATAGAACAGGGACTTCTCCAGCAAGCATATCTCTTTAGAGCAGATGCAATTGCCTTCTGCACTGGGGCTCCAGAGAGTGCTGTAAATAAAAGGATATTCGCACAGGAGCTACTTGGAGAAAAACAGGAGAGGGAGATTCACTCAAGCAAAGTATTCTCAAATAAACTTCAGGTTTTGCCTGAGCACAATGAATAATTCTGTGATTTTTCACAAATTAATTAACCTCTTTTCCATTCTATTTTCTTATCTATGAAATGAGTATAGGACTCTCAACTTCCTATTGTCATGGAATGTCATGTTAAACATCTTGTGTAAAAAATGCTTCTGTTTTCTTTCTACTTAAGGCTAACCCTGCTGGGGTTTTGTATTCTATAAGTATAATAATAAAGAAAGCTTGAATGGCAGTACAGTTTATGAGACTTGTCAAGATCTTTTTTTTTTTTTTTCCTCCTACCACTGTTTGAAGGGTAGCATTCATTGTTTTATAAGAAGAAGGGAAAAAAAGCCAATTCAAGGAGCCCACATATTACTGGGACTTCATACTTTCATTAGTCATATTAAACCAATACCCCCTAAGGATATAACCACAGTGCAGTAAAAGAAAAACGAAAAACCAAGATCAGGATCCATGAGTTACAACGGTGGCTGATTCATGATCAACCAATCCCATTTGCTTTTTTGAGACAGTTGCTAATTCTCTTTAAGACTCACCTTTCCAATACTCAAAAAGTGAGTATCAAGAGACCTCTGTCAGAGTTTTACGATTATCAAATAGCAAAGTTATTTTAAATGCATTGGAAAGGGAAACATAATGAAATGTCTCAGGCAACAGCTAGTTTCCATTCCCTGTTGACTGAAGTCCCTCCTCAGCTACTAATACAATTTATCCATTAAAGTATTTTTACATAAAATTTCATACAATATGAAGCAGAAAACTAAGGCAATACATCTCTTAGATTGTATCTGGGCATGTGGACCATGAGGACTCTGTGCTGTTTGTTCTAGTGAGATTATTAGTTGAGGTCACTACCTGTTGGGGATGGTGGGGTTTCCCCACACCTCCAGAGAAGTTCTCAGACATCTGCTGCGTGTCCTACAACTTAGTTCAGTTCCGACACTGTCTGCCTAGAGATAGGATCAGGGTCCCCGCAGGTTGAGGGCTCAGTCTCACAAAACAGATCCTAACACACTTGTGATATCAATTGCAAGTCCAGGTTCTTACCTGTACTTCTGACCAGCTGGCAGAATCAAATATGTTGATGATACAGCTCAGAAATTTGACTTTTAAAAAATGCAAACATTTTCCTTTTATAATGTAATGTTCTGTGCTGAGTTGACAAATATATGTCTTGTAAGTACAATTGTTTCACCTAAAGAGTTTGGTGATATTTTGACCTTGATGTACACTGTATCCAACTCCTGGCTCAGTTTCCTTAGATAATTACAAGGCATTTATTTCACCTAGAATATGGTGTGTGTGTGTGTGTGTGTGTGTGTGTGTGTGTTTGGTTTGTTTTTTTAGAGAACTGCTTAGTTAGTATATTTTGTCCGATAATTTAAAAGCATTTATTTCACCTAGAATATGGTGTGTGTGTGTGTGTGTGTGTGTGTGTGTGTGTGTTGGTTTGTTTGTTTTGATAGAGAACTGCTTAGTATATTTTGTCCGAGATCTATTGTTGGAGGAAATATCTGAGATGCACAGTAGAGCCTTTTCATGCTTCTTTGATATTAATGGAGGCAGACTGACTCTTGAAGTGTAGCATAAAATATGATAAAAATCAACTACCCACATCACTGATTTTTCTGGAAAATATTATCATAGAAGTAATATATTATACTCTGAAGATTTCATATGGCATCACAAGAAATGTTTTGCAGCCTAAACAGGTACAGACACCTCACTATTATTTGCTACAGAATGTATCCAGATTGAGAAGAAAGTTATTTATTAACATGCTTGCATGATCGAAACAAAAATTCTTTCTGAAAGATACAAAAACAATTCAGCTTGACACTCTCCTAAGGTATATGTTAAAGACCCAAAGAAGGACAGGATACAATTACTTAATATAGTAAAACATATTCTAGTCAGATTTATTTTTCTAACTTATCTTCCTTATGTCACTCTGCATTTTTTTTAACTTTATTCCTCTATCATACAATTACTCTCTGTTAAACTCTGAAAATCCTATTTATTTGAAGACTCATTTTTTCTGAACACTAGTTTACTTTATCCTAATATCCTTCTAAGTTTCTCATTTTAAATTATGTTACATCTTTATGAAAAATGTATTGCATTTCAAACTGCCAGATCCTTTGATCACCTGGATTTTTAAAAAATCAAATCTCTTTTCTGTGCAAATCCTTAGGACTGTCTTGTTCGTCACCTTGTCATGAAAATAATATTCTCTGCCTTCAAAAACTTAAGTAACTCTGCAAAGTACATTATAAATAGCAGTGGATCAGTAATGCAAGTTCTCTTTTCAATTATTTATTTATTAAACTGACTTTTCAGGAATATCTTTACCTTTCAAAAAGATTATAACAATACACAGTGATGTGGAAGACTTCTTTCTTTAAGCTGATAATTGTCTTGCCTGGGTAACCATAGATACAGATATTTCATTGAGTTTGACTTGTTTCCTGTCAACATGTGAGTTTATAAACATGTGCATTAAATAGTCTTTTCCACTTGCTGATGCAGTCAGCAAAAGTTATCCTCAGCCTGAGAAACTGGAAGTGTCCATGCGGTCCTAAGGGACGGGCTTCCTCCAGAGTCACTTATGTGAAGCCAAGACTGGAGTTTCAGCATCCCCACAGTCTGATCATTATGTTTTATTTCCAGATAGTTTTCTTTCTTCAATACGGTACACCAGAAGATGAAAGAGGGAGGCTAGATGAAATACGTAGAAATCAGATAAAAATTGACTCTCCTTTGACCAAATAAGCAACTCCATATTAAAATGCTTTCATTTCAACATAATTTATATCCCTGTGTCAGATATTACCTTTCTCTTTTCACTGTTTTCTGTTTTTATGGGGTACATATCATCATTGTCATTGTTTAGTTGCTCAGTCAGTTCAGTTGTTCAGTCGTCTCAGTCGTGTCCAATTCTTTTGCCACCCCCGGACTGTAGCCCACCAGCCTCCTCTGTCCATGGGATTTCCCAGGCAAGAATACTGGACTGGGTTGCCATTTCCTCCTCCAGAGGATCTTCCCAACCTAGGGACTGAACCCATGTCCTCTTGGCAGGAGGATTCTTTACCACTGAGCTACCTGGAAAGCCTGCATATCATCATAGCTAGAGTTAAATAGAGACTGATTTTCAAAAGCAGGATCTAAAGCTAATTTATTTAAGTGTGTGGTAGTAAATGTAAGTATTTAGCCATAAATTTGACCCTAAGGTTGGCCAGGGTTATTAGAAAAAGTAGGAAATTTTAAAAAAATGGGGGGAAACAAGAAAGGAGATATAAACCACAAATTCCAAATTATGAGTGAATGTTACCAAAAGCTAGGTAGAATCTGGCAGAAGCAATGATGGGAAGCAGCCACTGGAGTGACAAGGAAGAAAGGGAATTACAGAAATTTTTCAGGCATAGCAGTGCTCAATAATTGTCATCAAATTTGTACCGCTACCAGGAAGAAAATGAACTGAGAAGGAACAGAAGTCCTGGCATTTAGGTGACAAATCTAAAAGATTATCACACATTTGTTTCTGTTCAGGCACTAAGTTGTGTGCAACTCTTTGTGACCCTATGGACTACAGCACACCAGGCTTCCTTATTCTTCCCGTTCTCCCAGAGTTTGCTCAAATTCATGTCCACTGAGTCAGTGATGCTATCCAACCATCTTATCCACTGTTGCACCTTTCTCCTTCTGCCATCAATCTTTCCCAGCATCAGTGTCTTTTCTGATAAGTCAGCTCTTCACATCAGGTAGCCAAAATATTGGTGCTTCAGCTTCAGCATCAGTCCTTCGAAAGAATCTTCAGGGCTGATTTCCTTTAGGATTGACTGGCTTGATCTTGCAGTCCAAGGGACTCTCAAGAGTCTTCTCCAGCACCACAATTCAAAAGCATCCATTTTTCAAAGCTCATCAAACATTTGAACACCTTCAAGAAACAGGTTAATTGGGTCATTCATCTTGATGGCTGCACCTGAAAAGAAATGAACAGAGCTCGTGGGTGGTAGAAGACATTCCTCAGGAGCAGGATAGATTCTGAAAGGGAGATGTAGAGGGCTCTGCATACCCGTGTTAAGGGAACAGGAGGAAAGCTTTGAGTGAGAGGCATGGAAAGCCAAGCTGGCTCACTTCCACCAGAAACCTCCTGAAAATGAGCACATCCAGGAAAACTACACTCACTCAGAGACAGACTCTTGCACTGTGATCTTTCTTATTTTCTTGGAGCCCTAATCCCCCTGTTTTGTGCCACTGCCTTATGATACACCATTTCCTCATGTAGCTTGCCATTGCTATTCTTTGTTTTAAATAATTGTATTTCTGTATTCATTTTTGGCTGTGCTGGGTCTTTGTTGCTGAGCAGACTTTTCTCTACTTGCAGTGAATGGGGCTACTCTCAGGTTGCGGCATGCAAGCTTCTCACCACAGCGGCTTCTCTTGTTATGGAACATGGGCGATAGGGTGTGTGGGCTTCAGTGTTTGCAGCTCCTGGGCTCTAGAGTTCTGGCTCAATAGTTGTGGTACACGGGCTTAGTTGCTCTGCAACATGTGGGATTGTCCCAGATCAGGGATGGAACTGGTTTTTCCTGCATTGGCAAGCAAATTCTTTACCACTGAACCACCAGGGAAGCCCTGCAATTATTATTCTTGATGGAATCCTTAGTTCATTTTTTTTTTCCTACGTAGGAGTTGTATTGTGAGAAGTCCTAAAGGAACAGTTCTGTCCTCACTAGCTTCCTGCAGGGGGCTACCCAGTCTGGAACCAGTTTCTACACGAGTTTCTCAAATTGAAATTCCCACGCCTCAGTTGGCAGGTACCATGCTTGTGCTTAGTACTCCCTTCGGTTCTTCTAATGGGAATTCTTTTTTTTCCATTTATTATTAGTAGTAGTTTAGTCATGAAGTCATGTCTGACTCTTGCGACCCGATGGACTGTAGCCCGCCAGGCTCCTCCGCCCACGGGATTCTCCAGGCAAGAATACCAGAGTGGGCTGCCATTTCCTTCTCCATTTAGAGCCCTTGACAGAGAAAGTCTCCTTTATCACATCACTGGATCAGTGGGCAGAGTTGTTTTCATCCTCTGCCAAGAAATGGCCAGTTCTTTCAAAACCCAGTCTGCTTGCCTATTCAGTCACTCAGTCATGTCCAGCTCTTTGCAGCCCCATGGACTGAAGCCTGCCAGGTCCCCTGGCCCATGAGATTTCCCAGGCAAGAACGCTGGATTGGGGTGCCATTTCCTCCTCCAGGCCAGTCTCCATGAGTTGGTCCCAAATCTATCTTGTTGCCTTATACTGGTTGAAAGCCACAGTTTCTGTCCCTATGTGGCATTGAAATTTCATTCTTCTACAGACTAGGATGCAAATCTTAGTCTTATAAATTACCCCAGCTTCAGCATTTACATTTAATGCTCAAGGCCTAAATCCACTCTATTTCTGACATTTAATACCTTCCTCCGCCCACACATTTTATTTCATACCATTAATCTCAGCTATATTTAAATAATGGTATTTTATACACATTTTTATAGGATTATATCAGGAGAATGATTCAGATTAGCTTGGTCAATAAAATTCAAATATATTTTTGAAAGTTAGAATCAGAAAGAAAGTTTGTATTTCCTTGTTAATTTTCTGTTTAGTTGATCTATCCATAGGTGTGAGTGGGGTATTAAAGTCTCCCACTATTATTGTGTTATTGTTAATTTCTCCTTTCATACTTGTTAGCATTTGTCTTACGTACTGTGGTGCTCCCGTGTTGGGTGCATATATATTTATAATTGTTATATCTTCTTCTTGGATTGATCCTTTGATCATTATGTAGTTACCTTCTTTGTCTCTTTTCACAGCCTTTGTTTTAAAGTCTATTTTATCTGATATGAGTATTGCTACTCCTGCTTTCTTTTGGTCCCTATTTGCATGGAAAATCTTTTTCCAGCCCTTCACTTTCAGTCTGTATGTGTCCCCTGTTTTGAGGTGGGTCTCTTGTAGACAACATATGTAGGGGTCTTGTTTTTGTATCCATTCAGCCAGTCTTTGTCTTTTGGTTGGGGCATTCAACCCATTTACATTTAAGGTAATTACTGATAAGTATGATCCTGTTGCCATTTACTTTATTGTTTTGGGTTCAAGTTTATGCACTGTTTTTGTGTTTCCTGTCTAGAGAATATCCTTTAGTATTTGTTGGAGAGCTGGTTTGGTGGTGCAGAATTCTCTCAGCTTTTCCTTGTCTGAAAAATTTTTGATTTCTCCGTCATACTTGAATGAGATCCTTGCTGGGTACCATAATCTGGGCTGTAGGTTATTTTCTTTCATCATTTTAAGTATGTCTTGCCATTCTCTCCTGGCTTGAAGAGTTTCTATTGAAAGATCAGCTGTTATCCTTATGGGAATTCCCTTGTGTGTTATTTGTTGTTTTTCCCTTGCTGCTTTTAATATTTGTTCTTTGTGTTTGATCTTTGTTAATTTGATTAATATGTGTCTTGGGGTGTTTCTCCTTGGGTTTATCCTGTTTGGGACTCTCTGGGTTTCTTGGACTTGGGTGATTATTTCCTTCCCCATTTTAGGGAAGTTTTCCACTATTATCTCCTCAAGTATTTTCTCATGGTCTTTCTTTTTGTCTTCTTCTTCTGGAACCCCTATTATTTGAATGTTGTAGTGTTTAATATTGTCCTGGAGGTCTCTGAGATTGTCCTCATTTCTTTTAATTCGTTTTTCTTTTATCCTCTCTGATTGATTTATTTCTACCATTCTATCTTCTAATTCATTAATCCTATCTTCTGCCTCTGTTATTCTACTATTTGTTGCCTCCAGAGTGTTTTTAATTTCATTTATTGCATTATTCATTATATATTGACTCTTTTTTATTTCTTCTAGGTCCTTGTTAAACCTTTCTTGCATCTTCTCAATCCTTGTCTCCAGGCTATTTATCTGTGATTCCATTTTAGTCTCAAGATTTTGGATCAATTTCACTATCATTATTTGGAATTCTTTATCAGGTAGATTCCCTATCTCTTCCTCTTTTGTTTGGTTTGGTGGGCATTTATCCTGTTCCTTTATCTGCTGAGTATTCCTCTGTCTCTTCATCTTCTTTAAATTGCTGAGTTTGGGGTGCCCTTTATGTATTCTGGCAGTTTGTGGAGTTCTCTTTATTGTGGCGTTTCCTCACTGTGTGTGGGTTTGTACAGGTGGCTTGTCAAGGTTTCCTGGTTAGGGAAGCTTGTGTCGGTGTTCTGGTGGGTGGAGCTGTATTTCTTCTCTCTCCTTTCGAAGAACTGGGTTGCTTTTCTGGGTGCCTGATGTCCTCTGCCGGCATTCAGAAGTCATTTTGTGGAATTTACTCGACGTTTAAATGCTCTTTTGATGAATTTGTGGGGGAGAAAGTGTTCTCCCCGTCCTACTCCTCCGCCATCTTGGCTCCTCCCCCCATCCTGGGCCATAAATCTAGCCTTGGTAAATTCAAAAAAATAGAAATCATCCCAAGCATTTTTTCTGACCACAATGCAGTAAGATTAGATCTCAATTACAGGAGAAAAACTATTAAAAATTCCAACATATGGAGGCTGAACAACACGCTGCTGAATAACCAACAAATCACAGAAGAAATCAAAAAAGAAATAAAAATTTGCATAGAAACGAATGAAAATGAAAACACAACAACCCAAAACCTGTGGGACACAGTAAAAGCAGTCCTAAGGGGAAAGTTCATAGCAATACAGGCACACCTCAAGAAACAAGAAAAAAGTCAAATAAATAACCTAACTCTACACCTAAAGCAACTAGAAAAGGAAGAAATGAAGAACCCCAGGGTTAGTAGAAGGAAAGAAATCTTAAAAATTAGAGCAGAAATAAATGCAAAAGAAACAAAAGACACCATAGCAAAAATCAACAAAACCAAAAGCTGGTTCTTTGAAAGGATAAATAAAATTGACAAACCATTAGCCAGACTCATCAAGAAACAAAGGGAGAAAAATCAAATCAACAAAATTAGAAACGAAAATGGAGAGATCACAACAGACAACACAGAAATACAAAGGATCATAAGAGACTACTATCAACAATTATATGCCAATAAAATGGACAATGTGGAAGAAATGGACAAACTCTTAGAAAAGTACAACTTTCCAAAACTCGACCAGGAAGAAATAGAAAATCTTAACAGACCCATCACAAGCATGGAAATTGAAACTGTAATAAAAAATCTTCCAGCAAACAAAAGCCCCGGTCCAGACGGCTTCACAGCTGAATTCTACCAAAAATTTAGAGAAGAGCTGACACCTATCCTGCTCAAACTCCTCCAAAAAATTGCAGAGGAAGGTAAACTTCCAAACTCATTCTATGAGGCCACCATCACCCTAATACCAAAACCTGACAAAGATGCCACAAAAAAAGAAAACTACAGGCCAATATCACTGATGAACATAGACTTAAAAATCCTTAACAAAATTCTAGCAATCAGAATCCAACAACACATTAAAAAGATCATACACCATGATCAAGTGGGCTTTATCCCAGGGATGCAAGGATTCTTCAATATCCGCAAGTCAATCAATGTAATACACCACATTAACAAATTGAAAAATAAAAACCATATGATTATCTCAATAGATGCAGAGAAAGCCTTTGACAAAATTCAACATCCATTTATGATAAAAACTCTTCAGAAAGCAGGAATAGAAGGAACATACCTCAACATAATAAAAGCTATATATGACAAACCCACAGCAAACGTTATCCTCAATGGTGAAAAATTGAAAGCATTTCCTCTAAAGTCAGGAACAAGACAAGGGTGCCCACTTTCACCATTACTATTCAACATAGTTTTGGAAGTTTTGGCCACAGCAATCAGAGCAGAAAAAGAAATAAAAGGAATCCAAATTGGAAAAGAAGAAGTAAAACTCTCACTATTTGCAGATGACATGATCCTCTGCATAGAAAACCCTAAAGATTCCACCAGGAAATTACTAGAAATAATCAATGAATATAGTAAAGTTGCAGGATATAAAATCAACACATAGAAATCCCTTGCATTCCTATTCACTAATAATGAGAAAACAGAGAGAGAAATTAAGGAAACAATTCCATTCACCATTGCAACAGAAAGAATAAAATACTTAGGAATATATCTACCTAGAAAACTAAAGACCTATACATAGAAAACTATAAAACACTGGTGAAAGAAATCAAAGAGGACACTAATAGATGGAGAAATATACCATGTTCATGGATTGGAAGAATCAATATAGTGAAAATGAGTATACTACCCAAAGCAATTTATAGATTCAATGCAATCCCTATCAAGCTACCAACAGTATTCTTCACAGAGCTAGAACAAATAATTTCACAATTTGTATGGAAAAACAAAAAACCTCGAATAGCCAAAGCGATCTTGAGAAAGAAGAATGGAACTGGAGGAATCAACCTACCTGACTTCAGGCTCTACTACAAAGCCACAGTTATCAAGACAGTATGGTACTGGCACAAAGACAGAAATATAGATCAATGGAATAAAATAGAAAGCCCAGAGATAAATCCACGCACATATGGACACCTTATCTTTGACAAAGGAGCCAAGAATATACAATGGATTAAAGACAATCTCTTTAACAAGTGGTGCTGGGAAATCTGGTCAACCACTTGTAAAAGAATGAAACTAGACCACTTTCTAACACCATACACAAAAATAAACTCAAAATGGATTAAAGATCTAAACATAAGACCAGAAACTATAAAACTCCTAGAGGAGAACATAGGCAAAACACTCTCTGACATATATCACAGCAGGATCCTCTATGATCCACCTCCCAGAATATTGGAAATAAAAGCAAAAATAAACAAATGGGACTTAATTAACCTTAAAAGCTTCTGCACATCAAAGGAAACTATTAGCAAGGTGAAAAGACAGCCTTCAGAATGGGAGAAAATAATAGCAAATGAAGCAACTGACAAACAACTAATCTCAAAAATATACAAGCAACTCCTACAGCTCAACTCCAGAAAATAAATGACCCAATCAAAAAATGGGCCAAAGAACTAAATAGACATTTCTCCAAAGAAGACATACAGATGGCTAACAAACACATGAAAAGATGCTCAACATCACTCATTATCAGAGAAATGCAAATCAAAACCACTATGAGGTACCATTTCACACCAGTCAGAATGGCTGCGATCCAAAAGTCTACAAATAATAAATGCTGGAGAGGGTGTGGAGAAAAGGGAACCCTCTTACACTGTTGGTGGGAATGGAAACTAGTACAGCCACTATGGAGAACAGTGTGGAGATTCCTTAAAAAACTGGAAATAGAACTGCCTTATGATCCAGCAATCCCATTGCTGGGCATACACACTGAGGAAACCAGAAGGGAAAGAGACACATGTACCCCAGTGTTCATCGCAGCACTGTTTATAATAGCCAGGACATGGAAGCAACCTAGATGTCCATCAGCCGATGAATGGATAAGAAAGCAGTGGTATATATACGCAATGGAGTATTATTCTGCCATTAAAAAGAATACATTTGAATCAGTTCTAATGAGGTGGATGAAACTGGAGCCTATTATACAGAGTGAAGTAAGCCAGAAGGAAAAACAGAAATACAGTATACTAACGCATATATATGGAATTTAGAAAGATGGTAACAATAACCCGGTGTACGAGACAGCAAAAGAGACACTGATGTATAGAACAGTCTTATGGACTCTGTGGGAGAGGGAGAGGGTGGGGAGATTTGGGAGAGTGACATTGAAACATGTAGAATATCATGTAAGAAACGAGTTGCCAGTCCAGGTTCGATGCGCGATACTGGATGCTTGGGGCTGGTGCACTGGGACGACCCAGAGGGATGGTGTGGGGAGGGAGGAGGGGGGAGGGAGGAGGGAGGAGGGTTCAGGATGGGGAACACATGTATGCCTGTGGCGGATTCATTTTGATATTTGGCAAAACTAATACAATTATGTAAAGTTTAAAAATAAAATAAAATTTAAAAAAATAAAATAAAATAAAATAAAATTTCCTAGGAAAAAAAAAAAAAAAAGAATCAGAAAGAAAAAAACTGTTACAGAAACTCTATAAAGCAGTAACTTCTTCAGAGTAGATTTGGGATAATGGAAAGTTGTGATGATCAGTTAAAAACACAAGTAAGACTACCCAGAGAGTGACATCAATGAAATGGGAGAATAGGACTTTGTGTTGGTTTTTTGTTTGTTTCAGCCATCTTTCCAAAACCACCCTTTTGGCAATCACGCATGGATGAGGGTATCAAATTTGAAAGTCCAGGAGTCCAGCAGAGAAGTTCTAGCATGCCATTAGAAAAAAAAAAAAAAAAAAGTCTGAGACTGTACATCCTGAAAAGGTTAATAACAATGCTTTCATTTAACCTTATCACCCCTCCCCCAGGACAGCCTAGTTCAGCAGCAAGAAAGCCCTGCTCAGCCTCAGATCCCCCGACCAGGGAAAGAGAGAGCATGGGTGTGAGTGCTTGGTTTCTTCAGCTGTTCAGGTTGCATCTTTCTCTCAATTCATCCAGAAGACTGAGCCATGAGCTGTGCAACAGGAAGGCAGTCCACAGCCAGGGCTCAGGAGAGCGGAACAGTAGGATGGTGATTGTCAGGGGCCGGAGGAGAGGGAAATAGATGTTGGTCAAAGGGTAAATTTTAAAGTGAGTAAGTTCAGAGGATCTAATGAACACCATGGTGACTGTAGTTAACAATACTATATTTTATACACTTAAAAGTTGCCAAGAAAGTAGATCTTAAATGTTCTCAACGCATTGTTGTCGTTCAGTCACTAAGTCATCTCTGATTATTTGCAACTCCATGGACTGCAGCATGCCAGACCTCTCGTTCCATCACCACCATCTCCCAGAGTTTAAGTACATGTTCATTAAATTGGTGACTCTACCCAACCATCTCATCTTCTGTCACTCTCTTCTCCTTTCACCTTCAATCTTTCCCACCATCAGGGTCTTTTCCAATGAGTCGGCTCTTTGCATCAGGTAGCCAAAGTATTGTAGCTTCATCAGGCCTTCCAAAGAATATTCAGGGTTGATTTCTTTTAGGATTGACTACTTTGATCTCCTTGCTGTCCAAGGGACTCTCAAGAATCTTCTCCAGCACCACAATTCAAAAGCAGCAATTCTTAGGCCTTCAACCTTCTTTATGGACCAAATCTCAATGTATACATAAACACAAATGGTAATTATGTGAAGGGATGAAGGTGTTAATGAACCCTATTTTGTTGGTTAATTTTAAAACATTTTCCTCCTGTAAAATAACTGAGTGCATAGAGGACATCTGGATGTTTGTATGCATGAAGTCCCATCTATTTAGTCATAGCTAAGGTGGTTCTATGCCACTTGCTGGTAGAACTACAGATAGTGTTCTATGGGGAAATCATACACAATGACCATGATCATTAAATAAGCAAGCTTTCAAGCACTTGTCACATGAAAAGCATTCTTAGAACTGTTGTATATATCTTTGGAAATGTATCACATTATGTATACATTGGATGCTATTTTAAGTGCTATGTTCATTGACTATGCATGCTTTAGCAATCTAAGTCAAAAAAGCTGCACCATTTCCAAAGTAACTGTGAACATACTAGTTAAGAAAGGGATATAAATGTTCTGGGGTGTTTGCAACATTGCTTATTTATACTATCAATATGCATTTGATGCTGCTGAAAGATACCTTCAGTGGTACACACTTTTAAATTTAAGGGCATGGCATGTGAAAGTGAAGTGAAAGTGAAAATGAAAATCACTTGGTCGTGTCTGACTCTTTGTGACCCCATGGACTATACAATCCATGTAATTCTCCAGGCCAGAATACTGGAGTGGGTAGCCTTTCCCTTCTTCAGGGAATCTTCCCAACCCAGGGATTGAACCCAGGTCTCTTGCATTGCAGGCAGATTCTTTACCAGCTGGGCCACAAAGGGAAGCCCAAGAATACTGGAGTGGGTACCCTATCCTTTCTCCAGCAGATTTTCCTGATCCAGGAATCAAACCAGGGTCTCCTGAATTGCAGGCTGATTCTTTACCAACTGAGCTGTGAGGGTAGCATGGAAAGTATTAATGCACTGTATGCTTTCTCTTCAGTTATCAAGGACACTCCCCAGAGGGTCTTAGCAAATATGAAGAGTTTTAAGTCCTCGATCTGAAATGTCAAACCCCATTCTCTGTGTATGAGTGCATCTCGTACTTCTCTGAGAAACTTAGGAACACTAGGTCAGCACTCTGTTTTGCAACCCCACCTCTCATTCCGCCATGGCCCATGTCCACGTTCTCTATTTCCAAGGCAAACCATATGTGTGTTCTTTAAACCACCATTCTCTCTGGTCCTCACTCGTCTGCCCTGACCTACTATCATCTCCATGTCAAACAACATCTCTGTGCTTCGCCTATTGCACCATGCCCCACCATGCTCTCAAACTCTTGAACACAACAAAATAGTGTTTATTTTAGGTCTCTACCCATGTTTTTCTTCTCAGCCCAGAATGTTCTCTCGCCTACTTTCTACCTAATTGTTTCCTTCTTGTAATTTCATGTTTAGTTTCAATTAACAATTGCACAGAATGGGCATCTTCTGATAATTCATCCTAAGCAAATATCATACTCTTATTTTCTGATACTGAGTGCATTTTTAACAGCATGTGTCATAATTTATAATTTTAGCCCATTTTTGCACCTGATAGACTACAAGCACTTTGAGGACAGCTTATTCAACATAGCTCTATATACATATCTGATGAATAAAGAGATGAGAATAGAGAATACATACATGTTCCCAAACAGAATGTAAAATCAGAATTCATTTAGCAGAAGTAGGCCTATACATTCTTCATAACTGTATAGGTTGCAAGTGATGAAACATCAAATCAAATTAACAATGAAAAAGACAAAAGTTCAGTTCAGTTCAGTTCAGTCGCTCAGTTGTGTCCGACTCTTTGCAACCCCATGAATCGCAGCACGCCAGGCCTCCCTGTCCATCACCAACTCCGGAGTTCACTCAGACTCACGTCCATCGAGTCAGTGATGCCATCCAGCCATCTCATCCTCTGTCGTCCCCTTCTCCTCCTGCCCCTCAATCCCTCCCAGCATCAGAGTCTTTTCCAATGCCTGTGGCTGATTCATGTTGATGTATTGCAAAAACCACCACAATATTGTAAAGTAATTAGCCTTCAATTAAAATAAATTAGTTAATTTAATTTAAAAATTAATTTATTGACTCTCTTACCTGAAAAACCCGAAGATATATCTGACTCTGGGTATAGCAAGATCCAGAGGTTCTCATGATCTCATTATAGCTTTGGCTCACACTTGACTTATCTTTGACCAGCTTTATTCTACAATCAAGCCCTCCTCACATAAGCACAAACTTCCTGTCTCAGACTCTCATTCTCCTCCAACCTTAGCTATATTTTTAAAACAGCTATTTATTTATTATATCTTTAATGGTACTTATGGCTTTAATGGTACTTATTATGGGCAGACATTCTTCAAAGTGCCTTACTGATATCAACTCATTTGTACCTTACGATCTGAGTCCTAATTTTGTAGTTAATTTGTAGGACCCCACCCTTGTTGAGCTTATATTCTAATGGGAGGAAGTAGCCTATAAAAAAAAATTGGTATGATGATTTGTTATATCATGTTAAAGGTTTTAAACGCTATAGAAAAAAAAATAGAACTAGGAGAACTGGGCATATTAGGGGAGCAATGCATCCAGTCTAGCATCTGGTTGACTGGGTTGGAGTACTGGTTTTTTTAATGTTCAGCTGAATGAATCTCAAGTTCTCTATCTACCCATGTCTGTCCCAATTCCATCAAAGGCTAGTATCCGGGGGAAAATTATCCAGTGTCGTAAGAAAATGTGCCATAACCTCAGTAAGTAGAGAAGCCCTCCCAGGTGGCTCACTGGTCAAGAACCCACCTCAGTAAGTTGACTAACAGGTATAAGATGTCCCAAGTCAGGAAAAAAAAAAGTCCAGAAATCAGTTTCCCAGTCAGTTTACATGGAGAGAAGATATTTAGTTCTGTCCAAAACATCCATAAGACATTTAGTCTATGCCAGGAGGTCCTTGATGTTTGGTCATATTTGGCACTGTTCAAAATGTTTATGAGTGGATTTGGTCCTTGCCAGATGGTTTTGGAGAGGACCAGACATGAAGGATCTTTTGGTGTGGATCAAATGTCTTATCGGAGGAGGCAATGGCAACCCTCTCCAGTACTCTTGCCTGGAAAATCCCATGGACAGAGGAGCCTGGTAGGCTGCAGTCCATGGGGTCTCTGGGAGTCAGACATGACTGAGCGACTGCACTTTCACTTTTCACCTTCATGCATTGGGGAAGGAAATGGCAACCCACTCCAGTGTTCTTGCCTGGAGAATCCCAGGGATGGGGGAGCCTGGTGGGCTGCCATCTCTGGGGTCGCACAGAGTCGGACATGACTGAAGCGACTTAGCAGCAGCAGCAGTAGCAGCAGCTAATGTCTTATCGGAGGAGGCAATGGCAACCCTCTCCAGTACTCTTGCCTGGAAAATCCCATGGATAGAGGAGCCTGGTAGGCTGCAGTCCATGGGGTCGCTAAGAGTGGGACATGACTGAGCGACTTCACTTTCACTTTTCACATTCATGCACTGGAGAAGGAAATGGCAACCCACTCCAGTGTTCTTGCCTGGAGAATCCCAGGGACGGGGGTGCCTGGTGGGCTGCCATCTATGCGGTCGCCCAGAGTCAGACATGACTGAAGTGACTTAGCAGCAGGAGCAGTAGCAAATATCTTATGAATATTTTGGATGGGACCAAATATTAAGAACATTTTTGTATGGACCCAATTTTTTTCTGGACATTTTAGACAGGACCAAATATTCTGCAAGGGGTTAAACAGAATCTGAAATTCTATTATACATTCATTCAATTAATAAGAATTAATAACTCCTCTTGCATGAATGACTTTCCTTGATGAATATCCTCGATGCATGTTTCAATAGATTTCTCTCATGAGTGTCAAATGCTATATATTGACACTTCTGTATTGAATAATGCATAAAATTAACCACTTTAAAGTGTTAATGGCTTACAGGGTTATTTCTTTCCTTGTTGGAGGTTTTATTGTGTCCTTCATCTCCGCTTCCATCCCCCCCACCCCAAAAGAACCACATTTTTTTTCCTCAAAATGTTTCTTCCTGTAAGCCATCTATGTAGATTACCAATGACATTTCCCCAAATATTGTCAATGAAAAAATTAGCAGACTTTAAATGTTCTGAGACAACTAAAGTTCACGGGGATGGAGCAAAATGTTGAGGTGAAAAATACCAGCAGTGATAACGTAAAGGTTATTTTTCTCTCAAAATCATTCATCTTTTAGGGTGCCATTAAAATGTTAACTGATTCTATGCATCTATATCTTAATTCTTTGTTGTTATTCTGTCGCTGAGTTGTGTCTGATTCCTTTGTGAACCCATGGACTGTATAGCCTGCCAGGCTTCTCTGTCGGAGGGATTCCCAAGCAAGAATACTGGAATGGGTTGTCATTTCCTTCTCTAGGGGATCTTCCCTCCTGACCCAGGGATTGAACCTACGTCTCCTGTATTGGCAGGCAGATTCCTTACTGTTGACTTGAAGTAATCACATGTTTAACTGTGATTTTATTAACAAGCCAATGTATTAAAATTGGATCAAGTGGTTCATGATGTAGTTTTGTTAATCAGCTGCCAGTTAACATAGGAGATACCCACAAAGAATTTTTCTTACAATGTAAGGGAGAGTAAACCACCAAAAAAACACATGTTATTGGCTGAAGTGACTGCCTTGTTTTCCTTTATCAGCTAATAAATCAATAACCACACAAAGACTAGTTCAGTAGAACAATGAGAAAAATGGTGAAAGGTTTGAGGATAAAGAAAGAAAATTCAAAAGTCACTGTGTATGAATTTGATGCAAAGAAATGAAATTTAAAAATAAAACATATCCACCACAGTGTGACAGGTATACAGGTGACCCTATATGTTTGCCCTTTTGAGTGAGATCTTTGCCCTATTTCATTGCATGCCTTCCACCCTGGGGACTTTTCCAAGTGTACTGTCTCTGGGCAGTCTCATTTACCTCAGTGGTTACAATTCTATCTCTCATTCAAGTCCGGTTTTTGAGATTTAGACTAGAATATCTGACTTATTAAGGCTTCTCAGGTGGCGCTAGTGGTAAAGAACCCACCCGCCAATGCAGGAGACATGGGTTCAATCCCTGGGTGGGGAAGATCCCCTGGAGAAGAGAATGGCAACCCACTCCAGTATTCTTACCTGGAGAATCCCATGGACAGAGGAGCCTGGTGGGCCACAGTCCATAGGGTCCCAGAGAGTCGGACACAAATGAAAGGTCTGAGCACACGTGTATCTGACTCATTTGGAGCAAAATCACTTGATCGTCACACTTTCAGTAAAATCATCCATTGAGTCTGATCGGTTCCACCTCTAAACAGCTCCTTGATCTGGCACTTCTCTCCTCTCGGCATCGGCCTGGGGCCTCGTCTTTCCTTAGCTGGATTGCTCACCAGCATGCTGAGTTCTCAGTGTGCTACGGTCATGTCATGTAAAATCTCAGCCCTGCACTGCCAGTCAAGTCCAACAGTCTGTCAAATCTTATATCTGCTGCCACGGCTTGCATGAGCTTTTTCAGCCCCTGACATGAACTGAGTCTCTGCTATCTCTGAGACTCTAGAGTGCTTCTTTGTGACTTTAGTGTGGATGGCATTCTGTGTTCGTGATGTTTATTTTTATATTATCTGTCTTTCCAACTAGATCATATGCTTCTAAAGGACAGAAATGCGTTCTTTTCTTTGTGTCCTTCAGAGTTCATAATACCCTGTGTTATCTATTACGAGCCAGACATAAGTGGTGTTGAATAGACAGACTGACCACTCGAGTAATACTCTAAAATTTACAGCCGCTCTCTCTGTAGGCATGGCCCAGTAGTAAAGTCCTTCTAAAGACTCCACTTGACTCCATTTCGTGTAAAGAAGGACTACTTGGATTGTATGTTATTTCTTCTTTTTTGAGTCTCTCTGGCTTGTGTATCTCTTCCCAATAAGGGAGGATTACTCAAGTCTCAGAAGCAAAGGAAGCATCATTCCAAGTCATTGGTAATTCTTCACTGAAAATCTGGTCCAATTTTTTCATTTCATGAGGTCACCTAAGTCTTTCAATTCTAGAACATTTTTCAAAATGATATAATTGTAAAGGTATATGTTGTTTTCACCAGGTTGAGAATCATTAGGGAAATCAAATAATTTAGAAAGTTACATCCAGAGATTAAAGACTTATATGATATTTTCTAGTACCTTAAAATCACCTGTGATGCCAAGGTCAGTGGTAAAAAGACATTGAAAAATGGACCTGGGCGTCTATATACTTGTTTCTTTTCCCACATTTCCTGTAACACTCAGTGCACCTAATTTTCCTCCATTAAATAAAACAAAATTGTAAGCAGTATCTTTAAAGGACATGGAAACAAAAGGAATTGGCTTCCCTGGTGGCTCAGATGGTAAAGAATCTGCCTGCAATGTGGGAGACCTGTGTTCGATCCCTGGGTTGGGAAGATCTCCTAGAAGAGGGCATAGCAACCCACCCCAGTATTCTTGCCAAGAGAATCCCCATGGACAGAGGAGCCTGGCAGGCTACAGTCCACGGCGTTACAAAGAGTCGGACATGACTGAGTGACTAAGCACAGCACAGCATGTGGCAAAAAATGAAGAATTAAGAATCAATGTGTATAAGGGTGCGAGGTTGGAGGAAAAGGTAAGATAATCTTCAGTGAAGTTTTCATATTCTTAAAAGTTATTTGTGATTTTTATTTTATTCTATATTTCTAGATCAAACATATGACATGAAAAAACTATACTCATAACCATAAATGGGAGGGGCAATTAACTTTGTTGACGGCCCATAGACAAATGTGATGTCACCAACTTTATTAACTACATTACTACATTATTTTCTTTTGTGAATAAAAGAGCTTAGAATTTGAAAAAATTCTTCTAAATATGTATTTATATGTAGACATATATCACATATATAATTGTCTATATATAGATATTTATACTTATGGGGGCTTCCCAGGTGGCACAGTGATAAGGAATGTATCTGCCAATGCAAGAGATGTAAGAAACATGGGTTCAATCCCTGGGCTGGCAACATCCCCTGGAGTAGGAAATGGCAACCCACTCCAGTATCCTGGCATGGAAAATTCCATGGACAGAGGAGCCTGGTGAACTACAGTCCATGGGGTTGGACATGACTGACTTGGACATGACCGAGTGACTGAGCATGCACAATCTTATATATGTGTGTACGTATACACATACACACGCATACATCAGGCTGACATCTGAAACTAGGAAAACTAGCTTCGGGAACCACACCATGCCATCTGGCTTCTCCCATTTCTTTTAGCATTGCTAGTGCTCAGAACACAATGAAAGTGAAAGTAGAAGTCACTCAGTCGTATGTGACTCTTTGTGATCCCATGGACTATAGAGTCCATGGAATTCTCCAGGCCAGATTACTGGAGTGGGTAGCTGTTCCCTTCTCCAGGGGAATCTTCCCAACCCAGGGATCGAACCCAGGTCTCCTGCACTGCAGGTGGATTCTTTACCAGCTGAGCCACAAGGGAAGCCCTAGAACACAATAGATCTCCAAAAATGTTTGTGAAGGGTTGGAGAAATGGAGGAGCAGAGGCACTATGGCACAAGATTTGAGAAATGAGAATTTGAATATCACTCTGACTATGAATCTTAAGTTGCCATAAAAGATTTGATAACCATACAAAAACCACTACCTTCTGCTGCATTTCAATAGAATAAGGAATTTAAATTAACAATCTGCCTGTTACTAACATAGTCATTCAAAATGAGGGTTTATTCGGTGATACATATAGAAGGAGCCAAATCAAAAGTATATTTGAAACCCTAGATCTGTGGCAATAAGTGTGGCAAGTTAAGAAGTATGTAGAGGATAGATGGAGAAGGAAATGGCAACCCACTCGTGTATTCTTGCCTGGGAAATCCCATGGACAGAGGAGCCTGGTGGGCTACAATCCACAGGGTTGCAAATAGTCAGGCACAACTTAGCAACTGAACAACAGCAAAGAGGAACATCCAAACTTTTTTTTTTTTTTTAATCTCAGAATCTAGGTTGGCTTATTTTTCTTTAAAAGTTTATGCCTAACTAGAATCTATTAATATGATGAAGAAATAACTCCTAAAAGCCCCCTTTTGGAAATATCCAAGATAGAATTCAGACATAAATATCTGGTCTATAAAATTGATACAGAGTACCAGTCTGTAATTCTGTCTTGCATATTTTTTTTAGTATTTAATCATATTTGTCCATTGTTGATACAGAATTTCTGAATCAGCAAGTTTATATCCTCTTTTAATGAACTCAATATCCACACCCTTGTTGTTCATGCTCTTTTCCATATTTAAAATGCTTTTATATTTGGGCCCATTTATCCATGTCAAGCCCATCTACTAGTTTTTATCCAGTTATCAATTTTATGAATTCCTATTTCATGCATTTGTACTGGCTTTTACTATAAAATTCCGGACAAGACCAAGCAAAAATACTAGTACATATGTACTTATTGGTAGATATTATTTCATATATATTTTTTGGTTAGAGAACATATAATTCAATGATTATTATTATATTATTATTATGTATTTTGAAGAAATGTAGAGGTTTCTTCTGTTCACTGAGGAAGGCTTTCTTATCTCTCCTTGCTGTTCTTTGGAACTCTGCATTCAGATGGGTATATCATTCCTTTTCTCCTTTGCCTTTCGCTTCTCTCCTTAGCTATTTGTAAGGCCTCCTCACACAACCATTTTGCCTTTTTGCATTTCTTTTTCTTGGGGATGGTTTTGATCACCACCTCCTATACAATGTCACGAACCTCTGTCCATAGTTCTTCAGGTACTTTATTAGATCTAATTCCTTGAATCTACTTGTCACTTCCACTGTATAACCTGTGGAATTTCACTGTATAAGGGATTTGATTTAGGTCATACTTAGTTTTCCCTACTTTCTTCAATTTAAGTCTGAATTTGGCAATAAGGAGCTCATGATCTAAGCCACAGTCAGCCCCCTGTCTTATTTTTGCTGACTGTATAGAGCTTCTCCATCTTCAGCTGCAAAGAATATAATCAATCTGATTTTGGTATTGACCATCTGGTGATGTCCATGTGTAGAGTCGTCTCTTATGTTGTTGGAAGAGGGTGTGTGCTATGATCAGTGGGTTCCTTTGGCAAAACTCTATTAGCCTTTGCCCTGATTAATTTTGTACTGCAAGACCAAACTGGCCTGTTATTCCAGGTATCTCGTAACTTCCTACTTTTGCATTCCAGTCCCCTATGATGAAAAGGGCATCTTTTTTTGGTGTTAGTTCTAAAAGGTCTTGTAGGTCTTCAGAGGACTGTTCAGCTTTTCAGCATTTCTAGTTACAACATAGACTTGGATTACTGTGATATTGAATGGGTTGCCTTGGAAATGAACAGAGATCATTCTGTCATTTTTTGAGATTTCACTGAAGTACTGCATTTTGGACTCTTGTTGACTGTGAGTGCTACTTCATTTCTTCTAAGTGATTCTCGCCCACAGCAATATATATAATTATCTTAATAATTATATATATAAATATATATAATTATCTTAATAATTTGTATATATAATATAATATACAAATATAATATAATAATATAATTATCTGAATTAAATTTGCCAAAACTTGTCCATTTTAGTTCATTGATTCCAAAAATGTCAAAGTGCACTCTTGCCATCTCCTATTTGACCACTTCCAATTTACCTTGATTCACGGACCTAACATTCCAGGTTCCTATGCAATATTTTTCTTTACAGCATTGGACTTTAGTTTCATCAGCAGATGCAATCACAACTGGGTATCATTTCTGCTTTGACTCAGCCTCTTCATTCCTTCTGGGGCTATTTCTCTGCTCTTCTTCAGTAACATATTGGGCACCTACCAACCTGGGGAGTTCATCTTTTAGTGTCATATCTTTTTTGCCTTTTCATACTATTCATGGGGTTCTCAAGGCCAAAATGCTGAAGTGGTTTGCCATTCCCTTCTCACTGGACCACATTTTGTCAGGACTCTCCACCACGACCTGTCTTGGGTGGCACTACGTGGCATGGTCCAATGTTCCATTGATTTAGACAAGGCTGTGATCCATGTGAAAAAATAAGCCTATATACTAGCTTTGGAAGGCAAGATACTGTATACTAGTACACCTCCAGAGAAAGGTATTGATATTCTTCTCCAGCAAAGGTATTGCTATTGCTGAAAAGCTAACCACTTATATCAAAGTTAAACCACAGTAAAAAGGCAGGTCAATTTAATCTCCAAATGAGAGACAAAGAATGAATTTGTGTTTATCTTTTAGTGTTTTGTGGGAATAAAATGATTGATGTTTTCTTATAAGAACTGGGTTGTATTTTCACAATTACTAACTCCTACCCCAGTGAAGAAAAACTTTACCAACTGTAGTACTATCTTTTATATTTCTAAGTCATTTTTTCCAATTAAAAATTTTGCTTAAGATATAATCCTTCAAGATATGGTTGTCCAGTAAGTCATTATACCTGTTCTCTCTCTTAATCCTCAATTCATTCTTTGAGTTCCTAAGAAAACAAAGATTTCCTACCAAAGACTAAGATAAGAATCAGCAGCTGTGGCTTCATTTAAAAATTATTTATAGGTAGTGAGATATGTCTTTTCCTAAAAATAAATTTCAAGGATCTAAGGAGGGTAAACAGCTGAGATCTTTGGCTAAATGACATTTTACTCAAGCAGAGAGACTCTTTGGATAAAATAGCTTTAGGATCATCTCTGCTGAAGAGATAATGGATAACACACATTCATATGATATCCTGGAATCTCAGATATGAGATGTTCTTGATTGTCTTGAGATATATGGTAATTTTCCCATATAACATAGGCAGTGGTAAATTATTTGGGGCATTAATTTGACATTCCTTTAAAAAGCAAGAGTTTATGCTCTCAGCCCAAGAAGGAATCAGGATGGGATTAAAAGAAAAAAAAAAAAGTCTATATTTTTTTTTAGTAGCTGCAACCTAACACTTTTAAAATTATGGAAATTCACAAGCCAGGTAATTATATTATTTTAGATAGTTTCTCTCATCATGGCAGAATAACAATTGAGTAGATACAATTTTAGCTCACCAGCTGGTACTGTCACTAACATGCTGACAGATACCTGTTTTGAATGAATTGACAGATTGCTTAAATGTTGTTTTGGGGGGTTGTTATTTGTTAATTTAACTTTGAAAATGGATGTAAAATTCAGTGATAAAGAGTACTTTAAAAAAAAAAACAGGAAACTTCTCTGCTGACACACACAAAAAAAGATGTATGGTAATTAACCCTTTGTTGTAATCTATTTTCAGATAATACTGGTAACTTCAAAAGGCACAGATTGTTTCATATCCATCTTTGCTTCATAAAATGTCAGCATATACTACATAGGTGCTTAAAAACCACTGAATTAAATGGATACTATTATAGCTACAAATCTTTGAAGGTTTGATAGGTGTACTTATATATAGAGATTCTGAAGGCCCCAAGTTCTTTAATGACTATTGGACTGTATGTAAATTTAGTTCATTTTTAGAGGTAAAAATTCATTTTTTTTCTTCACTAACAATTGTTGGATATGCATACATGTTTCTATACTGCTGCTGCTGCTAAGTCGCTTCAGTCGTGTCCAACTCTGTGCGACCCCATAGACGGCAGCCCACCAGGCTCCATTTCCTTCTCCAATGCATGAAAGTGAAAAGTGAAGCCGCTCAGTCGTGTCGACTCCTAGGGACCCCATGGACTGCAGCCCACCAGGCTCCTTTGTCCATGGGATTTTCCAGGCAAGAGTACTGGGGTGGAATGCCATATACCTAGTAGTACATTTTTCTTCTATTCCACCTTTATTTCTTGCCTCCTAGAAACAGAATTGATACCAAGACCTGAAATTCTCCTCTTGAACTTAAAACCTAAAAAAGCACAAATTTCAGCACAGCTGGAAGTGAAGAAAAACAAATGTCTCTACTAACAAGTACTTCTCAATCTACATAGAGTCCAATAGTTATATTAAAACTTGGGATCATCAGGATCCTTATATATGGTTATATCTCCCAAACCGCTTAAAAAGTCTAAAGATTTGGATTTAATTCAATCATGCTAATATTCTGTTTGGACATAAGCACATGAGAATGGCTTTCATGATACTTTTCACACTCTCATTTGATGGAAAATGATGTCCACACTTGCTTACTACCTATGATCATTTCTGTTCCATAACATAATTTTTCAATCACAAGCATATTAGTTTTGTCTTTTCATTGCAGATAAATTGCCCTGACTCAAATCGTAAGCAAAGCAAGTCCCCTTCAGATTTTACCTGTATGCTGATACTGAAATTTCTGGAAGTGTGGGATAAGACAAGAGAGGAGTGGGTAGAGAACCCAGAAAAAAAAAAATGAGATGGCAACTTTACCTAAAAATTGTGCAGCAGCATATGCAGCTGTGAAATTTGCTTTGTGCCTTATGCCGTATTGTTGAGTAAGTGGTAAGCTCCAAGAAGTCACTAGCAATCCACAATCTAGGAAATGGCACATCAGCGCTAGCTTCTGACTAGCATTTATTAAAGCACTAATTGTGGAAAAAGGAAAAAGGCATGACATTGAAAGAAAAACTCTGCAGGTCGGTAGGTGCCCAAAATGCTAATGGAGAAAAGTGGAGAAATAGCTCCAGAAAGAAAGAAGAGACAGAGCCAAAGCAAAAACAACACCCAGTTGTGGATGTGATGGGTGATGGAAGTAAAGTCCAATGCTGTAAAGAGCAATATTGCATAGGAACCTGGAATGTTAGGTCCATGAATCAAGGTAAATTGGAAGTGGTTAAACAGGAGATGGCAAGAGTGAACATTGATATTTTAGGAATCAGTGAACTAAAATGGACTGGAATGAGTGAATTTAACTCAGATGACCATTATATCTACGACTGTGGGCAAGAATCCCTTAGAAGAAATGGAGTAGCCATCATAGTCAACAAAAGAGTCTGAAATGCAATACTTGAGTGCAGTCTCAAAAATGACAGAATGATCTCTGTTAATTTCCAAGGCAAGCCATTCAATATCACAGTAATCCAAGTCTATGCCCTGACCAGTAATGCTGAAGAAGCTGAAGTTGAATGGTTCTGTGAAGACCTACAAGACCTTCTACAACTAACACCCAAAAAAGATGCCCTCTTCATTACAGGGAACTGGAATGCAAAAGTAAGAAGTCAAGAGATACCTGGAGTAACAGGCAAATTTGACCTTGAACTACAAAACGAAGCAGGTCAAAGGCTAACAGAGTTTTGCCAAAAGAATGCACTGGTCCTAGCAACACCCTCTTCCAACAACACAAGAGATGACTCTACACATGGACATCCCCAGATGGTCAACACCGAAATCAGATTGATTATATTCTTTGCAGCCAAAGATGGAGTAGCTCTATACAGTCAGCAAAAACAAGACTGAGAGCTGACTGTGGCTCAGATCATAAACTCCTTATTGCCAAATTCAGACTTAAATTGAAGAAAATAGGGAAAACCACTAGGTCATTCAGGTATGACCTAAATCAAATCCCTTATGATTATACAGTGGAAGTGACAAGTAGATTCAAGGAATTAGATCTGATAGACAGAGTGCCTGAAGAACTATGGACAGAGGTTTGTGATATTGTACAGGAGCCAGGGATCAAGACCATCCCTAAGAAAAAGATGCAAAAAGGCAAAATGGTTGTCTGAGGAGGCCTTACAAATAGCTGAAAAAAGGAGAGAAAAAAAGGCAAAGGAGTAAAGGAAAGATATACCCATTTGAATGCAGAGATCCAAAGAATGGCAAGGAGAGATAAGAAAGCCTTCCTCAGAGATCAATTTAAAGAAATAGAGGAAAACAATAGAATGGGAAAAACTAGAGATCTCTTCAAGAAAATTAGAGATACCAAGGGAATATTTCATGCAAAGATGGGCTCAATAAAGGACAGAAATGGTATGGACCTAACAGAAGCAGAAGATATTAAGAAGAGGTGGCAAGAATACACAGAACTATACAAAAAAGATCTTCATGACCCAGATAACCACGATGGTGTGATCACTCACCTAGAGCCAGACATCCTGGAATGTGAAGTCAAGCGGGCCTTAGGAAGTATCACTAGGAATATAGCTAGTGAAGGTGATGGAATTCCAGTTGAGGTATTTCGATTCCTAAAAGATGATGCTGTGGTAGTCCTGCATTCAATTTGCCAGGAAAACTGGCAGCAAGAAAAACAGCCAGGAAATCTGGAAAACTCAGCAATGGCCACAGGACTGGAAAAGCTCAGTTTTCATTCCAATCCCAAAGAAAAGCAATGCCAAAGAATGTTCAAACTATTGCACAATTGCACTCATCTCACATGCTAGCAATGTAATGCTCAAAATTCTCCAAGCTAGGCTTCAATAGTACATGTACCATGAACTTCCAGATGTTCAAGCTGGATTTAGAAAAAGCAGAGGAACTAGAGATCAAATTGCCAACATCCATTGTATCATCAAAAGCAAGGGAGTTCCAGAAAAACATCTACTTCTGCTTTATTGACTATGGCAAAGCCTTTGACTGTGTGGATCACAGCAAACTGTGGAAAATTCTGAAAGAGATGGGAATAGCAGACCACCTGACCTGCCTCCTGAGAAATCTGTATGCAGGTCACGAAGCAATAGTTAGAACTGGACACGGAACAACAGACTGGTTCCAAATCAGGAAAGGAGTACATCTAGGCTATGTATTTTCACCTTGCTATTTAACTTATATGCAGAGTACATCATGAGAAATGATGGGCTGTATGAAGCAGAATCTGGAATCAAGATTGTTGGGAGAAATATCAAAACCTCAGGTATGCAGATGATACCACCCTTATGGCAAAAAGCAAAGAAGAACAAAAGAGCCTCTTGATATTGAAAGTGAAAGAGGAGTGAAAAAGTTGGCTTAAAACTCAACATTCAGAAAACAAAGATCATGGCATCTGGTTCCATCACTTCATGGAAAATAGGTGTGGAACAATGGAAACAGTGACAGACTTCATTTCTGTGGGCTCCAAAATCACTGCAGATAGTGACTGAAATTAAACTGAGAAATCAAATTTCAACATGAAATTAAAAGATGCTTGCTCCTTGGAAGAAAAGCTATGAACAACCTAGACAGCATATTAAAAAGCAGAGACATTACTTTACCAACAAAGGCCCATCTAGTCAAAGCTTTTTTCTCAGTAGTCATGTATGGATGTGAGAGTTGGATTATAAAGAAAGCTGAGTGCCAACGAATTGATGCTTTTGAACTACGGTATTGGAGAAGACTCTTGAGAGTCCCTTGGACTGCAAGGACATCCAACTAGTCCATCCTAAAGATCAGTCCTGAGTGTTCATTAGAAGGACTGATGCTGAAGCTGAAACTCCAATGCTTTGGCAACCTGATGTGAAGAACTGATTCATTGGCAAAGGCCCTGATGCTGGGAAAGATTGAATGCAGGAGGAGAATGGGACGACAGAGGATGGGATGGTTGGATGGCATCACTGATTTGATGGACGTGAGTTTGAGTGAAGTCAGGGAGTTGGTGATGGACAGGGAAGCCTGGCATGCTGCAGTCCATGGGGTCGCAAAGAGTCGGACACGAAAGAGCGACTGAACTGAACTGAAGTGTGGACCATGTGATATTCCAAGTTCTTTCTATGCATAAGTTTAATTTTTATTGCAACCCTATGAGATAAGTACTAGTATTATCTCCACTTTGCAGATGTGGAAATGAAGGCATAGAGAGTTTATATAATCTACCTGGTGGGCTGCAGTCCATGGGGTCGCTAAGAGTGGGACTAACTGAGCGACTTCACTTTCACTCTTCACTTTCATGCTTTGGGGAAGGACATGGCAACCCACTCCAGTGTTCTTGCCTGGAGAATCCCAGGGATGGGGGAGCCTGGTAGGCTGCTGTCTATGGGGTCGCACAGAGTCGGACACGACTGAAGCGACTGAGAAGCCCGGATGACAGTGTAGTTTACAGGTGACACCACTGTGTTCTACTGCCTCCAAAAGGAGGAAGTCAGTATTGCAGCAAATTTCCGAAGATGTATTCAACGTCCTGTCTGAAATATCTCATTTGCAACCTTAACATTTTCCTTTGATTATGTTCAACTTGTGTTGCTGTGAATTTCCGATGATTCACCCAAACAAAGCTACTATTCATACTTTACCCTTTATGTTTACATTGAGCCAAACATATGTCTCCGGTATAAAATTTAAGGCTCTGTTCAGCAATTTTTCATTAGCTTTTTTCTCACCTGACTTTAAGTTGTGAAGGTGGAGTACATATTTCATTTGGTTCCTAATCACCAATATTTTGCAAAGTTCTGCTTGAAACACTTTAATGAATGAATGGCAATGATCTCAGGCTGTCCAGTCTTTCCCTAAGAACAGACACGCCAGTGATTTTAGCAAACTCCTTTATCCGCAAATCAATCAATGTAATACACCACATTAACAAATTGAAAAAGACCATATGATTATCTCAATAGATGCAGAGAAAGCCTTTGACAAAATTCAACATCCATTTATGATTAAAAAACTCTCCAGAAAGCATGACTAGAAGGAACATACCTCAACATAATAAAATCTATATATGACAAACCCACAGCAAACATTATCCTCAATGGTGAAAAATTGAAAGCATTCCCTCTAAAGTCAGGAACAAGATAAGGGCGTCCACTTTCACCATTACTATTCAACATAGTTTTGAAAGTTTTGGCCACAGCAATCAGAGCAGAAAAAGAAATAAAAGGAATCCAAATTGGAAAAGAAGAAGTAAAACTCTCACTATTTGCAGATGACATGATCCTCTACATAGAAAACCCTAAAGACTCCACCAGAAAATTCCTAGAACTAATCAATGATTATAGTAAAGTTGTAGGATATAAAATCAACAAGAAATTAAGGAAACAATTCCATTCACCATTGCAACGGAAAGAATAAAATACTTAGGAATATATCTACCTAGAAAACTAAAGACCTATACATAGAAAACTATAAAACACTGGTGAAAGAAATCACAGAGGACACTAATAGATGGAGAAATATACCATGTTCATGGATTGGAAGAATCAATATAGTGAAAATGAGTATACTACCCAAAGCAATTTATAGATTCAATGCAATCCCTACCAAGCTACCAATGGTATTCTTCACAGAGCTAGAACAAATAATTTCACAATTTGTATGGAAATACAAAAAACCTCGAATAGCCAAAGCTATCTTGAGAAAGAAGAATGGAACTGGAGGAATCAACCTACCTGACTTCAGGCTCTACTACAAAGCCACAGTTATCAAGACAGTATGGTACTGGCACAAAGACAGAAATATAGATCAATGGAATAAAATAGACAGCCCAGAGATAAATCCACACACATATGGACACCTTATCTTTGACAAAGGAGGCAAGAATATACAATGGATTAAAGACAATCTCTTTAACAAGTGGTGCTGGGAAATCTGGTCAACCACTTGTAAAAGAATGAAACTAGAACACTTTCTAACACCATACACAAAAATAAACTCAAAATGGATTAAAGATCTAAACATAAGACCAGAAACTATAAAACTCCTAGAGGAGAACATAGGCAAAACACTCTCTGACATATATCACAGCAGGATCCTCTATGACCCACCTCCCAGAATATTGGAAATAAAAGCAAAAATAAACAAATGGGACCTAATTAAACTTAAAAGCTTCTGCACATCAAAGGAAACTATTAGCAAGGTGAAAAGACAGCCTTCAGAATGGGAGAAAATAATAGCAAATGAAGCAACTGACAAACAACTAATCTCAAAAATATACAAGCAACTCCTACAGCTCAACTCCAGAAAAATAACTGACCCAATCAAAAAATTGGCCAAAGAACTAAATAGACATTTCTCCAAAGAAGACATACAGATGGCTAACAAACACATGAAAAGACGCTCAACATCACTCATTATCAGAGAAATGCAAATCAAAACCACTATGAGGTACCATTTCACACCAGTCAGAATGGCTGAACCAAAAGTCTACAAGCAATAAATGCTGGAGAGGGTGTGGAGAAAAGGGAACCCTCTTACACTGTTGGTGGGAATGCAAACTAGTACAGCCACTATAGAGAACAGTGTGGAGATTCCTTAAAAAACTGGAAATAGAACTGCCTTATGATCCAGCAATCCCATTGCTGGGCATACACACTGAGGAAACCAGAAGGGAAAGAGACACGTGTACCCCAATGTTCATCACAGCACTGTTTATAATAGCCAGGACATGGAAGCAACCTAGATGTCCATCAGCAGATGAATGGATAAGAAAGCCATGGTACATATACACAATGGAGTATTACTCAGCCATTAAAAAGAAAACATTTGAATCAGTTCTAATGAGGTGGATGAAACTGGAGCCTATTATACAGAGTGAAGTAAGCCAGAAAGAAAAACACCAATATAGTATACTTACACATATATATGGAATTTAGAAAGATGCTAACAATAACCCTGTGTACGAGACAGCAAAAGAGACACTGATGTATAGAACAGTCTTATGGACTCTGTGGGAGAGGGAGAGGGTGGGAAGATTTGGGAGAATGGCATTGAAACATGTAAAATATCATGTATGAAACGAGTTGCCAGTCCAGGTTTGATGCACGATACTGGATGCTTGGGGCTGGTGCACTGGGACGACCCAGAGGGATGGTATGGGGAGGGAGGAGGGAGGAGGGTTCAGGATGGGGAACACATGTATACCTGTGGCGGATTCATTTTGATATTTCGCAAAACTAATACAATTTGTAAAGTTTAAAAATAAAATAAAATTTAAAAAAAAGTATAGCTGCTATCTTGAATTTCACATGTTCTGTTAAAGCTCAGAAGGAGCATTAACATCCTGGGAAAGAGTTTGTAAATTTTGGCCAACATCCTACCTGGTTTATCTGATACTTCCAAAAGTAAAATAAAATGTTTAGTATGGGTCAATGATTCTTTAGCTAAAGAAATTTTTCAGAGACCCTGGGGACCCACATTCCCCTATCATACCACATGCTATACAGTGGATGTTTCCCCTCAAGATGTTCCTAGTACAAAAATATTATCAAATTTTCCATTTTAGTTAATGTGCTGGAAGAAGCACAAGCTGGATTCAAGATTGCCGGGAGAAATATCAATAACCTCAAATATGCAGATGACACCACCCTTATGGCAGAAAGTGAAGAGGAACTCAAAAGCCTCTTGATGAAAGTGAAAGAGGAGAGTGAAAAAGTTGGCTTAAAGCTCAACATTCAGAAAACGAAGATCATGGCATATGGTCCCATCACTTCATGGCAAATAGATGGGGAACTAGTGGAAACAGTGGCTGACTTTATTTTTGGGGGCTTCAAAATCACTGCAGATGGTGATTGCAGCCATGAAAGTAAAAGACGCTTGCTCCTTGGAAGGAAAGTTATGACCAACCTAGACAGCATATTGAAAAGCAGAGACAGTACTTTGCTAACAAACGTCCATCTAGTCAAGGCTATGGTTTGTCCAGTAGTCATGTATGGATGTGAGAGTTGGACTGTGAAGAAGGCTAAGCACCAAAGAATTGATGCTTTTGAACTGTGGTATTGGAGAAGACTCTTGAGAGTCCCTTGGTCTGCAAGGAGATCCAACCAGTCCCTTCTGAAGGAGATCAGCCCTGGGATTTCTTTGGAAGGAATGATGCTAACACTGAAACTCCAGTACTTTGGCCACCTCATGCGAAAAGTTGACTCATTGGAAAAGACTCTGATGCTGGGAGGGATTGGGGGCAAGAGGAGAAGGGGATGACAGAGGATGAGGTGGCTGGATGGCATCACTGATTCGATGGAGTCTGAGTGAGTCTGAGTGAACTCCGGGAGTTGGTGATGGACAGGGAGGCATGGCGTGCTGCGATTCATGGGGTCACAAAGAGTCAGACACGACTGAGCGACTGAACTGACTGTTTTTATTTTAAAAGCAGCTTATTGAGATATAATGCACATACTGCAACATTCATTCTATGACATACACAGTTCAGTGTCTTTAATATATTTAAAGTTATGAAAATATCAGTATTATCTATTTTAGAAAAATTTTATTACCCTCTAAAAAAAATTTATACCTGTAAGTAGTCACTCCCCCTTACCTTAGCACTGGGAACCACTAATTTGTTTTCTATCTCCTAGAATTGACCATACTAGCCACTTCAGGTAAATCAAATCCTAAAGTATGCAGCTTTTTGTGATAGTATTTTTTTCTTTCAGCATAATATTTTCATTGTTCTTTTATGCTGTATAATGTAATTTATTCCTTTCTAATGTCAAATAATATTCTATTATACAGATATACTACATCTGACTTCTCCATCTATCATTGGTTAATTATTTGGGTTGTCTTCACTTTTAACCTATTACAAATAATGCTGCTCTGAACATTCCTGCGCAAGTTTCTATGTGGCATATGTTTTTAATTCTCTTGGGTATATACCTACAAGTATATCAAATGGTAGTTCTGTGTTTAACTTTTTGAGAGGTTGTCAACTTTACATTATCTCCATATCTTTATCAGCACTTGTTTTGTTTCACTTTATTTTAGCCATCTCAGTGGATATGAAGTGCTACCTCATGGGAAACCTAACTTGTATTTCCCAAATAACTAGTGAGGTTGAGCATCTTGTGCTTGTTAGCCATTTGTTAATTGTTTTTGGAGAAACATCTATTCAAATCTTTGCCTGTTTTTAACTGGGTTATTTGTCTTTTTATGGTTGAGTTGTAATTCTTTTTTTTTATATTCCAGATGCAAACCCCTTATCATACATGATTTACAAAGACTTTCTCCTATTCTATGAGTTATGGCTTCACTTTTTTTTTTTTGACGATACTGCTTTTTTGATAGCAGAAACTATTGCATAATTCAAGTTTATGAATATTTACTCCTATGATTTTTTCTAAGAATTTTATGGTTATATATCTTACATATAGGTCTCTAATACTTTTTAAATGGATTTTTTGTATATGATGTGAAGTACAGGTCCAAATTCATTCATATAGGTCCAAATTCATTCATATGTGTGTGAATGCTTTCTTGTTTCAGGACCATTTGTTGAAAACACTATTCTCCGCACTGAATTTTTTGGTATCATTGTATAACTTATCTGATCGTGAATGAATACATATATTTCTGGGGTCAAGTATGCTCCCTTGATTTATGGGTCTAGCCTACGTCATAATCACACTGCCTTGATAAGTGTAGCTTTGTAGTAACTTCTGAAATAAGAAAGTAGAAGACCTCTCATTTTTTTTTCCTTTTTCAAAATTGTTTTAGGTTCAGAGTCCCATGCATTTCCATAAGAAAGTTAGAAAGAACTAACCAATTTCTGAATAAGAGCTAGCTGAGATTTTGAGAGATTGCAATGAATCTGCAGATCAATTTTGAGAATGTTGTTGTCAATGAGCTTTCTGAATTATAAAGATGGGATGTCTTTATTTCCTTTTAACAGTATTACATAGTATTCAGTAAATACTTGGTCTTCCTTTATTATTCTTTCAGCAATTTTAATATATCATCCCATTACTTTCTGACATCCATAATTTCTGATGAGATGCCAACTGTTAATCTTAAGATCACTTTTACATAATGAGTCACGTTTACTTCACTGCTTTCAATAATTTATCCTTGATTTTTGGCATTTTGACTGTGATGTGCTCAGGTGTGGATCTCTTAGATTTAATTCTGCTTGACGAGTGTTGAAATGCTTGGATATATATGATAGATTGTTGGGTTTTTTATCAAATTGAAGTTAGACCATTATTTCCTCAAATAGTCTGACCTTTTTCTCTTTCTTAATTTTTAGAGATTTCCCATGTGATTACGTTCATATAATGTATTGTGTCTAGTAAATCTCTGAGAGTGTGTATTCATGGTTTAATTTTGTTCCTTATTTCCCTTTTTGCTACTTACCGTGGATAATCTTAATTATTTTGCCACTCTAGTGATTTTTAAAAATTTTATTTCATGTACTTTTGAACTCCAGTACTTTTATTTTTCTCTTTCTCACAGTTTCTATGTCTTTATTGATATTTTCTATTTAGTAACACATCATTCTCATAGTTTCCTTTGGTTCTATAAACATGATTCCCTTAGTTATTTGAATATGTTTATAATGACTGTTTTTAAGTCTTTATCTAATAAATCCAATGCCTAAGCTTCCTTAGGAATGGTTTCTAGTTACTGTTTGGTTTTATTTTGTTTTGCTTTTTGGTGTTTGGCTACAGCTGTTTGGTATGTCTTGTAGATTTATTTTTTCATGAAACCTGGAAATTTAATAATACAGGCAACCCACTCCAGTATTCCTGCCTAGAGAATACCACGGACAGACTATGGGATGGCAAAGCATCAGACACAACTGAGGAACTAACACCTTCCCTGTCATTTTCTTTAGATGCCAGGGAAGCAGAAGTAAATACTTATAACTCATTTTCAACCTATTAGGAATATATTGGATTTTTTTGTTAACCATTGTTGGCTCTGGTGTTGAGTAATAAGAAAAGGAAGGAGGTAGGCCAGAAGTCCTGGGAAGAAATAAATTTCAGACCATCCCCTTGTACATGTAATTGCAGGTGTTGCTCCTGGTGTGCAAGTAATCAGATATTACTTTAATGAAATATTTTAATGTCCTAATTAGTTGAAGTTGCTTTCTGTTGTTTACATTTACGTGTAACAGAATGAAATTTTCAGAAGCATACAGTGCAAAAATCCAGTTCAAATCCATAAGTAGCTTTTCAAGTATTCTGGTTAATGTTCTGTCTGCCCCTCAGTAATGCACATAAAAATGTACATAATGATAAATAATAGATAAAAAATAATAAATGTGCTTAATATAAAAGAATTGTAACCCAGTCAAAAGAGCAGCATAATGCATTTAATTTCATAGATTTAAGAGCTAAAATTAGAACTTAAAAAAAATTATGGCATTATTTTTATTTAATGTGCAAAATGTATTAATTTCAATATTTTTAAAGAGTTTTATAGACAATTCTAGACAAATAGCTTGAATATATGAAGGAGGAAACAGACAGAGCTGGATTCCATCTTAGGCCAGGCTGCAAACATTAGGCTACACGCATGGTCACCCTCCCAAAAAACTCTGAACTTTGTGCCCGGCGTCCATAGAAATGGCATAGCAATGGAAAACCAGACGCCCCCATAAAAGAGCCTCAGACTCATGCTTGGACTCTCCGTTGCCTGAAAGAATATGCTAATTATCTCTGTAACAGAACAAAGTGGTAAATTCCATTATGTTTATCAGGATATGACCACAGGCCTATTGATAAATATCCACTGTTTATCTAGTCTTGTGACACATGAATCATGGGTTAACTTTGATCATATCTCTTTTTTACCTTGTCCAGACTAGTTTCAAGGAATTTGGGGAGGTGGGTTTTAGCGTGTACACCTAGGGTATATAAGGTTTTCACAAAAACTGGTCGGAGTCCTTGGCTAAGAGAAGACTCTGCCTTGGGCCCGCCAGTATAATAAACTGCACTCCACTATCTGCATTGTCCTTCTCAGTGAGTTTGTTTCCCAGAATGCGTGGCTACAACATATACACAAGGGAGAATGCTTTTTGAATGACTTGGGAAATTTTTAAAGTGACTTTTTAATGCCTTTCCTGTCTCCTTTTGGAACACCTCTCTGAAATACATAATGCAGTCAGTGCAAATCTACGGTAAAGGGAAGTCAGCTATAATGATTTCCATTTTCTTTTTCATTTAATTGGAAAAGTCTTAGTTAAAAATATGTACATATTATTATAATGCTAAGTCAGTAAGAAGAAACCTGGGAGTAGTCCCATTAATCATATCTTAGACGCTTCCTATAGTGAAGAATTTTCTAAAGAAATAATGCATGCATTTTCAAAGCCCACGTGCTTTTCTTTGCCTTTTCACATTTTATATGTAATTAATTTCGAACATGCAAATATCCCTTTCATAACTCAATGTGCTACAATAAACTGAAGAACAATTTTTGGAGAAAGGAGGTGGTTGGACTGAACAGATTCCATGCATTTCTGTGCTAATTTGGGTTGACAGCTCCATGATTGTTCTGTACACAAAGTTAAAACAGCAGAAACAAAGACAGCTGGGTAGCAACCACCAGGAGAAGTTCTCTGCTTCCCTCTGCTGGCTATTATGGGATATGCATGCATTCTGCATGCTTTTATCCATGGGGAAAGAAGCAAACGCTGGGGAAGATGTTTGCTTTCTACTCATAATTCCTGTACGTGTTTTAGCTGATGGAATAATACCAGGAATAAATTAATTTAATTACAGAACATTTTTTAATGTGCACTGTGAATTATTTTTAGATTTCTGAGTTTCCAAAGACAATCATTTAAGAAAGGCTCCTTATTTAGTGTGATGTTTTGGGGGGAACAGGAATAATTTTTTCCCTTCTATAATTTTGCTTGCACGATATTTGAAAGTAAGCCCACTTTACTTATTTCTAAGTAACTAGTAACACTTCTGGACCTGTATCCCTTTTCATTGTTTTTCATTAAACAACTAGAGGTTTACTGTTGGTCATCTTCATGTGCTTTTGGAAACATTCCTAACAGGAGGAAAGAAAAAAAGGTAAAGGATGAGAAGTGGGCTTGCCACAAAATTTACTATGATTTCTTGGCAAAGTGAAACCAGAAAAGTGAGCTCTATCAGTAAGAGAAAATCCATTCAAATCAATAAGTATTTACTGAATTCTATCTAGATAAAGTTTCTTTAGTGGGTAATCAGAAGTTAACATCTAAGCATAGAAGCAACAGAACCAGACATGGAACAACTGATTGAAGGAGTACGGCAAGGTTGTATGTTGTCACCTTGCTTATGCAGAGTACATCATGTGGAACACAGGGCTGAATGAATCACAAACCGAAATCAAGATTGCTGGGAGAAATATCAATAACCTCAGATATGCAGATAATACCACGCTAATGGAAGAAAGTGACAAGGAACTGAAGAGCCTCTTGATGAAAGTCAAAGAGGAGAGTGAACAAGCTGGCTTGAAATCCAACATTCAAAAAACTAAGATCATGGCATCTGATCCCATCACTTCAGGGCAAATGAAAGGGGAAAAAGTGGAAGCAGTGACAGGTTTTATTTTCCTGGGCTCCAAAAATCACCGCAGACGGTGACTGCAGCCCTGAAATTAAGATGCTTGCCCCTAGGAAGGAAAACTATGATGAACCTAGACAGAATTTTAGAGACATCACTTTGCTGACAAAGTTTGTATAATCAAAGCTATGGTTTTTCCATGTACAGATAGGAGAGTTGGTCCATAAGAAAGACTGAGTGCCGAAGAATTTTTGCTTTTATATTGTGATGCTGGAAAAGACTCTTGAGAGTCCCTTGAACTGCAAGGAGATCAAAACAGTCTGTTCTAAAGGAAATTAACCCTGAGTATTCATTGGAAGGACTGATGCTGAAGCTCTAATACTTTGGCCACCTGGTGTGAACAGCTGACTCATTGGATAAAACCCTGATGCTGGGAAAGGTTGAAGGCAAAAGGAGAAGAGGGAAGCAGATGATGAGATGGTTAGATAGCTTTACCAACTGAATGGACAGGAATTTGAGCAAACTCCAGGAGAGAATAGACAACAGAGGAGCCTGGCATGCTGCAGTCCATGGGATCGCAAAGAGTGAGACACAACTTGGTAACAAACAACAAAGAATAGAAGAGAATGGTTTTCTCTTTCTCTTGTTTGCTTTGTTTCTCTATCTTCTCTTTTTTTTCTCTTTCTTTTCCCATTTCCTAACAACAGAAAAGAGTGAGAATAAAACTATAGACCTAGTGTTGGAAAGTGACGAAATAGAGTAAAAAGTTGTAATGAGAATTATGTGTTTATTGTTCAACAGTTATACAAGTTAAGCATACGTGACACAGAAAATAAACTGAAAATTCTCCTAGGCAGTGTTTTCAAGTCTCACCTTTTGGGAGGAGCCAGGTCATTAACTGCTACTAAGAAAACCCTTAGAATGGAAATAAGCAGCCTTGGAATGCCATTCTGAGTATGAGAAGATGATGTCATGAGAAATGAGAAGATACTAAAATGAAAGTGTTAAGTGTAGGTGGAATTAGTCTTCCTGTTTAGCAGAAAAAGAGGGAAAGCTGAATGGAGGGTGGAATCTTCCAGCTGTCACTTATGGGCATGGTACTCAGGGCCTACAAAGTTGCTGTGAAAGGGAGTAGGATAAATATTAGCCCCAGTCTATCGTCAGAGAGATCTCTTATCAGCCAGGTAAATAGAAGCTACCTTTAGTAGTAGAAGGAAATAATTTTATGGAGAGAGTTAAAGTCTTGCAAAACCATTAGAACAGTGCAGCACAGGTCTCTAAAGCCAAAACGTTCAGGAAACAAGAAAGAACTGGGCTCACTGGAAATTACTACTGGTGTTCTCAGCTGATCCCCAAGTGAATCAGCAGTGCTGATCAATGGGAAGCCAGCTCTTCACAAATAATGTAGCCAGCACTTCTGCCTACAGATCTTTCGACTCCACAAAGTCTTTATTCCTGTAGAAGTTTCATATTTTTACGTAATCATAGTGATGATGGTTTAGTTGCTAAGTCATGTCCAGTTCTTGTGACTCCATGGACTGTAGCTGACCAGGCTCCTCTGTCCATGCAATTTTCCAGGCAAGAATACTGGAGTGAGTTGCCATTTCCTTCTCCAGGGGATCTTCCTGACCCAGGGATCGAACCTTCATCTCCTAAAAATGTTTACAACTCTGGTAAACAGTTCCTGATAGGAGAATATATTTGCTTTACAACTTTTGTTTATACAAAAAGATGTTCTCTACTGTATGTGCTATTTTCTATATTATTATTTCACTTAGCAAGAGATTTTGAACATGCTTAATATCCACAAGTGCATTTGCATAATATGAGTTTTAAATGGTTGTGTTTTATATTAGGCCAAGCAGAGCCAGTATTGCCTATTGACTGAGTTTGAAAATATGGGATGGTTCCTCTAGAAATTAAACAACCTTGTGACTTTGGGTGTCATTTCACTTTCCTGAAACTTAGCCACCCTCTTTGCAGATGTGAATAATAATAATATATCCACAAATAGCATATAATGAGATTGAATAACATAATAACTGAAAATATAAGAGCTATAATTTCACCTTCACATAGTCATTCAATACATTAGCATTGAGGCTTTTTCGACTTCTTCATGTAGTATGCAATAGTACAATTAAAATTCTATTTAAAAACTTTGAACCATATATCTAATTGCTGAAAACTAATAGATAAAAGTGGAATTTCTGCATTAAAGAATGTACGTAACTTTAAGTAGCATACTACAAAAATGCCTGCCAGATAGTAAATGCCAATTTCCAGTCCTACCTTCATTGTGTGAAAATAGCTTTTACCCCAGTTCTTATCAGTGTTGAACATTATCATTTTCAAAAAGAAAAAAATATGTACCAAAACATAGCCCCACATTGCTATAAACTGGGTGTTTGTTTTATTGTGCTGCCCATTTCCCTTTCTCTTTCAGAATTATATTTTTTTAGCATTTCTGCCTGGGCTGCTGAATTTTTTTTTTTTTTGGTGTATTTAAAATATATTAATTCCTTGATTCTCAAATATGTTCCAAGTTTCCTCCAGTTTGACTTTTAAATCTTGTCTTTAGAATTTTAAAATGTCAAATCTGTAACTGTGCGTTTCGTTATTGGCTTTAATTTTTTTCTTCTTGAAATAATATAGTCACCCATTTTTCTTTCATATTTTGAAAAGAAATGTTTTTAATTGATCTAACAGTTATTTTGACATCTGTCTTAGAATAGATTCTGTGAAGCAAAGTCTGGGGCAGAGTTGTATTTGGGTTTTTGTAGTTGCTGGGTTTGGTTTTTTTGTTTATTTGTTTGCTAGGCTTTTCTTCCGGAGGGATTATTTGTGAGTGTTTTACAGAGGGAATGCTATCAGGAGAAACTTGTAAGGGGTTCAGGAAAGTGGGGTAAAGAAGACGGAGAATAAAAGCAGGAATGAGGTTCCAAAAGTTTAGCTTTAGTGTCTTTATGATTCTCTGGAACTGAAATAGAACTGCAGAGCTTCTCCCGCCCTGTGGCAAGGAAGTGGGATTTTGCACAACCCTCCCGCCTTCAGCATGCAGTTTCTGGAGACTCAAGTACGACTCAGTTATACCTCTGAGGGAACAGGTGCTCCAAATCACCCGAAAGCAGTCCTCTGTAGAGGTTTGCAGATGGATTCTTTGGGAACAGAACCCACAACCTATGACAGACGGGTACACCAAACCAGTTAGAGTGTCCTGTGGTAATGACCTCATGAAAACATTTTTATTTTTTTTAATTTAATTTTTTTTATTTTAATTGGAGGCTAATTACTTTACAATATTGTATTGGTTTTGCCACACATCCACATGAATCTGCCACGGATGTACACGTGTTCCCCATCCTGAACCCCCCTCCCACCTCCCTCCCCGTACCATCCCTCTGGGTCATCCCAGTGCACCAGCCCCGAGCATCCTGTATCACGCATCGAACCTGGACTGGTGATTAGTATGAAAACATTTTTAAAATATGACAATAATATTTAAATAGTGACCACCACATCCTTTGCTGGGTTTTAGCTCCTCCCACTTCTGCTCAGTTATTTTTTGCAGCTTTCCTTAAGTTCATCATGAGCCCATATTGGCTGAGCAGACATAATTTAAGTGACAGATAACACATGGTATTCTTTGTTTCTCTTCTTCTCAGACACTGACCTGATTCTCCTCAATTCTCTCTTCCTCCCAAGTTATTTCCCAGAGCATTTTCCATTGTTCATGTAACTAGACTCCTCTTAGATACAACCACTGTCCAGGAAATGTGCCCTAGTCCAAGAGAAATCTTAAGCTCATGCCTGCTGCTGCCAAGGCACTTCAGTCGTGTCCGACTCTGTGTGACCCCATAGACGGCAGCCCACAAGGCTCCCCCGTCCCTGGGATTCTCCAGGCAAGAACACTGGAGTGGGTTGCCATTTCGCCTCCCATAATATATGGGAGGCGTTTTCTTCTTTTTTAATAGTAGACATTTTATTTTTTTTTAATCTGGTGAATATGAAGAGAAAAATCACAAGATGGTGTATTAAACATCAACATTTCTCTTACTTTGTTTTCCTGTATATGAGAATTTACTCAAATTTCTTAATTTGAGTACAATTTCATTTTTCAGTGAAAGTTTTCACAGATAAACTCTTCATGACTGGTAGCACTAAGGACCAGAACTCAGAATTCTAAACAGGAAAGCCAGGGAATGAGAAATCTTGCCTATATGAAGAATAACAGAAATGAGATGTAAGTTATGTAAGAAGAGATTCTGAGGGTTAAGTTTAGCCTAAGAAAATACTTTATAATGTATTTTCTACCTGAGTCTAGCACCTCTTACCCAGACTTTGCTCTGGCCACGTTAAGCTGATAGCAGTTCCTCAGCAGCATGCTGTTCCCTTCACAAATCATGCTGTTCCCTTCACAAATCGTGCTTTCCCTTGTCAAACTTTTTTTTGTTTCTCCAAATATTTTTTATATCAGTTCTGCCCAGAAGCCTAGCCTCCAGTCCAATTTCATTTTCTGCTCTCAGTGTTTTCATGGCATCACAGGCTATGCCACTCACCACATTCTGTTATAATTTTTGAGTTCTTACTATATTCTTATTGGAGGATAAGCTTCTTGAGGATAGAGATTGTGTCTAATTATCCTTGTCCCCCAAATGACTATCACAGCATCCACACCTATTAAGTTACATTCAGTCATTCAATCTGGGGACCTTTTTCTTTAAACGGTGGTGTTTCAGTAATAATCTTTCTACTGTGTTAGTGATAAAATCAGAAGAGATCTTTGCTTGGCTCCATTTCCCTATGGATGTGAGCTTCCAAAAAGCTCATGTTATATTCCTGAAGAGCAGCCTTTACATATTTGAAGAAATTATTTCTCTTTTTCCACATGTTCTTCTACCTTAGTTATTTTTGGTCTTTGACATTGGTTTCTATGACCAACTCAATTTGAAGGCTGTCCTTTCTCCTTCGGACCTTTATACTCCCATGGAATGTTCCATTGTGTGTGTTAGCTTTAGTCAGCCTGTAGTCCTCAGGTGACCATTCCAACATGAATCTAGGTCCTGTTGTGAAGGTATTTTGTAGATGTGATCAACATACAACCAGTTTATTTTTAAATAAGGAGACATAACCCTTGCTAATTTGATGCAATAAGCTGAAAGGCTTTCATTACAAGACTGAGGCTTCTGTGAAGTGGAAGAAATTTCACCTGTGGACAGCACCTCTTTCCTAAGAGTTTCCAGCTTATCCTTTCTGACAGCCTGTCTTATGGATTTTGGGTATACCCAACTAACCTTCACCATCATGGAAATCAATTTTTTCCCCCAATATCTGTCTGTCCATCTATCCATATATCTATCCCAGCCTGTCCTATGGATTTTGGACGTACCCAGCTAACCTTCACAATCATGGAAGTCAATTTTTTTCCCCAATATCTGTCTGTCCATCTATCCATCTGTCTCTCTATCCATCCACCTTATTATATCTTTTTCTCTGCTGGACCACTGACTGATATATTGAATCTTGAGGTGAGAGCAACCGTAGAGTTCACACGAGTCTGTAGACATGAGTGCTGGCTTTTCCTCATGTACCCTCCAGATGCCATTTCCACCTTCCTTCACCTGGCCGGACCTGAGACGCTTGTCTCTGTGGCCTACATCGGTGAGGCTGCATTCTCCTCTGTATTCAGGGTGCACCCAGTACTTCTGGCAGCAGACTAGAGGGCCACAGGAGAATGAAGTTCAGGTAACTCCTTCCCCAGCTTCTTGGCTGTTGGATGTTTCTCCATGTGAGGCAAGCTTTGACAGCCCCTGTTCCCTCCACTTGTACCTCCATGTTTAGGGAGCATCATGGATCCCTGATATTACTACAGCAGAGCAATGCACCATCTGGAACTGGTTGCCTTAAACCCTGCCCCACACCCTTGCAAATAAATTTTCAGTATGGTCCCTCCAGTTATCACATTTGAGCAGTCTTCACACTGCCTTCTGGGCTTTGTACTGATACATCAGAGATGCAGAGGAGATTTGTACATTATTCCTGATCTCCCAGCCTCTGCTAATACAACTACCTAGACAAATATCAAGAACAGATGAGATGGAGTGACTTGAAAGCATGAGCCTGACTGCAAATTGAGAGAATATACAGAAGCCCCATCATCATGCAAATCTGTGCACTATTGCTGTGTTAGCAATACAGAAAAAGGTAGCAAGTGATAAAAGTAAGCTTATTTGATAGTCTACATATTCTAAGAGGACAAGGGAAAACATGTAACTAAAATACAAATTATCTGGGTGACTTTAAAGGACCATTGCTAAAATAAATACAATGTATAGTTCCTCAGATGTGAAATATTCTATATTTATAACTTGGACATTTTCATCTAAGAATTTCAAAGCAGCTTTTCACTGCAAACTACAAGAGCATCAGATATATCTGGGCATCCAGGCTCACAGCACACTGCTTATGTAACCAAAGAGACTACCTTGTGCTTTAACAGAATTTTAAATAATTCTTCTAATGTTCATTATGTTAAATATCACAGTTGTCAGCTCACTTCATAATCACTAGTCTTTCTTAATAACACAGATAAAAAATAATCAAGTTTCTCAGTTCCTTATTAAAATTGCATCAATTCCATCTAGTTTATCTCATCTTCTTGCAGCAACCAAAGTCAGGAAAAGCAGTTAATATATCATGATGTATCCTAAATTCTTTATTTATGGGCCAGCTGTCAGTATTTAAGAACTCAGCTTATTACAAAGATTTCTCAATTGGAAGATATAATAATAAAAAAATGATCTAAGTTATGGTACTAACAGCACTTAGAGTTGTTGAGAACATTGCTTGAGATCGCCTTAATGGCTCACAATAAACTGAATGCAAAAGGTCACGCAAGCAAATACAATTGTTGTACATAAAATTTTTCATTAAACATTTAAGAACCTCTGATTTCCTTTAACCATTTAGAAATCTAAGGATTTTAGGCCCTACTGACTTTAAAGCAAACGTTTTACACCAGAATTGGGGTACCGTACAAGTTCATGCGCCAAAGTCCAGAATATGAACTTTATCTTTTACAGTGTTATATTTTAAACTAATAAAGATTTGAAAATTATTTAGAGTTTTTGTTCAGGAAGACTAGTTCTGATATATTTCTGAATATCCATTGAGTGTGTGCGTGCTCAGTCATGTCTGACTCTTTGTGACCCTTTGGACTGTAGCCCACCAGGCTCCTCTGTCTGTGGGATTTCCCAGGCAACAATACTGGAGTGGCTGCCATTTCCTCCTCCAAGGGATCTTCCCAGGCCAGGGGTCAAACTTGCTTCTCCTGGGTCTCCTGCATTGGCAGGCGGATTCTTTACCACTGAGCCTCCTGGGATGCTAAACTTGAGAAGACTTGGTAATAAAAATATAAAAACTTCAATACCCAGACATGCAAACAAACAGTTTCAAGTTGATGTCTGCTCTGATGAGCAAATCGAATTAATGAGTGCCATGTACTTTTAGGTACTTTTAGACTTGTGTCTACCTGAAAGATACAGGGAACTCTTTACAGAAAAGAGAGCCACAAAACCAAGACTTACAGAATGATCAGAAGTTTTCCAGGAAGATGAGTGGGAAAAGCTATTCAAATAGAATTTATCTGCTCTTATTACGTCAACTATAATCTATATGCTAACATCTCTAAGGTGTTTATCTTTAGCTCAAATTTGTTTTCTGCCTCAGCATCCTATTCTCAAATTGCTAATTGGATATCTCCATTCAGATAAGCTAGTGGAACCTTAGGTTAACTATACCTAGTCTCATCTCTATCTGATCCGTCTGTAAGTGTTCTTTCTCTTGTATTCTCCATATCAGAAAATGCCATTGCCTCCTGCCTAGTTAATCAAGTAAAACTCTTTGGTATAATCTTTGAATCCCATTTTCTTTCATATCCTGAATTGAATGAGTCACCAAGCTTAGCCAATCCTACTTGTTTCATTTCTCCTAACACATTCAGATTCCCTCCTATATGTCTGTTTTTGGATGGTCCATCAGGATATTGTTAACAACATCCTGATAGACCATCTTGCCCCCATCAGTTTCCTTCAATTTTGTTCTCCAAACCACCACTAAAGCTGCCTTTCTGAAAAATACATTTGATTACATTTCTCCCCTGTTTGAAGTCTTCAGAGGGATTCTCTTTGTGGCTGAAGTCATAGCAGAAAAATCCCTCCCTGACCTGGATTCTACTGCGTTTCCAGCCTCACTTCTATCTCTAGACCTCAGGGTAACCCACTCTCTGACAGGCACTGTGCTTCAGGTGTCCTTGAGTCTTTATAAATGTTCTGAGTGGCCTTGAAGTCTCTTTTAATCCTTTAAATTCTATCGGTCCTCTGCTAGGTGTCACTTTTTCCAGGAAGATTTTCCCAATGCATATCCTATAATTCCCACTCTCCTTCCCTCTTAGCTCTTCCCTCTCTATACTTTGCACATAATTGGAGGTTGACTTCCTGCATTTTAGTTGAAGGTTGGCCTACTGCATTTTACTATCTGTCTTCCAATCTCTTTCTTTGCACTAAGGTACATCTTGAGTATTTCAGAAGTCAATATATTGGCTATAACAACTGGTAAATTGTCTTCTTTTTTGCAATAAAACTTTTTCACATTCAAAAGTCTATTTTTGTTTTCTCAATAAATTTAAAGTGGGACACCTTTTTGAAATTTTTCATTTAAGGCAGACATACTCTTCTTCACCCACTGCCAGATATTTCTTAAAAGAGTACTGTGAGACATAAGAGAGATAAAAAGTGGATAAATGACAGCATTCTCCAAATTGAATTTTTTATAAAACAAAATATAAGTTAATTCTAAAAATAGGTATTGAATGTGTATTATATTTTGACTAATGTACCAGGACTGAAATTACAACAGCTAATAAAAAAGACACCCCATACACTCAATGAGTTTCCATGAGTTTATATTGCTACATTCAGGGCTTGGAAACAAGTTACCTGAGTATGAATTGGGATTCATATATGTCCTATGTCAGCTGGTATATAAGTTTTCTCATCTCTAAAGTTATGGTAGGAACATGCATAACAAATTTAGAGTAATATTATAATGTACCATAGTTTATTAGGGCTTTTAACAGTAATTCACATTCTTTATCTTATTCAAAGAAGCACTCTTTGATTAATATTTTAATTTTATTAAAATCTGGTTTCATGTTAAAATATATTAATATTTTCAAAGTTCTTAGAACACTGCAGAGGAGCCTGGTAGGCTACAGTCCATGGGGTCGCAAAGAGTCGGACACGACTGAGCAACTTCACTTATTCACTTAGAACACTGCCAAGTACACAGTATGCTTTCCATAAATGTTGATCACTATCAATGTTGTTATTTGAAGCGTGAATTGAGTCTGCCTGTCTGGAACACACAGCCAATGAGAATCCAAATCCGGCTCTTTGGTTTCCTCTCCTTACAACTCATAGGAAGCCATCCTGAACTTGCAGTGAGGCACACACCCTAACGTTTCGGAAAGAACCAGCACAATGACTCGTGTTACAGGCGCACAGAGTGCGTGAGTGAGCGATGAGCAAGTGAAAACACCAGCAGAGCAGTGGCATCATTCGGTCAGTAAAAACTAGGCACAGGTCTAGAACAGGAAAGTCTACAGAGAACAAAGTCAATTATTTGCCCAGGGCTGGCGGGTCAGGGGAGGAGTGTCAGTAAATAGTGAGATGTGACTGCTAATTGGTGGCAAATTCTTTGGAGGCGTGAGGAAAATATTATAAAATTATATTAACGATGGTGATTGCAAAACTCCAACTACACTAAAGACAATAGAACCATACACTTTAAATGGATGAACTTCATACTGTGTAGATTATAAGTTAAGAACGCTAGTTTCTTAAGTAAACAAAAAAATTCAGACATCTGGCAAAATGCTTTTGAAAGAGTGAATAAATTAATTTGACAAAATAAAGCTGAAAAACATTATGTTATTTCCCAGGGACAAGTAAACCTGTCTTTAAATTGTTTTACATTTTGCGTTTTGGCTCCTTCAGGCCACTTAAAAAAATACTGACTGAGTTTTAGGCTTATTTTTTAGTAACTGTATAAATGCAGCCTCCTTATAAGCTAATTATACTTTACCATCATCTTGTGGTAACAAAAGGTAATTGCTATATTTTAAGTACATGTAAGATCCTTGGATCTGGAACCTCTGAAGAAGGGAATGGCTACCTGCTCCAATATTTCTGCCTGGAGAATTCCATGGACAGAGGAGCCTGGCAGGCTACAGTCCACCGGGTTGCAAAGAGTCAGACGTGACAGAGCAACTAACATTTTCACTTTTCACTTTCAATCATATTAGAATAACAATCTCATGCATTGTGCTGCATTATAAATTTCAAAAACCCATCCCATTGTTAACCACACTCAGCTTTCACAGAAGTGCTATGAGATTCATGTTATCATCATACCTGTGGTGAAAAATAATAATAATATATAACATAGCCATCTGTCCATTGCATTGACTCCACAGAGTCCATCCATCTCACCTTCCCCCCCATCCCTGCAGATGAGTATAGTGAACACAGAATGCTGCCCTTCTGGTCACGAGGGTCAGTCTATGACCCCGAATGTCTTGACCCCCTTGCCTTGTGTAACAAACAAGAACAGTAGCTCCTGGGCAGGGCTTGTGACCCAAACCAACCTTGCGCGCAAGCTCCTTGGAGACTTTCAAATGTAGATAATTAAAAGAAAGTGCTTTTTCTCTTTGATCATGAGCTGTACATATATGTCAGTACAGAGAGGTCCAAGAACATGTGTCCTTTCATCCAGTAAAGCTAAAGTCAGAGGATAAAATCTCCCTGCAGAGAGTATCTGAGCAAAGAGGTACAGAGTACAAGCACTCACAAAGCCCGGTTTTAGGATCTTGTAGCTCTCCTCTGCACCTCCTAATAGAAGTGCTGTATATTAGGTACCTGGGCTAATACATTGTTTCCTTAATGTTCAACAAACTGGATTTCCGTGGCTTACAGTCAAACAGTTCCTTCAAATACAAGTAAACAAAACAGTGGCTTGTGTATCAGTTCAGTTCAGTCCCTCAGTCGTGTCTGACTCTTTGTGACCCCATGAATCGCAGCACGCCAGGCCTCCCTGTTCATCACCAACTCCCGGAGTTCACTCAGACTCACGTCCATCAAGTCAGTGATGCCATCCAGCCATCTCATCCTCTGTCGTCCCCTTCTCCTCCTGCCCCCAATCCCTCCCAGCATCAGAGTCTTTTCCAATGAGTCAACTCTTCGCATGAGGTGGCCAAAGTACTGGAGTTGCAGCTTTAGCATCATTCCTTCCAAAGAAATCCCAGGGCTGATCTCCTTCAGAGTGGACTGGTTGGATCTTCTTGCAGTCCAAGGGAGTCTCAAGAGTCTTCTCCAACACCACCGTTCAAAAGCATCAATTTATACCTGTGGTGGATTCATTTTGATATTTGGCAAAACTAATACAATTATGTAAAGTTTAAAAATAAAATAAAATTTTTTAAAAAAGCATCAATTCTTTGGCGCTCAGCCTTCTTCACAGTCCAACTCTCACATCTTGTTGTATGTTGGCATATTAATGAGTGAGATTTGAAGGTGAAGCCTGCACACAGCTCTTCTGATGACAAGTAGCTTTAAAATAAAATATAGGATTGCTGCCTCCTGCTGAAGAAAAACCTGAGGAAAATATAGTTCATGTTTGTTGAGCTCTTCATCTGTACCATTAGAGACCAAGATCTTTATGTTCCAGCATCCTTAGAATGTTGGATTCCAGCCTCTGCTGCTTGTACTTCCTTTTTTTCCTTTAATTTCCTTTTGGCTGTGCTGGATCTTTCTTGCTGTGATTGGGCTTACTCTAGTTGTGGTGAGCAGGGGCTATTACCTAGTTTTGGTGCACAGCCTTCTCACTGTGGGCTTCTGTTATCGTGGAGCATGGGCTCTAGAGTACCAACTCAGTAGTTTTGGCACATTGGCTTGGTTGCCCCAAGGCATGTGGGATCTTAGTTCCTGGACCAGGGATCTAAACTATATCTCTTGCATTGGCAGGTGGATTCTTAACCATTGGATCACCAGGGAAGCCTCCCATGCTTTTACCTGTAATGATTGCCGGATGATAGGAGAAAGAAAGAAAATGTTATGGAGGAAGGGGGCAGAAAAGGTAAGGGGCTTTCAGCCAACCCTCCCCACCCAAGATTTCTGCTTACATCTCACTGTCCAGAACTAAGTCACAGAGCCACTGCACAGGAGACACAATTCTCTCATTTCTAGATCATGTAACTTCATTAATGGAAAATGACAGAGGAGAAGGAGGTTGTCATTGAAAGTTGGTTCAGCTAGTCCTGCTTGGTCAGATTCTGCCAAACTTTCTCTTCAACATAGTAGACTAAGCATAACTGTTTACTTCCCCTTTTAAGATTCTCATTAAAATATATGTATATATAATAAAATATGTAAATCAATAATGGAACAGTAAGAAGAAGAAAAATAATAAGATCCATTCACACATCCTAAGATGGGCATAGAAAGCAGACGAGACAGAGCTGAGTGAGAAATGAGAGGAGTGTAAACAACAGACTCACACAGAGAAAAGGGCTGCTGTAAGTGAAAGCAAGTCCCAGGAATCAGAGTGGTCATTGCGTAGTTGTAGGGTAATTAATGAAAGGCCTATTAGCCAGGGCTATAGAGTTTGTCTCAGACAAAAGCACTGAAAATTAACTCTGAGCAGAATAGGAGACCTGTAGGAGGGTGAAGCCCTGGAAAGTAGGGCTGGGCATGGGAGATAAAAAGAGATAACTGATGAGGAAATTCTAAAACTCTGAAACAGTAAAGAGAGGGGAGAAAAGCAAAGACAACCCTTGCTATTAATTAAATACACTAAAAATCTCCACAATGAATGTGAAGTTTCTTTATACTGGCAATTATGCACTTCCCAAATTCAATTTTTGCCTCTCACGCAAACACCATCAAGGAGAAACAGTCAAGATACTCACCCAAAAGCCGCAGAGGAAGCAGTCAGCTCTCTGTCAAAGGGCACAGCTAAAGAAGGAAGAAGATGGAATTAGCATTCTGTAAGATAGCATCCCTTATGGCAGAAAGTGAAGAGGATCTGAAGGGCCTCTTGATGAAAGTGAAAGAGGAGAGTGAAGAAGCTGGCTTAAAGCTCAATATTCAAAAAACTAAGATCATGGCATCCGATTCTATCAGTTCATGGCAAATAGATGGGGAAACAATGGAAACAGTGACAGATTTTATTTTCTTGGGCTCCAAAATCACTGCAGATGGTGACTGCAGCCATGAAATTAAAAGATGCTTACTCCTTGGAAGGAAAGTTATGACCAACCTAGATAGCATATTCAAAAGCAGAGACATTACTTTGCCAACAAAGGTCCATCTAGTCAAAGCTATGGTTTTTCCAGTAGTCATGTATAGAGGTGAGAGTTGGACTATAAAGAAAGTTGAGTGCTGAAGAATTGATGGTTTTAAAGTGTGGTGTTAGGGAAGGCTCTTGAGAGTCCCTCAGACTGCAAGGAGATCCAACCTGTCAATCCTATAGGAAATCAGTCCTGAATATTCATTGGAAGGACCAATGCTGAAGCTGAAACTCCAATACTTTGGCCACCTGATGGGAAGAGCTGAGTCATTGGAAAAGACCCTGATTCTGGGAAAGATTGAAGGCGGGAAGAGAAGGATATGACAGAGGATGAGATAGTTGGATGGCATCACCAACTCAATGGACATGAGCTTGAGTAGGCTCCCGGAGTTGGTGATGGACAGGGAAGCCTGGCTTGCAGCAGTCCATGGGGTCGCAAAGAGTCAGACACGACTGAGAGACTGTATTGAACTGAAGGTAGCATCAAAGAAATTGCCCAGAACATAGGAAAAAAAGAGAGAGAGAGAGAGAGAGAAGCAATTAATAAGTGAAAAGAGTTGTGGAGAAAAGGTAGAGCAGTTTCAACATCTGTATAGCAAAAGTTCCAGGAAAAGAAGAATAATAAAAGATTATATAGGGGGTATGGAATTGTGGGGAGAGAAGTAACAATTGTGACCAAATCAATAATTCATTGAAAAAGAATTTCTACAAACTGTAAAACAGAAAAGTCTTGAGATTAAAGTGGCTCTTTGAGCAGCAATGAAGAAGTAAGTGAAAAGGCACTGACCTAAGCATATATTACTGTAGCTTATGAACTCAGAACAGGGGGGAAAAAAATCAGAACAGGTAGCAGAAAATTTCTCATTGAGAATCAAGCTGACAAAATGTTATTCAATTTTTTTTAATTTGAAGGAAAAATTATTTGAAGTTAGAAATTTTCTCTCTCCAAATCATCAAGGAAACATGAGGACAAAGATATCGTAGAACAGGTAAAGATTTTAAAATGACACCAATAAAGCTATCTTAGGGAAATAAAAGCATCAAAGAGCCACAGCAGCAAAATAAAATATAAGGAGAAGAATTAGGGTTTAAGAAACAGGAGTCAATACATAGTAAAGTTAATCATTAAATCTTAAAATGTATTTGTAATGTAAAAGTGAAAATTACTGGTAGCATTCAGAAAGAATTGCCTTCTGATTCAAAAATTAGCCTGCCACTAGAATGTCATGTATTTAAACAACAGTTAATGAAAGTTGAAGCAAATGATATTCAAATATCCTGGCTTGTTCAAATAAAGAAGTTTGTATATACTCATTATTTCATTATGGTGCTTGAAAAAAAATGTTAAAATATGTTTGGTTAAGCTTTAATTGTGACCATTATAGCAATAAAAATAAGATTTGATATTAATACACCCAAACACTAAAGGAGAATGAGGGGGGAATTTTCCTTTTTATCTGACAGGTATATGGTCTTTGCTGTTGTTTATGTTCTTTATTTATGTCTATTCATTTAATACTCATAATATTGCTATGAACTATTTGCTATTATGGAGGAGGAAATGGCAACTCACTCTAGTATTCTTTCCTGGAAAATCCCATGGACCGAGGAGCCTGGTGAGCTGCAATCCATGAGGTCACAAAGAGTCAGACATGACTAAGCAACTAAGGACATTTTCTATTAATATTCTGTTTCATATTGAAGGTTTATAAATTATGTTAAGTAAAAAAATTTAATTGACAAGGAATAAGTACAAACATGGGCTTCCCAGGTGGCGCTAGTGGTAAAGAACTCGCTTACCAATGCAGGAGACAAAAGAGACGCATGTTCGATCCCTGGATTGGGAGGATCCCTTGGAGTAGGGCATGGCAATCCACTCTAATATTCTTGCCTGGAGAATCCCATGGATAGAGGAGCCTGGCAGTCTACAGTCCAGGGGTTGGCAAAAGTCAGACATGACTGAAGGGACTTACCAAGTACGCAAGTACATAAAAGTATTCAAAATATTTGTGAAGGGTTAAATTTCCTACATTAAGGAAAAGATATTCTCAGATTGAGTAAAGTAAATCCAGCTATATTCTTTTTGTATGATAAAGCATTTAAGTGATGATACTAGAATACTGAAAGCGAACAAAAGGAGATTACTTAGTGAGAGACTGGTATCCTTAGCCTTTAAAAAATCATCAAAGGGTCAAGAGAATAAATGCAACTCTTGCTTTAAGAGTATCATATCAGGACTATTGTGATAATTCTGTAAACATAAACAGCCACCCCTCCAAGATCCTCTGAGAACTGTGCTCATTGATTATTAGGTAATTTTATTCACTGTACTCAGGGAAGGGGGCTATTTGCTCCTATTATTTGAAACCATCCACTTGGAACCGGGGCCAAGATAATAAAATAAAAGAGATCCTGCTACTTGGTGCCTTTCTTTGTGAAGACCTGCTATCTCAGGTCCACGCTCCCAGACGTGTGTAGTTCACAGAAGAAAATAGAATGTTCAGTGAAGCCACACTTGAAAAGCCAGTGTTAGTTTTCTTTGTATTTTAACTTGCTCTGTAAGCGACCTAGGTCGTATAGGCTCCAAGGCACAAAAGGCTTAATTTATAAAATCTTCTAAGTAACTGATTGCTTTTACGCTGTGGGTTCCTGAGCTGTATGATCAGTCACAAACACACTCGCTGGGGAGGAAAAAATCACTCATTTTCTCTGTTTGCAAGAAATGCAGAGAAGTAAGGACATTCATGGGAAATAAGGAATTTCATGATCTTAGGAAACTATCAGATCGTTATTTTTGTGACATGCTGTTTAATAAGCACATAATGTTGCCAGTTCCTAATGAGGGGATTTCTCTGACTTGTCAGATGTCTATGTCAGAATGAAGCAGGTAGGTGGTGTATCCAGATCTTCCAGAAATACTGTTCTCATTCTCTTGATTATACTCAAGAAGAAGAGATTGTATTCTTTCTCAATGGAAAAAAAAATATTAAACTGAATGCTGTGTGAGCATGCAGCATGTGAAACAATAAGTCAATTACTATGGAAAGAAAAATATCTCTTTAATGTAAAGCTCTGTTTTTAATGGGAAAATTCTCTCTCTTTTTAATGAAAAACATAAAACCCTATTATTTTAGATCTAAGATAGCTCATTTGTCATATTGATTTTCTGTCTTGGGCTTTATTATAATTTTCAGAAACACATATTCTACTCTCCCTTACATGCACACACACGTGTGCATGTATACACACACACACACACACACTCTCTCTCTCTCCTGATTTTTTTCTATTCTTATTTTTTTGCCATGCCTCCCACAATAAGCCCAAGTTTCCAAGAGTCTACTTTTAGAACTGGGCCCCTGACTTGCAGTCTGATGCTTGGCTTTTCTCTGTATGTCCTGGGTTCTGGTCAGGAAACTGGGTTTGAGATCTTCTCCCAGAACCATGGTGCTGTTCTGATTACGTGCATCATCTTGTCCCTAGAGGACTGGCCTTTTCACAAGGTCAGGGAACTTCTGACTCCCATCCTGCCATTTCTCGTCTTTCCCCATCCCCAGCCCATTACAGAGGTTTAAGTATAAATCGCAACGGTGCTCTCAAAACTTCTGTCACCCATGGTACTTTCTTTTGGTTGAATTTCTTCATTTCTTCCGACTTCTGAGTTATCCGTGAGGGCTGATGCTATACAGCATTTGTAACTGGTCCTCATATCGGACACGACTGAGCGACTTCACTTGCATTGTTCACTTTCATGCATTGGAGAAGGAAATGGCAACCCACTCCAGTGTTCTTGCCTGGAGAATCCCAGGGACGGGGGAGCCTGGTGGGCTGCCTTCTATGGGGTTACACAGACTGCCGCGATGCAACAGCAGCAGCAGCAGCAGCAGCATATCTTTTTTTAGGTTTCTATTGACAGTGACAGTTTCTTAGATTTTTTTATTTTGATGACTTTGATATTTGAGGGGTATTGGGCATATATTGTACAGATTGCCCCTCCAACTCAAATATGCCTGCTGTTTTTCTCATGATTAGACTAGCAATGTAGGGCTGGGGAAGGAGGACCACAGAGGTAAAGTGCCATTTTCATAACATAATATCAAATGCACAGTTCTATCATCCTAAATAAGCAAGAATTTATTAAAATGGTATGTTCACACATGTGTCCAGATTTAGAGTTAGGATTTTTACCAGAACTTGCTGAGACAATTCAAATTTGACTAGTTAATCATGGTTTCCTAAATCTTGAACATGGTGAAGACCTAAGATAAATAAAGTGAAGATTCCAGAACTTCCTTAGCATAGTATTTCATAGGAAGAGATTAAAGAGTTCAGGAAAGTGGACATGTTAGAATGATTTTCACCTTAGACCTTAAACACACCATGTGATTATGTTCCCTTGGAGGACCTAGACTACATTCTTTTCACCGTTTTCAAGTGTTGAGTTGACAGTTGAAATGTTGCATAGAGCTGGGCTTCATCATCTAAATGCAGATGATAAGATGCTAGCATGGCAGGGATAAGACAACAATTGACTATCAGAGGCAAAGCAGGCATAGGTATCATTATGATCAGAAAGACATGATTTGTAACCAGGGAATCTTGATCTATAAAGATCTGTGAGTGCTCAGTTGCTCAATTGAGTCTGACTCTGGGATCATGGGACTATAGCCAACCAGACTCCTCTGTCCGTGGAATTTTCCAGGCAAGAATACTGGAGTGGGTTGCCATTTCTTCCTCCAGGGGATATTCCTGACCAAGGGATTGAATTTGCATCTCTTATGTCTCCTGCATTGGCAGGCAAATTCTTTACTGACTGTGCCACCTGGGAAGACTTGATTAAGACCTATAGTAAATGCTAAATACATCAATCTGGTGTTAGGCATGAAATAAATGGACAATAGACTACAGAGCCTCTTAATGTGTACAATTTTAAAACTCAAGATTTGGTGAGGAAAAGGCTTATATCAATGGAAAGTTGGCATTTTTCAACCAATACCCATATCTAATTTATTCACAGATTTATATAGCTCATTGGTTAAAGAGCAAGCCAGTTACTATGATGGTCACTATAATATCATTGTTAATATCCTTTTGATCATTCACAAATAGGGTCTGAGCCATTTGCAAAATAACCGTTCCGTGGAAAAATGAAAATACTCCAACTTTTGAGGAATATTAAACATATGATCTGGGATGAACTGAAAAAAGTCACCAAAAATATCTTCATGGTTTTCTAAGACTATCTTAGGGAGATGATAAATAGAACTTGGCCAAAATCTCTCTCACAATGAGTTCACTAAATCCATAGACCCACATATGGTTATTTCCTCCTGACTCAAACATTTAATTGGGATAGACAAACAGCATCTGGAAGAATCCATATTATGATTCTGTAGCCAATGGAATAAGAGCCATAATTTTAATATGACCAAGTAAAATCCCATGAAAAGGCCTTCCACTCACCCCATTCAAAATAGAAGCAATATTATAACTCAGAAGGCTTAGTTATATGCACCAGTGATATCAGCACTACCAGGGAAGAATTTACAGAAGTTGGGGTGGTAATGTTCATAATATCCCTGTTTAAAATACCTGTTTAGGCCCTGGGGACAATGTCAGAACATGGCAAAGGATGGTGAGCTACTGAAGCCAGTACAGGCAATTGCTCTCGTTGTGGTTCATTACTAATGCTGATCAATACAGCCTGTGTTGTGTCATATGCCATTGATCTGGTGAATGAGTTATTTATTCATACCTGCAGAAAAGAACAAAGCTTACTTTACAAGCAATGTGAATTAACTCTCTTCCCTCGTAGCTGTGTTAACTCTTGCACACTCTGTCATAATATATCAATAGTCTTGAGGACTTTGAGCATCTTAACATTTTGAAGAATATTACACTGATCCATTCTCCCCATAACATCATATTGGACTTGATGAGCAGAAATTGATGAGTACCCTAGAAGACCTAATATAGCAGGTATATTCCAGAAAGTAGTAGGTAAACATCACAGAAATTCAAACTCTAGTCAGTTAATGAAATGTTTAAGCATCCAATGGTTTGGTTTTGGTCAGGATATCATTTCTAAGATAATGGACATTTAAATAATAGCTACTCACATCCCCTGCCACTAAGAAAAATACATAGCACTTTGTGAATCTCTGTATATTTTGGAGACAGAATGTATCACACATCAAATATTGTTTAGACTGATTCTTTTTTCTGAGTAACTCAGAGGCTGATAGGTTTGAAAGGGGCACAAAACAAGAGAAGGTTCTGCCTCAGTTCCAGGTTTAGTTATCCCTTATTCTTACTGGTGGTGAAATAGAAAGCTAAAATAGTCAAAATGCTATATTTGATAAAATATGCACAGTGCATTTATGTGAAAAAGCCATATATGCAAAAACTCGGGGGTGGAGGATTTTACATGCTCTAGTATTGCCAAGAGACACTGACCACAAAATGCTTAGTCATTTAATTAATAAATTAAGGAGCAGCAGCTATTAGCTTTCTAAATTTCAGCATATAACTTGGAGAACAATAAGTGTGCATTTTCAAAGGGGCAAAATTTTACTTAAATTTAAACATCCAAGAACAATATTTTTCAAGAGAAAGTACTAATATAGTCTCTCTAAAGAATAAAATACATGCATTGAATTTGGAGTAAATGACACACGTTAAACATATAGATGTACCCATGACCCACAATAGGGAGTGTTTATTCTCAGCAAAGAACTATTGTGAACAATTTATATAAATGTGAAGGGAAAATCCAAAACCCCTTTCTTTTGATAAGGCACACTTTAGATTTTGACAAAGAAAATTGCAAGCATTTGAAGGAACCAAGATTTATTCCTAGTAGTTTCTTTCTATCTCTCCTAACCTCAGCCATGCCTGACAATCGAAATGCATAGGCTCATAGGGAAAGTAAGAAAGGAGATGAAAAAGAATGATCATTAGGTTCGACTAAGAAAGAAGATCTTTTCAATGGTAAATGGCTGCTTGAAAAATAATTCATTGATTTCATTGGGATATGATTTTTATAACTTTCTTTATTCCATAAAAGTCAGGGAAAGATATAGTTATAAAAAGGTCTTCTGCAGGATTGCATTAGTACCTTCAAACGATTCACATGCAAATTCTTTTAGTTCTGACTCAGAAAGAAGCCTGAGACATTTTCAATCAAGAATATGCTCTTGGTTACATATGGGAGACTCTGCCAAGAGCAGCAGAAAGAATATTAGGGGGAAAAATTGACCCAAGAGTGTTTTTTTTTTTTTTAACTTTGAATACACTTTTATTCATTGTTATCAAAATTAAATGAAAGGAAATTTTCAACAGATAAGAAGGTTTTATTTGGTTTTCTTTTTACCTTTATTTCTTGTTTACTATCATATATGGGGGCTTCCGTTGTAGCTCAGTTGGGAAAGAATCTGCCTGCAATACCAGAGACCCAGGTTTGCTTCCTGGGTCAGAAAGATCCCCTGGAGAAGGAAATGGCAACCAACTCCAATATTCTTGCCTGGAGAATCTCATGGACAGAGGAGCCTGGTGGGCTACAGTCCATGGGGTCACAGAGTCAGACATGACTCAGTGACTAAAGCACCACCACCATCTTATATGGAGTGTTCCGTATATTCATATTAAATATATATTTTACTTCATCCAGCAAGTTTTGTGTTTATGAGGAAAACTTTGTTGAAAGGTTTACATTACCAGAGAGACAGCTTAAAATTCAGAAAACAGCTACTATGTGCATGGTGCATGATGCTACTTTAAGTATTGGCAGAATTAGTCAACAGGCCAGATTTTTCTTGAAATTATCATTCTGAATTCTAGGGCATCTATCAATGTTCTTTAGAATGGTTTCTTAAATTGCATATATTTTAATTAAGATTTTTATAACAAATTTCAGCAAATAAAATGTATATATGTATACACAATGTATATATATATATTTGAAAAAACTTAAAACACTGTTAAATACATTGGATTGTCTCTTCTTTCAAGCTCCAACTGTTTCCTATCTCTGCATATATTAAATTTTTTTTTCACTTTAAGGGTCTATTAAATTTCTCCGATTTATATGTCAGGATTTCAAAATTTATTGGGCTGCACTAGAAACCCAAGTCATTGATAGTGTTTCTCTAACTTGCTTTAATAAAGGGTTTATGATGTGTGGTCTGCCTTCATTTTACCCAGCACTATTTTCAGTGATTTTTGTACTCTGCATATACTCAACTCCTTTCTGCTTCCTGGGTTCATAATGTGCTGTTTTGCCTATGAGGTCAACAGCTCTGGCCTCTTCTTAGAATGACTTACTTGATCAGTGAGTTTGGGACAAGGAATGGTGATGTCTAACCTGTCCTCTTTTCCTTTTCTCTTTGGGATGCACCTACTCTCAGAAAGCACAGCTGTAGTCTCCTCACTACCTGGCAATGAGAAGCTCGCAAGTCTTAGGGCACCAGTGCAATATATGACTGGGTGGGGAAAACCCACCTCTTTGGTGTGTTACCACATTCAGAAGCCCACTGTTGTCACATAATAAGCCATGCTGTTAAATACTTTGTCAATAATAAAGGTGACATAATTCCACTTGTTAAACATCCTTGTTCCTCAAAGGTGGTCCAGAATTTGAGCTTGGAAAAGATATTTGTTAGCCTTCTAGCATAGAAATAACTAGTGTATTACTATTTATGTCTTTTTTCCATATTCCACATACACATGAATACCATAGATACATACACACACACACATATATATATATAAATGTACATGTTTACATTATATTTATTTCTTTTATCTATCTATCTATATAATAAAAAGTATAAATCATACTGTTATTCCAACTCTTGGCCAAACTCCCACATATATTTTCACTTTCCTGTTTTCTACATTTGTAACCCCCTCTATGTACAATATATGGCTTCCCTGGCACCCTCTATGGCTTCCCTGGTGGCTCAGACAGTAAAGCGTCTGCCTGCAGTGCGGGAGACCTGGGTTTAATCCCTGGGTTGGGAAGATCCCCTGGAGAAGGAAATGGCAACCCACTCCAGTACTCTTGCCTGGAAAATTCCATGAACTGAGAAGCCTGGTAGGCTACAGTCCATGGGGTCGCAAAGAGTCGGACACAACTGAGCAACTTCACTTCACTATGGACAATGAGTTACCTGATGTCATTATCCTTGGTATATTTATGTATTTAATCAATCTCTCTTTTCATATAATCTTGAACTATTAGGATGGAATTTGTTCTATAAGCTATCAGTAAAAAGACTGCCACTGAAAAAGCAGTCATTACAGAGTATGAATGAACAAATTTATTAAATTCTATCTCGTGATGTTATTTGAAACAAATGCCATCATGCCTATTTTATAGATGAAGAAATTGAAAAAACAGAAAGTTTAGGTTCTTACTGGGTAACTTTGAAAAGGAGATAGCCATACCAGTATAAGATTCTTCCTCCCCCATAAACTAACTCGTAAAATAGTATGACACCTGAATTTTTTTAAGTTAACGAATATTAAACTATAATAGTATCTCTAAAATTTACTATATTTTGAGGAAGTGAGAAAACGAATAGAGATGGCTTTTAAATCTGTTCCTCTCACTGTATCTTTCTATTGGCAGCTGGACCTTTAAAATATTCACAGTGGTTCAGTCTTTCTTCATAAATGCAATGTAGGACTATTGAGATTTATGACAGTGGCATTCTACTTCAGTTTACAGATACTTAAGCTGAGGTTGAACTGAACTGAACTGAAGCTGAGGTTCTGGAAGAGGAAATGGCAACCCACTCCAGTATTCTTGCCTGGGAAATCCCACGGACAGAGAAGCCTGGTGGGCTACAGTAGGATCGCAAAGAGTTGGATGCAAATGGCAACCCACTCCAGTGTTCTTGCCTAGAGAATCCCAGGGACGGGGAGCCTGGGGGCTGCCGTCTATGGGGTCGCACAGAGTCGGACACGACTGAAGTGACTTAGCATGCATGCATGCATGCATTGGAGAAGGGAATGGCAACCCACTCCAGTATTCTTGCATGGAGAATCCGAGGGATAGAGGAGCCTGGGGGCTTCTGTCTACGGGGTCGCACACAGTCGGACACGACTGGTGCGACTTAGCAGTAGCAGCAGTGACTAAATAACAGCAACAAGCTGAGGCTCGGAGGTCATATATTTAATAAATAACAGAGACCAAACAAGATCCAAATATTTTTGATCCCGAGTCTATCACAGCTATATCATGGTGATAACAGCTTAATATTCTCTTGGTATATATTGGTGAAGAGCACCTGGTTTCACGATTCATCAGTTTAAGTCCTGGCTCTGGAGTAGCCCAGGATCCACAAATCAGAGACCTTGACCGTATTCTGTCCTAATTCTCCAAAGTCTTGTGACCAATTAGGGTTGTGTGGAGTCTTCTTCAGTATGTTAACTTCCAGAGTTGAAGGGGTTACGCGTGTCAAAGTGTGACAGTCCACTCTCTTTCCCAGGATTGTGATGTTTAAACAGTAAATACCTCAATACTAGAGAACACTGATGTCTTCAAATAATCTTTTGAGTTTCCCTTGTGGGTTATATCTCAACTGCCAAAAATGAGACAGCGTGAAGAACAGAAACCAATGCCATGAGCAGTCCTGGATGTGTCCTGTGATGGCTTGTCTGTGAGCAGAAAGATGAAAGTTACTCTCCTGAGCCCTGCAAGTACAAGGCTGGCCCAAATCCTTCATGATAAGCATCAAACGGAGACAACTAGCTACAAGAAATTCCTCCAGCAACAGAATAAATATTGGCACGCCAGGAAATAATCTACTGATGGGAATAGAGGCGCTGAAAATCATCCAGTGACTAGTCAATCCCAAGTTCAGCAGCAAATCCTCATCCTGACACAATCAGGAAGGTGTCAAAGTAAGTATATTTCCAGTCAATATAGAAACAATTATCCCTGGTTTTGCCTCCTGTTGGCAGTTCTGTGCTTTCCCACTTATAGCTCCAGAGTTGTTGCTACACATTTACTCTGATGCATACATGCTCCATCATGTCCAGCTCTTGGTGACTCCATGGACTATAGCCCCCCAGGCTCCTCTGCGCATGGGATTTCCTAGGCAAGAATACTAGAGTGGATTGCCATTTCCTTATCCAGATGATCTTCCCAACCCAAGGATCAAACCCTCATTTCTTTCACCTTCTGCACTGAGAGGTGTATTCTTTGCCACTGGTGCCACCTGAAAAGCCCTTACTCTGATACTGATACTAAAGTAAATTTAACCAAGAGAGTCACTGGGTGCTTGCTGATCAGCCTGTGGAGTAGTTTGCGTAATATTATCCCTAGATAGACTGGAGGAACTGTTTTGCAGCAGCCATGATCCTCTATCTGATAGCAATACATGCCTATTTTTCTGTGGAATGAAGCGTTGTGGTGGGGCAAAAAGAGACAGAGTAGAAGTTAGTAAACTCCAGTCCTTGTTATAATGTTTTCCCTGTGTTGTGTGGGAAGTAATTTTGCTTTGGAAAACTCATAGACTGTTGTGTGGTTAGAGTATGATATTTCTGGTGGAAGTGCTTTCAAGATGATAAAGTTACATGAAAATGGGTGTTGTTATTAATATATTTGCTTTATGAAAACTATTCTCATGAGATGTTTGCTATCATTTCTCTTTGAAACAGACCAGTAGTATCACTTAAATTTTTCCACATTCATGAAGGAAAAAAAAAGTGAAATTATTAGTCTCTCAGTCATGTCCAAATCTTTGTGACCCTATGGATTGCAGCCCACCAGGTTCCTTTGTCCACAGGATTCTCCAGGCAAGAATACTAGAGTGCGTTGCCATGCCCTCCCCCAGGGGATCCTCCTGACCGAGGGATTGAACTGGGTCTCCAGCACTGACGGCAGATTCCTTATGGCCTGAGCCACCAAGAAGACACAAGGGTAACGAGCATGATAGACACTCAAAATAGCTCCTTTGATACTTATCATTATTTAGTACTCTAACTTTTAGCCATTTCCCCTTACTTTATAGGCCTCGCCATATTTTTGGACAGATTTTACTTTTGCTGTCAGTACAATTTAAAAACTAACTTTAAATTTTTGCTCCAAACAGCAATGCAACATGAACAACTCTGATCTTATACTTTAATTTTAAAAGGCACGTTTTTAGTTTAGTTATTTATTTGTCTGTGCCAGGTCTTCATTGCAGCACTAGGAATCTTCAGTCTTTGTTGAGGCACACAAGATCTTTTTTAGTTGTAGCGTGGGAACTCTTGGTTGGGGCATGTGGGATCTAGTTCCTTGAACCAGGACCAAAGCTGGGCCCCCTGCATTGGGAGCACAGAGTCTTAGCCACTGGGCCATTAAGGAGGTCCCTGATCTCGTCTTTAAAATCATAGTTATTATTCAGGTAAATAAAACATTTTTATGTCTTGGCCAAAACAAAAGTGACATTTGTGCCTCCCCATCTTATATTAAACCCAACTGATTTGTGGTTAACGGTCACATCTACTCTTTTAAATATTATTTTATTGGCTGTGGATAAATACTCCTCTTATTTCCATGCCCCACCAACCTTGTGTCATTTAATATCCATAATTCCTAAGGTGCGCTAAAATTAGCATGACTATTAACCTACCAGCCAGAAAGTAAGAGATGGAGCTGGGACATTATCTACCCTTGATAAAAATGCTTTTTAGAACCATGCTCATGCCAACTGCTATGGTAGTAGTGACAGGCCCTAAAAAGCAAGCCTTTCTCTTAGCACATGCCATTCTGAATCATATTCCATTATACAGTAAACACTGGTCATGTGCTTGTGATGGAGTGGCTCAATTCATGTAATTTCTGCTCAGATGTTAATTTTGTCACTAACCAGCTAGTAATGAAATAGGGCTTTACATTTTCAGTAAGTTATATGTAGACAGACTAAATAGAAACACACATCGGCGGTAGATTTAGATTCAGGAACAGCTGTTCTCTAATTCAAGGCATCCGTAAGGATCCATAAAGAAGCTTTTTAAGAAGTAATTTGCCAGAAATGAGCTATTAAGAAGAGAAAGCTGACGGAGATTACTCAAGGTTTAGTATGGAGTACTACACGAAATAATCAATCATACGCAAAATCTTCCCACAAAAATTTTGAAAATTTCAACTTCAAACTAACCAACTTTCAATTCACTATGAATCTTGAAGATGTCACTCAGCGTGTGTTAAGTACTCTCCACTGTTTGAGTTTTAGAAATACAACTTTCTCTCTCTCTCTTCCAGTTTCTATTGAAGACACATTTATCCAAGGATCCAAGAAACATTTTCTACCTATTTCAACTCTCAAATAACTCAGCTTCAGATTTATCCAAGGATCCAAGAAACATTTTCTACCTATTTCAACTCTCAAATAACTCAGCTTACTAGAATATCCAAGTAGTTTTATTAACAGAAAAATGTTTTGCTCATGAAATTTTTATTAACTATGCATAACGACCTTCCATGCATCAAAAGATTCATTTATAATAAACATTATTCATAGTTCAAATTTTGTTGCATCAAAAATAGGGAAATCAGATAAGCATTCATGATGTTCAAGGGTAAATCCACTTTCCCATTTGATGGCACCTTATGCTGGAATCACCTCTCCTTCGTGAATTATCCATACGGAGTCACACTGGCTTCGCCTGTGTTGTTTGGAAGCTGTCAGTTTATCTGTGATCTGCCCATTCTTTAATTTCCTCTGCTTTCCTGTGGATTATCATTCCTGCAGCTCAGTACTCTGAGTCAAATCTTTTGTTCCCATAAGATATACATAAATCTAGGCTTGTGTTGACTATGGCCTCAAGCATAATAACCACCATTACCAACCAACAGAGAAGTAGAGAAAGTCAACATTTAATATTAACTGAGCATTTTAGGATGTTGACCTGAAGAGCCAGTAGAGGTCTCTGCTGCTCTATGTAAATGTCCCTTAGTATTGCTCAGTTCAGTTCAGTTCAGACGCTCAGTCGTGTCCGACTCTTTGCAACCCCATGAATCGCAGCATGCCAGGCCTCCCTGTCCATCACCAACTCCCAGAGTTCACTCAGACTCATGTCCATTGAGTCAGTTATGCCATTCTTGTCTAATTGTGACAGCATGGACTGCAGCCTCTGTGCATGGAATTCTCTCGGCAAGAATACTGCTGTGGGTAGCCACTGCCTTCTTCAGGGGATCTTTCTGACTTAGGGATCAAACCGAGTCTCCTGCATTGCAGGCAAATTCTTCACTGTCTGAGCAATGAGAGAAGCCTTAAGGGCAAAGCAAAATGCACTGAAAAAAAAAGGCCTTTAAACGAAGGGCAGGGGCCAAAGTGTGGTGTAGTCACCTGGAGTGTCTTAGAAGAACATGTCTTATTTTTAATGGTGGGAAGAAAAGAAAAGAGTAATAGTGAAGGAAGAGCTGGTGCCAGATTTCCAGGGTCTGGCAGGGTCTGATGAACAAAGCGACTGTAAGCAATTTTCATAGGAGGATTTCAGTCAGCCTCCAAGTTAGGAATATCATTAACTCCAGGAAGTCCAGCGGGGATTGCTTCCGGGCAAAGGGGACTCAGAATTGGAGATACACAATAACAAATTCTCCAGAGGGTCAGCAGCTGCATTATCTGGTGCCAGGTTGTGTGGTTCAGCTACTGTGATTCTGTCCCAAGGAACAGCAACAGCAACAAGAAACAGTTCTAACAGTTCTAAAGCAACTGGGTATCAGAATGTGTCAAGGTAGGGATTAGTCACAGAGGAACAAATCAGGGGGCTTAAATATAGCCCTTGTTCAGTAAGGTCAGACTATTGTCATAGATTGGCTTCCCTGGTGAATCAGATGGTAAAAAAAAAAAAAAAAAAACTTCCTTCTATGCAGGAGACCCATATCCATCCCTGGGTAGGGAAGATCCCCTGGAGAAGGGAATGGCTACCCACTCCAATATTCTTGCCTGGAGAATTCTATAGACCGAGGAGAAAGAAAAGCAAATGTGCTTGTTAGAATTGGGTGTAAAGATCAGAGCTGTACTGAGTAAGTAGTAAGATGGACCAGAAGCTAAATCGCTTGAATGATGTATGTAAACTCCCTCTGCATGGGAGTCAGACTGAATTCAGAGCACATGGGGAGTCTAACCCTGCAGAGGTGAGGGTGGCTGCTCCAGGTGTACAGGATCAAGTCCCTAGGTGGACAGGTACAGGGTAGACTTCAGTCTGGTTGTAATGGTTCCTCTATGTTTTTTTCTTTGTTCTCAGCTGTGAATTGAAATAATCCTCAAAATATTGGGATTAGCAACCATGAAAAAGAGAGGAGAAGCAGGATTGGGCAAAATGGGCAGGTAAACTAAGATGTAGCATCAACAGAGTCTTGAATAACCCAGTGGAGTGGCACCCATCAGAGCTGTCACACAATAGGCTGGGCTTTGCCTATCCCCCAGCCCCCATTCTATAACTGAATGTGGATTGCCTAATAGGGGCACAGCCCTAGGACATCTTTCAGGTAGAAAACTACAAGCCATTCTACTAGTCATCCAATAAAAGCCATTGCTAGTTTAAGAATCTCTTACTGTTAGAATTGGGTTGTTCTCTCTTGAGAACAAGACCACAAAGGGATTCAGCCACTGAATTTGACAAGTAAGATGACATTGAGAATCTTGGTAAAAGTAAATGTTCTAGATTGATGAAGTTCAAGTCAGGATAAAACTTCACTTGTTGAAGGTTTTGTAAATGCTGTTTGGGGAAAATAGGAGATTTGTTAACAGGAGGGTGCAGTCTTTTTGGCATCCAAGGACTTGTTAGAATGTGTGGATATTTTCTGATTCTCAGTGAGCCAGCAAAGAAATGTCAGTATCTATTTATAATGTTTCCAAGTGTTCTAATGGAGCAGTTGATAATCAGTGGACCAGTTCCTTTGGAATGTTGTTTTGTTTTTATTGGTGGGGTAGGAAGTGGGTGTGTGTGTGTGTGTGTGTGTGCATGCGTACACTCAGTCAGCTCAGTTGCACCCAACTCTTTGCTACCCCATGGCCTGTAGCCCACCAGCACCAGGCTCCTCTGTTCATGGACTTCTCCAGGCAAGAATACTGGAGTGGATTGCCATTTTCTTCTCCAGGGGATCTTCCCAACCCAGGTAACGAACCTGCGTCTCCTGTCTCGGCAGGTGAAGTCTTTACCGCAGCACCACCTGGGCAGCCCAGGGAGTGAGTGTTATTGGAGAACAAACGGGCAAGCAGCAAAAGTAATCTCTGTGCATTCTAATGAGATGAAGCCTCAGTTAAAAACCCTTCACTAAAGATTCATGAAATTCAGTCTTTCCTTTTAAATTCCTCCAATCTCCACTCTTATTCAGCACCAATGAATAAGAAATGGAAGTTTTTATCAGCTGTAGTAAAAGTGGTCAGAAATCTTTGATCTCTCTACTCAAGATGCAAAATCAGAGAAGACTAAAGACCCATATTCTTAACAATATACTTTGAAATTTTGACGTCTGAAGAAGTGCTGCTATCTGTGTGGTTTTGACTCTGTAATTACAGAGTACTTCAGGATGTACTATTCATCAGGTTGCAGCACATGACCAAAAGAATCTGAACTATTTATTCCAGCCTTAAAGGATCATTACACAGCCCTGACTGATGGAATTATCTAATCTCTTGGGACCTCAGTTTCCTCATCTGTAATGCGGTTGGTTAGGAATAGTTCTGTCAAATGCCATTCAGCTATAAGACTCTATAATTAAGGTTTTTGAAAGTAAATCACATTTTATATTCTCTTTTGCAAGGTAGATCGAATTTTGTGAGTTTGCTTTGGAATTTAAGCTCCAAAAACATTATTTATGTGTATACGAAATAGTTCCAATCCCAAATAACCAACTTTAAAAAACCCCAAAACACAGTGTTAACCTAATACGTTTATATTATAAACTTTGCTTGTACTTGAAACATATTTAAGGAAACCTTGTTAAATATGTGATCATTTTATCCACAAGATGTCACTGTCTGCCACAATTTGTTTCATAATAGGCACGTTTGCTTACCTTTCCCCTAGGGCCAGCTTGCTCAGTGGTAAAGAATCCACCTGCCAATTCAGGAGGCACAGGAGATCAGAGTTCGATTCCTGAGTTGGAAAGTTCCCCTGGAGTAAGAAATGGCAACCCACACCAGTATTCTTGCCTGAAGAATCCCACAGACTGAGGAGCCTATGGGCTACAATCCACTGGTCTCAAAGAGTCAGACATGACTGAGCAACTGAGGACAAGCGTGCACCCTGTTTTAGAGTCAAGCACATTGAGATATAAACCTTTTGTGATAATTTCTGTGTTCAGTAATTGCCTATGTATAATTAGTAGATTTCAAAGGTAAATATACATATCTCACAGTAGTCTGTTCTGAAAAAAAAAATGCTTTTAACCTTATCTACTGATTTTTAATATACAATGTTTCTGATATGTAATTTTATGAAAGAATCATAGAAAAATTATCATTTCAAACACAGAACAATATTTAAAAGGCTGAAAATAAATCCTGTACTGAACACAATATCTTCTAGGAAAATTAGAAGGGTTGTTTGCTTTATATTGTGATTGGTCTGAAATGACAAGGAAAATGTCTTGGCTAAATCCAGAATGTACTTTGCAGCGGAGTTTGATATCACCTGGGTATACAGAAGGACCTGACATTTCTGTTTAAATACAACTTAGCTCTTCCCCCGGCCTTTATGCAACGCCTATGCTTTTGTTTACAAGGCTTTTCTCATCGTCTTTGCCTTATTAGCAATACCTGAGTTCAATTGCACCAACCCTTCTGGTGGAGGAACCTGAATGACAATGCCGAAATCTCCTTAGACTCATCCATGTCACCTTGCACTACAGAGTGGAGCGTGTGAACATGGAGTTTAGTAACCGATGAAGTGTTTCACTATGTGACAGCTGAACCTATAAAGACACCCTTGTCTTAAACTTTGAGGATATTGTTGGTAAAGGACCTTACTGTTAACTTCCTAGTTGAACCCAGATTACAATTATCAATATAATCTGACTCCTGAAATAAATACGCAACATGTTAATCCTTACATTTGTTAACAACTATGATCAGATTTTTTGAAATGTTTCCTAATCATATATGGAGAATTGGTGGTGCAAGCAAAACAATCAAAAACATCTCCATTTTCAAATAAGCATGTAGTATTTGGAGAGGCCACCGGATGTCAGGCTTCACCCTAAAACCATTACATGAGTTCAAAGCCATACTTTTGTACCTCACATTTCCCTGGATATGAGGTTATAATAGGTAGTTTTTATATTCTATTATCTTTTGGAGGACTATTGATTTCATCTGAGTCTAATTATATTTTTCAATGAAAGTACAGATTTTTTCTAAAAAAAGGCATAGATTTTGTTTTCTTGTTTAATGTGCCCACATATTTATTTGTTTTTAGATGACTTTCTTACTAGTGTTAATATTTCTACATTAAAAAGAATGAATGAAATAAACAGCCCCTCCTGCCTCTTATGTGAAGTGTGTTATTTGTCTCGTTTGTCTCACCCATAGCATCACATAAAGAGAACAGAATTTCTATACTGTTCTCAAGTTCTTTCTGTGGTTTCTGTGCTATCAGCCTTGCTAATTCTATGTCCAGTGGTTTGTCTTGGCTGAATTCTAGGAAATATGACAGAAGCAGTAACAGCAGGATACACTGGAAACAGCAAGGAACCACACATAAAAGACCTGGGTTTGAGTCCTTATTTTGCCACTTTCTAGCGGAGTGACTTTGAGATAAGTTGTATATTCTCCTGTGGCCTCAAATCTAAACTTGACAGAATTAACATAATATTGACTGCTTTCACAGAAGTTTCATGAGAACAGTAGGCTCTATTTTATTACTATTTTATTGGTGCTTCCCTGGTAGCTCAGACAGTAAAGCGTCTGCCTGCAATGCAGGAGACCCAGGTTCGATCCCTGGGTTGGGAAGATCTCCTGGAGACAGAAATGGCACCCCACCCCAGTACTCTTGCCTGGAAAATCCCATGGATGGAGAAGCCTGGTGGGCTACAATTCATGGGGTCACAAAGAGTCGGACATGACTGAGCGACTTCACTTTCACTTTTATTACTATCAGTTGATAACCAGCATCTCAGAGTTGTGTGGAATTTTAGGAACAGCAGTTTCATCTTCCCATGAGTTATATTTCCAAATACAGCCCAGAGAAGCTTTCTCCACTGACCATAGCTTTTACCAACAGGATGTTTTCGCTGCTTAATGAGGGACAGAGATGAAAGTGCATGAAAAACTGGAAGCAATCCATTTGCTAGGCCAGACTCACTCAACCAGATAGAAAGCTGGGCATTAGCACAATATCCTGGAGCATGAGTCTGGCATGACGCTTGTTGCCTCCTTGGCCCTGAGTCATCTCTCAACTTGCCTCAGCTTGTACGGGCTTTATTGTTTTGTTCTCCTTCCCCATGGACATGCAGAATGTCTTTGGTTAATGTGCAGCAGGTGAACAGAAGGCAGAGCTGTTCTGTCTGTGGCTATGACTGGTGTCCATCATTGGTGTCCTGGAGGGTCTTGCACTGGGGGCCGTTGGCTATGTGCCCATAGTCATCTAGGTCCTCAGCATCAGTCTGCTAACAGGTAATGCCGGTGGGAAATAGTGACACACCTGCTTCATGCATCCTTAGAGAACTTAAACACCAGCAGATAACAACTGCTGCATTGCTTTAAGCTTCCCAGAAATCTTAGGACGTAGTATTAACTTTGACTTTGAGCTCTCTTTTCTTCTCATTATCTAATCTTGCTTCAGAAATTAACTCAAAATGAATCCTGCTCTACTGTATTGGTGAGGCAGACAGACTTAACTTTAAAGCTGCTGCTGCCGCCAAGTCACTTCAGTCGTGTCCGACTCTGTGCCACCCCATAGATGGCAGCCCACCAGGCTCCCCCGTTCCTGGGATTCTCCAGGCAAGAACACTGGAGTGGGTTGCTATTGCCTTCTCCAATGCATGCAAGTGAAAAGTGAAAGTGAAGTCGCTCAGTAGTATCCTACTCTTAGTGACCCCATGGACTGCTGCCTACCAGGCTCCTCTGTCCATGGGATTTTCCAGGCAAGAATACTGGAGTGGGATTCCATTGCCTTCTCCTAACTTTAAAGCACTTATCAGCTAGCCAAATCTTACCAACTGAGGGTGGAGAACAAGCAGGATGCAGTGGCCTTTTCCTCATGGCCCAGCTCTCTTGGCCGGGAGCAGTCAAGGTCCCTCTACGTGGTAAATCTCACTTCCCTCTTAAGTATAGCTATTTCTCTGGGCTTTCTGACCTCTTGTCACCTAAAAACCCCATTCGCCTCTGCACCCCTGTCAACCTGGGGGCATCCAGCAAAGGGGAAACTGACACTGCTGACAGGCTTTGCAGAGTCTGTAGGGAGATTTTTGGAGGGCCAAAAAAGTGGCTGTCACTCAAGTTATGGTGAAAACAAATGGAGAGGCGTGTTGTAAATATTGCTCTCTATCATTAACAGAGATAGTCATCTTTATTGAGAGATGGGGATGTGTGTTATAAAGATTGCTGTCCATCATCCAAAAAATATACTGTAAAAAGATTATTTAGGAGAGCATGAGCAGGCATGTTACTTTAATTATTTTACTAAGCAGTCATTAACCCTGTTTAGAGTATAAATATAACTTTGCAATATGACAGTAGTATAGTCTCTTCAATATATTTCAACTGAACATGTGATTGGAGAGATACATATATTTAATTGTTAAAGATTGCTGGCGAGGACAATATTTTTCTCCTACTTGTACTTCATTATGTTAACATGTGCTTTATGGCCAGACTGGGATTAATTTATTCATTTGGGTTCACAATACCAATTTTAATTCATTGCAGTTCACTTCTTTATTTGTTGAGCTAATAATCTATAAACTCTAAAGAAATTAAAAGAAAAAAAAATCTGTGAGGCTGCAGTACCAAGTATCAAAGAAAAAAAATCTTCTTCCCCATTATGATTGTTCAAGGCAGTGTTTACTTATCTGCTCAGAGGATTGATTTTGTACTTTCCCTGTGCCTATTCACCAGGGCCAGATTCCACCTGTGGTATTTCTATTTGTCTGATGAGCTAAAGAAAACTGTGGAATTAATTTACATGGATAAAGGGACACAGTGATGAAATAGGAAAATGTTTCATGCTGTTCAAAACTCAAACCAAAACCTTTACTTTCAAACACATTCAAGTCATTATGGAAGAAAAAAAGAATGGCTTTTATTATCTGAAATTTTCATAAAAATATATTCATTCAGTCTATACTTTTCTGGCAATGTCTGGCAAGTATTGTCATTTAAATACAAAGCAAGCCTCCTTTAAAATTACAAACTTACACCTTGGGTTTGTGAGTAGTTGTCATCAGCCTACTAGTTTGCCTCTTGCCATCAACCCAGGGCAGTTTTTATCACGTTAAAAGATCATAAATCAACTCTTTGCATGTAAATTTTATCTCTATTTTTTGGTTGAAGGGTGGAGTTTTACTTGTATAAGGATTGCAGAAATTAACCTTTTGACAGTTGAAGATGAAATGAGAATAATCTTTGGCCAATAAACAGTGAGCGGTGACTTAAGGCATCAAGCTAAAATTAAATTCATGGTACTGTAAAATAGTAACCTCATTGAGGATCAAAGTCATGCTTTTTTATCCAGCGCTTCTTTGTGACAAACACATTATGTCAGCTCCACTGGCTCATTTGTCTGCTGCAGTTCCACTTTATCAGGCTGGAGTAAAAAGAATTGATGTGTCTGGATAGATAAAGTAAATGGAAACTCAGGACTCATTCCAATATGCTGTACTTTGATATATTTTGCAAACCTGAGAGCAGCTGGTGTAACACTAGTTACTGTTTGTGTTTAAATATTGTACATTAGAAGACCTTTGAAAAGGTGTTTTATAATGTTCCTTTTTTTCCTCCCTTTTTAGCACCTATTGGCTTTCAGATTGTTCTTTTTTCTTTCATTTCCTTATTGTGTTCATGAATATTTTCAGAGCCTGGTCTTTCAAAAACTTTTGTCTCATTACCAAGTCAAGTAGAACAAGATTCTTTACAAAGTGCTAGTGGAAATAAATTTCAAATTGTAATTGTCACTCGCCTTTGCCATATATACTCTTTCTTTACTGTTTTAGATCAAGTCTTTCTTGAATTAGTAAGATTTATCTTCCAAAATTTCCTATCTTCCAATTTCAATCCTTCTGATTGAATTCCAAAATGCTACCAAATTCAGCATAACAAATATACCTTCAACTTTAGATCAAGAATTGATAATGAATACAATAAATTTATTTTCATATAAAGTTACATTTGACATAAATTATTTCATCAAAATAAAATGTTTAATATATTTTAATAAAACCAAAGAAGCTCCCAAAACTTATAAATATTAGAACCATAATTTATCTCAGATCAATAGACTCAAGCAAGTATTAAAATATGGATACTGACACTAAAATTGCTGTTGCTTTATAGGTTTGGATGGCAAATAGGTTTAAGATTGTAGCTCAAGATGCAACGGGAAAAAGAATAAATTATAATAATGAATAAATTCCTAAAAATTAATTATTTCTATGCTTTGTCCGTTCTTTCTTTTAAAACTTTTTTATACCATCAAATTACAGTAAATTATTGGGAATATCACTTAGATAATTGAAACCCAAATATTCCTGTTTCATTATTTGGATACTTTAAGTTGTGTGGGATTTTGGGGGTGTGGGGGTTGTTTTAATTTTTAATAAATACTCTGCTTTTTCATTCAGTACTCTGTTACACTTGATGAAATCTTGATTTAGAATTAGAGGGCAGGAGTATGATTGTGAAGCCTCAGAATGAAGTTAAACTGGTACCAGATATTATGGATACTAAGTACATTAGTAGAAAGAGACATCAGTGGGGTGGGGGTGGGCCTGTGGAGACAGGGAGTATCAGGAATGAGAGGCTAAAATGACCCACAGATCTGTCTTTTACCAATACATTTAGAGGAACTAAATCAGCTACTGATAACTCTGCTGATTATGGGCTTTCTCAAGCTGCCTTTATGAAGAACAGGGAGACACGATGATCAGCTCTTATCCCTGAAGAGGAACTTGATCCTGATGGAAACATCCTAATGGAAAATGTGCTGCTGGGATGAGAGCCTGTGATGGAGTGGCAGCTTGGCCATGCCACAAGTCACTTAGCATCATCTGTGTGCCGCCTCACTCGAAATTTTCAGACAGATTTTTACACGTCGAAGAAAATGCAGTGATATAAGATGGCTAACATAGGGTCTACACTTCTCATGATTCCTCAGGCACATGTCAGATAACATGTGTCTTTAGAATACAGTAGACTCTTTGAAAACATAAGTGAGAGAGAAAGCAAAGGTAAATTCATTGCTCTCCTTAAAAATATACATGGTTTTTATGTTTGATTTCTATTGCAGATATAATTGCCAGAATATTTTAATCCAAAGTGGGGGGACAGTGTGAAAGAAAGCAGAAAAAGCAAATTGGTATATAAAATATATCCATGTAAAAATAAGTGTATTTTAAAAGTATACTTTAACATCAGTCATTTCAAACATGGATGCTGAATTCTATGAGTTTAGTTCAACTGAGATTTTTTTCAATAATAAAATGTACACACTACCATTTTTAAAATCATACTTTTAAAACCTCTTATTTACAGAGATGGCCTTTGGTATGTGCACAATATATAATCAGCATTTAGGATACACTGACAGGGACAAAAATGTCATATGTGTCTAATACGTACATATCTATACCCTCTTACACTCAAACAAAATACTAAAGATTCTAATCCTAACAACCAAGAAGGTTTTTCTTTGTTTAAAAGATTATCTGAAGAGCCTCTTGATTCCTATATGTCTATTACTATGAAAAGTTATAATGAAAAAGAGAAACAAGACAGAAAGAGAGTATTTAAAGGCTTTAAAGAGGAGGAGGATTTTCTGTTAATGAAGCTCCAGTCAAGTTGAGCTGAAGAAGGGCCAAAATATAGAGCTAGACCAGTAACAGGAGTAAGGATGGTTGAGAGCTAACAGGAGAGGGACGGGCAGAACAAGACAGGGTGTTATTTAGGATGTGTGCAGTGTGGACACCGTGTGGCTTGCTCTCAGCAGCGTAAAATGCCATGCCATTGTTTGGTGTCTTCAAAATGCCATATAGGCCACACAGTTTGTGCGGTGACATTTTCTAAGTTCTATCAGTGGGGAAAAATTCTGTGTCAAGTGTCATGGGCCCTCCTATGGAATGCCTGTGCACGCATTCAGTGATGTCGCTGAAACCCTATCTCAAGCAATAGATGTCAACCAGTCTATCGTCCAAATGCCTCACTTGATGTGGTGGAAATGCAGTGGGACTCCTCCCCATTTACTGCATTTTCTTCTCTGCATTTGGCCAGAGCCATTTTCTTTGCAATATATATAAATGACTTAAATAACTGCATTTGCCAGTTCTGACTTGTGTAACCAGATGACCCAAAGAGTGCAGAACCTGCCCTGAGCCTTACTTGGAGTGACAGCCACTAAGCTGGAGTGACTGCATGTTACAGTATGAAAATTTGGAAGTGAGAGTCCTGAGCACGGAGTCCTTGTCTGACCCTGTCCCTGAGTCACTGAGTGCCTGGGCATGTCATCTAATCTCTAGGAGGCTCAGTTTCCTTACCTGTAAAGTGAGAATGATGGGCTAATCTTGACACTTGGGATTTTAGTTATAAAGTTCCTTGAGATGTGAGGAAGAGGCATTCTAATTTCTCTCTCATGGAACCTGATTTCTAGTAAAAAAAAACAGTTGGGAATTTCAAAATCTGCTCCTGTTGATAAGAAATAATAATGGTGATTTATCTGCCTTTTGGGATATAAAGATTTCAAACAAGACTTTGAAATGGAAATACTCAGAGAGAGTTTGAAACAGCTATTTAAAAAAAAATCATTTCTCTCAGCAGAAATTGTGCATACTTTGTCATATTTAAGTTTCCTAAGAGTCCTGTAAGGTAATAAAAGCTGGCCCCATTTTACAGATGAGAGATCTGAACCTCAGAGAACTGCATTGCTAATTGGTGCCAGAACTTGAACAGCCTGCTGGTCCAAGCTCATGTGATTTCCTGTGTGTTACAGCTGCTGGGAAGGGATGAGAGAAATGTCTTGCAGGCATACAGTATATCAGGCCTACGGTATAATAATGATGTACCATGTTACATCATTATTTAATCCTTGTTTTGGTGGCTCAGCCGTAAAGAATCTGCCTGCAATGTGTGAGACCTGGGTTCGATCCCTGGGTTGGGAAGATCCTCTAGGAAAGGGAAAGGTTAACCACTCCAGTATTCTGGTCTAGAGAATTCCATGGATTATACAGTCCGTGGGTTTGCAAAAAGTAGAACGCAACTGAGTGCCTTTCACTTTCACTGAATGAAAGGCAGATTATTCTCATCAGTATTTGAGATGGTAAAATTCCATCCCACTGCCTGCTCTTGTAAATAAAGTTTTATTAGAAATACCTGTTCATTTATTAATACATATAATCCTTGACTGCTTTCAGGCCACACCAGTTGAGTAATTGTGACAATCAAGATGACCCACAAAAATTAAAGTATTTAATATCTGGACATGTACAGAAAGAAAGTTGTTTGATCATTGAGTTAAATAAATTCTTTGGGAAGAAAAGAGATCATTGATCACAAGAGAAAAGACATTTGGTTGCTAGCCTTAGCACAAACATAGAAACCTTAAAAAGAGGTAAACCAACTGATGAAAAAACTGCAATGAAATAATAATGTTGCTATTAAGCTCATATGACTAATTTCTTCCTGTAGCTGAAAACTGACTCTGAATGTGATTTGAGGAAAAAAGTTCTAAAAGTATTTTGAGCAATTGCAGCATTATTGGAATAACTGATTAAGTTATTTATTATGCTTTTATATTTATCATGTTTATAAAAAAGGTTTATTTCATTATCATAATTGAATGAAGATGTTTACTTTGAAGAAAAATGTACATTTTTTTGTGCAATTTCCGGTAGTTTTTTTTTTTAAGTGTGTGTCATTTTCAGGCTTCTTTTATCAGAATTACTCCTGGTGGGATGAGGTAAGCTAAAATGTGACATGAGAAGATAAATATACATATAAGGTGTTGAAATTCTTTTTTTAATCTCTAAAAACTTTCTCATTATGTCCTGATGCATTTGCCATTGCAGAGGAGAAAGCAGGGAATAGAATGTGAGCCAACTCTAAATTGTTATGTGGATGCCGCCTGTCAATCTTCTCTGATTGCCACTGTGCTTCAAATCTGCTTCCTCTTTTCTGAATTATTTCTTATTGCTTTTGGGGACCCAGAGCTCCCCATTGTAAAACGTGATCCAGATCTGCTTTTCATCCCCCAGATCTACTGTCTTCAAACTTGCTCCATCAGACTTAGGAGGATTGTTTCCTCTTCACAGGGCACTGTGAATCTCCAGCAGTCATAGGCTCTTCTGTATGGTTGGTACATTTTCAGCTCCCAAAGTGTTCTCCCTTAGGAAGAGCAGGAAGATTGGTTGCGCCTTTCTATGTGCTCTGGCGCTGCTCTAAGTGGTGCACGAACATACACGAACATATGTATCTCTCACAATCACGTATCCATAGTCAGTTACTATCGCTAGTTCCATTTTCCTGATGAGGTAACTGAGCAAGACAGGTTGTCCAGTCAGCATTTAGTGCCTTGGTGGAATTGGAACCCAGGTGTTCTCGCTCCAGGACCTGTGCTCTTTTTCACCACATGATACTGCTTGATTCTTGCACATGTCCTGATTGATTTAATCCGTACAACTGTCCCATGAGGAAGGCAGATGGGACAAGCAGGTTTATTATCCCTTGACCTACAGTGGATAACATGAGTCCGCCTGTGCTGTAGCTAGAAGAAAGCAGATCCAGAATGAGAGTCAAAACCTTTTTCTAAAAACATGTTGTTTTTCACAAAATCATTCCTTCTAGGAAATAATGGAGAAGGCAATGGCACCCCACTCTGGTACTCCTGCCTGGAGAATCCCGTGGATGGAGGAGCCTAGAAGGCTGCGGTCCATGGGGTCGCTGAGGGGGGGACACGACTGAGCGACTTCACTTTCACTTTTCACTTTCATGCATTGGAGAAGGAAATGGCAACCCACTCCAGTGTTCTTGCCTAGAGAATCCCAGGGACGGCGGAGCCTGGTGGGCTGCCGTCTGTGGGGTCGCATAGATTCGGACAAGATTGAAGCGACTTAGCAGTAGTAGTAGTAGGAAATAATGGAACAAACACATTTATTCTTGAGACTCTAAGACTTTATAAATTGTTAACATTTTTTTGGACTAATTGTGTTCTATTCGGTGATACCTGAAAAAATGGTCAACTCATAGGAGTAAATTTCTAATAGTCATACTGGGAATCATGATGGGTTGGTGAAGACACGGGTTTTTGCAGAAGGGGTTAGGATCTCTCAAAACAAGGTAGAAGGGATATGACTACCTGGACTTCCTTGTGCAAATTAGAAAGTAGCTACAGATGATTCTACTAGCCTCACATCATCTACTAGCCTCAGAATTTGTGGAGTCATCTATTTAGCATCCTGAAAGGGAACTGACATCCATCAGCTTACTCAGTCCCCAGACTGTACAGGCAGTAATTAACTGAATGAGTACACAAAGTTACTAGAGAACTGAATTGTTTAACAGATGCCAGCAGTGAACACAAGCTGACATCTACAGAAGCTGTCCATGCCCAATCAAAAGACTTTTATCAGTGGCTTGCTATCATGATTTAGCGACATGGACATTGTATTGAGACCTAAATGATGTAATAATTATGTCTAGCAGTGAAATACAAGGGCAACTGGTGAGGTTGAGAAAAAGAGGAAGAAATATCCTTTATTTCCTGTCTCAAACTAACTTTTTAACTGGACATCGTTTATGTCAAGACACAAATGGATTCAGAACAAATGAGAATATGGTTAAAAAAAACAGCAACAACAACTTTGCAGTCCAAAGGATCTAAAAAGAACAAGAATACATTATGGGTGGGAGAATCCTTTGGCTGTGTATGGACTTTTGACCATGTAGTTTGAAACAGGCGGTTTACCCAGAATTTGGCAAATTCCAGCGAAAGTGAAAAGCCCTAAGTAATCAGTTGTTGATGTTGATAAAGGTGACGAAAATAAAAGGTTAGAATGGCAACTAATGCAGATGGTACCATAAAAGCTTTCAAGACAATGGACGCAACAAAACATACTGTGATGCCAATACAGTGTGGTCTGTTTTTTCCTTTGAGGAAAGAAAAGCCAAATTTATGCCTAGTTTCAAGCAAGAAATATATATTTCTGGTTTTAGAAAGATAGTGGAAGACTCTGTCATGTATGAAAAAAAAGTCAGTGGAGAAATCACCTGCAGGAGCCATTTCAAAGAATACCAATTACCTTGCGGCTTCCACTATCATTGCAGACCCAGGAAGAGATCTTCACCAAGTGATTGACCTCCATGGCCCACAGCACTAGTATCCTAACTATTTAGACGCAAAATAATTCCTCCCCCCAATCACTCTCAATTATCAGTGCCTAAATGAAGCATTTCCCAGCTATTCTGTTTCCCAAAATGAGAATATATATCCTCACTCAGCATACATAGCCGCATTGTGAAATGTTTCATAAAACAAAGCTTGTGCTTTCTCTGGGCAATGCAGTTGATATTTTTCACCTCTGTGCTATTTTATTCTAATATGTTATCTTTCATTTGAAAAATATATAGTTTTCACTTACAAAACTGATTTAACCACTCAATAATGATTCTCAACTACATTATGAGAACTTGAGGCATACCTTCTTAAGTCTATTAATGCATCTTCAGTTAGAGAAATTGGGTGATACAAATACCAATGTAAAAAACCGAGTTTGCTTTTCAGAAATAGCGAAGCTTGCTTAAAGTTTCTTAGATTACCAGATTCCATCTTCATCAAGGCCACTGAAGGAGAGATTTTAAGCAAGCTGCGTATTTTATGACAAATAAGTCAGTTATATAAAGAGATAAAATATTGGTATAGGAAGTATTATTTTACTAAAGCATTGTAAATATTAAAGAAACTTTCTATATGCTTAGGTCATGAGAAACTGTTTTTTTAAAATATTAATTATTCTTGCCATAATGTAAATATCGGATTAAAGCAATTAGAAAGAAAGGAAAGGCAGACCAACTGCCAGCATTTGGCTTTAATGTACAAAAGATTTTTTTCCAGATTTTTCCAAAGCTGCCTCTTTTAAGAGATATAAAAAAGAATGTAACAAATTGATCTAGAACTTGCTAAATTGGCTCCAAACTTTTGGATCATATTAGATCTTCCTAGTCTGAAAACTATCCATGCACTGTGATTTGTACATGATTAACTCAGCAAGATTCTTACTAATGGAGTGGGGAGGCTGCCCTACACAGATGATGACTTCTCAGGTCAGAGACTGTATTTTATTTATCTCTGCATCGCCATCACTTAGCACATGGCCTCTCATACCATAGCTACTCAACATGAGTAGCTATGTGAATAAGTGAATAAATGCTAAGTGACTTAAATCTGTTTCATTCATCCTCTTACCAACACCTATATCCTAAACACAACTGGGCAGCAAAGTCAGGAGTTGGTACTCAGGAGGATGATAAGCCTTAGCCATCCTAGCATAACCAATTCAGATACTCGGTTGAGTTAGTTACAAAGTAGAAAGAAAACAACAACAACGAGAAATGAGCCCTTTATTTTCTGAGGTCATGCTCAACTCTGTCTATAGGATGTCCTTGGAAAACTCTTTAGAACTATCATTTTTTAATCACGAACAAAGAAATATGCTAAATTACAGAGTTCCATCACCCCATACCATTGTCATCAGGAAGGATAAAGAATCTCTGGTAGATTCAGTGGTCCCTCATGTATAGTCATTCACAGAATGGAAACCATGTAAATAGCTTATCACAGATGATACAGGTACATCCAGTGTCACTGTTTGGGGAACAGTTAACACTTTTTGAGAGTACTTACTGTTCTCTGAATGTACTATCCTGGCATTTCCATTTCAGCATCTTTGAATATATTATCTTGTTTATCATTCATCAACTTCCTGTTAACTCCTGAACTTGGCGTGTTGGCATTCAATCTGTTCTGCAGGGTCTGGCTCACTTGTTACATCTTCAAAGAAAGCTGTTATGAATTTCTCACATGGGTAGTGTCTCCATCTCTTGCCCTGAAGCCATTTATAATTTTCTTTTATATATTATTGCATACAATATTTTCCATTTTAGAGTCTAAGGCTTTATGACCTGAGACCTTCTATAATGTGCTCAAGATTATACACCTGGAGAATAGAATCCAGCAGGGTTTTGAACACAATCGATTTTCAACCATTAAGAACACATTCATTCATTCAAAAGTGCTTTATTGAATGTTTAACCCTGTTGATAATGTTTAAAGCACTGAGAATATCAGTGTAAACAAAATAGATAGGGTCTCTGCTCCCTAAGGGCTTCCCTGGTGGTTCAGCGGTAAAGAATCTGCCTGCAATTCAGGAGACACAGGTTCAATCCTTGGGTCAGAAAGATCCCCTGGAGAAGGGAATTGCCACCCACTCTAGTATTCTTACCTGGAGAATTCCATGGGCAGAGTAGCCTGGCAGTCTATAGTCCACTGGGTTGCACAGAGTCGGACACGACTGAGTGACTAAGCTGCAGCAGTAGCAGCTGCTCCCTACATGCTTATATTTACACTTGAATGTCTCAATTTAAAAAATAGGCAAATGAATGAGTGAATTATGCTATTATCTAGAATAATTTTGGGGTTTGGATGTAGCTGAGTGAAGCTGGAAATGTTAAGATATATAGAAATGTTAACAATAATACTTATAATTTTATTTGAAGAATTAACAAGCATATAAATTATTGGCACACATCTGTCACTCATTTAGTGTCAGTTTCCTTCCACTAACAAAAGGATAAGAAATCCTTTCTTTGCTATTGTTTGGAATATATCAACAAAATAGCACAAATGAAGGTCCTTCCCTTTGTGTATTAATAGCTTTCATTCCAATGTGGAGATACAGTAAATACACAGGAGAGTAAATTAATAATTTACAAGTGAAAGTGTTAGTCGCTCAGTTGTGCCCAACTCTTTGCGACCCCATGGACTGCAGCCCACCAAGCTCCTCTGTCTATGGTGTTTTCCAGGCAAGGATACTGGAGTGGTTTGCCATTTCCTTCTCCACTGGATCTTCCCAACCCAGGGATAGAATCCAGGTCTCCTGCACTGCAGGCAGATTCTTTACCAGCTGAGGTACCAGAGAAGCCAATAAGTTACAAAGTATGATATAAAAAGAGAAATATTACAGGAAGGAACAAATGTAAAGCAAGGTAAGGGGAATGGAGAGTGCTATGGGTTCGGGTAGCTTTATAGAGCTATTTCTGCAAAGTCTTCTCAAACCAACCACAACAGATAACAACTGTTAAACAGCTGATGCATACTGAAAGAGTCCTTCTCGTAGGTCATATTAAATATTGTTTATATGTAGACATAACAGAAGGTGGCTATTTGGGAGGAAGAATTGACTGTGGTCACTGACCTCTATCTAGTGTATGGTTGTCTTAGGTCAAATAATCTTTTTTTGACTGTCAAAAATACATAAACAAATAAACAGTCACCTAATTTATATAAAGTCTCCCTTTATTGCAATTATATAAACATTTCTTGGAATGGTTCTTTAGGGTACTATTTGTAAGACCTCACCTCTTGAAAGGTAATGAATATCTGGATATTCACTACCAAAATATTTATGGACAAGGTTAGTCACAAATAGGGAAAGAAGTACATCAAGGCTGTATATTGTCACCCTGCCTTTTTAAATTATATGCAGAATACATCATGAGAAATGCTGGACTGGATGAAACACAAGCTGAAATCAAGATTGCTGGGAGAAATATCAATAACCTCAGATATGCATATGATACCACCCTTAAGGCAGAAAGCAAAGGAGAACTAAACAGTCTCTTGATGAAAGTGAAAGGCGAGAGTGGAAAAGTTGGCTTAAAGCTCAACATTCAGAAAACTAAGATCATGGCATCTGGTCCCATCACTTCATGGCAAATAGATGGGGAAACAATGGAAACAGTGACAGACTTTATTTTTGGGGGCTCCAAGATCACTGCAGATGGTGACTGCAGCCTTGAAATTTAAAGTTCCTTGCTCCTTGGAAGAAAAGCTATGATCAACCTAGACAGCATATTAAAAAACAGAGACTACCTTGTTGACAAAAGCCCATGTAGTCAAAGCTTTGGTTTTTCAGTAGTCATGTATGGATGTGAGAGTTGGGCCATAAAGAAAGTGGAGTGCCGAAGAATTGATGCTTTTGTACTGTGGTGTTGGAGAAGACTCAGTGTCCCTTGGATGGCAAGGAGATCCAACCAGTCCATCCTAAAGGAAATCAGTCCTGAATATTCATAGGAAGGACTGATGCTGAAGCTGAAACTCCAATACTTCAGCCACCTGATGTGAAGAACTGACTCATTGGAAAAGACCCTGATGCTGGGAAAGATTGAAGGTGGGAGGAGAAGGGGACAACAGAGGATGAGATGGTTGGATGGTATCACCGGCTCAATGGAAATGAGTTTGAGCAAGCTCCAGGAGTTGGTGATGGACAGGGAGGCCTGGCGTGCTGCAGTCCATGGGGTCGCAAAGAGTGGGACATGACTCAGTGACTGAAATGAACTGAAGTCATTCTCTAAAAGCTGTAATTCCGTCTCTGTTAGTTGCCATGTAACCAACTATGTTAGGATAAAGCTAACATGTGATGATCAAAGACATCTACAAATATAGTGTTTTGAATAATATAAATGTGTATTTTGCAGACAAATGCTAGTTCTGAATTAATAAGTCCAGCCCAGTCGGGCTGCTCAGCCATAGGGACCCAGGTTTTGATCTGTACTCCATATTTATATATGTAACTACTGCTGCACTGATTTTTTTTTTAGGGTTAAGTTTAGATGTTAGAGTGCAGGATAGGGAGCCTTTCCTGTATGATTGATATCTATACTTTTGTGACTGCTGTCTATTTTGAATACCATTCCAGTTCTAAATCTCTGTGCAATGTGTCTGTCTTTTGAGCTTGATTTTGTGTAACCACTCCTCCCCCCATGCACATGCTTCCTCTTCCTAGATCCCTGTGCTTAATCACACTTGCTTTTTTTTAGGCTTAAAAACTTGCCTTACTCTTTCACGTTTATGCCTTTCTCTCTGTCTGGAGTTACATCCTTGCAGCCCAGCCTTTGCATATCTAACTCCTCCTCCTTCTCAGAACCTCACCTGAAAGGCCAGTTCCTTAGGGAAACCTTCTATGGTTCCAAAGAGCCTCCACCTAAGTAGGTTGAATTTTCCTTTTATATATACAGTTCCCTGAATTTCTCATTTGTGATATTCATGATCATCAGCTCAATGTCAGTCTTTTCTGAGAGACTTTTCTAAGCTTCCTGAAGTCAGGAGATGTTTCTGTCTTGTTCACTGTTTCAGTGTTTTATCCTTAACATGTTGACTTAGCAAGTCATACTGGAGATACTCAGCAAGCATTTGTTGAATGAATGAAGGAGTGATGAATGAATGAATGAATAAAGGAGTGTCCCATTGTCAGAGAGGAAGTATTCTTGTAATATTTCACCTGACTTCTGATATAGTTGAGCTTATTTTGGCTTCATCATAACCAAAAAAAATATTGCATCAATTGAATCAGCATTTGATGAAATACCTACCATTTACCAGGCATAGTGTGATATATTGAGAAAGATACAGTGATGAATAAAGTAGGACTCATTCCTTACAGAAACAACAACTGAGGCATTTTGGAGCCTTCCTGTCACTTGGACTTGACTTAATCACGAATGAATACACAGGAAAAAATGTGTTACAAAATTTGTACCAGTACACACTTAGTAAAATTTAAAATAAAAATATCTGAATGAATATTTGGGGTGTGTTATTCTTATTTTTAAGACGTAATATGTCTCAGTAAAAGTTGAGTAATTTGGACTAATTCTCCACTTTTATTTGGTCTTCAGATAGCTTTGTTTTTAACAGAAACTGTCTGACTTTGGATTCCACCGTAGGGATATTTGTAACACAGAAAGACGCAACTTCACATGATAAACACAGAGCCCAAAGTAAATGGCCTGTTAGGAAGATCTTTACTTCTTCAATAGTACTTTTCACATTGGCACAAGTACTAGATTAAATTAGATGAGATTAAATGAGCTTTGAGGGTCATGAAAGCAGTCTTGCTTTCTGTGGTTCTTAATGTCTGGTACACAGAGAACTTGAATATATAATAACTCTTGAGGTGGGTTCCAGATTGTTTATCTGAAAGTAGGTTATCCATTTGAGAATGTGTTGTATCATATTTGAACTGGAAGTCGTGTGCAGGCTGTAAAATTTCCAATTAGAATCAGAACATTTCCATACCCACCCACATGCTTATCTGGATGAAGTCAAACTTCCACTAATAATTGAATTCCGTTAGCTTCTTTAGATATAGATTTATGTAAATAATAAATTATTGGATGAATACTTTTCTTAATTTTATCAACCTTTATTTATGCTTAAAACTTAGGCCTATTATTTTTAATAACTGTTCCTATAATACTGATCACAAACCTCAGCAGAAGGAGTTAATTAAAATTAGCTGCACTAACAGTGTTTTTCATACCTTTCATTTAAAATATACATGAATCCCTAGCATGATGAAGCTTAAAGAAAATTCCTATTAAATCTTATTTTTCTTTAAAGTAGTGTTTTGAATGTTTACTTATTTATTTTCACTTCTTCTCTCCCCTCCCTTTTGCTCTCTGTGTTCTGTCATATTTTGTTTCAGCTTGCATCTGTTTTTCAGTTTATTGCTCTGGTGATAAATTTTAATTTATATTTATTTTTTATTTCCAGAGTATTTATTCTATTTGTACCCACTGACTCACAGGCCAGGATGGTGATTGTTATACAGTAGTTTACTTTTAAAAGAAATAGGACTGCTCAAGCAGCTAATACGGGAAGATGTATCACCAGCCTGAATAATTGTGACAACCATAGACCGTATCAGTGTCTGTTTGTTTGCACAATACCCTCCTGCATTAAGAAAGCCGTCCCAGCTGTCTTGGGCTCTGGAGTCGCCCATTTCATCACTTGACACTGCGGCAGATGTTATGGATTGATAAGAGACTTCACTTCATTCACTCCACATCTAAGATTACCTCTGGAAAAAAAATCTAATACATTATAACCCTCCTGGCCATTTTTTAAAAAAAAAAAAAAAAAGATCAGCAATTTATTTCCCTTTTTAGCATTAAATTGTGGGTTTTTTTTTTTTTTTCGCCTCTTTGAAAGCACATACTATTTTAAAATGGCCATTTAACACATCCATTGCATGGTTTTCTGTAGGCAAGAAAATCAGTGCAAGGCAAGAATGTAATGATTTAATTGAATTAGGACCAGATCAGATTTAGAGTTGATGACTCATATTCCTATTATATAAGAAAGATGCTGTTTGCCTTTAATAATAGAGATACGTACTACATTCACAGCTTCGTTAGAAATAAGTGCTTCTTGACTTCTGAAAACCTGAAAAAGAAGAGCTCAGACTGGAATTTGAAAGGAAGTATAAAATCTGTATTAAGTTGAACAGATTTCTTAGCTAAACAGCAGATTCTCCCCTTTAGTTTAGAAAATTCTAGGATTCCTGTAAATGTACCACAAATAGGATTGACCATTGCTTAAAGATCATTTCTATGAAACAGTCTGGAGTGGGCATTTCCTACATACAAATAGAGTTTATCAAAAAATGTGGATAAAATGAATAAAAATGTACAATGGGCCTGTTTCTTAGATGTGCAAATGCTCTGTGCACGAACAGTGTGATTTTATTGTTCAGGCTGTAGGCTAGCATGTGAGTGAAGTGTGTTTCAACATTGTGTGGCAGGAGAGGGGGTGTGTGTATCAAAGACACTGTTTTTAATCTCAGTCTTGAACTGGCACGCAGAACCTTCATTCTTGCCTTCTCCATTGAGGAATTCTCACCATTTATTCCCATCTATTCCTAACTTAGAATTGGTTCCTGGGGGTGGGGGGACTGTCAGTCTGTGAATCCCGCGTTAGTCCAACCACTACCACCCTTAGGCAAGGTCATCAGATCCCAAAGTGGCTACAGCTACTCAGCGTATCAGGGCCAGGAGAGAAAAGAAAAGGGATGGGAAAAGCGCATCATGAGACTAGACAGTCCCCAGGAGAATGGTTGTTCATTTTCTCTTTCAGGCGCTCAGCATTTTAAAGTTCACAGGGTCTTTCATATTTATTATGTCATTTTTTTTGATCCTATGTTGCACTAGAATGATACAGTCAGAGCAGGTAACAGCCCTTGTTTACAAAGGGAAACTGTGTCTCAGAGAGAGGAGAAGACTTTTTTTTAGCTCTCGCAGCTGATCAGCGGCAATTACCAGTCTCAACCCTGTGTGTGTTAAATCGTTTCAGTCATATCCAACTCTGTAATTCCGTGGACTATAGTCCACCAGATTCCTCTGTTCATGGGGTTCTCCAGCCAAGAATACTGGAGTAGGATGCCATTCCCTTCTGCAAGGATCTTCTCAACCCCAGGATCCAACCACGTCTGCTGTATCCCCTACTTTGGGAAACGGATTTCTTACTGGTAGCACCACCTGAGAATCCCTATCTAAGATATGGTACTAGTAAAACCAGTCCTGAAGTCTGCACTGCAGAGTGGAAAACAATCACTTCTATATTTCATCACTTGTATATCACTGATGCTTTCACATTTGAACATTGAAATCATTGAAATGACAGTTCATCTTAGAATCAACTGTATCTCACTTTTATCATTTTTTTTTTCTTTTTTGAAGTGAAGTTGCTCAGCCGTGTCCAACTCTTTGTGACCCCGTGGACTATAGACTACCAAGCTCCTCTGTCCATGGGCTTCTCTAGGCAAGAATACTGGAGTGGTTGCCATTTCCTTCTCCATTCCTTCTTTTTTAGGAATGCAATTTTTTTTAATTTTATTTTTAAACTTTACATAATTGTATTAGTTTTGCCAAATATCAAAATGAATCCGCCACAGGTATACATGTGTTCCCCATCCTGAACCCTCCTCCCTCCTCCCTCCCCATACCATCCCTCTGGGTCGTCCCAGTGCACTAGCCCCAAGCATCCAGTATCGTGCATCGAACCTGGACTGGCATCTCGTTTCATACATGATATTTTATATGTTTCAATGCCATTCTCCCAAATCTTCCCACCCTCTCCCTCTCCCATAGAGTCCATAAGACTGTTCTATACATCAGTGTCTCTTTTGCTGTCTCGTACACAGGGTTACTGTTACCATCTTTCTAAATTCCATATATATGCGTTAGTATACTGTATTGGTGTTTTTCCTTCTGGCTTACTTCACTCTGTATAATAGGCTCCAGTTTCATCCACCTCATTAGAACTGATTCAAATGTTTTCTTTTTAATGGCTGAGTAATACTCCATTGTGTATATGTACCACAGTTTTCTTATCCATTCATCTGCTGATGGACATCTACATTGCTTCCATGTCCCGGCTGTTATAAACAGTGCTGCGATGAACATTGGGGTACACGTGTCTCTTTCCCTTCTGGTTTCCTCAGTGTGTATGCCCAGCAATGGGATTGCTGGATCATAAGGCAGTTCTATTTCCAGTTTTTTAAGGAATCTCCACACTGTTCTCCATAGTGGCTGTACTAGTTTGCATTCCCACCACCAGTGTAAGAGGGTTCCCTTTTCTCCACACCCTCTCCAGCATTTATTATTTGTAGACTTTTGGATCGCAGCCATTCTGACTGGTGTGAAATGGTACCTCATAGTGGTTTTAATTTGCATTTCTCTGATAATGAGTGATGTTGAGCATCTTTTCATGTGTTTGCTAGCCCTCTGTATGTCTTCTTTTGTTGCAATGTCAGGTGTCTAAAACGTAATCAAATGATCACTAGGTGTCTGCTGTGAAGTGAATAACCAAATAACGCACACACACCCTGCCCCCCACCACACACACACAACACAAAACTTTGACATATCTGGATCCAGTCAAAAATAACCCAGAATTTCCTAGAACAGTAGGTCTAAAAAGGAGACTCTAGCAAACCTCTGCTGCTGCTGCTACGTTGCTTCAGTCATGTCTGACTCATTGCAACCCTATGGACTGTAGCCCACCAGGTTCCACTGTCCATAGGGATTCTCCAGGCAAGAGTACTGGAGTGGGTTGCCATGCCCTCCTCCAGGAGATCTTTCCAGCCCAGTGATAGAACCCGAGTCTCCTGCCTGCATCTCCTACATTGGCAGGTGGGTTCTTTACCATTAGCACCACCTGGGAAGCCTAGCAACCCTTTGCTGCTGCTGCTAAGTCGCTTCAGTCATGTCCGACTCTGTGTGACCCCATAGACGGCAGCCCACCAGGCTTCCCCATCCCTGGGATTCTCCAGGCAAGAACACTGGAGTGGGTTGCCATTTCCTTCTCCAATGCATGAAAGTGAAGAGTGAAAGTGAAGTCGCTCAGTCATGTCCGACTCTTAGCGACCCCATGGACTGCAGCCCACCAGGCTCCTCCATCCATGGGATCTTCCAGGCAAGAGTTCTGGAGTGGGGTGTCGTTGCTTTCTCCGAGCAACCCTCTAGTTGAAAACAAATAAAAAGGATTTTGCTGAAAGAATAATACATCATTTGAGTAAGCTGACTTTTTATAAAAGTCACTCAGTGTATAATTTATAGTTATAAGATGATCATTAGCATTGAAGAACATGTTTTAATTTCCATCATATACAGCAAAGAGTGATGATTAGGGAAAGAGACCAAACTATACATAGACCAGAAGTGTGGATGTTGATGGGAGAAGTTTCTCAATTATCTGTGAAGGTGGGAGGATGCTGGAGAGGCAGCAGGACACGTATCCTGTTTGAAGATGTCCTTAAAAGGGAAACCCAGAAAGGAAACTCACATTTATTTTTTATCTGATCTAGATTGCATTTTCTGCTTTATAAAATCATGTGTGTTCCTGGAATGTCCTACTCTGTGTTGATAGAACTTTGAGGAATGAGAAATATAATAGGCCCTGGGCAGATCTTGTTTGTAAAGTAAGTAAATGTTCTTCATTTATCTATCCTATAAATTTGAATTGTCAGGTTGATATACACCTACACTTAAAATGGTAACGATGATGATGATATGAAACCACTAAATAGCCCCAGGTCTGTGATCAGTCTTGTATATAATATGCTCAAAGATAAAACTCATGACCTTAAGAAGTTTGCATTATAAGACAGAGATAAAAATGTAAGGAGGGTTTGCATTCTTACGAGACCAGACGTGGAATGTTTTGGAGGTGAAAATGGAAAATATTCTCTGAGTTGGCTTGAGAGGAAGGCAGTCACATGTTCCTTTTGTGTCAGGAAAAGGTAGTGACCTTTAACCATCCTGACTAAGCTCTGAGGTTTTCCAGGCTCTTCTTAGAAACTCTGCGGTCTTTTTTTCTCATGCCTCCCCAGCAGGTTATTGGTGGCAGCAAAGAGGACTTCCCTCTCTAGGGTTTAATCATTGTTGTTCAGTCGCTCAGGCATGTCTGACTCTTTGCGACCCCATGGACGGCAGAACGCCAAATTTTGCTGTCCTTCATTATCTCCTGCAGCTTGCTCAAACTCATGTCCGTTGAGTCAGTGATGCCATCCAACCATCTCCTCCTTCTCCTCTTGCTCTCAGTCTTTCCCAGCATCAGGGTCTTTTCCAATGAGTTGGCTCTTCACATCAGATGGTCAAAGTATTGGAGCTTCAGCTTCAGCATCTGTCCTTCAGTGAATATTCAGGGTCAATTTCCTTTAGGATGGACTGATGACTGGTAGAGTTTAATGGCCACCTACAAAGTCTCTATTGACCCGAGAGAGAAGCCCCAGCTTTCCAACACATTAGTTGTGTCTTGTCCTGGGTATGACTGTGATCTATCTGATTGCAGAAGAAATACAGGGGAATTACACTGGTGGTCTGAATCACTTTCATTTTTTTGGTAAACTTTGCTGAAGACAATGGCTTGCTCTTGGCCAAACTAGGGGCTAAAGTCCTCATTATTACACAGAGGAAGAATTTCTTCAAACGTACCAAGCAAAGGAAGAATACAAATTCTCTTCTTAGAGCCATGGAAAATTTTCAAGAATTGCTCACGTACTTAGCCTCAAAGAAAATTTAAATAAAGTCCACAAAGTAGAGCATTTAGGTACCAGAAATAATGACAAAAATCCCTGAAAATTTCTTAGCTGTTTGAATTTGAAACAGATCTCCCAAAGATTTCCTGGGCAAAGAAGAAATCACAGACTATTTCTCAGGAAAAAGCAATAGGAAGAAGAACACTTCATTCTGATGCTGGCCACAAACAAAAGTATTCATAAAACCAAAATCTATCGTATGTCAGTGTCACTAAAGAGGAATCAATGTAAACTGAAATTGAATTATCAGCAGAAGGAATGGTTTTGGTAGAAATGCTGTCACTTGGTGTTGCTTGAGTAGGAGCTTTGGGGGAAACATCAAGACAGGTTTTATGAGAAAAAAAGGAAAATAGCTCTTAAAAGCCATGCTCAGAAGTGTTTGGGACAGCTCAAAAGAAGAAACATGAGCATTGTTTGAGAAGGAGCACCTAGAAGATGTGGAGGTCACCTTGAAAATGTGGGTGAGATGACAGGTTGCAATAAAACATGAGATGCCAGGATTCTTGGTAAGACTGAAATACAGTTAACGTGTAGCATCTGTTCTATCTTTACACATCAGCTGACGGCTATTTTTTCAAAGCCTCCAGAGCATGACGATTGCAAAGCAGAAAGTTCACATTCTTTTTCTCTCTCTGCTTTTCCTTCTCTTTAATGAGTAGCTTGGAAAGTGGGCAACAAACAACAAGAACACACACATTTACACACAAACAAGAGAAGCTGTGCCCTGATCGGTGGTAGAAGGAGATGCTTTGGTTTTCCCCCCAAATATGCCATTGCTTCCTTTGCAGAAAGCTGCAGGGTAAGCCACTTGGAAAAGAAAATCCACTTTGACTATTTCAATCTTCAGCAGTTTCTTTTTGATACAGCTGCTTTGGAGGCGTATTGTTGTGTCTGATAAAAGGTTGTTATTGGAACAAAAAAATGTGTTTTTTCCTTCCCATGTAATATGTAATAAAACTACTCTATGAAGTCTCAATGAAGTCTCTCAATTGAGAAAAATACAGACAATTTTCATTATAAGTGAATGTCTCCAATTCATTCCTTTTCTATGGGAGGAAGACATGCAACAGTAACTTACTGTGGGCCACATTTCATAAGATATAATCTATTCCATTATTCTTGTGTATGTTTCCTATGAAAAATGTTATGAAGTTTTTTCCCCTCACAAAAATACATATTCCCTTATCTCATTAAGTCCCTATCTCTCACAACACCCATTCCCCAGCTGCCGCTGGCCCCCCTGCTTCCTCACCAGGGTCTCCCCAGATTGCATTGCTATTTAAAAAGTATAAAAGAAATGCATGCATTTTGTTCACACGGAGAGTCTATTATTCAATTTAAAATCTCGGGAAAATGTAGATGAAATTCTGAGAATGAAATGAACCTGGGTTGGTTGACTGCATCTGGTGAGATTTGGGCACTATCAACCAACTACTGTGACTTAACATTTTTTTATTGTATGTAAAAAGTAATATTTGTTTCCATCGATTGTAGTGTTCAGGCTTAGAGATGACCTTATACTGGTCAGAGCTGCCCGTTTTTTGTTCCCAATTATGTGGCGCTGTGCACTTGTGTGAATGAAGTCTGGGATATGTTACAACCTGGAAAATTGCATTTTGTCTAATACATTTAAAATTTTTTGTGCTTGCATCTTTATATATGTTCAAATATAATGTTGATAGCTGCATATTTGTGAAAATCCGAGCACTGTAAAGTATGTAGATGAAAACTGAAGGTTTCCTACTTTCTCTCTCTCCTACCAATTTACAATTTTCTCCTACATACTCACTGTTAAAGGTTTGAGATATATCTTTCACACACACACACACACACACACAAATATCCATTCTTTTTGTTAAAATTATAAAACAATATTTTGCTTAGTGTTCTGCAAAGATAGTTTTTACATATAATATTATGAATTCTCATATATTCCATATAGATCTATTTCTTTCTTTTGAGTAGCTTTATAATATTTTTACTTTTAAAAATCAAAGCTGCAGTGAACATCATTTTACCTAAATATTTGACTGCCGGACCAAAAAATATGTACTTTAAAATTTTGATAAAGTAATTAATTTGAAATTTTAATATGGTAAAAGTTTTGCTTTAAAAAGTATTTAAAGGTCCTATAGAAAGTATCTCAATTTACGTTCTCTGTTACATACTCTACTAGCATTATTTGAGAAACAAAAAAATTCTCTTCTTTCTGACTTGCGTAATATAGATATCTTAGTATCAGACAAATTATGTGGAACGACTCATTTTATTAAGAGTAAAAAAGATGAAGCCCTATAGAAATGGGTTTTAGTCACAGCTCTACTCATTGCTTGTGTACATAAGTGGCCACAGACATATTATTAAACCTGAACGTCCATATTATTGTCATGGAGGTAGGGGAAGAAGTCCTAAGTGCTCACAGAATCTCAATAAACAAAAACACAAACATGGAGGAAAGATATTTTCAGTTAAAGGCACCAGAGAAGGATGCAGTCATAATCTACACCTCAACACATACTTATAAATGAGATAATACAAATAAGGTGAGATGAGAGCAAATCTCATTAGTGTCACTTCACATATATTAAAGGGTCAAAGAAACTAAAATTTGTTTCCTCATCATTCATGATGCTTAGAAGATTTCATGCCTTATCTCACATGTATAGGCCACTGAGACATGAAAGATCAAGTGATAAAGTTCAGTGCAATTTATAGACATTAGTAAAATAAAAAGTTAACAGCTGTGCTCTTAAGAGGTCAGGGTCACTTTTGTGTGCAGAGGGCCGTTGTTACTGATTTATATGAAAAATGTATTATGTCTTAATACCTAGGTTTACCTAGGGAACTTTGGCTGAGGAAATAAAATTTAAGAAAATGACATATTTACTCTAGATGTAACATTAATACAGTGCCAGCAATATTGTGTTTTGTGGAAGAAAATGTAAAATGTTAAAATGAAGCTGTTACAGTGCAAGATAATTTTTATTTAACTCAATGGTCTGGTTTAACCTTAGAGACACAGTGGCCTTATTCAACTACATTCATTCCTTCATGGTAATATCAAAATAGGTTCTACAATGTCAATCAACAAATACCATTGGTGTATTCTTATATATATATATATTGAAAATGTGTGAATAAACAAAATGAAATGCTTTCTTTGAGGAATCAATACAAAAACACCATCAATTTATCTCCATCATGTATAAGAGGAAAGAAAATCAGCAAGCTTGGAGACCAGATAGCAATCGTGTAAACCTAGTAACTGAGTAACTAACAAATGTTTCTCAGCCTCATACATAAAAATCAAGACATGATGTAAGCCAGTATTGATAATCAGCTAGTCAACAAGTATGTTTTGAATTTCTACATTTGAGGTCAAGACAAATCTATTATTAACAACTTCCTTGAGAATCCTTGTGATTAATTTCTATCAGGAAAACACTTTAATTAACCTGTTTGGGGATTTCCCTTGTGGTCTAGTGGTTAAGACTCCACACTTCCACTTCAGGGTTTTGGTCCCTGGTTGGGGAGCTAAGATCCTGCATGCTATGCAGTGCAGCCAAAAATAATAATAATAATAATAATAAAGTCTGTTGGTGTTAATGATGATAATAATAGTAAACCCTTTTGTAGCACTTCTTGTGAGCCAGGCACAGCTGTAAGTATTGTATGTACATTACTTAATATTCCTGAAGTTTCTTTATTACAGGTGAGGAAAAAGACACAGAGAGGTTAAGTAATCCTTCCATTGTCACACAACAAAAAAGTAACAGTCTGGATTTAATCCCAGTCTGTGGCTGCAATCCAGATCTCTCCTTTATGCCTTGACAAATAGGTTGATCCCTCAAATGTGTAGGTATTAACTAGACCAACTGTCAGAAAAGTAGATACACAGTTGTAGGATAGAAACACACTTTAATTGCTTTCCAAGAAAACAATTCCAGCTAACATTGAATTTTTTTCTTTTTATCTCCCAACTCATTCTTAATTGACTAATTAAGATAATCTTTAATGATGGATTTGATAACTTGGCTAATTTAAAGATTAATAATTGTATTTCCATTTGAGTTTTACAAATGGTTTCTCTAGTGGTATGCCAAAATCATTTTTGTATTATCTCGAGACAGCTTTACTATAACATACAGCAATGTTTATCTCGGTAGTGAGTCTTCTGTAAACAATCAACCAACACTGTATTATGGAAACCAATCTATATGCAATTGAAACAATCCACAGGTTCTAATCTGGAAACAGTAGGAAACCTGAGTGCGTTAGTCACAGCACTGTGAAGACGATATCTACCCTATTTCTGATGAATGTATACATGACATCAGAACCTATAGGCCTCTAGGGGCTTCCCTGATGGCTCAGGGGTGAAGAATCCGCCGGCCAGTGCAGGAGACACGGGGTTGATCCCTACTCCAGGAGAATCTCACGTGACACAGAGCAACGAAGCCCGAGAGCTACAACCACTGAGCCCACGTGCCACAATTATTGAAGCCCGTGGGCCCTAGAGCCAGTGCTCTGCAACAAGAGAAGCCTCTGCAATGAGAAGGCCAAGCACCTCAACTAGAGAAGAGTCGGCACAGCAACGGAGACCCAGCATAGCCAAAAAAAAAAACTATAAGCATCTAGAAAAGTGAAAGAGAAACTAGAAAACCCCATGACTTAATACATGCAGAAAATACAGCTATAAAGAGGAAAATGATTCACACAAAATGTAAAGGCAATTACTCATGCTCAGAAGTCACATACTCTTAGCTGGTACAGATGTAAATCTGGAGCTGTAAAGCTTATCTATGTTAATTTTCTAAAGTACCCTGCAGACACTCCTATTAGCTTCAAGATGAGAATATCTTGAGGGTTAAGGTCATTCATATCATTATCACTTATCTGGAGAAGCTTCTTTAGAGTGTATTGTATTATGATCCATTGAAGATTGATTACTGAACTATCAGATAGATGCTCTACCAATTAGCCAAATATTTTCTCTTTAATCCATTTGCAAAATAACAAACAAAAGAGAATCGATATGGGTAGAAATTATGGGAAGTACAGCCCTGTCTTATTTATCTGTGTAGTCTCAGCTCTAACACCAACTGTAAGACTGAGAATGCATGGTTGTTCAGGAATCAGTTGTGAAACTGAATTGTAAAAATCAGAGTTTAAGACATGCTTCCAAGCTTCAGAGTGACTACAGTTTATTTGAAGAGACAAACAGTGTATCAGAAAAAATAGAAGAATGAAACATCAAACGACTCCTCATAAAACCTAACAGTAAATATGAATTCATAGCGTGGGAAGATGAACCTGAACCAGAAAAAATAAAACTGAGAAAGCTACATTTTTAAAAGAAGATTTTGGCTGTGTATTTAAAGTTATTGTAAAACTGTGGGTAGCACTCCAATGGGAAAGTGAACCTGTGGGAGGTGTTTGGACATGGAATCCATTAAGTTGCGCCAAATCACATCCAAATTAATAGCAAAACTTTGTAAGAATCCAGACCAAAATGTCTAAAGATCTTGTTTCTCCAAACGACTTGTCTGAGAGTAAATGAAATGGTGATGCAACATGTAAATTTGAGTTCTTGCATCTTCCTTCTCTTGGAAGTTAGGGGAGAAAGCAAGTCTATAGTGACGATGTCCTGGATTAGAGGCTCAGATTCTGTGACAGGCTCCCCCTAACCAATCCCCGTCAACCTTGGCATTTTCCTTGTCAGTTGACATCCTCATATTTTCTCCAACCACCGTGTTTCTTCAGGCTAGTCCGTAACTCTTACTCTTTTCTCCTCTTGCTCCATCTTGAAAATAAATTTCACTTACATGTTCACATAGCCTAAGAAACAATTGCATTCAAGGTCAAGAACAAGTGAAATCACTTAGAATTATCTCTGTCTCTCTCTTCCTTCCTCTCCTGGGCTTTATAACTGAACATCGTGGACTTTTCTTTAGAGACTTTGCAGGAGTTATTTTTCCAGTTCTTGGTCTCATATATATAACTGTTCACAGAGCACATGTATATATATATGTGGGGAGCTCTCCATATATATTTATGGAGAGCACGACAACTCAGTATTCTTACAAGGAGAATCCCAGGGACAGAGGAGCCTAGCAGGTCTGGGGCTTGTAGGAGGAGCCTACAGTCCATGGGGTCATAAAGAGTTGGACACTATTGAAGCGATTTAGCATGCATGCAGACACACACACACACACACATATATATGAAAGGAGAGACGACTCATTTGTTGATGTGTGTGGTGGTGTGATATATAACTTTGTAAGAACACAATAAAGCCCTTGCCACCTTTATCTGTGAAGAAACTGACTTTTAGAAAGAAGAGCACATTGCTTACAAATTTTGTTAAAACTTGATGTTTCAGTCAACAGCAACCTAGAGATACTGATTTCACCTGTGTGCTCAAATATAATTCTGTGCTCTGAAGCTTGTCTCCCTACCTCCCTTCCCTCTTTGCTCTCCCCTTGTGCCCATCCCCACCCCAGCCTACAAGTCTGCAGAATGAACTTGGAGTCTATCATTTGGGGAGGGCAGAAGCCATGTGCCATTCATCATCTCTGAGTGCCCACAACTTGAAATGCAGTAGATATGTCATCAATATTTATTGAATCTTAGTAGCTAAATGAAAACTTGGGCAACCAAACATGGCAATAGATTTTATGCAAGAATGCATTATGAATGGCTTAGGAGTAAATGCAAGGTTCCAGAAGCCAAAGGGCCAGGGAGTCACCGGACGACACAGCCCACTGGACCTTTGTCCAATTGAGCCTGACTCTCCACTTCTCCCCCTGGCCTTGTGTTTACTGATCCTGTATATTCTACATATGCCATCTCTTCTAATGCTAACAAGTAGAGCTAGGAATTACTATCTGTGTTTTACTACCAACAAAGTGCCCAGTAGATGAATCACACTCAACAAAAAGTATCCTTGTTCAGTCATTAAACAGTTTCCTATTTAATTCAGAGTGATTTCTCTGTCCACACAGAACATCTCTCGGAGGGTGTAAGTACTTTTTGAGTTTCCTCATCTAATATTGAAATTATCTTTTCTCACAGGTCTAAGAGGTACCCCCACAAGTAGGGAAGTTGATCTGAGCCCAGAGTTTTGTTGACTTTTTTTTCCATGACCCTTAATTGTAGCAGAAATACTTGTTGGTTACGTTGATGTGTGTGCATGCTAAGTCGCTTCAGTCATGTCCAACTCTTTTTGACCCCATGGACCATAGCCCACCAGGCTCCACTGTTCATGGAATTTCCCAGGCAAGAATACTGGAGTGGGTTGACATGCCCTTCTCCAGAGGATTTTCCCAACCCAGGGATCAAACCTGCATCTTTATGTCTCCTGCATTCCTGACCAGGCATGTTCTTCACCACTAGGCCACCTGTGAAGCCCTGGGTACATGGATGGATGGAGAGAAATTTGGGTATGTGCAATATGGAGATGGGAAAAGACGGACAGTGATTTCTAAACATCTCTTTCTACTCTGTCTCAGTAGGGTGGTGGCTCAGAGTGTGCACTGCGCTGGTGTCACTTCAGGAGGATAAACTCATATTCTCATGGCTCATGAGTCAGAGAAATAAAAGCAAAGTCAGTGTGTGGCACTGTATTCCAATGTGCTCCGTTACTCTTCCTGTATGATTTAATGTAATTATTATTCTATATCATAGTTAAACCTTACAGACACTCTCAATTCACCCTGGAAACACCAGAGTCTAGTTATCCTTTTGACACAAAAAGGCAGCAAATTCAGGGACAAACAAATGTCCCCTTGGGCTCATGCTTCATTATTCTACTAAATGTAATTGAGGGAAATAGTTTTATGTCTCTTTATGGTCTGAGAGATGTACCTTTTCTTTGTTTTACTTTGTCAGAATGAATCTGGTTATTCACTATTTCAGAATCAGACTTTAAGGAAAGTATTCATTACCCATAGATACAGAAGATTTAGAAAATTACATAGATTTTAGTCTTGGGCTGAATATCTTATAATTCTATATGCTATCAATGAATTTGAATAGCATATAGAATTATAAGAGATCCTAATGAGATCTCTGAGAATTAAATACCACATAACACCTTTTACCCTGTTTATCCCACCTCTTCACTTGTGTGAGTAAAATTATATTTTACTTTTTTTTTTCTAAATAATTCAAGGAAAATGCCTGTCTAATCAGAGAATACAGATTAGATAAAAGGCATAAAGAAAAATATTTCCACTGCAATTAATAAGTCTTAAAGTTTGATGGTAATTCAATCCATAAGAACATCTTAACAGTCTGTGATAAATTCTATGATTGACTTTCTAAATTTTAGCTTTCTCAAACAATAAATATTTGTTCACAAAGGATTCTGCTCTGGCACGAATGAACAAAGAAGTAAGTCAATTCAGTTCTTATACTTCGATGTATATCGGATCTCAAACACAATCAAGACCATTATTTAAAAACATTAAACAAAATGAATTGTTTAAAGTATTTGACTAGCGTGAGAAAAACATCCAATAACTTAAATGATGTACATTTTTGTGGACTTCTACATAGGAAGTATGTAAAAGCCGATTCTCTCTTGACTCATCTAGTCTGTGTTTCCCACATAATGATTAACTTTCAGTTATGTAAAATTTTGTAATTTTATGAAAACTGAGAATTAAATTATTGGAGTAAATTATCATTCTTCATTTTTTTGGCAGACTAGTCTTAAGGCATTATTACCTTTTTCTTTAAATTGTGATCAAGTTGAGCTTTGTGAAAGTAGTGTAAAACTGTTAGGAGTTTTTAAAATGGTTTCTATGATAAGACATTTATTTTCTTTCTGATGGTACAAGATAAAGTACACTTATTAATAGCATTCATCTTTACTTCTACATTTGGCAATATGTAAACCTCAGGACATAACTGGAATTTCTTCTGTAACCTTTGTGATGTTGGTTAAAGAAAGTACATTTTCTCTCACTGGAAAAATCATTTTAAATTGTTGACTTTGTTCGTTCATTATCTTATAATCTCACCTCCCTTCAAAAATTTTTAGTATATTTTAGTGAGTTGGCATAAAGCGTAACTACAAAAACACTATACAACTATTTTGCATTGATTTTTTTTCTTTCTAAAAATACTGGGTTAATGTCAGGTCCACGAATATTGAGTATATTAGAGTAAAAAGTTAGGTGTCACAAATGAACTTACAAAAGAGAAACAGATTAACAGACTTCGATAACAAGCTCATGGCTGCTGGCAGGAAGGAGGAAGGAAAGGCTAATTAGGGAGTTTGGGATGAACATGTAAACACTGCTATATTAAAATGGATAACCAACAAGGACCTGCTGTACAGCACAGGGAACTCTGCTCAGTGTTATGTGCCAGCCTGGATGGGAGCGGGGTTTGGGGGAGAATGGATGCATGGATGGCTGAATCCCTTCACTGCTCACTTGAAACTATCACAGCATTGTTTGTTAATATCCCACTACAACATAAAAAGTTTTAAAAAATATCACAGAACTTCAAAAATGACTGAATCGATACTTTAGAGAACTATATATGATGAGGAGGTTTGATACTCAGCAAGAGTTGGGGACCAAATACATTAATAAGAGAAACAAGGAAGACATTCTTTGGAAAAATTAATTATCCTAAAATTTTTAATCTGTCAATCAAATTGGTCCTTTGTGTGGTAACAGTGTCAACAATCTAACATCTACTTAATTAAATTTCTCTAGGAGTTTGTATATAGTCTGGTGGTGCTGAGTACTGTATATATTGGAAATAATGCTTGTCTGCTTTAAGTCACTAAAGATTTGTCTCTTCCAAAAGACTGTTCTATATATCTGTGTCTCTTTTGCTGTCTCGCATACAGGGTCTTCCATAAAGGTTTCCTGGACGTCCTTACTCATTTCCAGATATTTAGTGAACAATCCTCTCCTGATCTTTCTTTATGATCACTTTTATCATATAATTTCTAGATATTTCTGTTATTGAGATGTAGCAATAATCCGACATTTGTATCTGGACTTCTAATTTTCATGTTATAGGCTTAAATCCTAAGATTTTCTCATTCTACATGGATTTTTTTAATGTTTACTCATTCATTTATTCCACATATATTTCTAATATGCCTATAATATATATGTGTATATAGTATTACATCAATCACATATATAAAACACTTCACTTTGAGAGGCAGTGCGTGATTTAAAAATAGCAACGATTAATACCAGCCTCGAAGAGTTACTGCCTAGTTAGGAAGATGGTAACAGTGCGATATAAAACATCTTCATGCTGACAGAGAGGGACATATGAACTATTTTGTATATACAGAAGGGAACAAGATTACTTATATTGAGTTAAGCAGGAAAAAAGTGGTTTCTGATTTACATATTTGAAGAGAATAAGAAGAATGTTCTTGACCAGGTGGAACTATTAAAGAATTAGGCACCAAAGAGATAAAACAAAATACCCTGCACTTGGAAATTTAGGTACAGGGACAAAAAAATTTGACTTGAGAATTAGGTCTTAGTAAAGGGAGGAGTAATGGGGGAATAGCATATAGAAAGATAGAATGAAATGGAATCTAAAAGAGTCTTGAATACAAAATTTAAAAAATTTGGACTATATTTGAAAGTCAGCGAAACTGTCAAGCATTAGCTCTTTGTGCCTCTGTTGACTCTTTGAAACAACCTACTTTTTAAAGGTAAAATGACAGTTATGTACCTTCGATATTACTTTGCACATAACATTATTTGTATCACTTGAGATCCAGTAACTCTGACTTTTCTCCAGTGATATACCTAAAATAGTGGGGGTTCTTAAGGATACCAAGCCCAAGCCAGGCTGGCATGTAATATTAAACAGAAATTGCCAGGTCAAACCTCCAGTAGTTTGTATGCCTGCCAAAGACTTATCTAAATTTATCCAAGCACTTTGTCCTACATGTTAGCATAGAAATCTTGATAAAGCAGGCTCTCTGGATGATTGTTATTTCCTTTCTGACATGCACAAAGCAAAACTTACTCTGAGAATGGCCTTTCCCCTGGTATTTTGATATATCTACTTCTGAAAGTGGGAAGTCAATGACATGTAAAAGCATATTTTTTCGTTTAAATGTTGGTACAGCATTATTTAAAAATCAAAATAAAAGTTAAGGAGCCTTGATCTTTTTTTTTTCTTCTCTGTATTTCTTCTCCCTATCCATTCATTGTTGTTGTTGTTTAGTTGTTAAGTCGTGTCCAACTCTTTGCGACCCCATGGACTGTAGCCCACCAGGCCCCTCTCTGTCCGTGGGATCTTCCAGGCAAGAATGCTGGAATGGGTTGCCATTTCCGTCTCCAGGGGATCTTCCCAGACCAGGGATTAAACCTGTGTCTCTTGCATTGGCAGGTAGGTTCTTTACCACTGACCCACCAGGGAAGCCCCTACCCACTCATAGTAGGTGTTAACTGAGCACCTACTGTATACTAGATACTTTATACTAGATACTACTCGTATACAGTAGTATACACTACTGTATACTTTATACTAGATACTTTACAGGATGACAGAATACCAAATAGAATATGTTTCTGTCCTGCAGTAACACTAACCTGCTGGAGAGTACACATAATGAGACAGTTATAATGAACTGTAAGAAGTGCTAAAACAGAGACATGAAATACTTGCTTAAAGCCCCAAAGAAGGAGCCCCTATCTTTCACTGCATAAGTTTTGTATTATTACTAAAAGCTCATCTAATGCCTTTTTAAATATTAATCAGTATAAAGCAATTCATTTATTCATATAAATTCCCTATATCTCTGTATTCATATGGCAGTGGCAATATGCTTTTTAACTAAAATGGCTCAAAGTATTTTCTGTTGAATCATAAGGTCAGGTAGAGGCTGAGATGGTTGGATGGTATCACTGACTCAACGGACAAGAGTTTGAGCAAACTCCAGGATACAGTGAAGGACAGGGAAAGCTGGTGTGTTCCAGTTCACAGGGTCACAAAGAGCTGGACATGACTTAGCGACTGAACAAAAGAGATTCCAAAGAGGAGCCTATGTTTTCTATGCCCAGCCTCCAGCGCTTCCTCTCTGTCAATTTTTCACACTGTGTGGTCTATCACTTTGAAAAACTAAATTATGATGGACGAATGAATCAGACAAGAAAAGTTTTGGTTATAAGCAGCCTATGTTATGAATTCTGACTACTAGTCTCTCTGGTACTGGACACCATGGTTTATGCAACTGTTACTATGTGTTTGTCAAAAATTTAACATAATTAGTTATTTTATTGTGAGTTCTTACAAAGCCTGATTTAGAAATAACAGTCCCCAAAGAATGAGAATTTTATTCATTTGCTTTAGGTCAAAAGGTGATCTTTATGAAACTAGAATTCAAAATCCTAATTCTTTTCTTAGAAAATTAAATGAGGCTAAAAATTTTTAATTACCTTTCCTCCCATGTATTTCCCTACATACAGGTTATTTTGTTTAAAAAATACTAAAATGCAGGGAAATTTTTAATTAAGTCTGTAACATTCTGTTTATTCCACTTGAGCGAACCTGAGAATTTTCAAATTCGTTAACATTATGGTTTTTTCTCATGGACTGTATTTGTGTGGGTCCAGCACACCTTTCCACAGTTAAAAAGATAACAGAACTGTAGAAGCTGACACGCAGACTTGGAATGATCCTTATCTCCCTTGCAGTAATATGATTCTGCTGTGTGACCAGGACTCTGGGAACCTTACCTCAAACCCACATATCAACAAGATACTGGATCTTGAATAACAAATTAGTGAAAAACAGAGAAAACACTCTCTTCAATAATAGAAAATCACTCCCACATAGAGGCTTGTCCTCTGTGAGCACAGTAGTCCCCGACGGGCAATGCTTTTTTAATTCTGAGCAAAGTTTTAGTGAACGTCTTCTTCCTGAAGTCATGGTCACTTCAGGGAGAGAGTTTATGATCTTCTCATGTTCTTCCAGACACCTCTTCTGCTTTGTCATCCAAGCCAACCCAGGGGAGCAAATGTTACTTAGAAATGGATGTGCTGACATCCAGGGCACCTCGAAACCTTCTGTTGCATTTCTTTCAGTTCAGGGAGTCTGTGTTCTCCCCTTCCCACTCGTCTGTGTCTCTTCTCTAACACTATTCCTTTTAATTTCCCTAGGAGTTGTGATTTAAGGGTGTGAAAACACAAGAAAAATGTACTTTGTACATGCAGAGTTTTTTTAGTATTTTACTGAGTTTTTCCATGCTCACCACAACCAAAGACCCAGAAATTGATTTGTGAAATGTGTGTGCAAGTCAAAGCAAGCCTAAACCCAAGTAGTGGGGCTCTGCAGATCCTACCTTAATAAGAAACAATTAATGTGGTCAAATTTCTGTATGAACAGCTTAGTTCCTCAATTAAATAACGCAATAAGTGAACTTTCTAAAGGAAAAGAGACTATGGAACAGAACAAAGCATTAAGACTTCTGTGACTGTTTCCAATTGATTGGATTCCAGTTTCTAAACACATGCCATATTATCTATGGCAATCTAGCAATTTGTTATCATAGTGTTAATATACATATGTTCTGATTCATAATCACTTTCATTAACACCTCAGGTTCCTAGGCATAATACCCTTAATCTAATTAAAATAATGCTAGATTTAGATGTGAACTTCTAAAATCCAAGACTTGTGTATCAGGAGTATATTCTGTTTACAGACCACACATCTTTTCATGGTGTTACCTGGGCTGAAGTTCTAATAAGACAAACATTTTCCATGTTATCTTGTTTGCCTGAATCCCCGGAATAATCACAGTGTATTATAAAAGACAGCCACACAAAATAATATTTTTGATGTAGGATTCTAAGAAGGTATACATAAGTAGCTAACATGCAATGTCAAGGCAGCTAAAATATCAGATAAAAATATTTTTGTAGTCACATGCTTAGCCTTTGATATATGGTATCTGGAACTATTTCCAAGTTTTTTTTCTTACATAATTACTTCATTCCTCCACAGAGAGTTTTACTTACTACTCCTAATGGTAGATGGAATTTGTTCCTTTAAGATGGGTGGTAACTTTTAAACCTTTTTAAGAATCTACTTGAAATTATTCTATCAGGAACAGTTAGGGAAGGTTGATAAAAGAATGGCTGAAAAAACCAAATTTGTACCCTTGAACGCTTATTCTTGTGTCCCCTCCCTTGCTCTGTGACATGAATTTTACAGAGAATCTGTTTATTTTCACTGGGAATGCGAAGATGGAAAATATGGTTTCAGAAAATACTATTCCCAAAGGCAATATTGAAAAGCAATGTAAACCCAGTCACATCAGGACTCATGAAGTGAATCCCATACCTTACATACATAAGACGTCACAAGTCGGGAGTATATATGAACACGAAGGGCTAGGCTGTCTGTAATGTCTGGTACATTTTTGAAATGTATTATATCTATTGCTCTAAAGGGAGACTTAGTGGATGTAAGTAAAAATTCCATTTTTTTTTCACTTTATTTTTGACGGGGGCAGGGAGAGGAGATGAAAAAACAATGCAAAATTGGGGAAAAAAAGTGATTATTTAAGAAGCTTTATCATACTTCAGACTTGTCATTCCCATTGTAGTGAAAATAAATGTGAAACATATGGCTTGGGTTAAGAGGTCACAGAAAAACAAATTTAAAGTCTTAAGGCCAGAGTATTCATGGCAAACTGCTTGTTGAGTCCTATAAGAATTAAGAGTCCTAGTGAAAGTCCGGAAACCCCAAAGGGGCAGATTGCTCGGGTCACAGAACTCAAGAGAGTGCGCTGACTGAGGCTTTCTCAAGGATGTTCCCGGTCCCAGGCCATCACCTGTATGTACTTGGGGAAAACATTTCTGTTGTTACCTGCAGGACCACTGGAATATTTGCGCTGGTGGGCCCTTCTTGGGAGTCAAATGGTTACAGGATTATTAAGGACAGCAAAAATAGCTTGGGAGAGTAGATGCTAGACTTGGCAGGCTGCGGCTGAGTTTGAATCTTTTTCTAATGGGAGATCCTTCCAGGTTTTGAGCTGGGATGGGTGTGGGGAGCAACATGGCCCAGTCTGCATCTTAAGATAATTTACTCTGGAGTAGAGGGTGGAAGTAATTGGAATAGGGTGGGTGTGGAAGCTGAATGATCAGTTAGGAATCTGTTTTAATCAACCAAACCACAGATGTTAGTCCTTTGACTAGGAGTTGGGAAGAAGCAGAGAACTAAGCCTGCAAATACAGGCTTGGATGGGATGTAGTGGAAGAAAGGACAGGTAGATACAAAAACAGATCCTAGATTCTGGCTAGAGTTCCTGTGTGGATAGGAATGCCATTTACTGAGATGAGAGTGATGTTGAGCATAGGTATAAACATTAAAAATCAAGGAGTAAGGAACATCCCTTGTGGTCCAGTGGTTAAGAGTTCAGCTTCCAATGCAGGGAATGAGGGTTTGATCCCTAGTTTGGGAGCTAAGATCCCACATGTCTCAGGGTCAGAAAATCAAAACATAAAACAGAAGCGATATTGTAGCAAATTCAATAGAGGGTTTAAAAATAGCCCACATCAAAAAAATCTTTAAAAGACAAATCAACGAATATATTTGGATGCACAAATTGGAAATACCTATAGATATCAAAAGAAGAATAGCTATTACAAATATTTATCATGTGCTTCACTAAGTGCCAGGCAGAGTTTTAATTCGTTTTAATAAACACAGGTATACTTTCAATAATGTTACTCCTATTATTATCCCCATTTTACAGATGAGAAGATTGAATAAAGTTAAAGCATTCTAATGTCACATAGCTAAGATGTGGCAAAGCTGGAATTCAAGCCTGTGTAGTCTAAATCCAAAATCCTTGTTTTTTAAAAATTTCATTTCTTCCACCTGACCATTATTATTGTGCTACTTTATTTAGATAAGTAAGCAATTATCCATATGACTTTAAAATTCAGAAGAGAAGGCTGATATAAAGCTGCAGTTCATGGGCTCACAAAGAGTTGGACACAACTTAGCAACTGAACAACAACAACAAATTATAAGAATAGTTTCAGGGGAGCAAAGACAGCAATAATGCATTTGAGAGGGAGAAAAAGATGATGTAAACAAATAAGAGAAAACAGCGCATGTTGATGATTCAAGTTTGCCTCTGGAGGCCAAAAGAAACAAGTTTCCCTGAAAGGACCTTGGAGTCAGGGACATTTTTTTGCTTTAAAGCTACTGGCATTTCCTTCTCCAGGGGATCTTCCTGACCCAGGGATCAAACCCAGGTCTCCTGCATTGCAGGCAGACGCTTTACCCTCTGAGCCACCAGGGAAGCCCCACTCTTGCCTGAAAAATCTCATGGACGGAGAAGGCTGGTAGATTACAGTCCATGGGATCGCAAAGAGTTGGACACGATTGAGCAACTTCACTTAATTTACTGGCATTTGCTTTAAAGATGGGTCATTATTTTGTGTATGAATGAGACTCATTTAGAATTGATGAGGCTTAAGATCCAGAAGAGAAAGACTAATTGAAGGAGAAAACTCCTCCAAACAGCATGCAAGACAGTGGTAGGATTGAGGGTTTATTGGTAAAATTCAAATCTAATTGGTTTTGTTTTTTCTTAAATGATAAATGAGGCAAATTCATTAATTGAGAAACTGGAATAAAAAGAGATGGAATGAGAGGAGAATAGTGTACTACAGCTCGGTGTTGATCCCATATATTCTCTTTAGGGATGTGACTTAATTCTCTGAAATGCACAGTAGTGATACAATCGGATTTGGCGCTGTAACCACAGACACACAAGAGCACAGGCGCACACACACAACGCACAGTGTCACAGAATCTGAGGATGGTGGTGGTGTCAACTGCGTAAAGAATGGTAGCAAAGTCCAGGAAAGAATTTTTTAAAGACCATCACATTGTCCTTTAAGAAAAAAATAAAATAACCTTTTAAACAATGCAACCCTGGATAATCAGGTTTTTCCTGCAGTTTCTGAGTACAACATCTTTGGCTGAAAAATGAAAAGAACTCTTTCTTACCATACAGGCCTATCTTTTACTTTTCTTTTCCTAAATATTTATTTCCAGTGGAATTAGGATACAGCAGAATGGGGGCATCAACTCCCCAGGGATTCTTGCAGACGCCTTGCCTCAACTCATTAGTATCTTTCAAAAATAATTGTGTCACACAATGATCATTTTCTTCTTTTATTCTCTAAAAAGATGCATTTAACTATCCTGAGATATTATTTGCCAAGTTCTACTGACTTATGCATCATCCATCACTACACTAAAAATTATAAAAGGTGGATCGTAGTCTCATGATCTTCCCACCTCCTGTGTGTCAAATTTAATTGTCTTCTATAGGTCACTAGGGCCTCTTGTCCTTTTATATAAGCTCACCTGTGTGCAGAGAAGCACAGCTTGGTCATTTTCTTGGGAAATCGTAATGTTCAGTTTAATGACTGCTTGGTGTGAGAGTGTTTGTGTGTTTCATGGGAAAAGATAGTTTTATTCTAATTGGTACTTCAAACAGCAATGTCATGATAATCAAATTTGAAAAGTACACTTGGAGTTTATTATCTGGTTTTAGAAGACAGCAAGCAAATGGCAAATCAGTTCTAACACTAGAGAAACAGCTTAGAGAGAAACAGCTTAGAACAATACATGTTCAAATATTAACATTTCTTCATTAATGTATTCTTTATTTGTTCAAGTATCTTTTGGATACTCAGCAACACTTGTATTTTGTTGAATAACTTTTATAATTTTTATCCATTCATTAAATAATGTAGTTTCTATAAATTCTTCTCAAATATAAAATGAAAGAATAAATGTCTTGATAATCTTGTTTCCTTCTTACTAGAATTTTTCTTCTCCTTGAAAAGTTGCCAGTGACTCAAGGTTGATTCGTAAGTCTCTACCTAGAGATTAAGTTAATTCTGTTGTTAGAGCTCTGCAGGGTTTAACCACCAGTCTCTCTAGATCTCTGCCTATTGACTTCCCTTAGATTCTTCCCAACTCCAGAGAAGTTAGTTTAAGAGTCAACCTGCCTCATGAGCACTTTACCTTTCCTGTATCCACTTCTTAGAATAGACTTCTTTCTAATTCATTTCACTCACCCACCCACCGCCTCCACAACTAACTGCCCCATGATTGTTTTTCAGATCTCCACCACTTCCTGACTACCCTTTCTTACTACTTACATTACTTGTGACCACCATGTTAACTGACATTTTTCTTTATTGTTTTATAATTCTTTTGAATGGAAAATAGCCCTACTAAGTAGTGCTGTTTGGCACAATACTCCCTAACTGCTTCCTTACTGATTCAACGTAAAGACAGGAAATGCTCCAATTTCTTCGCTGCATGCCCCTTCCCCAAAAGTGTATGGATTCTTTCCTGACACCAAATATTTGCTTGGCCAGTTTTGTGCTTTCTGTGATATGTTATGAAATGACAGCCTGGGGCACAAGATAGAAAGCTTTTCCAAACTATTCTCCTGGTAAAATGCCAAACAGGACTAGGGCAATAGTCCTTTAAAATAATATAACACTGTGCTATTTAGGCAACAGTATTAATGCTACACAGAGAAGGTAACTGGATGTGAGTGTCGATAAACAACCTGAAACAAACGTCAAACTTATATTTAGGAATAGAATTTTCAAATATATATCCATATTATTTTTGCTTCTAAAAGGTGGAATTAATTATTTGAATTATCATGACTAAGAGGAGAATAATCACAAAGAGAGAGTAAGATGTTTCTTAAATGAGTCTCCTTTAACTCCTTTTAGTAAAATTAAGAAAAATTATTTCATATTTGCGATGTAACAGAGTACATCTGGATTGGCAAATGCTAAGTAATCAAGATTAAAAATCTGACATACAAAATAGGCTGGTTCGACTCCTCAATTAATGACTATAGATATCATATGTGGCTGACTATTGGAAGTATTAACACATGACATGAGATCCACTTAACTGAAATGAAATCTCTGGGCCTTGTTTATCATGATAACAGAAGTTAAAGGGATTTATTACGCTGTGCGGATTCAGAAATTTTTAAAAGAATACAAGTTACAAGTTCAGTCACTCAGTCGTGTCTGACTCTTTACGATCCCATGGACCACAGCACACCAGGTCTCCCTGTCCATCACCAACTCCCAGAGTTTACTCAAACTCATGTCCATTGACTCGGTGATGCCATCCAACTATCTCATCCTCTGTTGTCCCCTTCTCCTCCAGCCTTCAATCTTTCCCAGCATCAGGGTCTTTTCCAATGTGTCAGTTCTTCGCATCAGGTGGCCAAAGTATGGGAGTTTCAGCTTCAACGTGAGTACTACCAATGAACACCCAGGACTGATTTCCTTTAGGATGGACTGGTTGGATCTCCTTGCAGTCCAAGGGACTCTCAAGAGTCTTCTCCAACACCACAGTTCAAAAGCATCAATTCTTCAGTGCTCAGCTTTCTTTATAGTCCAACTCTCACATCCATACATGACTACTGGAAAAACCATAGCCTTGACTATTATTCTTTAAAAGAATAAAGAGTTTAAAGAAATATTCTGGGAATGCTGAATTGCAGCTAACTTTAAATACACACACACACACACACACACACACATATATGACTTCCCAGGTGGCGTTAGTTGAAAAGAATCCGCCTGCCAATGTAGGAGAATTGGGTTCAAACCCTAGGTTGGGAAGATCCCTCAGAGAAGGAACTAGCAATCCACTCCAATATTCTTGCCTGGAGAACTCCATGGACAGAGGAGCCTAGCAGGCTATATAATTCATGGGGTTGCAAACAGTTGGACACAACTGAGCATACACACATTCTTATAGATAGTTATGTGCATATAGATATGCACAAATATGGATAATTTTTAGAATTAAAAATATTTAAATACTTAAAAAGTGCCTGGTATATGATCTAGGGATAAGTAGAGACTTATTTCATTTTCTTTTCCTTCCTTCCCTCCCTCTCTCTCTCCATGAACTTTCATGTAATGAAGTTCCTGATAAGTCTTGTGTATCTTACATTTTCAGTAGGGATTCCCCAAAGATAACCAAAATTCCAACAGTTTTCATTGCATGCAAATAAATTTTATTCTGTGGTAGGAACAATTGAAAAATAATTCTGAAGAGTAGTTTTTTATGGAAATGCATCATATTTTCTGTATCTACTTCCATTACCCTCCTGAATTCTGGCATCACTCTGTTTAACTCTGTTAAACTTAGTTAGCCTGTTTTATCTACTCATTCATGAAATGAAATCATCCCATCATGATTTCCATCATGTAGAAAATAGGATGTTTCAACCATTCGGTCTATATAGATCTTTTCCCCCAAAAGATCAACTGCTAAATTAGCACTGTATTTTGGTAAGTTTATTTAGAATACCTATCCATTTCTACAAAAGTTGAGAAACAAAATGTAAATTTATATCCTAATATTTGCTTTTAAAAACTTTTATAAGCAGATTAGTATTAACTGTCTATCCAAAAAGCCTGATTTGAAAGTGCTGTTTGTTGTTTGTTAAACTGTGTTCAACACTTTTGTTACCACATAGACTGTAGCCCACAGGCTCCTCTATCCATGGGATTTCCCAGGCAAGAATACTGAAATGGATTGCCATTTCCTTCTCCAGAGGATCTTCCCAACCTAGGAATTGAACCTGTGTCCCCTGCATTGCAGGCAGATTCTTTACTGCTGAGCCATCTGTGAAGCCCTGATTTGAAAGTACTTCTGTGTTTTCTCAAAGTACTTGGATGTGTTGTGACATATTGATTTTCTGAAATGCCCTTTAAAAGACCAATATGAAAAAGAATGAAGCATTGAATAGCTAGTTTTCAGATTTAAAAAAATAAAAAAATCTTAGCTTATGAATTAGGGGAAAAAAAATTTCTTTTTCTGAGTCTGAACTCTGTTCTGAATTTCTACCACAGATACTCTTATGTGTTATGACTCAAAGTAAATGTTTGTCTCTTTCATAAGCTTTTTTGGCAAATATCCAACGTTTGATTCCATATTAATTCAGAGAAGGAATTGTGTGCATGTGTTGAAGGCGGGGCGGGTGGGGGGTGTTATTTGTTTCCCGTAGCCCCAGCTAGTAAAGATCATGAAATTTTGAAATTATTTTGTTTGACAAACATCCAACATGGTACATATGTTAAGGAAAAGTAGAGTTTGATTTCATATATTTTTTAAAAAATGAATAGTAGTGTTAAATCTAAGTCTTCCCAGGCATTAACTTTGTTTAAACATTTCAAAATAATTGTTTTTGATGTCAATAAATAAGAAAAACCAAACACTGATGTTGTGGGTGGATATCTCTATCCATCTTTCTTTGTTAAACTTCCAGATGCTACTACAATAAAAATATTCATTTGCCAAAGGGAACTATAGTAGTAAGTACACAAAGACATTAGTCTTTGGTGAGAAAGAAGCAAGAAAGCATGGAATTGACTACTTTGTAGGTGAAAAGGGATAAAACATCCTTTTTTTTTCTGTGTAAGTATTCCAAAGGCAAATTTTAAATGATGATTACTTTCTAGGAGGATCTGGGAGTCTTTACTCCTATATTTTGTCTTCTTAAACCATATTTCACAACATCATATTTTAAAACCTAGAATTATAGTGGGATTTTGGTGGTTCAGATGGTAAAGAATCTGCCTACAATATGAGAGACCCAAATTTGATCCCTGGGTTGGGAAGATCCCCTGGAGAAGGGAATGGCAACCCATGCCAGTACTCTTGCCTGGAGAATTCCATGGACAGAGGATCCTAGCAGGCTACAGTCCATAGGGTTGCAAAGAATCAGACATGACTGAGCAACTTTGACTTCACTTAGAGTCTAGGTTTACTTATTTTTGTTTTGAACCCTCTATTCTAACACATTTATTAGGCATATGATAAGATAGATCAAACATAATGTTTCATTAATACTCTTCATTAACAATTAAGCTGTAATGAAATTGAATATGTAAATAAGTAAGAATTACAAAATCAATTTGCCTTTAACATTTAAAAACTGACTGAGTTTTGCAAAACTTAGTACATAGCAGATTCCTTAATTTAGGCAATGCATTCTCATTTGATATATGTTGAAGGATCCATTCTCCGATATGATCCATGAATTGACATCGGTGATGAATACAAGCAGCTATGAGTTGTGCAGTCTTTGTGTGTGTTGGTGTTGAGGAGGGTGGTTGCAAACTGGAACTGAGTCATGAATAAATAGTGTGTGATTTATGTAATGCAACCTACTGAAACTAAGGGACATTTTTGGTCCATAATTCCCAAACCATGCTGCTACGGTAACTTTGGTTTACCACAATTTTAACAAAATCATAAACAAGGAAGCATTGTACTAAGTTGTTTTACATCACTGTTCAATGAACAATTTAACCCAATTCTATTATTTTCAGAAGATGCTTATTTGACTTCCTGGCTAATAACCAGTGGGGCTTTTGCAGACACACAAATGTTTTAAGTCACAGAAGGAATTTGAAAAACAAGGAAAAGGGAACAAAGAGAATAAATGTGTTCACAGGAAGGGATTTTAATTCAAATTTAGAGATACAGTTTCATACAACTGTGAGACATACAAGTAGAGATTTCAGGACAAGAAATTGGGTACGTGGGACTGAGGCCCGGGGAGTGTTGGTGTGGTCAGGATGTAGGCCTGGGGATGTGCATAAGATTAGCCATGGAGAATGTGGATTGAGAAGAGAGATGACTCTAGAAGAGTGCCCAGTATTTTAATCAGTATTTTAACCAAGGAGCCAGAGAATGGTTCAAAAGGCGAGAGGAGAGCAGGAGAGGTGATGTCATAGAAGTGAAGCAAGTAAATATTTCAGGAACAAAAATGGTCTGTTATGGTACATGCTTTCATAACACGCTTTAGTCCAAATTAATTGTACTTGGATCTGGAATGAATGTTTTTCAAGCTGGACTATAAGCTTTGTGAAGAAGTGAACCAGGTATGTTTGATCCAGGGATATATTTTCAGTGCTATGAATGTGTCTGGTACATAGATGAGCTTAATAAATGTCTCTGAATAAATAAATTAGTACATGTGTACATAAATGTATGAATGGTGGATGACTGGTTGTGGAACTGGTGGGTGGTGATGTGGATGTGTCTATAGGGTATGAAACATGAATTCCTATGTGAGTGGGCAAGAGAAGTTTTATTGACATGTGCCGCATAAACAAATGGCCTAGGGAATCCCCTGGCCTGGTGTTCCCGTGGCTGGGCCTCGGTGCTTTCACTGTAGCGAAAGCCAGGGCCCAGGTGGGGGAACTGAGATCCCACAGGCTGTGTGCACAGCCAAAAAAAACAACCCACAAATGGTCAAATGGTCTGCAGGATTGCCATATACTCTGTGTAAATAATGAATCAGTGTGTTTTCATCATTTATGTGTTGGGGATATTAATTTTAGAAAATTGAGCATGTTTCCTCTCATCTAATGGTGGCCTATATGGATGTTTTATAATATGACAAAATGGTTAAATTATACCTGAAATGGCACACCAAAGTGTGAGACTTAATTCTTATTTAGTGTGGGGGAGCTATGCTATCAGTTAATAAGAGGAACCCAAGAATACATGTGTAGGATAGCTTGTAAAATGTTGACAACTAGATGATGGCATTCCAACTTGCTAAGAAGTCCTTGAGGTATACAAGCTGTTTTGCAGATATGAAGAAAAGAATGTATAGAGATTAGGTGACATTCAAAGGGCACTGAACTGCTGTGGCAGAAAGGAAACATTTTCACCATTACTTCCTGCTCCCAAATGCAATGTTCGTACCACCATATTATACCATCCCTTAATAAATTGAAATAAAGAATTTTTTTCAACATGTCTATATGACTATATACTAGACCAGTAATATGCAATTTAAAATACTCTATTTTAAATTGAATTAAAAAAATTAAACTTGCTTAGAATAAAATGAACAGAAATATACATTAATCCTTATCTGACATAATGGTAGCTCTTATTTACCCATAGATGTGTAGTAATTTGTTATTTATACATAGGATAGTGCACCTGTATTATATCTTTCCTTGCCATTTCCAGCTTTGAAAGACCACACACATTCCCTGGCTTTTGGCCTCCTTCCTCTTGGAAAGCCAGCAACACAGCCACCCTCTGACCTGCTTCTGTTGTCACATCTTTTACGGCATCTTTTTTTCTTCTGCCTCTTCATTCCATTTATAAGGACCAGTGAGATTACACTGGATCCATCCAGAAAATCCAGGATAATCTCCCCATATCAAGGCCCTTAACTTAATCACATCTACAAAATCCTTTTTGTCACGAGGTAACATTCTCTCAGGTTCTAGGGATTAGGATATAGACATCTTTACGGAGCCATTATTCTGCATGCCACCCCATCTGATGCATTTTATGCTTTTAATTTTCATCTCTAGATGATTGACTTGGGTCTCATCAATGTCTCCTGGCTCTACCTAAATACCCGCAGTGTTTCATCTCCCTTCTTAAGCATATGGAATATAGTTATAATAAACATTTTATGTCTTTGCTTCTAATCACCTGTATCATTTCGAGTTCTGTTTCTATTGATTATTTTTTTCTCCCTCCTCACTGTGGGCCATATTTTCCTGCTTCCTTGAATTCCTAGTAATTTTATGTCATTCACAGAATTTGTGGATTTTATCTTGTTTGATGCTAGATATTTTTGTATTTTTCTTTATTTTTGTAATTATTAAGCTTTGTTCTGGGAAAAAATAAGTCACTTGGAAACAGTTTGAACCCTTTGAGGCTTTTTTTGAACCATTTTTAGGTATGTCAGTGAAGACTTATTCTATAGCTAAATTTATCTCCTCTACTGAGGCTAAACCCAACTGAGTACAATAAGCAGCATCCTTTGCATTTTCACTGTAGATGATTGAAGGCAAAGACATCTGTTTTTTGGTGGGAAGACTCCTCCGAAGCTTGCACTGATCTGTGCTGAGCTGGTGACTTCAGGGAGACCCGCTACAGATCTCAAGGGTTCGTTCTCTTGCTGCATGGTTCACTCTTCCAGGAAGGCCTTCAGGATTCTTCCTCCCTGCACTGTGTCCTGGAAACTCACCAGAGAGTCCTCTGATGCAATCTTCAGGCTCACTTTGTTTCCCCTCTATTTAGAAATTACTGGCCTGTGCTGCCTGCTATCCAGTATACAAAACACCATTTTCCATATATTTTGTCTTTTTTTTTTTTTTTAATTTTCAGTTCCTTCCAGGCTGATGGATAACTTCAATCTCAGTTACTCAGTTTTAGCTGGAAGTAGAAGTCCTTCTGTCTTTTCATTCCAAAAGAAGAGTCATTTAAAAGACTTATGACAAACCACATCTTGGGAACCCTCTCAAGAAAGGACACATACATAGAGATATGTATGTATGTATTCACTGTTTAGTAGATCTTCGCTGGTGGCTCAGTGGTAAAAATCTGTCTGCAATGCAGGACACACAGATTCGATTCCTGGATTGGGAAGATCCCCTGGGGGAGGAAATGGCAACCCACTCCAGTATTCTTGCCTGGGAATCACATGGACAAAGGAGGGCTTACGGTCCATGTGGTTGCAAAAAGTCGGACACGACTGAGTAACTAAACAGCAATACTTTTTAGTGTCTTAGGAGGATTTTATTCCTTCCATAATATAAATCTAATAGATTCCCAAACTGGTACAGATTTTATTTTTTAAGGTTATAAATTCAACCCTAGCAAGAATGCTTGTCAAGAAGATATCATGAAAGTAATGAGTGTAAAGGAAGTATTTATATTAGAAATATTTGGATACTGTTTCTTTAAAGGGAAGTGCTGCAGCTGATCTGGTTGGCACTGGGGACACAGGAGGGAGGGGCTGATGGGGTCCAGTGCCAGGGAGCTGGGCGTTAGGGCAGCTGCACGTTTTGTTTAAGCTGCCATGGCCTTGCCAGCTCACATGATCCTCTCACAAATCATGCAAATTTCAGGGCTTTTTGGATGCCACTTTGGATTCATGCAGGCAGTGCAAGAGAGAAAAACACTTGTGCATGCACGTGTACACACACACACACAGCATTGTGAGGTTTGGCCAGGATTTTGTAGCTGCTAAGTCATGTGCGGAGGGCACGGCTGTTCTCACACCTCTGGGACTGATGATGGAAGGGAAGTGGACAGTTTGCATTTCTCCTGCCAAAGCAAAGCAGGATCAGGGAAATGTATGACTTAGACGACCAGCTGCTCCGCCCCACCGGAGGAACCTGGAGATCCTCTCCTTTGCAGTCTTTCCCTGACCATGGCAACACTCTTTGATTTTCCTCTTCTGAATGCCTTCAGCACCTAGAGTCCCACAGAACTTAGGACACACACAACTCTCTTGCTTTTGTTTTTGAATTGGTGTTTCCTTTTTTTTTTTTTCTTTAATGTTTCTTCTTTTAATTTAATTGATTGCTGTCTTTCTGGCTGCTCTGCATCTTTGTCATTGCACTTGGGCTCTCTCTAGTTGTGGAAAGCGGGGGCTCCCCTGCAGTTGCGGTGCCTGGGCTTCTTTTTGCAGTGGCTTCTCTTGTGGCAGAACACAGGCTCTAGGGAGTGCGGGCTTTGGCAGTTGTGGCTCCTGGAATCCAGAGCACAGGCTCAGTACTTGTGGTGCATGGACTTAGTTGCCCCATGGCATGCAGAATCTTCCTGGACCAGGGATTGAACCTGTGTCCCTGCATTGGCAGGAGGATTCTTAATTGCTGGACCACCAGGGAAGTCCTAGTGATTCCTTTTGAGAAATACTTTTTCTTCAGTCAAGTTGAGTGCTTCACGAGGACAGGACTTCCCATGATACACATATGATGCCACAGCATACTGACCTCCACCCTCCATAAAGCCAAAGTGTCTGCTGTGGCCCAACAGACTCACCCCGTTTTTCTAGAGGTTATCTGTGTATTTGGTAGTGATTCTTGCCTGGTATCCTCATCATAACAGGATGTTGGGGTCAAGGAGAAGGAAGTGAAAAGGAGCCACAGAGAGGCCGTCTCTAACAGCCTTTCCCTGATGCCAGGCCAAAAAGTCATCCCAATTCTGCCCTCCCTCTCCATTTGTTTTTGCCGCACGTACCTTAAAACAGATGGAGTGTTTTATAGCCATGGGGGGAAACAATGCAAGTAGTGACAGACTTTATTTTTCTGGGTTTCAAAATCACTGCAGATGGTGACTGTGCCATGAGATTAAAAGATGATTGCTCCTTGGAAGAAAAGCTATGACCAACCTAGACAGCATATTGAAAAGCAGAGATGTTACTTTGCCAACAAAGGTCCATCTAGTCAAAGCTATGGGTTTTCCGGTAGTCATGTACAGATGTGAGAGTTGAACCATAAAGAAAGCTGAGCCCCAAAGAATTGATGCTTTTGAACTGTGGTGTTGGAGGAGACTTTTGAGAGTCTCTTGGACTGCAAGGAGATCCAACCAGTCCATCCTAAAGGAGATCAGTCCTGAATATTCATAGGAAGGTCTGATGCTGACACTGAAACTCCCATAATTTGGCCACCTGATGCGAACTGACTCATTGGAAAAGACCCTGATGCTGGGAAAGATTGAGGGCAGGAGGAGAAGGGGGTGACAGAGGATAAGATGGTTGGATGGCATCACAACTCAATGGACATGAGTTTGAGTAAGCTCCAGGAGATGGTGACAGATAGGGAAGCCTGGTGTGCTGTGGTCCATGGCGCTGGAAAGAGTCAGACACTACTGAGTGACTGAACTGAACTGAGCAGAGAGTTGTTAGGTGGGCTTTTGGCCCACTTTACTGTGATGTGTGCATTTCTAGCAAAAAGTCAAAAGGGATCCAACTGAGAAAGGATCAGTATAAAACCATGCAATTTCATAGTTAATTCTGAATCTACACAATCAATGAATGTTCTAAAATAAATGAAAGCAAATTTATTTAATTGAGGACAATCCAGGGAAACATTTGGAAAGTTACACTGTTTCTCAAATTTGGAAAGAGCATAAAAATTGCATAAGGCATAAAATAAAATATAGAGGGGAGTTGTTCAAGGGGTATAAAGTTTCAGTTAAGCAAGATGAATAAGTTCTGGAGGTTTTACAACAGACCTTAACTACCTATAGTTAAGAATGCTGTTCTCTGGGCTTGAATATTTGTTAAGGCATTTCCCTGGCGGTCCAGTGGTTGAGACTTTACCTCTCAATGGAGGGGGTACATGTTCCATCTCTGGATGGACAGCCAAGATCTCACATGCCTCGGGCCAAAAAAAAAAAAAAAAAACATGAAACAGAAGCAATATTGTAATAAATTCAATAAAGACTTTAAAAAATTATTAATACGGTAGATCTCTTTTTAAGTGTTCTTATTACACACATTTGGAACCAGTCTGTTGTTCCATGTCCAGTTCTAACTATTGCTTCCTGATCTGCATACAGGTTTCTCAAGAGGCAGGTCAGGTGGTCTGGTATTCCCATCTCTTTCAGAATTTTCCACAGTTTATTGTGATCCACACAGTCAAAGGCTTGGGCATAGTCAATAAAGCAGAAATAAATGTTTTTCTGGAACTCTCTTGCTTTTTTGATGATTCAGCGGATGTTGGCAGTTTGATCTCTGGTTCCTCTGCCTTTTCAAAAACCAGCTTGAACATCTGGAAGTTCATGGTTCAGGTATTGCTGAAGGCTGCCTTAGAGAATTTTGAGCATTACTTCACTAGCGTGTGAAATGAGTGCAACTGTGCGGTAGTTTGAGCATTCTTTGGCATTGCCTTTCTTTGGGATTGGAATGAAAACTGACCTTTTCCAGTCCTGTGGCCACTGTTGAGTTTTCCAAATTTGCTGGCATATTGAGTGCAGCACTTTCACAACATCATCTTTCAGGATTTGAAATAGCTCAACTGGAATTCCATCACCTGCCCTAGCTTTGTTTGTAGTGATGCTTTCTAAGGCTCACTTGACTTCACATTCCAGGATGTCTGGCTTTAGGTGAGTGATCACACCATCATGATTATCTTAGTCATGAAGGTCTTTTTGTACAGTTTTTCTGTGTATTCTTGCCACCTCTTCTTAACATCTGCTTCTGTTAGGTCCATACAATTTCTGTCCTTTATCAAGCCCATCTTTGCATTAAATGTCCCCTTGGTATCTCTAATTCTCTTGAAGAGATCTCTAGTCTTTCCCATTCTGTTGTTTTCATCTATTTCTTTGCATTGATCACTGAGGAAGGCTTTCTTATCTCTTCTTGCTATTCTTTGGAACTCTTCATTCAGATGCTTATATCTTTCCTTTTCTCCTTTGCTTTTTGCTTCTCTTCTTTTCACAGCTATTTGTAAGGCCTCCCCAGACAGCCATTTTGCTTTTTTGCATTTCTTTTCCATGGGGATAGTCTTGAACCTTGTCTCCTGTACAATGTCATGAACCACATTCCATAGTTCATCAGGCACTCTATCTATCAGATCTAGTCCCTTAAATCTATTTCTCACTTCTACTGTATAATCATAAGGGATTTGATTTAGGTCATACCTGAATGGTCTAGTGGTTTTCCCTACTTTCTTCAATTTCAGTCTGAATTTGGCCATAAGGAGTTCATGATCTGAGCCACAGTCAGCTCCTGGTCTTGTTTTTGCTGACTGTATAGAGCTTCTCCATCTTTGGTTGCAAACAATACAATCAATCTGATTTGGTGTTGACCATCTGGTGATGTCCATGTGTAGAGTCTTCTCTTGTGTTGTTGGAAGAGGGTGTTTGCTATGACCAGTGCATCCTCTTGGCAAAGCTCTATTCACCTTTTCCCTGCTTCGTTCCGTATTCCAAGGCCAAATTTGCCTGCAACTCCAGGTGTTTCTTAACTTCCTACCTTTGCATTCCAGTCCCCCATAATGAAAAGGACATCTTTTTTGGGTGTTAGTTCTAAAAGGTCTTGTAGGTCTTCATAGAACCATTCAACTTCAGCTTCTTCAGCGTTACTGGTTGGGGCATAGACTTGGATTGCTGTGATATTGAATGGTTTGCCTTGGAAACGAGAGATCATTCTGTCAATTTTGAGATTGCATCCAAATAATGCATTTCGGACTCTTTTGTTGACCATGATGGCTACTCCATTTCTTCTAAGGGATTCCACCTGCAGTAGTAGATATAATGGTTATCCGAGTACATCAAGGCTGTATATTGTCACCCTGCTTATTTAACTTATATGCAAAGTACATCATGAGAAATGCTGGACTGGAAGAAACACAAGCTGGAATCAAGATTGCCGGGAGAAATATCAATCACCTCAGATATGCAGATGACACCACCCTTATGGCAGAAAGTGAAGAGGAACTCAAAAGCCTCTTGATGAAAGTGAAAGAGGAGAGTGAAAACGTTGGCTTAAAGCTCAACATTCAGAAAACGAAGATCATGGCATCCGGTCCCATTACTTCATGGGATATAGATGGGGAAACAGTGGAAACAGTGTCAGACTTTATTTTTCTGGGCTCTAAAATCACTGCAGATGGTGACTGCAGCCATGAAATTAAAAGACGCTTACTCCTTGGAAGGAAAGTTATGACCAACCTAGATAGTATATTTAAAAGCAGAGACATTACTTTGCCAACAAAGGTCCATCTAGTCAAGGCTATGGTTTTTCCGGTGGTCATATATGGATATGAGAGTGGACTGTGAAGAAATCTGAGTGCTGAAGAATTGATGCTTTTGAACTGTGGTGTTGGAGAAGACTCTTGAGAGTCCCATGGACTGGAAGGAGATCCAACCAGTCCATTCTAAAGGAGATCAGTCCTGGGTGTACTTTGGAAGGAATGATGCTAAAGCTGAAACTCCAGTACTTTGGCCACGTCATGCAAAGAGTTGACTCATTGGAAAGGACTCTGATGCTGGGAAGGATAGGGGGCAGGAGGAGAATGGGATGACAGAGGATGAGATGGCTGGATGGCATCACTGACTCTATGGAGGTGAGTCTGAGTGAACTCCAGGAGTTGGTGATGGACAGGGAAGCCTGGCGTGCTGCCATTCATGGGGTCACGAGGAGTCAGACACGACTGAGCGACTGAACTGAACTGAACTGATTATACACATACACACACCACAAATTGGTATAAGAAAACTGAAAGTGTTGGATATAACTCTTACCTTCATTGTTGTTATGGTTTCATGGATGATGTCCTAACTCATGAAATTAGTCCAATTATATACATTAAATATGCACAGTTTATATATTAATTTTACCTCAATAAAATTGCTATATATAATGCATAAAATTTATAACATTTGATAAATTCAGTTTCAGAACTTAAGGCATGACTTTCCAAAATACAATTATTATAATAATAATGAAAAATGATAATAATTAAAAGCCATAATTGCTCTGGATTTCACAGAGTATTTCTTTTTTCTCTTATCTGTGTTTTGTTTTTAGATGTATAAATAAGAAGTGGTTGAGAGCAAAGGGAAGTCCAAAAACACAGAATAATAAAAAGATGATGGCAAATTTTGTTGTTAAGTTTTCATCATTTTTAATTCCATTGTAATGACAGGGAAGGAGTTGTCTGTCTGTTTGTGAGTCTGTTAGAGAGACTCATGTGTGGCAGGAACTGAAGAGATCCAGTTACTTTCAAAATTTACCCTAGTCCTGGTTGAGGCTGAAGCATAGGTATTCAACAATCAACAAAACCAAAGGTTATCCAACATTTTCCACATATACATGTGCACATGTGCAGACTCAGTCACTTCAGTCATGTCTAAGTCTTTGCGACCCATGGACTGAAGCTGCTCCCCACCTCCCAGGCTCCTCTGTCTATGGGTTTCTCCAGGCAAGAATACTGGAGTGGGTTTCCATGCCCTCCTCTTGGGGGGATCTTCCCAACCCAAGGATCGAACTCACATCTCCTGAGTCTCCTGTATTGCAGGCAAATATTTTACTGCTGAGCTACTAGGGAAGCCCTTCCCCACATATGCTGCTAAGTTGCTTCAGTCGTGTCCGACTCTGTGCGACCCCATAGACGGAAGCCCACCAAGCTCCCCCGTCCCTGGGATTCTCCAGGCAAGAACAATGGAGTGGGTTGCCATTTCCCTCTCCATCCCCACATATACTACATATATATGCTGAAATCAACTTTTATTCAGCCTACCAGCAATTCCATCCAATGCTCAAAATTCTCCAAGCCAGGCTTCAGCAATATGCGAACCGTGAACTTCCAGACATTCAAGCTGGTTTTAGAAAAGGCAGAGGAACCAGAGATCAAATTGCCAACATCTGCTGGATCATCAAAAAAGCAAGAGAGTTCCAGAAAAACATCTATTTCTGCTTTATTGACTATGCCAAAGCCTTTGACTGTGTGGATCACAATAAACTGTGGAAAATTCTGAAAGAGATGGGAATACCAGACCACCTGATCTGCCTCTTAAGAAATCTATATGCAGGTCAGGAAGCAACAGTTAGAACTGGACATGGAACAACAGACTGGTTCCAAATAGGAAAAGGAGTATGTCAAGGCTGTATATTGTCACCCTGCTTATTTAACTTATATGCAAAGTACATCATGAGAAATGCTGGACTGGAAGAAACACAAGCTGGAATCAAGATTGCCGGGAGAAATATCAATCACCTCAGATATGCAGATGACACCACCCTTATGGCAGAAAGTGAAGAGGAACTCAAAAGCCTCTTGATGAAAGTGAAAGAGGAGAGTGAAAACGTTGGCTTAAAGCTCAACATTCAGAAAACGAAGATCATGGCATCCGGTCCCATTACTTCATGGGATATAGATGGGGAAACAGTGGAAACAGTGTCAGACTTTATTTTTCTGGGCTCTAAAATCACTGCAGATGGTGACTGCAGCCATGAAATTAAAAGACGCTTACTCCTTGGAAGGAAAGTTATGACCAACCTAGATAGCATATTCAAAAGCAGAGACATTACTTTGCCAACAAAGGTCCATCTAGTCAAGGCTATGGTTTTTCCTGTGGTCATGTGTGGATGTGAGAGTTGGACTGTGAAGAAGGCTGAGTGCTGAAGAATTGATGCTTTTGAACTGTGGTGTTGGAGAAGACTCTTGAGCGTTCCTTGGACTGCAAGGAGATCCAACCAGTCCATTCTGAAGGAGATCAGCCCTGGGATTTCTCTGGATGGAATGATGCTGAAGCTGAAACTCCAGTACTTTGGCCACATCATGCGAAGAGTTGACTCATTGGAAAAGACTCTGATGCTGGGAGGGATTGGGGGCAAGAGGAGAAGGGGATGACAGAGGATGAGATGGCTGGATGGCATCACTGACTCGATGGACGTGAGTCTGGATGAACTCCGGGAGTTGGTGATGGACAGGGAAGCCTGGCGTGCTGCGATTCATGGGGTCGCAAAATATCGGACACGACTGAGTGACTGATCTGATCTGATAGTGTAAAATACCTGCTTACATGTACCCATCAGAGTGACTGCAACTCATCTGAAGGCAAAAAGTGCACACTGTCATTTCATAAAATCATTTACCCAATTGTTTATTTTGTCTCATAAAAAAAAAAACACTAAGGAATCAGTAATTTATAAGTAGCTCTTCCAAGTTTCTTGGAATGGATCCATGCTGCTTTTCATTTTAAAATGTACTTTCAACTGTTCTTTGTAACTTTGATCTCTGCTTTGAATTTTACAACAAAGGGAAGCAATCTTTTGGGTTAATTTCTAATTGTGATAAGAACATGTGATATGGGTTAGTTATAGGCACAGTGTTGTACAGCAGATATCTAGATGTTGTAACAGAAACTTCATACCCATTAAACATCATCTCCCCACTTCTAACCATCAGCCCCTGGCAAACACCATTCTGCTCTGTTTCTATGAGTTTGACTATTTTATCTTCCTCTTATAACAGGAATCATGCAGGAATTGTCCTTCTGTGAATTATCTCACTTGGCATAATATCCCCTGGTTCATTTATGCTGCTGTATTTGACAGGATTTCCTTCTTTTGGTCAAATAGTATTCTATTGTATATATGTGTCACATTTTCTTTGTCTATTCATCCGTTATATGACCGTGAATGTGGTTTCCGTCTCTTGGCTCTTGTGAATAATGCTGCTTTGAACTTGGGAGTGCACACACCTCGGAGATTCTGATTTCAGTTCTTTTGCAGATATATCCAGAAGTGGATTGCTAGATGTAAGCAGCATTTTGTTTTGGAAAGAATTCCCTGTGTTTTTCTGAAAAATCCCAGTTGATTCACTGGAGAAGTCACAATGATTTGCTAAATTCATTTTAATTAACAGTTTTATATAGGTAGTTGGTGAAATATCAAGAAATCCAATACTGTAAGTAGACTTAGCTGATATTGCTTTAATAATTTTTTCCATAATTCATTGCTCTATTTCATATTTGTATTTTTTCCTTTTATATCTATTTGTACCTAAGTATCAGACTCACAATTTAACAGCATGGTAAATATTGTGTTCTACAAGGTACTTCAGTATTGTTCATTGTTTGCTTTAATGCTGTTATTATAGACAGAACCATTTACCTCAGTTTTTCTGACCTTAAAATTACACTAAGACTCTGATCCTTTTATTTCCATAAGCAATACAGTACACCATGATGGTAACAAAGAAAAATATATTTAAGAAATATGAGCAATAACTCAAAAGAGACACTAGAAACATTAACTGAGGTAAACCATAATTTGCTTTCAGCATGTTGCTGCTAAGTTGCTTCAGTCGTGTCTGACTCTGTGCGACCCTATAGAACGGCAGCCCACCAGGCTCCCCTGTCCCTGGGATGGTCCAGGCAAGAACACTGGAGTGGGTTGCCATTTCCTTCTCCAATGCGTGAAAGTGAAAAGTGAAAGTGAAGTCGCTCAGTCATGTCCGACTCTTTGCGACCCCATGGACTGCAGCCCACCAGGCTCCTCCGTCCATGGGATTTTCCAGGCAAGAGTACTGGAGTGGGGTGCCATTGCCTTCTCCATTACAGCATGTTACTGAACTAAACAAGTCAGCTTCTTAGCTTATGAGTAACTTTCAAATGTATGAATTATCAGGAGGTTTTTTCCTTCAGGATGACAGATCAAACATACTTCTGGAGCTTGACTCACACCTGAGATCCCATTATAAGGGTAGTAATGGAATAAAGGAGGTGTAGACAATAACTTAAAAAATTCTGTCGCATTCTTAGATCAATATGAGAAGATATACATGCATGTGTGCATGAATATGCACACAAACACACACCACACAAACCAAATGAGTAAGTGAAAGAGAATGGGATGCTGTGAAAAAGGAGCACATAGAAATGTAAAGTAAAATTTCCAACTAAAGGCTTCAGAAATAGATTTAGAAGATAAATGCAAGAACATTAGAATATGAGAGTCTGAAGATGCAGGATAAAGGTAGAAAACTTAGGTGGGATATCCAGAACACCCAACATGACAGGACTAGGATTTCTAGGAAGAGAGTAGGAGAAATGGACAGGGAAAAAAATATCAGTGAAATAATACATATTACTCAAAGCAGAAAAGAAACTTGAGAGTGTGAACCATAAGGACTGAATACTAACTCAGATGAATTGAACAGAGACATAGCGTCTTGCCACGAGCCAACTGGTAGACCATCGAGAAGGGCAATAGCATATAGTGACACATCAGAATATATTACACAGGCGGATGAGAAATAATCCTGTTTTTAAAAAAGGATGTATAACACATATAGCAAATATGTGACACACATCCTGGTCAGTTATAGTATACAAGATGCTTCAAAACGGTAATTTACGTAAGTATCTGTGATCATTCTCCTTTCATTGAAAATACTCCCCTTTACTTAAAATAGTCATTAATAGTTTACATAAAACTTTAAATATATAGAGATGTAAGCATGACAAATCAATTTTTTCTAATCATTTCATGTTATTCACATTAGAGTTTTCAAGCACACACATGTTATTAAAAGTAGCAAAAGTTTCTTTATCTGTATATATTATATATATATAAAGTGTACATGCATATATATAAAATATACATGGAGGAGGAAATGGCAACCTACTCCAGTGTTCTTGCCTGGGAAATCCCATGGACAGAGGACAGAGGACCCCGGTGGGCTATATCGTCCATGGGGTCACAAGAGTAGGACGTGACTTAGTGACTAAACCACTACATAATATACATATACTTTTACAGGTGGAAAAATTGAGTTTAATTGTTTTCAAAGTGGATTGTCTGAAACTCAATCTCTTCATCTGTAAAGTGGGCAGAATAGTGAACCTATCTCATATGGTGACTTTTAGAAACAATTACACTTAAACATACAAAGCGATTGGAACAGTGCTTCGCAGAGAGGAACTGCTCAGTGAGAATTAGGTACTATTGTTAGAACAATGAAAAGCAGGCCAATGTATCTCAATTATAGAGAAATTGGTGGTAATGGAAAATAAAGCATGTAGATTAATACAAGTAGAATGCAGGGATCTTGTAGGACACAATGATTTTACCTTTCAATGTTAAGTCCTTTTGTACTATTTAATTTTTAAACATATTCATGTATAGGAAAAAATTGCTTTCTTGAAAAATTGCTTCCATTTATGTGTTTATTCTAGATCTCTTAAGCCTGTACATTATAAGCATTGAGTAAACATTTGTGGGTGAGTCAATTATGAGGGACTAATCTGTTGAATCATAATTATCTATCTCACTCTCACCACTGACTTTGAAAATACATTTCTACTATACTTTGATAGCCTGGGTTAGCAAACATTCTACACTACAATAACTTAATTATTTCCTTCCTACTTCAACAATCAGAATGCTGTATGGAGATAATAAAAATATTATCAGTTCATTTCAGCCAACATGATGTTTTTTTGTTTCAGAAATTGAAATACCCACCAGTTTCCTATATCTCTTAGGAATCTTTTTGAGAAAGAAGTACATTACATGACTGAAAATTTGGTCATCCTTCAGTTCAGTTCAGTTCAGTCGCTCAGTCGTGTCCAACTCTTTGCGACCCCATGAATCGCATCACGCCAGGCCTCCCTGTCCATCACCAACTCCCGGAGTTCACTCAGACTCACTTCCATAGAGTCAGTGATGCCATCCAGCCATCTCATCCTCTGTCGTTCCCTTCTCCTCCTGCCCCCAATCCCTCCCAGCATCAGAGTCTTTTCCAATGAGTCAACTCTTCGCATGATGTGGCCAAAGAACTGGAGTTTCAGCTTTAGCATCATTCCTTCCAAAGAAATCCCAGGGCTGATCTCCTTCAGAATGGACAGGTTGGATCTCCTTGCAGCCCAAGGGTCATCCTTGAGTTCTGCCAAATCCTGCCACTAGCTTTCTGGTTTATCATTATGTCACTCACTAGTTTTTGCACATGATTTATGAATAAAGATGATGACTCTTCTGATTGCTTACTAAAGGAATATAAAGAAAGTTTCCAACAGGCCTTTGAAGGAAGGGTTGAGCTGAAATCCTGTCTTTATCATTTACTGAATAAATCCAAAACAAATTCTCTTCCTTTTAATAGGCGGTAGATATAGAAAGGAGTAAAAAAAAAAACTCTAAAAATTTGTGGGACTTAAATGAAATAAGCATTTGTGAGCAAAGTGGAAGAGTTAGTCACTCAGTCATGTCTGACTATTTGTGACCCTGTGGACTGCAGCCTGCCAGGCTCCCCTGTCCATGGGATTCTCCAGACAAGAATACTGGAGTAGGTGGCCACGCCCTTCTCCAGGAGACCTTCCCAAACCAGAGATTGAACCTGGATCTCCTGCATTGCAATTCCTTACCATCTGAGCCACCAGGGAAGTCCAAATTAGAAACTGCTGCTGCTGCTGTGTCGCTTTAGTCGTGTCCGACTCTGTGCGACCCCATAGACGGCAGCCAACCAGGCTTCCCGTCCCTGGGATTCTCCAGGCAAGAACACTGCAGTGGGTTGCCATTTCCTTCTCCAATGCATAAAAGTGAAAGTGAAAGTGAAGTCGCTCAGTTGTGTCCGACTCTAGCGACCCCATGGACTGCAGCCTACCAGGCTCCTCCATCCATGCGATTTTCTAGGCAAAAGTACTGGAGTGGGGTGCCATTGCCTTCTCAAGTCAATACTACATGGAAAACAGCATTTAGCCCAGATGTAAAAGGAACATGGCCAGTTATTATTCTGCTTAGAGAAAATATGGTAGTGAAATCTGAAATTTAAAAAGTCACAATAATTATCATGCTACAGCAAACCCAGAGCATGTTATCTGTCATCTAATTGGTGGTGATGAATAATATAGATTAGTGAGACTGAAATTTTTAGTTTTCATAAATATGATTTAGTGTCATATTTTGCTTACTAAAAATTAGTCTTTTGGAGAAAACCAGAGATGACATTCGAAGAGTTTTAGGAAAAAAATATTAAGTATGAAGTAAACATGCGTTGACCTAACATTATTGGTCTTTGCATTATCAAGAAAACTTGGAAAGGACAGGTTCAGAAAAATATGATGTTTTTAATTGTTATGATGTACATTTGTGTTACTTTAATGAAATGTATCTTTAATAATAGCATTTTGGGCTACTATTTTTATAGATAAAATGAGTCCAATATATTAATCAAAATATATTCTAAGGGCCTTGTCTCAAAGAGTTTTGATGGATACAACGAGGAAAAACCCATTTTTCTTACAGAAAATAAAATAAAATAAAATCACACTTCGCTACCTGTGCTCCCACCAAAAAAGGAAAATGCATTACTGTATTTAACCTGTATCTCAGATTATGCTCCTGAATGATACTCAGAATTTGCAGCAACATAATATCAAATCAAACTTTAACTATTTACAGTTTCTTTTCCCCTTGAAATCACAATAACAACTCTTTTCCTGGGGGTAGGAGAGAGAGGTTATGCTGTAAAAGCTATCTGAAAATGAGCATTTTATTTATCCTATTTTTATTGAACCTAGGAAAGGTTGGGAGTGTTGAAAACTATTCAGGACCTTATGCCATCTGTCCTTATTTCATATGTTCCCTCATATGGGCTGGAACAAAGGAGTGGGCTGGATGGAATTAAAGAATGTATATACACACACACACACACACACACACACACATATATATATATATATATATAAAAGGAAAGTAGTGATCAAACGCTACTGATAAGGGAAGCCAGTGTGCTGCTGGGTGATGTGTGTATTCAACTCCAGGCTGACTCCTCTTATGCTAATACAGCCAATTTCCTCTTTTATTTCATTTCTGGAGCCTGAATCTGCGATCTCTGATAAGGTTCCCAAGGATACCGCCTTCACTCACACAGGAGGAGGGGGAAGGGGGAGTGGGTGATGGAGATGTGTAACTCGGAGAGAGCACTAGTGGATGAATAATTTAAAGCTCCGCCCGGAGATTTGAGGCAAAATGCAGAGATAAGACACACCACAGGGTCTTCTCTGTTTATTCAGAGCTTCATCTTCCAATGACAGCTGACCTCCAAGGTCAAGGGTATGATGGGAAATAGAACCAACAGTGGGAAAAGGTACCACACATCCCAGAAGAAAGTAGTGATTTACTTTGTGTCAATGAAAAATTGATCTTTTTATTTAACTACATTTTTGTTGCTCTTCATCAATAGAAAACCTGTGATGGAACAAACTTTTCATAAACCACAATATATTCCTATTTCCCATGATATCAAGACCCTCCCACAAGCTCTTTCTCAGCAGCTTCAGCTTGATATGTTTTAGTACTCAGGTTCACAAAGAAATTTTTGACATCAAAATTAACTTTGATTGAGCACAGAAAGTATATGTGACTCAGGACCTCAAGTGACAAACACAGCATCTGGATTCAAAACATCTTTAGTCTCTCTTAACGCAAATGATCTGTTTCCTTAGCTCCCTACCTTTTAAAATTTGTACAATTAAAGGGTTCGCTTTTCCCCCTCATTACATTTTTTTGGAGCCTTACATAATCTCCTTTGTGGCAAAACAACATTACATACATTGAATCTAATCAAATCTTTGTGTTTTTACTAGTTTGCTGCCTAAATCCCTGAATCTAATAACTCTTTGCAGTTCAGAAAATTTGAAGCCATTTGTCCCGGCTGGGACCATGTTGTTAGTTTTAGGATCTTACAAATTCTGACAGTAAGACACAGACCTAGGCAAAGTCCGTGCCCCATTATCAAAACCGTCTGCCCAGTTGCTCCTATTTGTTTCAATAGAACATGACCATGACCTCTGCGGAGGGAGAGGCAATGTCAGATGTTTCTCAGGGCTGGTTTACATTTCCCTCATCATCTTAAACTGCTGTTTCTGCTTTCCCCTGTTTGAATGTTACCCATGTTTTCATTCCTGAGGAATCATACCTTTTATCTTTTTTAGATAAACATGAAAATATACCAAGGTCACCGCTGGGTGAGAGAGAGGCAAGATGTGCGTGACTGCCACCCAGTCTCATGCAGGTTTTTTTTTTTTTTTTCTCCCTTCCTTGACAAACAATCCTGGAGGGTTCCAGGCAAGGGTGATTCAGAAGCTGGCCACATCTAGTGCCCGCACAGGCTGTGCTTCCGAGTGCCCCATTAGCGTGGAGCCAGCCTGCTCGGGCTTTAGCACACACTTGGCCCTGTCTCCTTTTTCCTTCTTTCCCCCCTCCCTGCTACATTCTTGCTTCCTAGGTGCACTTTATGCATTTTTGCCAAGGCTTAAAAGAAAACTATCCCTATTATTTTTGGTCTGGCCTTTGTTTTTTTTCTTTTCCTTCTCCTCCTCCGTCTTCTCCTTCTTCTTCTTTTTCCCCCCAAGTTAAAGAAAGAACAATGGGAGAGGGAGCACACAAGCTGAAAAACAAGTTAAACTGAAACAGGAAGTCTCCGATGAGACGGCTGTAAACAAAACTAAAATATCAACTGTTCGGTAGTGAGGGAATGTAGGTCTTCAAGTCAGCCTTGTTGCCATCTTCTTTCACTGACTTGGAAATCAGATATACAATTTAATTTTGACATTGAGCACAATTAACAAAAGAACAGGTATCACTTTGATTAACCCCTAGTGAGAACAGCAGGTCAGTTCCTCACTCTCTGCTCCTTTCATAGACATTGGGGCACATCAGTTTTTAGTTTCAAAGAATTTCACTTTACTGTTTCCATTTGCAACAAACCAAGGAGAAAAATGCTCATTTTGCCAGATAACGTTGACTAAACTATGTTTCTAAAATGTAGAGTGCAGTTTTGCACACAGTAGGCTAAATCTCATGTGGGCCCCATGACACATAATTTTCATTTTATTCTAAGAAGTGATTTGGTTTGTTAAATTATTGGCTTTTAAGGGGTTTGTTTCTATTCCTTTTCCTCCATTTTATCGTTGTATATAATTTCTCTTAATTTTATCTTTAAAGTATGAGCGCTTAAATATGGAAACTCAATTTTTTAACTAAAAGTGACATCCAAATTGACATCAAGTAGATCAAGAGGACATCAAGAGGATATCAATTAAATATAAAAAACAACTTTGGAAACATAAGTAGACTGAACTATATAAAAAAACATCATCTTCGACTGAGAGATCTTTCTTCCCATGTCAGTGTTTAGAAAACAGGCTTCCTGTTTAATAAAATAATCAGGAATTAGTCCATATTCATTAATGTATTTTATTGATGATCATAACAAATGAGATTGGGGTAGACAGTAAAGATATTCTAGTACAAACTTTTTAAGAGAAATTAATGGCAAAGTCAGGACCGAAAGCTCTACTTCCAGCTCTCCCAGTGGTCTCTCCACTGCATTCACAAATTATCTTTGTTAATATGATTAAATATACAGTTGCCAGCTATCATGCCATAGACCTGAAAAGGGCCAGAATTCACTTATGTTCCTAGACCCTCAAAATCCCAGAGCCTCTGGTTATTCTCTTCCAGAAACAACTGTCCTAATAAAAGCTCGACTTTGTGAGAAGCTTAGCCAAATAACGCTGTACACACACATGGAGAGCTTAGATAAACTATCAAAACATTAAGCCTTTACATTTTTTAAACTTTGTTAGTTCAAAAAGAATGTATAACAATAAAAATTAATTTTACTGATGATTGTGAGTACACTCACATAGGAACAGACAGATGAGAAGAAAATGGAAATTATCTCATAGAACTTATGAATAAACCTGTATTTACCTATGCTGCTGCTACTGCTGCTAGGTCGCTTCAGTCGTGTCCGACTCTGTGTGACCCCATAGATGGAAGCCCACCAGGCTCCCCCATGCCTGGGATTCTCCAGGCAAGAACACTGGAGTGGGTTGCCATTTCCTTCTCCAATTTACCTATAGGGACTTTTAAATTTTAAAATAGTTAAACAAAAAATAAAGGAAAGTACAATGAAATTAAAATGGCAAGAGATACTATTGTTATAGAAAATGCATTGAAACTACTTTAGAATCGATGAACTAAATTTAAAAACTATGTTAATTAGAAGTCTAGATACTTAGAGAATATTTGGTTTAATTCCTTCATTTTTTAATCTGAAGTCCATGTTGCTCTGAGAAGTTAAATGACTCTCCCAGGTCAGCACAGCTAGTTTGCAGGCGAGTTGGTAATGAACTCATGTCTTCTCCCTGTAATGGCTTTTCAACATTCAGCTAGTCTGATCATCTATGATGCCTCAGATCATCAGAATCTCTCATTTCTAACCCCAAACCAATGACCCTGAAGTACTAAACTACATAACTTTCAGTTTTAACAGAAATATTATTCCTACGATTTAGGATTCCAAAGCCTCTGAATTGATCTAAGTCTATGTCTTTTTTAAATTGAAAAATTTAAATTAAATTTGGATATATCAACTTAAAAAAAAACCATCAAAATAAAGCAAATACATAAAATAAGCATCTAGTCTGTATTCTCCTTTGGTGTGTGATTGTTGATTCTTTCACATCACTGTGTACGGCTGAGTTCTGACTGCCCACTTAACATGTCTTAGATTTGGGTTCAAACTTACTTAGGGCCATCATTTACTGCAGAGAAGATTCTTGAGCATCTAGCTAGCATTATTTGTGGGTTTCTTAAGGCAGGGACATTTTTACATGAGTGTGATTCTGCAAAGCACTTTTACCTCACCTATGGGAATGTTGGCTGTAGGGTGTTCAGTCATTAAATTAAAGGGACCACATTCCCCTTGGCTGTTTCCTGTGGAAATGACTCTGGCTTTGTCTGTGCCATACCCTGTCCTGCTTCCCCAAGGTGAATTAATCCATATGTAAAACCAAATCTGTGGGGTGGTTCCTCTCTTATCTCTACTATTTGCATTTTGTTTCAGACTTGGGAAATTGGTTTGATCTAAGTTTAACTTTCAAGGTCACTATATATATATATATTTATTTATTTATCTATAGCTCACAACATTGTTAAAACATCACCATGTGCAGATTTGAAAATATCCTGTAGTTCATTATGGTTATTAATACACTTTGATAATTGGCAGATAACTTTTGGCAAATTAAAAAAAAAGCCTTTGCAATTTCATTCTTTGTGTGCCTTAACCTTCATCTTATTCTTACATTTACTTAAACACATATCATATAACACATATATATGATATGTGTTAGTTAAAATATTAATTACAGAGGTCAGTGAATCTAGAAAAGAATGTATGGTGTTTTAAGTTTTGTGGTTTTTTGGCATATGCTTACTTAGGTGAACTCTTCTACTTATAACCTAGTTCTTTCTCTCTCCATAGAAAGAAAAAAATCACACTGTCACTTAAACATTTTTCTGGCAGATGTGATTAGCTTCCTCCTTTAGCTAATACTTGTGTGATATACATTGTAAAAAGAGAAATTAGCAGATGTTCAATAATTTTATTACCTAAAATCCTCAAAATAATGATACTTCTCTAAGCATAAAATGCACATTATCTTTTTCAGAATTAACTTTGTAAGTTAAATCAAGCTAGTAACTAAAGCTGTACTTCACTCTCTATGAGTAGACATTTCCAAACTTTTTTTTTCATGTTTTAAAAGACATGATTTGGGGAAATGTTTTTAATCAACTTAAAAAAAAAAATAAAAAGCAAGTATGTTTTAGCCACTTTCGATTCAATGGTATGAAATTTTGTCTCTTTCATTTAGTTATGGGTGAGTCAAAAAGGCAGCACCTAAACATATCTGAACTATAACTTCAGTAGGATTTAATTCTCTTCATTGTAATAATTCTAAGGTTGGTAATTGCATGGCTCTTCCTATTCTTTCAGGAGAAAATGTGTTAGTGCTGGTTGAGGTTTACAACTTGGGCTTGTATTGATGTGAGGTCTTGTCAATACTTAGTTGAAAATTAATAACCCCTGTGTCTATTCTGTGTATATTACAGAGATGTATGAGACATCTGTGTAAACCCATGTTTCATATTCACCCACCTACCCAAACATTCACCTGTATTTCAGACTCACAGTTGGTTGTCTTAGGGTTTATACAATGAAGATTCACAAAAATTAGGTGATGCGGTGATCTGTGGTGGAGGTTGAAATGTCTTATAAATGTTAGTTTGCTTGTTAACTATGACAAACACTTAAAAATGTTGGAAAACTGGTTTTAAATTTATCACATGGTATTTATTGAGTATAAATTAAATAATACTGGTTTTAGAGTATTTTAAGTGTATTTTCAAATCCCTGAATGAGAGAAACTATCAGATATTTTATAAGGTGGTATCTTGGTTTTGGACAAAAAAAGTGTTTAGATGTTGCTAATGAGTCAGACACGACTGGGGCACTGAACTGAACCGAACTGAAACTTAAAGTTTCACTTAGTAACTGAACTGAACTGAACTAAACTGAAACTTATTAAGGTTTTCATGGGAAATAGCTATAAAGGGGGTTATTTCTGAAACAGTAAATACTACTTTGGACATATATTTAGAAAACAGGAACTGCTGTATTTTGAAAAATTATAGATGATTTCATATTAAAACTGTTCTAACAAAATAAACCTGTTTTGATAAGATCTTTCAAATCTTTGTATTTACCTGTCTACTTAGGTCTTACAACATTTAAATTTATTAAGAACAGAACAAAAACGATAATCCTGTTAGGTTTTTATGAATAAAGAAACTAAGATTGAAATGATATAGCAGACAATTAGAAATCGTTTTCCTATCAAAATACTGAAAGGGAATTTTTGATGGTTATAATAAAATGGGACGTATTGACAGATCATTTTTCATCATTTTTCTCTTTTAAAAATAACCATTCATGAGAAATAAAGGAAAGTAACACATAAGATATTGCATATGCTATATAAGAATATAGCACACTGTGTGACCTAGCTTATCTTGAGCTTGTGTAAGTAGATATTCACTATAGCAATACAACTTTATTTAACACGTCTCATTTGGAAAAGCCTTACATGTTAAAGTATATAATTAGGCAAATAATTAGAAGAAGTGAAAGGAGCAAAAGATAAGCAAATTAAAAACCAAACATTTAAAATATCGGGTGTGAGTACCTAATTCAGAGTTTGTTTAACAGTTATTTATCATAAGATTCTGAACCAATATAAAGGACATAAAGTGCTAGATATTAAAAAAGAACATTAATAATAAGAAATGTTGGCGATATTACTTTCATCCTTTTTTTCTGTACCAGTGATTTTTTTTTTTTTTACACACCCCAGTGCCTTATTGAGTCGGTGTCATATCCTGTGTAACTGCATGATCCATTTTTTTTCATTTGGTTCCACGGGATGAAGACTGACATTCTGATTTCACAGAGAAGATATGGATTCATAACAAAGGGCTTAAAATTAGGGTGTTTCTTCCCCATATCAGTTTTGCAATTACAGATGACACTCAGTTTTCAGAACAAAATTATCTGTAGTTTAATTTGATTCTGTAACACGTGTAGAGGTTGAAATTTAGGTTCACTGATAAAGTAACTTCATGTGGATGAAACTTCAAAGATGAAGAGACAGATAAAATGCCTGGGCGCTATCAATACAGAGCAGGTACAAATGACTTAGATCTCAGGATGGAATCTCAAAAGGGACAAGGCACTATCCTCAAATCTCTTCCTTGGGATCACACTCCCTTTAGTTAATGTGACGGTGGACACATTTTCTTGCTTATCTAGTAATATATTTTTATTTGTTCAGAACAAATTTGAATGATATCACCTAGTAGTAATGGTGAAGCTCATCTTTCTCTGCTATTGATTATGAAAAGATAGTAGAAGAATGTAGAGAAAGCAGGGTGGGATTTGAGAGACTCAAAAACTATATCCAAATTGAATAGCCAACCTCTGACCTTCAGGTGGGTCAAGGAAGGATGAAGTGGACCATGTACTTAAGTCTGAAGACTCCCCTAGATCCTGGGCATAGAAGGTATCCCCACAAAATCACCAGAGGCCTGGGGAATTGAAAAATTGAAGGTGGGCGGAAGCATCAGGAGAATCATCAAATTAGCCATTCCTTTCTTATTCTTTCTGTCTAGATCTGACCTTTAGGACTCTTGGAAATTCTAGCTCATCTTTATGAATACACTAAATTCAACTGTTAGAAGAAAAGCAATACTCTGAAAACCATAATGAATCTTCATTTGGTTACCATGTTTTGGTGCTGTTTTTTCTGCCTCCTAAAATCACCTTACATTTTCAGGACACCATAGAGCACTGAGAAGTGATCATGGGTATGATGATCTCGTTATCATAATTTCACAAAATCCTTGTAAAACATAGAAAAGTGTTTATAATTATTCCTGCTTATGCATTGGAAGAAGATAAGCAAAGGAGACTTAGAAAATCACCTAATTTCTCACAAGGTTTTCTGACACTGATCCAAAGCCTTTTCAATAAGTCTATCCTGTTTCTCTAAAAGTAAGCATTTCTCTTCCTTGACCATGTGTTCTTCTCTTTCTCTGTTTTCTGTCTTGGAGATCTCACCTCTTACAAACTCAGTTCTGCCTTTCAGTGCAACTCATTTGGTGGTCAATAGTAAGATATTTTCGTCAATACAATCAATTATTTAACTGGTAAATGTGCTGTGCATAAAATAAGTATGGTCAAGCAAGTATGAATTATATAACATATCTTCTGTGCTTTGCAAACTGGATTCTTAAACACTAGTGGACAATGCTGCTCTGCTAAATGGTCATCATAAAACAAGGGCAATCTTTAAGAGGTTTAGCTGGAAATGTCCACTAAACAGGATTTGTACCAGCAGAAGTTGTCACATTTGTCATACAGTCATGAATGTAGAGAGATGAGCTATACTTAGACTCCAAAGAGCATGAAGCTACATTTCACAGGGTAAACCAAGCTTAGGGTTGTTTAAAAAAGAAAAAAAAAAGCTTTAAGACTGTAGGAAAATATGAATCTGTTCTTCAAAAAAGACATCCACAGTCAAATACATTTGTCAATGGGATTAAAGAAGAAAAGCAAAGGTGGATTTTCAGGCTTTGTAAAAATGCAGCTCACCACTTAAAGAGGGATATGATTATTATTCAACCATCTGCATTAATGGCTTCCTGACTACCACTCCAACTGCCCTCGTTTAGGCCAGTTTTCATTTATTCACGTAAACACCCTTACCTTCCACATTTGCCTGTTTTTCTCTTGTTTTTTTCACTAGTTCTTCACTGAAATTCAGCATAAAATCCACTTCTTCCAAGTGCCCTCTCTTTGATCGTAGGTAGCCCATAGCTGATAGCAAACTTTTTTTTCACTTTGCATTTCTATAGCACTGATGCATATTATTTGCATCTTAACGTTGCAGTTGCCTAATTCTTCCACTAGGTATATAAAGCAAAGGTACATCTTCTATCCCCTAAAATACTGTATGCTTCCCCAGAGATTCTAGTTATTTATTTTTATTCCTGAGGTCTTGGGTCAGTGTGGGGACTGGAGTAGACACATTAGAAATGATTGATGGATAAATGCATGTGCAAATCAACCGCATAGGGAACAACTATATACAATAGTATTTGCATGGACAGAAAAGAATGTAAAGAATCGAGTTGGAGCAGTGAGTGTTGTTAATTATCTCGGCACTGGCTGGGTTGCATTAAGACAAGGAGGCTGGTGTGTGTTAGAATCTGGTAAAGGAGTATTTCCTAATTCAATCTACACATCAGCAAACAAGGAAGGAGACTGTGTAATTTGTGATGAAGTATTGAAAGGGACGTTGCTGGATGTCTGAAGATATGGAAATCCTGGTCTATGAACTCACAAACTCTGGTTTGCTAAAAAGAATTAGCATTGTGGATAAAGGGATGTAGAAGGGACAATCCTTCCATGTGTATCTGGAAAGCGAAGTACACAAACTTAACACAACTTTCAGTCCGATAAAGGAGTTTGCTGCTTTCTCTTTTTGTGAATTCCTTTGAAATTGAGAGACAATTGTAAATTACTTTTAGTTCAACCAATTAACCAAAGCATACTTTTGTTATCAAAGAAAAGCATAAAGGTTAAAACAACAACAGCAAAAAAGACTTAGGTGTAAAAGTCTTTTGCGTTTGCCACAAGAAAGGAAATAAAGCTTGTAGTTAATGTCGCTCAGTTTCAGTATTATCATGAAGGATTCATTTGTCAGTATTCCTGTGTTAGGTCTTCTACTGAGTAAATTGTGAAGACGTGACCCTTATTACTATTAGTTTATAATTAAAGCATGATGCTAAAAAGCCTATGGCAAATTTACAAAGTTCAACAGTGAAGAGATATAATAAGTAAAATGCTTACGTGAGTGAGCATTCTAAGAAATGATGACTGATGCAGGGAGAACAGAATTTGTATTTTCAGTTGGTGAGGTCAAGTGGAAATCACTACCTGTCTCCCCATGAATAAAGGGAAGTTTCATTTGTGATTTGGCACCTCCTCCTGCCAGATCTCTAAGTAACTCCACATGAAGTCTGGAAAATAACACCCTTTAAAGAAGCTCAGAGATCTCAGTGGTATGTCATGGTCATCATGAAGACTGGTACAGGGAACAAAGGGGAAATTTCTCTAAACTCATCATGGGAAAAGGCTTTCTGTAGCCTGATTGCTCTTGAAAAACTCAGAGTTTAATAATTGGTCACTGGACATACAGTGAAGGAATCTCTCAAGATTTTGCAACTCCTGAAGCAGTTTCTCAAGATGATGCAGTTATATCCGTCTTATTTCAGAGATGTGCGATTGGATCTTGTCTCCACCCTGTGTCGTCTCTCCCTGTCCTGCACCCTTGTCCCTTGCTGATGGGGGAGTAGCTAATATCTCAATATTTCAAGGTCCAAGTACTTAAAATCAGAACAAATTCATTCGTGAGTAAAGTTTAACATCTACTGTCTTGATAGTCAAGCTCACCATGTATTTTGGGCACTGCATACTGGAGAAGGAAACGGCAACCCACTCTAGTATTTTTGCCTGGAAAATTCCATGGACACAGGAGCCTGATGGGCTACAGTCTATGGGGTTACAAAGAGTCGGACTTGACTGTGCACACACACACACACACACACACATACTGACACACTAGTTAACTTTATTAGCTGGAATAAATTTCATGTCAATACAGATATATAACAGATTTGTCGTTCAGTCGCTCTGTCATGTCCGACTCTTTGTGACACCATGGACTGTAGCCCACCACATTCCTCTGTCCATGGGATTTCCCAGGCAAGAATACTGGAGTGGGTTGCCATTTTCTCCTCCAGGGGAACTTCCCAACCCAGGGATTGAACCTGTGTTTCCCACATCTCCTGCATTGGCAGGCAGATTCTTTACTGCTGAGCCATCAGGGAAGCCCCATATAACAGATTAGTCCAATGTTAATTTGATATATGAAAGATTATTCCAGATTCCTTTTAATTGGGAAAACAAATATGAGAAAATTCATTTTTGAACTATTAGTCAAGAAACATCAAAGTAAAAAAATACCACACTGGAACTTAGTGGACAAAACAGTTTTAATTTATCAAAGCCACACCAGTTACCCTCTTTCAGCTCACATGCAACATCCTCTTATTTTGGTCCAGATTTTGTAAGCAAATTAAAGTGCCATACTGGGAATAGGCCATATCTGGAGAAGTAGATGCAATGAATCCCTCCAGATAAAAAACAATTAAGGATATTAAATTGATTGAAGTAGATCAAAGAGAGTTAAAATAAAAGAGATAAAGAAAAACAGTATTCCCAAGGACTAATAATTTGGGAGTGAGTCATGATAGCTCTGGAAGGAGGAGAGTGGGTGGTATCATGATAAAGAGAATTTGACAAGGCCAAGTCTCCAGTAAATGTGCTGAAAATCTTTCCAAATTAGTTAGAAATTTAACCTTGATGTGGCTTCTTTCTCAGGATATCCCAAAGTAAATGAGTGCTATTACTCACAATCTCTCTCTCACGTAATTTTTAAGACAAAAGGAAGTCATGTGGAAAATTAGTGGAGGAAATGGGGCAAGAACCCGAAAGTGCCGAGTCCACACTGTATCTAAATGGAGAAAAACTTAGGAAACTTCTGTCGTTAGTTGCAGATACAGATTTTATTGCAAGTCCCAAGGCCATATAAAATTATCTCTCATTGGGATTTTTGGAGACTACTTGGCTACTATAAAGACTAGTCAACTATTGATCACCTATCTCAATTTCTAAGCTACCATTCACAGTCCATTAGTTGCTAATATTATTATTCTTTGTTAGGGGCTTACTCCTGGGTAATGACCCAATTACATAAACAAGTGGCTTTTGTCCACAGAAATGTGAGAAGGGATACAGCCTGAGAATCAAAACTGACCCCTTGTGTGGGATCCATGTGGACAAGTTGCTACTAAAAAGTGTCATGTTTCGGTCATCACTGTTCCCGATCAGGGTTCCCCACAGGCACCTCGCACGGCAGCCCCAAGGCTTGCTACATGTTCCAAGGAGTTCTGCCGTGTTACCCTGCTGGTGTTAAGGTTGGTTGGATTTGTGTGTTTCAGTGAAGCTCAGAGGGGAAATTTGGTCATTGGGTTTTGTGATCACATGCCTTGGTGGTGGGAAGAGGAGTTGCTACCCTACTATTTTGTAGAGCACATTTCTGTGACTGGTTAAAATATAGCAAGTTACTGGGAGAATTGTTTTCTCTCAGGTCTAAAAAATATAATTTAAGAGAAAAGTCTTGATAACTGTAGAGTTCATATTGTAAGTACTCAGATCTGCTGAAGAAAAAAAAAATTTTTGTATTGGAGGATGTTATATTGTCAATGTGCAAATAGTGATAGAAATGCCTAGTAACTACTTAAAGGGAATTGTGTTCTCATCTCACCGTGAATTTTACCAGCTTTGCTCTAACAAGCAGCCTAGCCTCGCATCTGCTAGAACCACCAACATGCAATTATTTGCAAATATATTGTTTTTTTTTTCCCCATATTCTTGTCTGGAAATTCTTCTGTGCTGGCACTTTAAATTTTACAGGCGTTACCCAATTTAACTCTTTCAAGATGAATATTTTCTCCAAATAATTTATGAAGAAATTTAAGAAGTTTTAGAATACCTGAAACTTTTTGCTTCTATTAGAAAATGTTACATTCTAAAATATCGCTGGAAAGTTGATGTTTCCTTAAAATAGGAAATTGGACTCTCCTTGTCAGCTTGTTAATGGAAAAGCTAGGATCCAAACCTAGATCTATCTATTGATATTTTATGATTAAGGTGAGCAAAGGATGGTGATGCAATAAGCAGTCATATCAGAAATGCCAGACTAAGTTACTCTTGAAAAGAATAAGTTCCCCTTGTAGTACTTTGAGATAACAAGGCAGGCTCTTACTTCTCTGTTCTCTACCTGTTCTCAGTCACACAGCTAGCCATGTGCGCTTTCTTCCTGCTCTGTTCTGCTCAGCACTTTTCTCCATCTTGAGAGGTGTTCATATTCTGATGTTCTCTTCTTTAGCCCTAGTGCCCTTTGACCTATTGACTACTGGAGATACCTGTGGATTCAGAGGCGAGATATTCTTTTGGTCAGTGCTGAAAATGAAATCTCTAAAGCCAACCTCCAGAGTTTGAAATTGCTGCAGACTTGGGCCCCTCATGCAAAGAGTTGACTCATTAGAAAAGACTCTGATGCTGGGAGGGATTGGGGGCAGGAGGAGAAGGGGACGACAGAGGATGAGATGGCTGGATGGCATCACTGACTCGATGGACGTGAGTCTGAGTGAACTCCGGGAGTTGGTGATGGACAGGGAGGCCTGGCTGCGGTTCATGGGTTCGCAAAGAGTCGGACACGACTGAGCGACTGAACTGAACTGAACTGACTGGGCCCCTCATACATGACCTCCAGTACCTGGATTCTCACTAAGGCCCAAGGGCCAGTGATGGTTTATAATCTTTCTTGGTGATCAGTTTACACTTGATGCTTTTTTTTCGGGAGACTGATTTATCAAATCCATGGGGCTATTTGGCTCTATTCTTACAAAATTCAGTTCTGATTTAACTGATCCCTTTTCTAAAGTTTGATGCTTTAGCAAGAAAGCCTTAATATTTTTGTATCTCAGACCCCTAAGAGAGGATCTGAGACAGGAACTTGCTTCATAAATTGTGGTGACTAAATCAATCAATCAAATGATCAATCAATCAACCCTAAAAGAAATCAGCCATGAATATTCACTGAAAGGACTAATGCTGAAACTGAAGCTCCCACACTTTTGCCACCTGACACGAAGAGCGGACTCATTGGAAAACACTCTGATGCTGGGAAAGACTTGAGGCAAAGGAGAAGGGGGTGGCAGAGAATGAGGCTGTTAGATAGTATCACCAACTCAATGGAGATGAATTTGGACAAATTTGGGGAGATAGTGAAGGACAGGGGAGCCCAGTGTGCTACAGTCCATAGGGTCACAGCCTGACACAGTTTAGTGACTGGACAACAACAAACAACAAATAAGTTTCCAAACTTTCAGGCCCCTGGACTACTCTGAATTCTTAAAGCCTTGCTCTTTAGAGTTCTTCAATTGTCTACTCCTATATTCTTCCCTGGTGGCTCAGACGGTAAAGCGTCTGCCTACAATGCGGGAGACCTGGGTTCGATCCCGGGGTCGGGAAGATCCCCTGGAGAAGGAAATGGCAACCCACTCCAGTATTCATGCCTGGAAAATCCCATGGATGGAGGAGCATGGTTGGCTACTGTCCATGGGGTCGCAAAGAGTTGGACACGACTGAGCGACTTCACCATTCACTATGTTCTTAGAAGGGGCTTCTCTGATAGCTCAGTTGGTAAAGAATCTGCCTGCAATACAGGAAACCCTGGTTCAATCCCTGGGTTGGGAAGATCTGCTGGAGAAGGGATAGGCTACCCACTCCAGTATTCTTGGGCTTCCCTTGTGGCTCATCTGGTAAAGAATCTGCCTGCAAAGAATCAGCTGGCTTTGCTCCCTGGGTTGGGAACTGGAGAAGGGAATGGCTAACCACTCCAGTATTCTGGCCTGGAGAACTCCATGGACTGTATAGTCCATGGGCTCACAAAGAGTCAGACACAACTGAGGGACTTCACTTTCTTTTCTCAGTTAGTACTCATGATATATGAATTATCACCTGCATTCTACAAAGAGGTTTCTGGAACCCTCCTAAAGTCACAAAACTAGTAAGCCTTCAGGCTACGATTTAAACCCAGGCTTCCCTGGTGACTCAGACAGTAAAGAATCTGCCTGCAATCCAGGAGACCTGGTTTCAATCCCTGGGTTGGGAAGTTCCCCTGGACAAGGGAATGACAACCCACTCCCAGTATTCTTGCATGAAGAATTTCATGGACACGGGAGCCTGGCAAGCTACAGTCCATGGGATCTCAAAGAGTCAGACATGACTGAGCGACTAACACTTTCACTTTTTCATTGAAATGATAAAATTACAAAGGTGACATTTTTACCCTAGTTTTTACTTTTTCAACTCTTTTCCCCTTTGCTGTGCCAAAGCATAGTACAACTATAATTTCTTTCTAGTGGCTCTCCTTTTTTTAAAATTTCCATCTTACCGAAACCTAACTTCAGAGGATATGAAATCAGTTTTACATAGTCCGCGTGTTGAAAACACTCTATTCCATGTATATATTCAGATATTGAATTAATAAATAGAACACAGGATTTACAGTTGTAAGAGAACCTCCTATTGTTTCTAGGAAAATATCTCAGCATCAGTTCCAATATTTGTATGATGAGACTAGATGCATTTGCTCTGCCTGCCACATGCAGAGATTGCAAGATAAAAATAAAATCTCATATATGAAAGTGATATTTATTCCACAGGGCTATGGAACATCATGTATCCATTGGCTTCTTTGAAACTTAAGGATTAACTATGGTTTGAAAGGCTTTAACACTATTTATTGAACACCAGCTGTTAATGAATAGGTGAATCTCAAGTCAAAAGGAGTCTTTCCTGATACTTGGAATCAGGACAAGTATTGTTTGCTTCTCGCAGGTACACAGAAGCAGAACTGTTAATTAGCTAGAACACAATGTTTGCAGCGAGGACTGTGGCAGTTCTATGCCAGTGCCACGGCTCCCCCTGCCCCCCGCCTAGTCATGGTAAGGGTGAGCGTAAGTGTGCATGTTGAGTGTGCTGTGTGTGGTCGAGAGTCCTCAGGATCAGCGTGTTAGTATTCTACCTCCGTCCCTGAGAAACCCAGGGAGAATACAGGTTGGCAGAGCCCTCTCTAACTGTTGGGAGGTTAAGAGCAATAAACAGCCTTTAGCAGGGGACCTTTAACAGGCGGTCTCCCAACACCAGTAAATTAAAAGTGATTTTCAGAACTATTTTTGAGGAGTCATCACTTTGGAGCTTCTGTACAGTTTTTAGATTCCTTAACTTCAAGATCCAGGAATATACAGACTATGTACTGGGTGTACTAAATCGACACCTTTTTTTTGGAATGGATATGTATGTCTGCAGTATGTTCTGCAGATGTAAAAGTTACAACTGCAGAAGATATTTATCTGCACAGTTATAGCCCTCTAAGTCTCCTATTACGACTATGGCTTTCCATCAACAACTTTCATTTATATGGGGAAATTTTTAGACGCTCAAGATAACCAAATCTGGATCAAAAATGAAAGGAAAAACATAAACACCACTCTTATCATAAAAAAGGATAAGGACAGCTACAAACAGCGCACAATCAGATTAGCAGTATTTTCTAGGCAATAAATGAAAATGCTTGTAAAGCAGTGGAAACTTAGGGCAGTCACTCTGCTGCCCACTCTCATTTCCCAGTCACGTTGATCCAGTGGAATTCCTCTCTCTCTTTTCCCTCGCCTGTCACATCTCCACATCTCTGTTGATTTTCCCACAGAGAAGCAAGAAGCAAGGCATCCACTGCTATCTGAAGGGGTCCTGGTAACACCTAACACTTTTCCAGGCTTTCAAGTGTGTAGAGCTGATGTGTTCCCCATAAACCAGCAGAAGACAGCAGCTGTGAGAAAGCTGGAGTCAGGAAAGTCAGAGTCGGGAAGCTCTGATGACTCATGACATCAGCATGTGCTTGCCTAGATAATCCCAAAGAAGGAGAAAAGGGGCCCATAGGGTTATAAACTTGGTGTTGTATTCCCTGACCCCAGAATTCTCCCCTTCTCCACATTCAACTCTTCTTATTCTTATTTTTCTAATCATCACTACTAACGTTATTCCATAGCCATTTCAACGTGCTTGAAATTCTAAAACTTCTTTCATTCGTTTTTCTCTTTTAGACAAACTTGGGGGTACAGTCGCAATACACAAGCTGCTCTGATACCACTGTCTGCAAATTATAATATGACCTTTAAAATACCTTTTATTTAGAGTCAGGCTCTAGCCTGGGTTCTAGCTGACTCGCCAGGAAATGGCCTGTGTGCAGGTCCATCAGACAGAGCAAGAAAATCAGAACTGACATTTCCGAGGGTGGTACTCCGAGACCAGGTGATACAGCCCTTTAGGGCAGGAGCTATGTCTCTTTAACCCAGGACAGAAAATATTTGATGTGCTTTGTAAACAAATAATTTAGATGATGGATGAGACGCACTGTTGGGAATTTGTGTCATTAGAAGATGGGGCCACAGCAGGCCAAGATGTGAAGCTAAACTGTCATTGTTTCTCTTCTGGAAAAATACTGGCTCTCCTGCTGGCAATGAAGACAATGTCTTTCTGAATGAAAGTTACTTTATAGTGACTCTTCCTCTTTGTTATTATGATTACAATGATCATTTTTTATGCTCTTAGTCCTTTCATTCAGAGACATTTCTACAGGACCACAGCTGCCTTGTGATGTTTAGAAATTGAGCAGTATGATTGAGTTTAATCAAAAGATGAAAACTTTCCAGTTATTGAAACATTGCTAATCATCCCATAGTCTTGTTGCTTAAACACTTTTACCTGAAAATACCTGCAGACTGGTTTCCACTGCCTAGCTTGTTCCCTAATTAGCAGGATTCTCCTGCAGGCAAACACCTGCATAACCTTACCTGCTGGCCCAGGCAGGTGAGCGTAGAGAAGCCAACATGTACTCTGCAAAAAAGACACCAAACGAATTCTTTTTGTTTCCACAACCTCGTATGCAGATTTGTTATATATTTAAAGTGGAAAGTGGGATCGAGCACTTTTCTGTATTTCTTCCCCAAAAGTCAAAGGTAATCTAAATGCTTTGCTGGAAAATTATTTAAAATATTAATAAAAAATCAACTACAGATTTGAAGAAATGAGTGGATTTTTCCTATTTGACAGCTTATCAGTAAGTTGTCGTTTAAAATGTTTTCTACCCTGGGAGTGTACCTCAGTGATGATAGCCATGTATAATTCATAAAGGAAAATAGATTTAAATAAGCCTGCTCAGTAGTTCAGGGTGTGAAAATTCAACAAGCTAGTTTCTTTTCACTGTGCCTGCAGTCACTTTTCCTCCTTCAAGCTCCCACATTCTGCATTGTATTTACTTTTTTGTATTTCGGATCATAATATAATTTGTTTCCAAATGTACATTTAAAGAAGGCAACTTTGAGTGACACAAGAACAGCACAGTAAATGAAAAGTAGGATGGTATTTTCATGTAAATCACATTTTATAAATATTTAAATTACTTTCTTTTGCAGAATAAAAGTGTATGAATACACTTTACATTTAAGCTACAAATTATGCTGAAGGAGTTTTACCTTGTAGAGTTATTGTTCACAACAATGTATATTAAATTTTTTCTGTTCTTACATAATTCTTCAAGACTTTTTACTGGCTGAGGTCATGAGAAGGCCAGAGATAATCCATCTGAACTTGACCATCTGAACTAAGTGTCATAAAACTCGACAACAACAAAAAATTTTTATGCATCCTCAAAATCTTAAAATTTGAGACAGTGAATATCAAAGTCACATTTTATTTGGAAGAGTGGTAACTGTAAAATATATGACTTACAAAAATACAATCTAATCACACTAATTCCTATCCTGCTAATTTGGATTTTGCAATAATTCAAAGATGATGTATATACATTAGGAAAAAAATGGTTTTGATTTAAAAGGAAGGACACCAAGGCATCAAATCTGAGCGTTTTGAATCCAAGGTTAATGAAATGGTGGTGAAATAAAACTCATTTGTTTGTGTGCTTATTGCGTCAGGAATTGTGATCTGGTTAGGATGTTATTTCCACCAATGTTCAAATGTTTATGAAGTATATAATAATATTCAAATTTTTCATAAAGAAAACTAGAGAGGTTGACTGATTTATCAAAGGTCAATTGACTAAAAGAGTCAATTAATACGAACCCAGTCTGTCTGAATAGAAAATAAAAGATTTGAATTAAAATTATTTTAATATGCTTTCAATGTATGTTTTGAAATCCTAAGTCTCCTGTGGAAAAAGACTTTTGTGTAGGTAACATATTATTAATTGGTGTAGGTTTATTCTGAATTATCATTTTCCATTGCCTAAATTTACATTGATATTTTAGTTGGAAATGTGGATGTATTACTTAAAAGCAAAAAAGTTAAAAAGTATTTAATCATTCTAATTTTTTTTCTCCCTCTGCACTGTTTAATTAGTAAGTTTTTACTGTATTAAAGGTGTATCTCTAAAAATAATTTAAGATGCAGAATGCTTGCTAAATAGCTTTCATGATCTATCATACTAAATATATCATGCACCGATTATCTAAAAGTAGGTAATGCCATATCAAATTTGGGAAAATAAACAGCAAAAGATAATTTTGTGTTAATATGTATAATTATCATTTTCCTTATCTCTGAGGCCCAGTTGATAATTTACATTTAATAAGAAAATAAATGTCTTTTAAGCTGATTGATCATTACACAATAGAACATATAACACAACCTCAGGCATTGTTGGTTTTCAGTGACTTCTTTAAAAAAAACAAAAAACAAAAACAAATAATTCATCCTCTCCTATCTATCCTCAAAGATTGTTTGCTGATTAATACACTGAAGTTTAGACAGAAGTATCCGATGCATAACAAAAGCCAAAATTTTCCATGTTTCTTTTCTAAAAACAGACATTGGAATCAATGAGGCAGTATTTAAAAATAACAATATAGTAAAATAGACTTTGAAAAAATATGACTAATTATGGTTACTAGATTTCAAATATTGAGAAAATAATGTTTCAGAAAATAAATAAATGATGAATATAGCACATCCCAAAATACCAAGGGAACTGTTGTTTTTCACTTTTGTTTGTATATCTTTGTGGTTTTTGAGTTTTACATGGTAGTTATCTAGGTGAGAGGTTTTTGATGAATAGATCTGTGTTGCTTTACATTCAACTCATTTGCTTTCTAGTCAACAATGATATGGTGATGAGACAGGAGAAAATAAGATTATGGCAAAGACCCAAAATGATAGCAGCTTAAATAAAATTAGAGGTTTCTTTCTTTTTCTCTCACACAGAAGTTGAGCTGATGTGGCAACTCTGCTCTGCAAAAGTCCTCATGTGCCCAAGCTCTTTTCTCTCGTTGTTCCACCTTTTCTAGGGAATTACCTTCGCTTGCGTGGTCCATGATGGTTCATTACCAGGTGTACCTTCTAACTATGAAGGAGGATGGCTTCGACCTTGAGCAGCTCTGGACAGAAATCCACTGGAATCTTCTCTCCACTTCTATCTCTTTACCCAGCATCTTCTCCCCACCTTTCCTTCCCCTAAAGCCACAGATCTCATTCCTCTTCATCTGCTGAGTCCACTGGAACCTGGGGTCTCAGCTATACACCTGCACTTCTGCTGGGGCACCTGTAAGGGACCCCAACCTGATAGGGCTGAAAGCTGGCAGTGCAGTAGGCTCTGCTGGAGTGTGAGGTGAGAAAGGCACCCCCTAGCTCTAGGTGGAGTCTTCCACATCGTGTCTGCAGGAATTTTTGTATTTACTGGAGAGAGCAAAGACATATCTTTCAGGAAAAGAACTGAGAGATTATTTTCCCCACCATCCTCACCTTTCTCTCCTCAGTCTGCTAGGGAACCGAGTAGAGATTGTGTGTGCTTCGTCCCTCAGTTATGTCCAACTCTGCAACCCCGTGGTCTGTAGCCCACCAGGCTCCTCTGTCCATGGGGGTTCGCCAGGCAAGAATACTGGAGTGGGTTGCCATGCCCTCTTCCAGGGGACCTTTCCAACCCAGGGATCAAACGTACGTCTTTTGCATCTCCTGCATTGAAAGGTGGGTTCTTTACCACTAGTGCCATCTTGGAAGCCCAACTCTGCTCTGCAAAAGTCCTTATGTGCCCAAGCTCTTTTCTCTTGTTCCACCTTTTTTAGGGAATTACCTTCGCTTGCGTGGTCCATGATGGTTCATTACCAGGTGTACCTTCTAACTATGAAGGAGGAGAAGGAGGGAGGGGAACACCCGTCTACTTCCTTAAAAGTTATGACTTGGAGGTTGTAGATCTTCTTGCCTCCTCCCACATCCTATTGGCCAGAAATTAGTCACATGGGCCCACCTAACTGCAAAGGAATCTGGGAAATGTAGTTTTTAACGGACTAGCCTGTGCCCCTAAAGTTCTATTCTTATATAACAAACCATTAACGAATACGTTAGCTCCTTCTGCCATATTCAGTATCCATAATGAAAAAAAAATACAACTTTAAAAATAAATATACACTTCAATTTGCCATTTGTAATGTGGTGATACCAAAATTATAGGTTCAGAAAAATAATCTGCTAATGACTTTTTTTGTAATTAATAAACTTTATTTTTTAGAGCAGTTTTAGGTTCACATCATAATTGAGCTGAAAATAGAGATTTTCCACATATTCCCTGCCCCAACACATGTCTTTCCCATGATCATATCTTGTCATTATAAATTTGTCCAAACCCACGTGTGGAGTGTTGTCACTTCGGTCGTGTCCGATTCTGTGCAGCCCTATGGACCATAGCCTGCCAGGTTCCTCTGTCCGTGGGATTCTCCAGGTAAGAATACTGGAGTGGGTTGCCATGCCCCCCTCCAGGGGATCTTTCCAACCCAGGGATCAAACCCACGTCTTCTGCATCTCCTGCATTGGCAGGTGGGTTCTTTACCACTAGTGCCATCTTGGAAGCCCAAACCTGTAGCATGTACAATATTAAAAGTGAATTCTTGTGAACTTTGGGTGATAGCAAGACATCAGTGTAGGTTCATCAGTTGCAACAAATGTACTCCTCTGGTGTAGGATGTTGATAATGATGACATTTTCTATATAAGTTACCAATCTATTGCCTTGCAACTCTAATTAAACACTTCATTGCTCAGCATATGATTTCTAATCATTTTCCCCCTGCCATCTGGCTTCATGTAAAGCTTTCTCAGCGGGGGCACTGGAGGGAACCTGGAGGCAGAAGGACTCTTCATCCTGGTTCTGGTGTGTGTTTTTTCTCAGCAGGGTCCTCTGGTGTGTGGCAGTCACCAGTGCATGGCATCCCTTGTGGGCAGTCTCCCCTGACACCCAGAGGGAGGTTTCCCAGCGTACTTTCCCCACCAACAGATTCCAATGAGCTTCATGTGGCCAGCTGTCCGTGGATGGCTTCCCCCTGGCACCCTAGAGGGCAGATTCCCAGTGATTCCGGGTGCCAGGGAACCACAGCTGACTTCTCTTCCATACACTGGGCCATAGCCATGCCCTCACAAGTGAGGTCTGGATCTCAGTCCTGGAGACAGGGTCCTACTGCAAATTTGTTCCTGCCTTGAGTGCTGTATTTCAGCCTTAGGGGTAGAATCTTCTATTCCTATATTCTTTCAAGTTAACTCTACTTCTTAATACCCAAGCCTCAGGTACTCTGATGATTCTCTGTTACAGTTAATAAATATGTATTTTTCATATTCCCTGTTGAATTTGAATAGATTCTGCTTCCTGATTGGATCTTGTTTGATATAAATGAGGAAAGTCAGTCATATCAAGACAACCAAAGAGTTTCCCCATTTTCTTTGTGGAATGTAAGAGGCTACAGAAAGAAATGGGAAAACTTGTGACATCCTCCTGTGTCATTTTTGAAGTCCACGATAAATGTGAATACTCAGATATCCTGAGAATATCATGGAAGTAAATATACAAATCAAACCTGACAGCAACAAATTGTTTATGAATTAAAACTTTTTGTGTCTGAAAGTAGTGAGCATTCATGGGAACAGAATCAATGTGGGTGTTTTAAAAAATGCAGTAGTTATGCTGTGATATTTTTAATTCTTTATCAACATCAGATAAAAAAAACCCAAGCCTTTAGAGTGTCCTCCAAAAATTGTGTTCCTTCTCCTACACTATTCTCTTTGCACTTCTAGGGAAGAATATTCACATTAAGTATAGGAAAATGTTTCATTTTGATAGTAAATTATGCTGCTTTCTGCATGACTTCATAGTGATGTATTTGTTTTAGACAGGATTATTAGCTGCCCTGCATCCCTAGCCTAGAAGGAGTCTTTCAAAGCTGTAGCTCTGGAAATTAAGTTGGATATAAGATGGAATTTTGTTAACAGTTTCAGTTGGGATGTAATACCAAGAAATGTTAAGGTGTTAATTTCTTTTTCTAAACCAACGCTGGGCATAAGAGAATGAGGACAAATATGTGCAGTTCTAAAGGCAGGGTGTACTTTAGGAGTAGCAATTTCTTCCATTTAGTTACCATCATTCTCCCGCGTTACGAGTATATATTCAATGCAAGTTTAAAAAAATTACTGTTTATAGATTTAAATGATTATTTTAGAATTATCTCATATATGTATTTTATTTAGAAATATATGTTGGTTTTATCAGCAATTTTTGCTTTGCATGTTTTTGTTACCATTTTTACTTCAATTTTATAGATTTCTTTAAAAAAAGTAAGAGTGAAAGTACTGGTCGTTCAGTCATGTCCAACTCTTTGCCATCCCGTGGTCTGTAGCCCGCCAAGCTCCTTTGTCCTTGGAATTCTCCAGGCAAAACTACTGGAGCGGGTTGCCATTTGCTTCCCAGGGCAATCTTTCCAACCCAGGGATCAATTCTGGTCTCCTGCATTGCAGGCAAATGCTTTACCAACTTAGCCACCAGTCAAGCCCCAAAACTACCATCTAATGCCACTTTAGAGATCGCAGGAAGTGTGCTATAGAAGCTCCTAAGAAGGAGAGAATGATAAGATGTTGTATTTTCCTTGAGTCCCATTTTCATAGGTGTCTTTGCATAATGAAGCATATGTATTTAGAGTCTTGTGTTTCTGTATTTCCGATCAAGTTTCTTGAAGTTCTTAAAAGTTTTCTTTAGTGGTTTTTGTTTAAACCTAGTTTTCTCTTACAGAAAGCTATGTAAATTCGGGTAAATCTTCATTAACTCTAATCAGAACTGTATATGGGTGGCAGATGTTTAAATTTAATGAACTCTGGCAGTGGGTTGTTGTATATGGAGTCAATAGGTGCATATTTAAAACATTTTTTTCAGCATGAAATGTTTATTTTTACGTTTTAAAGCATCATATATACATTTTTCTTCGGTATTAATTATTTTTACATGCAGCCTGTTTTCTTTGGAATTTGTTTTTCTTCTGTAGCAGAAACTCAACTACCTTTTCAAGTTATTTCTGTTGTCTTTAGTTTACTTTAGTCATTGTATTCAGTAAGAAACGTAGGCATGTTGAAGGATGAGATCCGGGCATGGAATTTTAGGAAGCTCCTTCAAGGGAAAACAAAAAGTGAATATCGTGAATTAGAAATCCAAGTATCTTGGGAGTACTGTTGTTGAAATAACCTATTTGTGTACGTCACTCTGCATTATCTCTCCGTTGTTAACTTTTCAATATGTATTTGTGGAACAAATGAAAATAATCCAGATGAAAGTGTATATATATATATATATATATATTTTTTTTTTTAAATAGGAGTACTAGATTCTCTCTTAAATTCAGACTTTCAAGGTACCAAACCTTAAGATAGTTTTCAGCTGGGGAAGTATGCAAGTGCCTCACGTCAACGTCAAAATTTAAATCCACTGCAAAATCCCCACTAAAATTTAGCCCTGAACACATGAAAATAATTCACAGCAATGGAGCAGTTTAGATTCCCTGCCTGCTCTCTGTCCTAACAACTTGATCTATTCTGCCTTACTTCCTACTGTCACGGTGTCTTGCAATTGCCAATGACAAAGCCATCACAAACTCCTAACCTGTTTCTTTGACACTGGGTCTGGAATAGTAATACCAATGTTCTAGTTCATAAACTCAAACAGCCCCTAAACAGCACCTGGGATCTGCACAGAAATAGGAATGGTATACATATATTTTTAATGTGATAAGTAATAAGATGATGAATCAGTTAACCTGACTATATAAACTGTCACACAAATACAGCTCAGAATGCAGGCGGAAAGCCTAAGGTGCAGGAGATTAACATTCTAGTTCAAATAAGAAAAAAGTGCATTGTCTGGAGCTTCCAAGAATATGTAATTGTGTGCAGGTTTTTTTGTTGTAATTTGGATGGATTCCAACTTTTCCAGAAGAAAGCCTTTGCTTACATATTAAGCAAATATATAACAGAAAAACAAAGAGGTAATAGATACAAACATTTTTTCTTTTTAAAGAAAAATGTTCAAATTGTTTTAACTAATGAATATACATGAAGATGTTCTATTCAGTTATATGTTTGACTCTGCCTTATAAAAGTTCTTTTAAAATAAGAGAACCATTGTTAGTCAAGGTGTTAATAGATATGTACTATATATATATATATATATATATATATATATATATATATATAAAGTTTTGAAGCTTGTTGGCAGATCACGGTTTGTTGAAATGGCCAACACCACTGAATCCACAGTAAATGCAAAGTTACTTATATGCCAGGGGACCTCCACAGCTTGATTAGCAAGAACACCAAGGAAACAAATCTCAGATTGTCAATTTTTGCTTTAGCTTTGTGGATTAGCCTTAATGCATTGTAAATATGTATTCACATAGAATAATATAAATGCATGTCCCATGCAATGAAGACATTCTTTCTTTTAGGTAAAATGATTCCACTATAGGAAAAAATGCAGAACACAACCTTTCATGGAAGATCTCATTTCTCTAAGACCTGCTGGAAGCAAATAGCAATGCAGTATTGAAAATCAATCTCTACAAAATGTCTAGAGTGTGTAACACAAAAATGTAGGATTTAATTATATACAACAGGTAGATAAAAGAGGAGAGAGTAAAAAAAATTGAACTGATACCATTTTTTTGGCTGCCATTTTCTTCTCCAGGGGATTTTCCTGATCCAGGAACCAAACCTGGGTCTCCTACGTTGCAGGCAGATTCTTTACCATCTGCTACCAGGAAAGCCCCCTTTTTAGGATAATCCTATGTAAATCTATTAGAAACATAGATTAATTTGAAGCTCTTTGAAAGCTTTGAAAGATACGAGCTTTTAAGGAAAAATAACATTCTATTATATAAAATAAATTATTGCATATATATTATTGAAAGATAAGGCAATTTAAGTTGTTAAAAAATTCAAAGCCAAAGAGCCTTAGTAGGACTTTACTCAGAAGACGGAAAAAAGTGTCTCTTATACGTATGGAATAAATATGGTCAGCAAAGTAATAGAAAAATAAAGAGGGTGCTATGCTACAGTGAACTGAAAAGTTCTCTGCCCTCTCTAATTCTTCTTTATCAGTTTATATGCTTATTAAACACACATATGTCAACTGTACCTTCCACGTTAATTGCATAGCTTTCATCTGTGTGCTATGACCTCGCTGTGAATATCAGTAGATCTTTGTATTAATAACACTATAGAAAAAAAAACTACGCCAAACCATTGCATTTTTGCATCAGTGTCAATCCCCTGATATTATGGAGATGTATTCACTTGGAGTTTATATTAAGTACTTTAAATATCAATCCAGAAATACTAGCAAACTCTGACTTGCCTAAAAATCTATTCATTTTATATACCCTCCCTCAAACCTAGGGAGAAAATCGTAAAACTCAAACTTAGTATGAAAGATGATTTTAAAAAATTTTTGTTTACCCATCGTGTATCTTGCATACAGTAGACTTGTCGTGTTTTATTTTCTATTTAAGAGATGGGACAGGCTGTCCATCTCCACTTCGTTACCAGGAAAAACAAATGGGGTTTGGTTGCACATGCAATAATTAATGCTGCCACTAGGTGGCAGTGACAGCTTTTTGTCTCCAGAATGCTCGTGTCTCATGATAGAGGTTAGTGACACAACCCTTGGCCTTGAGTCTCAGGACATCAAAGTGTGAAAACTCACTGACATTCCTTTCTGACAGTTCACATTGCTTTCAGATCTCTTGCCTCTGTCCTACCCCATCTTAAGGTGGCCAATATAACTTCCTTTCTTTCTACACTTTTTAGGAACTTGAGAGTGGTCAATCGAGGCCGAGTTGGCAAAGGCGAAATAGGAAAATAGAGAGGGAAGTGAGAAGGGAAATAAAAACAGCAGGTCAAATTCCCTTCTGCTACTGAATGATGCTCAGCTTGCAGAGGACCACAAATGTATATATTTATTATTTAATTGTTTTCTGCCACAGAGCAAAAAATATCCCTGATTTCTTTCAGCATTTTGTGGTAAAAAGTGTATCTTCAGTCATGACCTACACACATTCCAACATGCATGCATGTTTCAAATAATTGTTTATAGTTGGGACAATTAACTGATGACAGTTTAGTTTTCCAGAGTAAATTGGTTTTTAATTGACAATGAGAAAAATAATACTTTAATAAGTTTCTTTATATATAGTTAGACTGATAAAATCCTTAGAAAAAAATTTGTAGCTTTAAAGTATGTAAATAACTGAATTTTTATCAATCAAATCAATCAAAGATTAATAATAATTATGAAGGTGTTAGATATTATCATAGCTTATAACAATGAAGTAATTTGTTTTTCAGGGAAGGAAGCCTTTAAAGGTCTTCACCTGAGTAAAGGCTTTTGATTCTTAATAAATTTGCAGGGCTACATGAAGGGAAGAGACCTCAGATTATTATTTTGATGAGTGGGCTAAGATGATAAAATAAAGAAGGTGAATTATTTATAAATATATATTAATCAGTACAGATAAATTTAATTACCTGTTTCAGAGAACATCCCCACTTGTTCCCGTATATTCCTATTTTAAATTATAAAAACCTTGACCTATACCATACTATGCCTTTCTGGCTAATAAAGCTTAATAAGTATGCTATACAGTTAGTTGACATCTATGCAAAGTTATAATTTATACTGAAGAAACTTAATATGTGTTTTTATTTGTTTTTAAAAACTACTTATTTATCTTTTAATTGATATTGAAATAGTTTATAAAATATTAAAGAATAGAAACAACAACAAAAACAAAAAAACACTAGAATGGGAATTCTGGGGCATTTTGTAGTGTGATTTTAAACTTTGCAAGCATCCGAAAAATAAGAATTTTTTCAATTGTCAAATTTCCAATAAGCTTTGTTTTAATTTTCTTAACACAGGAAACTTGGCTGAGTAATAAAATATCCAATGGTAGGCATAGGGATTTAAAAGAGATGTTAATCTCTATAAAAGTTGTTACCTCTAATTTTGCATGAATACATTTTGTTACTAAGTGAAAAGAGATAATTTATATATATAGTATAGGGATCTATTGTGGATCTGCAAAAAACAAAGATAAAGATTATTTCTTTATATTTATCTTTTGTTTGTTTCCCACAAGCAACCCATATATATGGAGGACATATAAATATATCTAATCCATAGATCTGAGACAGCTATATATATTCCATAGATAAGAGACAAATCAATCAATCAAGTACATTTGCAAAAAGAAATTCTAAAAATCCAGGAAAAGACAGGAATTTCTCTTTTCACAGTTCTGTTAACATTCTCATATAAAATTATGGCAAAATTCAGTAGTATTTGAAAGTGATATAGATCATTTATTTGGTGCTGTGTAAAATCCCTAGTTTCTCTTATTTCTTCTTCATGACATAGCCAGATAGAAATGGAGTTGAATTATTTGAAATGTGTTTTAATTTTCCATGTACTTTAAAGTTGAAGTTTACTGGCTACTTTGTTGCATGAAGTAAAGTATATTTGCAATATTGTAAATATATACATATTTTTCATGCATAAACAGATAATTCAAGAACTCAAGCTAAAATGATTCCTCTATAGAACCAGGACCCGCTCTTATGACTATATATATTATATTAATACACTGATCAAGAAGTTTGAATAATGTTCTAGTGTTCCAGTTTTTGTATTTTTTTATTCTGGAGTCCTAGGTTTCAACTTCAATTATTTAGGGAAAATCTAGTCAATGACTTTTATGTAAGAATTTTAAGGAGTAAGAAATGGAAAGCGAAATCATGACAAATTATGTAGTAATACCTATTCACCTTACATCTGAGAAGCAGCATTAAAATTTCTTAGATAAAAAGAATGTCTCCACGTCCTTATGGACACAAACATCAGTGTTGTAGAAGCAGTACAGGCAAACAGTTCTTCCTAATTTTGGAGCACTTTGTACAGTTTTAAAAGGCAAAGAGCGTGAAGAGTTATTTGAATTTGTGTGTATATGAATGCATTCAGATGTACAAGTGGACGCGAGATGTCTGGGACAGTCTCACTACGTGGTTTTATAGCTTGATGTTGGAGACTGGGAGATGATGCTGTATGAAACATCTCTAAATTCTGCATAGGCTGGCATTTTCCAGTGTCGTGAGTGTAAGCCAATTAATGAACAATGATGAATGTTGGTTACATTTAATATGTCATCTAAGGAGTACAATATTAAACACTTAACAGCTAAAAGGAATGCTTCAGGCTTGTCCACACATGCCTCCACCTTCCCTCCAAAAGACAACACTACAGAAAGATCTCATCATGTCCTAAAGGCCTTCAAAATAAATGCAGTGCTTCAGGAGCACACATATTAAAACTGGAATGATCCAGAGAAGATGAACGTGGTCCTTGAGCAAGGATGGTGTGTATTAATACATCCTTCAAGTGTCTCATATGTCTAAACATGAGGCAGTTTTTTTAAAAGGCTTAATTCTGTCAATGGTCAACAAAAATTTTTAGGCAGCAAACAAGACATCTGCAAAGCCAGTCACATCTGTGAAAAAAACATTTTATTTTTTTTACCAAATCTGTATATTGTAAATATATGCACTTCAGTACAAAAGTAATCATGAGATTATTAACTTTTAAATTATGACTCCCAGAAATAAATAATTAAATAGACAGATAAATAATAGATTATCTCAGGTGTGACAGGGTGGTGAGAGGACAGTTTTTTTTATTAAATGAAAGATGCACCAAAAACTTTTATTGGAAATAAAATAAGATAGATTTTAGTCATATAATAACATTCTTAGACTTCTGACTCTAAACTAGGCTTAAATTCCTTGTCTTTGTTACAGAAACTTGATAAAGAGACCAAAGTCATTGTTTGCTTAAAGTTTTGTAGTTCTATGAAATAGCTCCAAACAACTAAACTTTAAATAACAAATATTTCATTTTTTTCTACTGTATGCTAAGGAAGAGAAAGAAACCTAATATTCATTGAAAGTTACCTGGCACCTGCTGTTATATCCTTTACATGTGTTATTTATGTGGTTTTAGAGACATTCCTAAGGTACTAAAATTAAAATTATGATCATTTTGCAATATTTCCAAGTCACTATTGAAAATATGGCAGACATTCAAATTAGAGATAGATTTTAGGGATTAAATATTTCGTAAGGCAAAAATACATTTTGTTTACTGAAAAAAGAAATTATGAATGCAGTTTGCATTTGACCAAGTCTTCTAATCCTGGACTTGGTTTGTGTTGCAATAGCAATGCTTGTCAGCACAATAAGGTAATTGCTGTAGATAATGTTTGAGAAAAACCTTTAACAACAGAAAATAGTAGCTACACATTCCAGAAAGCTATATTCTAAAATTTTATTTTACAGAATGTTTATGTATTTTAATATTAAATACGTAAAAGTAGGGGTTCAAATTCTGATGTAAGTGATAAAGTCAAGCAAACTCCATAAAGTATTTAATATTTGGAAAATCCTTTGAGGAATGGCTGTTTCGTATAAAGAACTGATGTTCTTAGTCCCTTTTCTACTTTCCCAATCTTCATGGTTTCCTGGGCATTGCCAAATGGACATTTTCAATCCAATTAAAAGCACAGATTCCAGAACTTGCCTCTGTTTTTACTTTCCCTTCTTAATACTTATTTCACTTGGGTCAATATTTGTTTTCGGCTTATTTCCTCATTCTCTGTGTTGAACCAGTTTTTCTAAAAGTCCACTTTTTCTGTGGACTTCCAAATGACAAAAATAAAATGTGTTTAACTAAGGTCAGGAAGAGGTTCACAGAAAGCCTGTCATGATTTTAGGAATAGTTAACAATTCAGACAGGAGCACCAATAAAAAGAGCTGCCAGTGGAGAGCCCAGGTTCCTGAGTCCATTTTCTTCTATCACATGTAAGTTAATACTCACTGATAAAACACTAAATGCCAGGAAGCACATGAAGCATCTGAGACAATGGAATGAGCTGCCAGAGACTGGCAGCAGAAGAGCAGTTGCAAATACGGGTGTTGTGTGACTAGGATAAAATATCACGATGTGTGCCTAATTTTTTTTTTCCAATCTGATTCCTATGCACAAGTCAGCTAAATGAGATGAAAACACCAAGAAAATCATAACAAAGACAGAAATGCCAGATACTTATTAACTTGTAGATGAATGTATAGACTCTAAGTAGAAATGGCCCCATTCAATGACTTTTAGATGGACAATGTCAGATTCAATATTGTAAACATATTAACAAGATTTTTTTCTATAAAATAGAGATAAGTAATAGGAATAGAAGGCAAAAACAAAGAAGAGTTTATGGTGTATGAGAGATATCTGTTTTAGTAAAAACCTGAGTGTATTAAAAGATAAATCTGTCCTTTTTTGAATGACATTTTCCTCTTATTATTTATTATTATTTACCTCAAGACATATTATTATTTACCTTAAGACATTAAAGCCTCTTATATGGTCACATCTTAAGTTTTTATCTGCAAGGATTAAGTATATTGTTATAGCTAAATACTACACTATTCATATTTAGCCTGATACACAGAAGGACAAGTTCAGGATCCCATTAGTGTTTCTCTTGTATAGATACCTCTTAGGTCAGCCATCAATTCTTTTGGATTACCTTAATTTAAAGTGAATGTAACACCGCTTTTCCAACCAAACTTGTTGTTTAACGTTAATTGCATAGTTAAAATAGATTAGACTAACATTTATTAATTAAGTGGAAAGTTTTATTAAATCATTATAACTTAGGTGAGGAGGGATACTTAATTTTAGCTGTCTATGTGTGAAAAGCATTCAAGAAAACCATGTTGCATGTTTCAGTAGTCAAATCACGTTGAAAACAAAGTTTGTAATGGGGTATCTGCTTATTTCATTTCTCTCTTCCTTTAAGATAGCACATTCTTTTTGAGTACTGCAGTGCACATTTAAAAATCTGCCTTGTAGTTTTATTGTTGACTATACTGTTCTGTAGTGTTCATATCCCGTATTTCTATATTCTATCAAACCCTAATGAGAAACTTCCTGGGGTAAGATACTAATTTGTTTTCAGTGTTATGTTCCTTAGTTTCTAATACAGTGTCTTATATACATATATTGAGCATGCAGCAATTTTTGAGTGCATACTATAAGCAGGCACTGTGATAAACCAAGGGGCTATAGATAAGAATAACACAGAAAATACTTTTTCTTACATTGCATGTGAGATACTTAGAAAGCAGCATACCGTGGATTCAGCACTTAATTTTGTAATTAGTTCTAGATTCAGACCCTACAAGTTCTTTCTGTTTCAGTTTATTCATCAGTAGGAAAATGAATAGCACTTACCTAGGGCTTCCCTGGTAGCTCAGCTGGTGAAGAATCTGCCTGTAATGCAGGAGACCTGATTCGATTCCTGGGATGGGAAGAACCCTTGGAGAAGAGATAGGCTACACACTCCGGTATTCTTGGGCTTCCCTGGTGGCTCAAATGGCAAAGAATCTATTTGCACTGCAGGAGACCTGGGCTGGGAAAATCCCCTGGAGGAGGGCATGGCAACCCACTCCAGTATTCTTGAAGGGGCTTCCCTGATATCTCAGTTGGTAAAGAATCTGCCTGCAATGCAGGAGACACTGGTTCAGTTCCTGGGTTGGGAAGATCTCCTAGAGAAGGGAAAGGCTACCCACTCCAGTATTCTGGCCTGGAGAATTCCTTGGACTGTATAATCCATGTGGTCCCAAAGATTTGGACATGACTGAGCGACTTTCTCATTCACTTGCCTAAGAGGTTTGTTGCAGGTGCCAAATCATATTATTAAACTAAATCTCTTAATATGATGTTGGGTTGTATGAAGTTTATAATAGACAGAAGCTATTTATTATTTAACTTGTGTTAAATTGTATTACTTTATTTTTTAATGCTATTAAAAATAGCATAGCACACATTGCTATAACTACATGTTTAGGCATATATATACAAGGCCATTGGGTAAAATATTTATGGTATAACATTGTCTTATTAATGAAACCTATACCACATATCTCCTCATTGATTTTGGTAAGATAAACTTTAATAAGTTTCTTCTGAGGGATTTTTCAATATTTAACTTTGTGAATTTTGCTGTGTTTATGTTTAAAAGCTCTGTGATCACTGAGAAATACTGTCATTTATATTTTTATTTTTCCTAAAAATATATTTATTTTATAAATTTGAATCCTCTTTTACCTTTTTGTTGTTCAGTTGATAAGTCGTGTCTGACTCTGTGACCCCACAAACTGTAGTGTGTCAGGCTTCTCTGTCCTTCACAATTTCCTGGAGTTTCCTCAAACTCATGTCCATTGACTCAGTGATGCTATCCAACTATCTTATCCTCCTTCACTTTAAGTTCATACTAACTTAAAGTGTAAGATAAGGATACAACTTAAGGGCTATTTTCTAAGAAGCCATGTATCTCAGAATTATTTGATAATTATTACATTTGGTCATATAAATTTCATAATATATTCATGATCATAAAGTTCATAACTCCTGGGAATAAGAATTATATTGTTACTTAAATTATGGTATTGCTTATGTTGTAAGCATATATAGAGACCTAACTTCTTATTTCTTTCAATGTGAGCTTTTTTTTCTTGGTGAGTAAATATGTCTTAAATATCAATATATACCACAGTAATTTCAGATTCAAATATCCCATTCTTCAATTTTTAAATGTTATTTATCATTACCCTGTTGTGCATTTTTAGGTAAAAGTTTCCAGGGATGTATCTGTGAGCAGTCTATGTTCTGAATCCTGCAGATCTAAGCATAGATGTCTGTTCTGTTACCCCAGCATATTAAATACTTTGTTCTTGGTCAAAATATCCTTGTGCCACAATATTTTTACTCTCAAAACTTTGTTCTTATTTTACATTGCATTCTGGACACTCTGAATTAAGTAGAGCCTAAAACCAGTATGACTTTATTTTTACTTTTTGTGAATTTTTTCTTTATCTGCCAAGTTTATTCTAAGTCACTTCATTTGTGTGTGTGTGTGGGGTGGGGGGCCGGTTAATGAACTCTATTGACTCATAAACTTAGGTAATGCCTCTTGCTTTCTTTATTTTTGCAATCTCTTAAAAACGGTGCTCTTAATGAGTGATTGTTTAGCTTCAATTGTTATAATTTATTCCCAAAGGCTGTTGATTATTTATTTTGTCATTTTTTTTTTAGTTTCTATATTTTATACTATTATTAGATATATTTTTCTTTATATCTAGATATCTGTAATCTTTATTAGTGATTGCATTTTCTACAAGGGCAATTATGTTCTTTACTATAACTGAAGCTGACTTTAATTTTTCCGTGTGGTATCTTTTTCTTTACCATATTCTTTTAATATACTTGCCAGCAACATTTAGAATTCAACATTCTCCCTATTCTCTTATTTTTCCCATTTTATATGTATTTGACATGTTTATGGCATACTGTTTTCTTAAGGAAAAACTGTATTTATTAGCTTAAGGTCAATGTTATTTTTTATCCTTGAATGAGGTAAAGCCTAACACTGTTGATATTTGCAAAGGACATTATTCTTTTCTATGGATATCACTTTCTTTTTTTTCTAGAATCTCATAATCGGTTTACTGCTCTCTTCAGTGATGCATATCTTCTCTAGGTAAATTCCAGGATCAAGCAAACCTTTAAATAGCCTAGTTATGCAGAAGTTATGCAGAATATTATCCTGTGTCTCCTGCCCTTTACTCTAAATATTAGAAGATGAATTAGTTCCTAGCTAATTGTAAATATGCTATATATTTTCAGAATGAATTATCCTCAGGCGTTAGCAGTAGTCTACTAATTTCTGCTTTTTCCTTGCAATGATCCTTGAAATGCTTCATCAATTTTCAGTCCTCTACAAGGGAGAGTTGTGGACTTCTGTAGTCTAATGATAGATAATGACAAGGTTAGGAGAGTAGTCCTGACCAACTCTGGAATGAGAGCTAGGAGTTAAGAGTGACCTCAGACTTTTTCATTGGCTCCTTGAATTAAAATCTTTATTGGATGTTATGTTGATGGATAAGATCTTTCTTTCTGTATAATAGCATTCTTATTTCATATAATCAGACATAAGTTAGTTCCTAATCATTTATTAGCTGGCTAATATGTAACCTTTCATCTTGGAGACTTAAATGTATTTCATCAGTATTTGTGGTTTCATCGGCTGCTACAATTTATTTTTCTGTGTTTTCATGAGTATATCAAAGGTCTGGCACAGGTAGGCAGCTGTCATCTGAAAGTTACACCATTACTTTCTAACACAGATTTCAGCATCTTTAATAATAATTGGTAATAGCCTTTACTGCCTGTTGATACATTTGCTTTAATGATTAAGATTTATCATGATATTAAAAACTCTCAAATAAGGAAAAATTTAATGTAATCCCCTTTCAGAAAATTTCACATGACTTGAATAGCTGATGATATGCCTTTAAAAAAAAAATCTGAGAAAATAATTTTTCCTGAACTTTTGAGAAGTGTAACTTGAAAGAAAAGTAGACTTTTGTTTTAAAATTCATATTTTTTACGATTATGGAACAAATTTTATGCAACTATATAGAAAAATATGAAATTCCAATTTAGAATTCCATCATGAAACCACATCATTCTAATTTCTCCATGCCACGGTTTGTTAATATTCCTCAAAGTCCCAGGATGCAACTATAAGACTGCATTCAAGTCTATGAACATGAGGCAATCATGCTCAGCAGAGTATAACAATAATTATAATAGAGATTAAATAAAAATAATTAGAAAAAGTTCATCTAGTTTTGATGTATTAATTATTCTGACCCTGTTCTATTCAGAGTCTAATTATCTGGTTCAGTGAAAATGCCAAGATTTCTACGACTCATAAAAATTACATTCAAGTAATTATGTCAGCAAACTAAACAGTATTCATTTACCATGCCTTTTTATGCACACATTTGAATATGCTTTTTTAACTGTTTTTGCTCTTTGTTCCTATTCATGGGAAATAATACCTGTAGAGAAATTTGAAAGTCAGTTGCACTCTGAGTGTAATGTGCAATTCTTGCCGATATTCTTCTTTTGTAAGACTGCTGTAAGTCTCATATAACCTTTGTTTAAAAAACATGAATTAAAGTTCACTCTTCAGTTGTTTCAAAGAAACCTTTAAAACCTGTAGCTGTAGTTAAAAAAATTTCTTTAAAGCAGTAATACAAAGCATCTCCTTGAAAGTTTCTTACCTTTGGTAGCTCAGAAACAAAGTAAGCCTCCAGAGTTACTTTTCTACCCTTATTTCTTTTAAAGACATATAACATCATCTAAAGACATATAACGGCATCCTAGAAAAGAGTCTGGATTTAGAAAAATTTGTGTGTGTATATAATATTGGTATCTTAATCTCATCAACTAAGTTTTAATATAGTTAAATATTTCAAATCACTCAGCAGTTTTAAGCTATGAAAAGTTTTCCATTTTTATGGCCCAGTTAGGAATTCCTTAATGCTCACAGCTAAGTAACTTCATATAACAAAGACACAGAATTACACAGGTGAGGAAATCAATATCTGTTCCATTCCTTTTAATCTCTTTTACTATCGTAGTAAAATATCCCACAGACATTTTAAGCAAAAATTTGTTGCTGGAAGTATTCAGATTGTTGCTTTGCTTCTGTTTCCTTCTTTGTATGGACAGACAAACAGAAGATTGGTTGAAAATATAACCTTCAGTTAAATTCATATTGGGAAGAATATGTTAGTGGTTAAAGTTTGAACTCTTTCCCTGCTGTTCTAGTAATAAGACATATCTATGATACACACAAAAGGAGGGACTACATCTACCTTGATCCTCAGTTTATTTTCAGGAACTACAAATTAGTTCCAACATTTATCCTGGATAGGAAGGGGCAGATGAATCAAGGAAAGGTATTAAAATGGATGGAGCTGAAGTGAAACTAAGATGCTGCTGCTGCTGCTAAGTTGCTTCAGTCGTGTCCAACTCTGTGCGACCCCATAGACGGCAGCCCACCAGGCTCCCCCGTCCCTGGGATTCTCCAGGCAAGAACACTGGAGTGGGTTGCCATTGCCTTCTCCAATGCATGAAAGTGAAAAGTGAAAGTGAAGTTGCTCAGTTGTCTCCAACCCCTAGCAACCCCATGGACTGCAGCCCACCAGGCCCCTCCATCCATGGGATTTTCCAGGCAAGAGTACTGGAGTGGGTTGTCATTGCCTTCTCCGAGACTAAGATGAGAAGAAGGCAATAAAAAAAAAATTTACATAAAACACACTCACAACCATGGCAAGGCTATCATGGCTCTGTATTCACTGAACATAGCTGAGGGGCTTCCCTGATGGCTCAGGGGGTAAAAATTCTGCCCGTAAGGCAGGTGACACAGGAGATGAGGGTTTGATCCCTGGGTCAGGAATATTCCACTAGAGAAGGAAACGGCAACATACCCCAGTATTCTTGCCTGAAAAACCCCATGGACGGAGAAGCCTGGCAGGCTACAATCCAAAGTGTCGTAAAGAATGGGACATGACTGAGCAACTAAACATATGCACACACGTAATTAGGTAAAAATGGAAGTGAGGTTAGTGATGGAGCTGGTGCTGAAGACAAGTGGCCCAAAGACATGATTCCTTTGTGTTTTATATTCATAGAAATGACCCTGCTAGGACCTCCACAATAGAGTTTTTTCATAGTCTCTACCTTTAAGCATACATTGAAGTGTTTGTCAATGCTAATATTAATAAGATATCACGAGAAACAATAAACTTTACAGAGAAAATGTCGTCCTTTGAATTTGTGAGCTGTACTCAGTATCCTAACTTGTTCTGAAGTACCAGACATTGAAAATGAAACAATAAAATTTTATAAGTAGCAGTCTGCATCTAGGCTTTAAGTAGAACAAAGACCCAAGTTTTTTCACATGTTCAGATAATCACATATACAGAGTATGTCACTTTCCCCCTATTCTTGGAATAGCAGAAGGTTTAGAAGTAAGTAACTAGCTGTTTTGTGTTTTGATGCCAAGTGTCTCATTTTGACACCTGTTAAGTTTTCCCCTTGAACATGCTCGTTATTGCTGCGATACAGAAAATAAGATAATAATAGGAATGTATGCTTGCAATTCACCATCTAAATACATGGACCTAAGAGACAAGGTTGTGAATAGCTTTTGGCAAAGGCTTCAGTGGAAGGAAAGTTCATCTTACCTGTTTTGGGTAACCCACCTTTCCACATACTGCACCCTCCTCATCCAACCTTATTCTGCTGGGTTGAACAGAATTCCCCAAGGTTGCCTTTACAGTATTCTTCCTGCCTCTCAATCAGCTGCTCAACTGATGGACCCATATGAGGTATCTTGGGGTAATTTCTGGTGACACTGGAAAGACAGCTCTGGGGTTGATCTCCACCCCTTCAATTTATCCACAGTGTTCTCATCCTTCAGTGGCTCCCTACCCGCCCTTGGAACTTGACCTGGGGGGCTAGAGCCCTATCAGGAGTCTCTTTTAATCTGAGTTCTAGATGCATCCCATTGGTCCCCTTCCTTCACTCTCGGTGAAGTGCTATCATTTTGGAGCCAGAAATATTGCCATACACTGTCAAGTGTAGAAATTAAACTATAGAGTCAGACTGCTTGCTTTCAAATCTTTTCCTTCACAGCTTGATGACCTACAGCAAATTACTGAATCCCTATTGTCTGCAGTGTTCCCTATCTCATAGGTTGCTTGAGATTAAATAAATATGTGAATATATATGAAATGAAGAAAAGCTCTTGGCAAACAGTTGGCACGATGTAAGTTTTAGCCATAAAATGACAATACCATTTTACACAAAAAGGTTACTATGAATTGCTTTTGTCATTCCCTACTTGTAATATATATTATATATCAGATCAGATCCCAAGCCCCAAATTTTCTATGTTTGGCTCTTGATACTCAAGCAAATTATTTAGAAGTCCTTAGTTTTTCTTCTCTGTCAAATGTGTGGCATTTGCAAATGAAAAGCATTCATATTTCAAATTGTCACCCCTCTTACATACTTTAAAACTTACTGAGAAGTTCAGTAGTTGGTTAGTTAGTTTAGGCTACATCTATAATTCACCCAAGGCAGGGGGTGGCACTGAATCAGGTTTGAATGGTCTATATTTTATACAAATACATATGAAAAACAAAAAACCCAGTTTAAAAATTATACATTTTCATGTATAAATTTGTGTAATGTAAATGCTTGATAACATAGACAAAGAAGTTTTTATGCATGCTCAATTGTTTCTGACTCTTTGAAACACATGGGTTTTCCCAGCAAGAATACTGGAATGGGTTACAATTTCCTACTCCATGGATGGAGTGATCTTTCCCATCCAGGGATGGAACTGCATCTCTGATGTTCTCAGGGATCAAACCCTGTCTTTGGCAGGGGTATTCTTTACCAATGAGTCACAGGGGAAACCCAGAAAAATAAATCTTTATGACTATTAACAAAATAGGAGCTTCCCCATCTTGAAATCTGTCAACACGCACTGTACAATATTTTTTTTAGGGACTTTCTCTTGCAGGATCTCAATGACTTTTACTCCTTTATAGGGTAGACCTTATCTTCATCACACAAACACTAAAACTGATACTTAGAGATGGTAGATGATTCTAAGTGAGTAGTAAGTAACAGCAAAATTTAAATGCATGTTTTCTTCCCTGTGGCCCATCAACAGATTAATGGATTAAAAAGATGTGGCCTATGTATACAGAGGAACATTACTCAGCCATGAGAAGGAAGGTTATCCTGCCATTTGTGACTTGGATGGACCTTAAGCATGTTATGCTATCTGAGATAAGTCAAACACTGTATGATGTCACTAATATGTGAAATTGACCAATGTCAAACCTCAAAAAAACAAACAAACAAACAAACCAGGAAGTAAAAGTGTGATTACCAGGGGATGGGAATGGAGAGATAAGTCTAGAAACTTGTAACAAGTATTAAATAAGCCATAGAAATATGATGTACAGTATCTTGGATATAGGCTATAATATTATGCTATAAGTATGTAATGTGAAAAATATTGGTACAAGAGCAACTATGTTTTATTAATAATAATATATAAATGTCTCCAAGTGACATGCTGTGCACTTTACATTTACACATTGTAAGATGTCACATTTATCCAATTTAAAAAGAATGTGTATTTTCTGATGCCCCATGGTCCATCTAGCGTCTATTTCATTTCCTGTCTATGCATTTATCTGGTCACCAGATGCCCTCATCACATGGATCTTAGAATTCTAAATTTAGGCAAGCACTGTGTCCCACTGCAATTGCAGAGCTTTGGTCACATGGCAGGCCAATGAATCTGAGAGACGAGGAGTTGAGGCAAGGGAGAGACTTTAATCTGGAAGCCCGTAGAGGGAGAAGATGTCGGGCTAGCGCCTCAAAATAACCATATTATTAGGAGTCTGGATGCCAGGTTCTTTCATAGATCAGAGATGGGGGGAGGTGAGGAAGCAGAGTATAAAGGCCATTCATCTTGCAAAGATCTCCTAAAATGGCAAGCCTCAGGCAGGGGATGTGTTAATTTCTCCCTCCCCGTCATCCACGGGTGGACAGGGTTCTGAAGAAAGGCACTTTAGTTTAACCCTCAGGTAGAAGCTGAGTCAAACCATTCTGTATGATTATAATAACAACAGCAACAAAAAGCAAGTCAAAGACACAGTTCCATCATGGGGTCAGCATTGGTTTCCTCCCTGTCACACTTTCTTCTTGTCTTTGTGATTCTCTATATGGGGAATTTTTGAGTTTGTTTTTTTAATGGATGGATTCACATCTCATAAGACTGTCAGGGGAGTGTGTGATTTCCTCGGTTCTGTCTCATCACAACAAAAATTTGAAGCGATGGACATTAAAGCCCTCGGCGCGTCACAGCTCTCGGACAGTGTTACAGCTCCATGTTACAGCTCAGTTTTATTTAGAAAATAAAGGAAAATACATCCTCGAGGCATGAGGGCATGCCGACCCAAAAGACACGAAGAGGAGAGAGAAAGAGAACGAGAGAGCGTGCGCGCGTGAGAGAGAGACCCTCAGCCCTTTGGCCCCTCTTTTTGCATGGTTTTTCCTCCCCCTGGGCTTGCCCCATGTAAACTGGGCTAGCCAGGAGTGCTGTTTGTTCTACCTGAGGTCCTCACTCCGGTCCTTGGACCTTCCTTTGTCTATTTTCGCGGGCTTTCTCCCTTCCTTGGCTTTTGGCCACTGCCATTCTGGACTCCTTTTTCCTATTCTAACTACCTAACAAGACCGTTTTCTTCTATCCCTTTAATAGTGGAAATTAAAAACATTTTCATTGGCATAATTTACTTTGCTTGTTATACCCAGGCCATAGGGAGGTGGCGTTTGTGTCAGAAAAGATTTGCTGTCTGAAGATTTAGGATGTGCAAGCTCTTTAGAGCTCAGTAACTATCAGCCTATTTACTTTGAGTATAATATTAATAGCTGCTACCCAGAGCACGGCTCATGGTGTGATTCATATGTGACAATTTGCATATAGATTCCTAAAGAAATGTGTATTCTAGGGAAAATTTATAATGATAATGGCAAAGAAATTAAAAGTCACATCTAACTGATGAACCTATTTGCAGAGAAGCAATGGAGATGCAGACATAGAGAACAGATTTGTAGACACAGGGAAGGAAAGGATGGGACCAATTGAGAGAGTAACATGGAAACATATACATTACCATATGTAAAAAGATAGCCAGTGGGAATTTGCTGTGTGACACAGGAAGCTCAACCCATGCTCTGTGACAACCTAAGAGGGTGGGATGGGGTGGGAGATGGCAGAGAGGTTCAAGAGGGAGGGGAACGTATGTATACCTGTGGCTGATTCACATTGATGTATGGCAGAAACCAGCACAATATTGTTAAGCAATTATCCTCCAATACAAAACTTACAAAAAAAGTAACAAGTATAAGTTTTTTTTTTTTTTAATTAAAAGCAACTGCTAGAGGAGAACATAGGCAAAACACTCTCTGACACGAATCACAGCAGGATCCTCTATTCCCCACCTCCCAGAATATTGGAAATAAAAGCAAAAATAAACAAATGGGACCTAAGTAAAATTAAAAGCTTCTGCACAACAAAGGAAACTATAAGCAAGGTGAAAAGACAGCCTTCAGAATGGGAGAAAATAATAGCAAATGAAGCAACTGACAAAGAACTAATCTCAAAAATATACACACAACTCCTGCAGCTCAATTCCAGAAAAATAAGTGACCCAATCAAAAAATGGGCCAAAGAACTAAACAGACATTTCTCCAAAGAAGACACAGATGGCTAACAAACACATGAAAAGATGCTCAACATCACTCATTATCAGAGAAATACAAATCAAAACCACAATGAGGTACCATTTCACGCCAGTCCGAATGGCTCCTATTCAAAAGTGTACAAGCAGTAAATGCTGGAGAGGGTGTGGAGAAAAGGGAACCCTCTTACACTGTTGGTGGAATGCAAACTAGTATAGCCACTATGGAGAACAGTGTGGAGAGTCCTTAAAAAACTAGAAATAGAAACTGCCTTATGACCCAGCAATCCCACTACTGGGCATACACACCGAAGAAACCAGAATTAAAAGAGACACGTGTACCCCAGTGTTCATCACAGCACTGTTTATAATAGCCAGGACATGGAAACAACCTATATGTCCATCAGCAGATAAATGGATAAGAAAGCTGTGGTACATATACACAATGGAGTATTACTCAGCCATTAAAAAGAATACATTTATACATTTGAATCAGTTCTAATGAGGTGGATGAAACTGGAGCCTATTATACAGACTGAAGTAAGCCAGAAAGAGAAACACCAATACAGTATACTAATGCATATATATGGAATTTAGAAAGATGGTAATGATAACCCTGTATGCGAGACAGCAAAAGAGACACAGATGTATAGAACAGTCTTTTGGACTCTGTGGGAGAAGGTGAGGGTGGGATGATTTGGGAGAATGGCATTGAAACATGTATAATATCATATATGAAATGAATCGCCAGTCCAGGTTTGATGCAGGATACAGGATGCTTGGGGCTGGTGCACTGGGATGACCCAGAGGGATGGTACAGGGAGGGCAGTAGGAGGGGGGTTCAGGATGGGGAACACGTGTACACCTGTGGCGGATTCATGTTGATGTATGGCAAAACCAATACAATATTGTAAAGTAATTAGCCTCCAATTAAAATAAATAAATTTATATTAAAAAAATTAAAAGCCAAACATTTCAGAAATATGAAGCCACATTAGAATTGTGCATAATAAATTTGTATTAATCTATACATAAGTCTTTGATGGTTAAGTTTTAATAACTTCTTTAGAGGAGTACAGAAGTGAACCTAGATGATATTACCACATTTTATTTATCCAAAAATGATTAACAGAGGTAGATGAACTTAAGCTTTTACAGGTTATCATTTTAAAATAGAGGTGACTGTTCTTCTCTAGAAAAATGCAATGCACTTTGCTCAGCTTTCTGGCCAGTGGGGAAAGCCTCAGCCACTTTGCGTCAGAAGACTACCCTGAAAAAAAGGCTGTGGAATTTCCAAACTTCATACATACATAGTAACAAGTATCAGAAACAGTAGAGAGCAGGTAAGAGTAGTAAAGGTGCAATTTGCACTTATAAGAAGAACATTAAAACATTTTAATACTAGAATATTCTATACCCAAATCCCAAGAAGTACTATCTCATCTTTGAAAACCTCAAGCAAGTGTACTTTATAGGTGCATAAATACATATATTCAGTCATTCTAGATGTCTTTTGATATTATAATGATGAAATATCTCTCAAGGAAAAAATGAAAAGGTAAAGCAAACACTTCAAAAATAAAAAAGATTAAAGGAGAGATTATGTCCATTTTCTCTTAGTACATATTGTGGTTTTTTTTTTAATCTAGACATATTAAAATTCTAAAGGTAGATGGATAGTTGTCAATATAGGAGTATAGGATCTTAAAATTTTTGAAGTTTTAGAAGCAGTGAAATGATACAGAATAAAGATATCTGAAGTTTAAAACTCCTGGATTTATTAATCAAAGCAACCAGATAGCAAAGAGGGTAAACCAAGAATCAGGCCTCTGCGGCTCTCAGTCTTATCATGGCCTCTTATGAAATCCTAGACTTTCAGCTTTTTTAGATCTTAGATCCTTCGCCTAAAAATATTAATGTATGTACTAGATAACATTTAAACTTCCTTTATTCTCTTTATTATGAAAATATATTACATTAACTTGGAGTATATCTTAGACACATCTGGAAAACCACATTTAAAAAAAATCTCAGTGGAAAGAGATCTCTCTCTACTAAGATGCAGGTGAAATTTGTAAGTTTGTTTAGGCAACATAATCCTTTCTTATTTCTTTCAGAGGAATACACTTTGATCGCACCAAATGCAATATTACCTTAAAATATTTTTGTGGAGAGTTCTTGTATGAGAAGAAAAAGATTTTTCCAGTAAAATTCCACGGAGGACGGTTAAGTCACAGCTCTCCATTTCTGAGTATAATTTTTAATTATGTCTAGCTTTCGGCTTATCCCTAATGAAAGAGAGGTTAACTTGTTAAACAGGGAACTGATCCCAAAGTATAAATTAAGTTTTTAATGTATTTAGAGATTATAGATCTTTTTTCAGCTGGGAAAAAAAATAGACTGGATCATCCCCCTTCACAAGTATAATGTCTTATAACTTAACTAGGCCTCTGATCACATGTGTATACTTTAAGTGCTTGAGTAAATTCATCCAGTTTTACCTTTTCCTAGTCAATAAACTTAAAGATACTTGGTTTTGATAGGTCAGAAAAGTTGGTGTGTCTGGAATATTAAAAAAAAACTCACAAAAAACTACATGAAATATTTCAAGTTGAGCATTCTTCTTTTATTTTGTGTTGCAGACAAGCTACTGAAATATTTTCATTTTGCACATATATGAAAGGAAAGGGTATATATACCCACTTTATTCCATTTTTTAAATATTAAATATATTATATAGACAAGTGTTAAATAGTAGGTACTAGCACACACCCAAGTTTATATCATCCAAATATAAAATATATTTGAAAAAATGTCCCTGTTCATCATCAACTCCTGGAGCTTGCTCAAATTAATGTTTGAGTTGGTGATGCCATCCAACCATCTCCTCCTCTGTCGTCCCCTTCTCTTGCCTTCAATCTTTCCCAGCATCAGGGTCTTTTCCAGTGAGTTAGTTCTTCATATCAGGTGGCCAAAGATTTTGGCGTTTCAGCTTCACCATTAGTCTTTCCAATGAATATTAAGGATTGATTTCCTTTAGGATGGACTGGTTGGATCTCCTTGCAGTCCAAGGGACTCTCAAGAGTCTTCAATACCTCAGTTCAAAAGCATCAATTCTTTGGCACTCAGCTTTCTTTATGGTCCGTAGAACCTTTATTTTCAATGATTGAATAAATTCTGATACATCCATACAAAGGAACATTATTCAACAGTAAGAGGAATAAACTATTGATTCATGCAACAGCCTGATAGGTCTCAAGGCGATTATGCTATGTGGAATAAAACAGTCATTCTCAAAATGTACACATTATATGATTCCATTTATGTAACATTCTCAAATGGCAGAACTATAGAAATGGAGGACAGACCAGGAGTTGCTGGGGACAGAAACGGAGATAGGAGGCAGGGGTGTGACTACAGAGAGGTGACACAAAGGAGTTCATTTGTGATGAAGGATTTTTTAAAACTTTACTGTGCCTGAATACGCAGTAAACACTAGTGAATAGGTATTCACTATTATTATTTTTTTATAAAGTGTTTTCCCCCTCAATAATTATAGTAAAATTATTTTTACCATTTAAAAAAAATGGAATATTTTTTACCATATTTTGTCACTTTCTTTTATTCTTTAAGAACTCAAATAGGAAAAGATCCAAGTTAAGCATTTTCATCCATCTGATTTTCTCTATCTCAGATATAACAGTAATATTGAAGTTGATGTCTGTTGCTTCTGTCTACAATCTTATACTTTTGGTTCATCTGCATGCATACATTATATATAGTATTTTGGTTTGTTTTTCAAACTGACACAAAAAGGCCATATTACAGAGATGTTTTCATAACTTGCTTTATAACCATATAATATTCTGGAAGTATATACATGTTGATTAATGTATACACAATCCATTAATTTCAACTGTTTTATTACATTGTGAGATTATATCACCGTTTTTTTTTTCCTATCTCATTCCCTGTTGATATAATTTGATAATTTTATATAGTTTTTTCTTGATTAGAGACAAAGCTTTTGTAAACATCGTAGCACATGACTCATTGTGTATATATGCCAGTAGTTGTTCAGATTATAAGGCTGGTAAAAAATTTATATATTTTATATTTACATATGTATTTTACTAGATATTGTCAAACTTGTTTTCAGAGTGATCAATTTCCGTTCCAATTAGCCATATATAAGTGATTTATTGATATTATGAATCTTAATATCCATCTCTATCTATCTATCTATCCATCTATCTATTCACATATAAAAGCTATTTGGTTCTTTTGGTAGTTTGAATTTGCAGAAAATTAAGTTTAAGCACGGGGCTTTCCAGGTGACTTGGTGGTAAAGAACATACCTGCCTAGCAGAAGCCTTGGGTTCCATCCCTTGGTCCAGAAGATCCCCTAGAGAAGGGAATGGCCACCTACTCCAGTATTTTTGCCTGGGAAATCCCATGGATAGAAGAGCCTGGCAGGCTACAGTCCACAAGGTTGCAAAGAGTCAAATGCATACTTAGCAACTAACCTACAAGTTTAAGCATACATTCCTGCACTGGTTATTTGGTTTCTTTCTCCTTTGAATTATGCTCATTGAATGGTAAATATTGAGTAAAGAGGTAAAATAGTAGGGGAATAAGCCATACAGATACCTGAAGGAAAACTTTCCCAGGAAGGGAGAAAAACATGTACTAATGTCTTCGTGGAGGAATATCTGGTAAGAATGATTAGATAATTAGAGAGCAATGAGTAGACAAATTCAGGGATTGCAAAGACTGAGCATGCCCATGTGCACTCAGGAAGGTAAAGGGTGGTCAAGAGTGTACATTGGGAAAAGCTGGGTAGATGATTAAGATGATTTTGCCTTTTACTTTGAGTGAAATATGAAGTCCTTGGATGGTGTTAGTAAATCAGTGGCATGAATAACATTAATTCTAACAGGATCATTCTGACTGCTGAGTTGAGACTAGATGTCATGATAAAGAGCAGAAGCCAGCAAAGCAGTGAAGGAATTGTTACCAAAAAAACTAAGCAAGGGTTAATTGTGGCTTAGATCAGGGTGACAGGAGCAGAGGTAGTCAAGAGTGGTAAGAATTTGAATATATTTAAAGGCAGGCTCAAAGAATGTATTGATAAATTAAAGGTGGGCTGTTAATAAAAAAAGATGAGTCAAGGATGACTCAAGCTTTTTGGGTTGAGAAATAAGAAGAAGGAAGTTCCTGTGTACTAAGATATGTACTAACTTCTTGACATTTCAAAGAATTTTACAATATCAAACAGAAGTAGGTGTGGTTATAGTTGAATAAGTGTCTGTAGCAGAATCAGAAGACTTCTGATTTTCGAGTAGAGACATAAAATGAGGGCTCTGATGGAAAAGCCGATAGCTTCAGGTGAATTTCTGTGTCTGGCAGTGGAAGATCAACTGCCTCCCTCTAGAACTGTCAGAAAAAACAGGTGTGGGAGAGATCGAGGGGAGATGCGATATAAAATGTATTCAAAGTTACTGGAGAGCTACCAAGGAAATGAAGACTTAGTGTTCAAGATTCCAGAAGATGGTGACCCTCTTCCTTGTTGCTATCTCAAGACATCTTCTGTTCCAAAGCAAAAGCTAATAGGCTGAGAAATTATGCCAAAGTGACAGAGAGTCTGTGGAGGCTGAAAAGAGGTTCTAACCATCTCATTAAAAGCTATCATTCCACTACTACAAAGAGGAAGTGTGTGCATGCTCAGCCTCTAACCCATGTGGGGCTGCCACAAATACTGTAGGGGTTTTGTGGGACTGTGACATGCTTACCAAAGGAATGTGTCATAAAATAGAAGTAGAACACTGCTTAGAAGGATTGAAGACCATCTTTGAATCATCTTAATATCTAATATCCTAAATTGATTTGGGATTGCTAGTGCCCGTAGTGTGACTCCATAAACAAAGTAAAAGCAAATCCTTTATAAGAGAAGTAATGTAATCTAAGGTCTCACATTCTCTCTAAAATTTTTAGTATGAAATATCCAATATTCATGTAAAAATAACTTGGCATGAGAGAAAACAATACCTGAATGAAAGCAGAGATAAGAGGCAAAAGAAACAAACACATAGGAATCTAGATAATAGAGTTATCAGATGCAGACAGCGAAATGACAAGGGTTAATAGGTTTAAGAACTTAAGTGATAAAATGGAGAATTTCATTAACTATTGAAAATAAGCAAAGGAAATTCTAGAACTGAGAAATCAGTAATGGAAATTAACCTAACTAAAAAGACTGATTTGTTTAAAAAAGATGTGTGTGTGTGTGTATATATATATATATGTATTCATATATTCAGGTTGAAACATGGTAAGGAAAATATCCCCCCAAATAAATAAAAACATAAAAATGGGGTATAATAAAAGGCCTATTATATGCACAATTGGCCTCATAAAAGGAAAGGAGAAAGAATGGGAAAACAGTTGAAGAGATTACAATGAATTTTCCTAAACCAACAAAATATCTTGAGACACAGTCTTGAAAGTCAGCATATATTAAGCAGGTTTAAAGAAAAGTACATTTAGGCACATCATAGCAACATGTAGCACACATTAAAGAAAAGCAGTCAAAAAATAATATTTAGGAAATTCCCTGATGATCAAGTGGTTAAGACTCCACACCCTTACTGCCAAGGGCCCCGATTCAGCCCCTGGTGGGAGGACTAAGATCCCACAAATCTTGTTGTATAGCCAAAACAAAAGAACAACAACAAAGAAACCCACAATCTTTGGTTTTACTTTGAATGAGGTCTGTTTTTCAACCAAATTAACGAAAGACAGAAAACCATGGAAGCATCTTTTTAAAATGCAGGAAAAATGCAGTGACCATCCTAGAATTCTATATCTAGCAAAGTCGTCTTGCTAAAAATAAAGGCAAAATATAGACATTTTCACACAAAAGAAAAACAGAGTTGGTCACCAGCAAACCCACACTAAAGGAAGGAAATGCCCAAAACAATTGTCTAGGTAAAAAGAAAAAAAAGCTAGGTAAGGAAGTGTAGAGCTACTGGGAGGAATGAAGAACATGTCTTGTAAGTGTGTGAGCAAAGCTAAGAAATAGTAATGATCTAAAAATGATATAATTGTAGTGCATTATAGAGTTTAAAATATGTACATAAAAAGTAAACTATATGAAAACCTAAGCAGAAACAAGGGGGCACTAATAGAAGTTTTGTTTTAATATTCTTGCAATATAGGAAAATTAGTAAAAATACAAATTTATGTTGGCCTTTAATAGATTAAGAATGCACTTTTTAATCTCTGGGATATCCACTAATACATTTATGAAAACAGATTAAAATAATGAATTATTAAGTGGAAAGGGGGGATGACAAAGTAATTAATAGAATGAAGCAAGAACGCTTATGATAAAGGAAAAGCAAAGGATGAGGAAAAGAGAAAATGAGAATATAGCAGATCTAAAGTTAAATATGTATGGAATTATTATAATGGCATGGCAAAGAATTTCAAACTAGATTTTAAAATCAACTGTTTGCTACTTATGAGAGAGAAATCTAAATTATCAGAATGCACAAATGTTAAAAATAAAGGATAAAAAGACATACAATGAAAATAAAAATCAAAAGGAATCTGGCATAGCTGTAGTAATATCAGACTAAGTAGATTGTAGGACAAAGCATACTAGAGATAAAGAAGTACTTCATAGTCATGATCATTAGTATGTTAACAATTATAATCCACCAGGAATATTTAACAATTTATATATATATATATATATACACTAATTGCACAGCCTCAAATATGTAAAGTAAAACTAAAATTAAAAAAAAAAAAGCCACAATCTACTTAAGAGTTTTTGGACAGATATCTTATTGAAATGATCCTATTTTTTTTCACCATGTATTTTTGATAAATGAGATTGATTTATGAATATTTTAAGGAATTTACATTCTTAGGATAAACCTAACCTAGCCATATGTTCCGGAGAAGGCAATGGCACCCCACTCCAGTACTCTTGCCTGGAAAATCCCATGGACGGAGGAGCCTGGTAGGCTCCAGTCCATGGGGTCGCTAAGAGTCAGGCACAACTGAGCGACTTCACTTTCACTTTTCACTTTCATGCATTGGAGAAGGAAATGGCAACCCACTCCAGTGTTCTTGCCTGGAGAATCCCAGGGATGGGGGAGCCTGATGGGCTGCCATCTATGGGGTTGCACAGAGTTGGACACGACTGAAGTGACTTAGCAGCTGCAGCAGCAGCCATATGTTCGGGTTTTTGTTTGTTTGTTTTTAGTATTGCTGGATTAGATTTTCAAATCACTTAGTAAAAAGTTTTAAAACTGTATTTGTAAGAGTCTGTAATTTTATTACTTCTTTAGTCAGGTTTTATTAAAAAGGCTATGATAACCTAATAAAATGAGCTGGAAATGATTATCTTATTCTCTCCTTTCTATAAAATAGACTATATCAAAATGTGTAGAATGTGCACACCTCCCAAGCCACATTCTATACTTTGATACAGTCTATTTTCATCATCATTCATTTCAAAACATTTTAAAATTTCACTTGTAAATGCCTTTTTAACTCAAGCATTATTTAGATGTATGTTATTCACTTTACAAATATTTGAATATTATATAGATATATCTATTGTTACTTTCTTATTGCAGTCAGATATCATTATCTGTAAGAATTCACTCTTTGGAAATTTATTGTTGTTTGTGTCATGGCCTATCATATGGTCAAAATTGTTGAACATTTCATCTGCATCAGAAAAAATGGGTATTCTTCAGCTGTCTGGATAAGTGTTTGATAAATTTCATTTAGGTTAAGGTGATTGAAAATGTACTTACAATTATTATGGTAAAGAAATGATCTTCTTACAATTATTATGATAAAAATGATTGTCTTATTGTTATGAAATGTCCCTCTTTATCTCTCATATTAATTTTTAACTTAAAATAGCATTTACAGTTCTCTGCTGAGATTCCCCATTTGTTCCATCATTGCTATAGTATTTAATACTCTGAAAATATTTTTAGTAGCTACAGAGTACTTCTAATTTCAACATTTGTCTCATCTTGGTGTCTGTTTCTATTGACTATTTCCTGATTCAGGTCACTTTTGCTTATTTATTTGCATGTCTAAAAAATTTTATCATATACTGAATATTGTGACTAATGTAGAGAATTTGGATGCTGTTTTCTTTCTTTTAAAAATGCTGATTTTTATTCTAGCAGGCAGATCACATGTTTGTACTCAAGCTCCAACCTCTATGTCCCCTGTTTTGGGCAGCAGCTAACATCACTGCTCAGGTTCTTAGATTTTTCAGTTTTTATTTTGGGCTTCCCTGGTGGCTCAGATGGTAAAGAATCAGCCCGCAATGCAGAAAACCTGGGTTTGATCCTTGGTTGGGAAGATCCCCTGATGAAGGGAACGGCAACTCACTTCAGTATTCTAGCCTGGAGAATTCCATGGAGAGAGGAGCTTGACAGGGTATAGTCCATGGGGTCGCAAAGGGTCAGACACAACTGAGTCACTTTCACTCTCACTTTCAGCTTTTATTTTCTGTTGGTCTTGCACTTTCCCACATGTGTGCACAACTCAATTAATAGCTTATATGAAGGTTTGGTTCATATAAGGTTCTCTGTGTCTCCCTCTTTTCCAGATTTCCCCCAATCTCTCTCTCTCTCTCTCTTATACACACACACAAGTTCAAGTACTTGGTCAGCCCCGAATTCTGCTCTTAGATCCCCTTCCATAAGAATGCAGCTGTCTGAGTTTGATTATCCAGTTAAGATCCAGGAGTACTCTAAGGTGTAAAGGGTATAACATGGCATCTTTCTCAATGCATTTTCTTTCCTTCAAGTGTCTATCATCTATGCTCAGTTTGGTCACTCTCTAGAGCCTCCAAATAACTGATTTTAATACTTTTCCTAGAATTTATAGTTGCCTGTGAAATATCCATAAATAGGTTACTGAGATAAAAGTTATTCTGTCCTTCAGTTCAGTTCAGTCGCTCAGTCGTGTCTGACTTTTTGCGACTCCATGGACTGCAGCACGCCCGGTTTCCCTATCCAGAAGCTGAATCTCTCTTTTCTACAATAAACTACCAGAAGGGTCCCAAAGTAGCCACACACCAGGCTCATGAAGACCCTTCTTCCTCATTCTTGGTGAGTCACACAAAGAAAAGGACTAACGTCTCACCTAAATCTATTAGTATGTCTAGTAAAATACCAAGAATGGGACCTCTCTGAGATCTGTTTTGTGGGTAGAATTTAAACATAGGTCTCAATAGAATGACAAACTGAAGGCTACCCAGTGGAGAATAGATTAGAGGTTGCTCCGTTGTACTGAAGGATTTGTTAGTCAGTGACCTGAAGCTGAGACTAATTTCCTTACTCCATAAAATGAGAGGCACTAATACATACTTTGACCCAAAGGATACTATGTGAAGAGTTTTGTTAGGTCTAAAATGTTTGAACTTCTCTAAGAAAAATATTATGTAAATAGAAGATGTATCTTGTAAGAGAAATCATTTAATTTAGTTTTCTAATCTACTCCCATAATACCCTTTCTACCGATGCATAACTACTAATGATAATACTATTTGTATTTTTAATTACTTTGTGTGCGCTGGATATTTACTCTGATTCCAAGAAGTATATTGCCTTCAGGGGGTGGTGTTATGCTACAGTCATAATTAACTTTTGCTTAAAAGTACCCCATGATCTTAGGAAAAAAAAAAAATCTGTTAACAGTATCATATTTATTCTTCATTGTACTGCAGAAAATTAATACATAATTTCTTTTGGTTTCTTTTGATGTTTGCTACCATTGCCTTAGACCAAAGATGATATTTTCTTTAGTTATATGTTATTAATTATTAAATTAAAAGCAGAATATGACCATATATGCAGAGAATTTGATAGACTTATTGGAATTAATCTACTTCGTATCAGTCTGTAACAATGTAAGAATAAAAAGTTTATAATTAGAATAATAGGTTGCTTCTTTTTTCTTAAATACTTTTTAGTGGTATATACTGCATTTTACTGGAGAAGGCAATGGCACCCCACTCCAGTACTCTTGCCTGGAAAATCCCATGGACAGAGGGCCTGGTGGGCTGTAGTCCATGGGGTCGCTAAGAGTCAGACACGACTGAGCGACTGCACTTTCACTTTTCACTTTCATGCATTGGAGAAGGCAATGGCAACCCACTCCAGTGTTCTTGCCTGGAGAATCCCAGGGACGGGGGAGCCTGGTGGGCTGCCGTCTATGGGGTCGCACAGAGTCAGACACGACTGATGCAACTTAGCAGCAGTGGTATATACTACATTGTATTACCAAAATTTTCTCAGTGTGACCCTTATATTTTTTTGTGACAGATTATAACTAAAATTCTCTCCACTTACACTAGGTTGCTAAGTTATTTGTGATAACAGTGTTCAGATAGGAAAACCACCTATACTTGCTATACTTGTGTATCTATATAAATACGTGTATGTGTATATGCATTATATATATATATATAATTAGATTCTGGAAATAGGCACTATAAGCTTTGCATATGAAAACTGTTATCCTTCTTAGCTATTATAACATAACACAACAACTAAGCTGGAATTACAAAATAGATATGCTTAACTCCATATGGAGTAAGAATATAGATATTAAAAAATAAAGCATTCTTGAAGGGACATAGAAATAATAAGTCTATTAATATCAGGATGAGTTTTAAAGACTATGAAATTCAAAATAAGTGAAGAGGCCAGCATGTGCAGGCATTTCTTCAGAATACCAAGATAAAGTAAGCCAGTGCAGTTCAAGCTGATGACTGATTTTTTCCATTTACACAGTTAATGTGCAAATTAATGTAAATTCAAGTCATAACCTAGGTCAGAAGAGTATCATAATGAGTATTAGTCAGATTCTTTAATTAATGTGAATATGATTTATATGTACTTTGAACAGAAACATAGGCTATTAGATCAACAGTGTTGCTATAGCTTTACTATTTAACTACAAGTAATGAGATTTATTTAAGATTAAAAATTTAAGCCAGTTCTGTTGTATGGCTTGCCATACACACAGACAGCTATCAAGACATCTCTCCCTTGTGACAGTGATACAGTATCTATTTTTTATAGTTACCATTTTACTGAAAGAATAAAACATCAGACACATCAGAATCTCTGAGAATTCAATGTATCTATCCACAAACACAAACATTATCTCAGGTAAGGTGATGAACTGTACTTATGGATCCTTGGGTACAAGCATGTCCTTCCTAGGCAGGTGCAAATATATCCAGGCTGATGATTGCATTTGGGGAACAGATAAAATTAAAGGCTAGGTCACAAATATGGGGTTTTTATGATTTCTGCACTGTGAATGGTTGGAGAAAAATTTCCATGTACTTAGGTAACTATTCATTTCAGTCAAATTTAAAGAACACAGCACTGTTTGCATTGAAAGTCAATGTACTAGGCACAAGAGAAAGCCAAAAGTTAAGAGTCTGTCCTCTGGGCGTTTATAGTCTTTTCCTGCTGCTGCTGCTGCTGCTGCCAAGTCACTTCAGTCGTGTCCGACTCTGTGCAACCCCATAGATGGCAGCCCACCAGGTTCCCCCGTCCCTGGGATTCTCCAGGCAAGAACACTGGAGTGGGTTGCCATTTCCTTCTCCAATGCATGAAAGTGAAAAGTGAGAGTGAAGTCGCTCAGTCGTGTCCGACTCTTCGCGACCCCATGGACTGTAGCCTACCAGGCTCCTCTGTCCATGGGATTTTCCAGGCAAGAGTACTGGAGTGGGGTGCCACTGTCACAGAATAAGCCAAAAGTGGACAAGAGCCAAGAAAAACATACAGAGAGTTTTCTGAGGTACCAAGTGGGGTTTCTGAAAAGAAAGTATATACATCTGTAATGACACTGGAAAAATAATTTAGAACTGTGTCTGGGAAGGTGTTGCTAAAATTAGGAAAGAATTTATAAACAAATTTAATGTTCTAAGTATTTATTATTCAATATTTGAACTGAGAATTGGCAACATACATTTCTAATTAAATATTCATTCTCCATGGTTTTAATGTTACTAGTTTCTTCCACTGAAGAATTTTAGAAAGATGGTATTCAGTGGCTTTGATTCTAGTCCTGCAAAACTCATAGCTAAAGTATGCTATATTATGAATGGAAATATTAATAATGAATAATTAATAATTCATTTAAGCTTAATGTAAAAGAATTTTAAATACAGTTTTTTAGTTGAGTGGCCACAGTAATAATAACAGATAATCAGTGAGTATAACAGCAAGAATTTTAAAACAAATTTCACGAAGTCTGTAACCTTTTATCTTAGATATAAGCCCAGCTTTTCACTCTCTTATAACCTAAGACCATCCCACTGAACTCTTAGTAGAGTGTCATTTCTCCTTTGATTATCCGTTTTCATAGTACACTGAAATAAATCCTGTAAGTATCTATCAATATCATTCATTCTATATTCCATGACTGGGGAGGTCTTCATCATTACTAACAAACATTCAATGTCTCTGGGTACAGAGCTCCAGCGTTACTTTTTAAGAATATTTCTTCTCATCTCTCTCTTTTTTTTTTTTTTTCTTCTTTTTTTTTTTCCTTTTTTTTTTTTTCTCATCTCTTTTTAAGTAGTGCATGCAAGTTCAGTCACTCAGTCATGTCCAACTTTTTGTGACCCCATGGACTGTAGCTGCCAGGCTTCTCTGTCCATGGAATTTCCCAAGCAAGAATAATAGAGTGGATTGCCATTTACTTTTCCAGGGGATCTTCCCAACACAGGGATAGAACCCGTGGCTCGTGCATTGCAGGCAGATTCTTTATTGCTGAGCCACCAGGGAAGCCCTCTTTAAATAGACCGAGTGATAAACGTGTACCTGGAGAAGTACCTGGAGACTAAGTGGGGAAGTCCCTTTTCTAGACCCACTGCTGTTGTTTTATTCAGCAGCTTCCCAATGAGATCCCTTTGTGAAGAAAGCTCCTCCCACTGCTTCTAGCCTTCACTGAATGTTTTCTTGCTAGAACTTCAGTTACAACCATATATCTTTGACATCCTTGGATGACATGATTTTATTTGTAAGGAAACTCAGGGGGAAATGGGCAGGAGCATACAGAATTTTGTATTACAGAGATGCTCCCTTTCACATATCAGAGAGTGTATTCAGTGGTTGAAAGTGGTGGTCTTTACATCAGCTAGATACTTGGCATAATATTGCCACAAAAAAGCTACTACTTTTTTTTTTGCTGGTTTGTTTTCTCTAAAATAAAGCTGAAAACAGTACCTCATGGGTTACAGATGCAGATTTATATGAAGCATTTGGTAACTGGCACATCTTATTTTAAGCATTGTTATTTTCACATAACAAATAAATGCACATACCTGCAGAGATTCAAACATTTATCTTTTTCCTATTCAAATAGAAAGCAATTGGTACATTATACAAGCTGATTCCTCCCTGCTTATGCAATAATAACTGTTACTCTTCTGGACCTTCATGCAGAGCATTCTAAGGTCTAACCTCATACTTTTAACCTTTGTGCCTTCACTGCAATCCAAAAGGAAAAAACAAGACAAAACCATATTTTATTGAGTCATGATTGTGCCTAGAATATAGAATCCCCACCCCATCTCTGTGCTCATGCTTTTCTCTGTCTACCCACATCTCTACCTGTATAAATTCAAGTGAAGTGAATCATTCAAGTGATTGCTAGAGCCAATTAAGTGAAGTGAAAGTCCCTCAGCCGTGTCCAACTCTTTGCAACCCCATGGACTATACAGTTCATGGACTTCTCCAGGCAGAATACTGGAGTGGGTAGCTTTTCCTTTCTCCAGAGGATTTTCCCAACCCAGGGATCGAACCCAGGTCTCCACAGTATAGGTGGATTCTTTACCAGCTGAGCCAGCACTCAACATCCACATAAATTTCCTGCTTCTTCCATAAAGACTTGCCCCTGCCTACCCTAGTCTGCCCACACTCTGACTGTCACAGCCCTTTGATGGTATGTCTCCTATCTCTCAAATCACTTAGTTCATAATTTAAATGTAATCAACAAGCCAGAGACCAGACAAGAGTATTTTCCAGCTCAACTGATAGAAAATATTATCTAAATATATTTTTGGAATATTCAAGCCTCATTTCAATCAAAACCCATAACAATATCCCAAGTGAGAGATGTAAAAATTATAGGAATAATATTTCTCCCCTTTCAAGAAGGGAAATAAAACCTTTTGCTGTTGCTGATACACTGACTTAAGGGAAAATTAAGTTCAAACGAAGGCTTCCCTAGTGGCTCAGTGGTAAAGAAATCTACCTGCCAATGCAGGAGAAGCAGGTTTGATTCCTGGGTCAGGAAGATATCCCAGAGAAGGGAATGGCAACCCACTCCAGTATTCTTGCCTGGGAAATCCCATGGACAGAGGAGTCTGGCAGCTACAATCTACGGGGTCACAAAGGAGTCAGACATGACTTAGTGAGTGACTAAACGACAGGCGCTTCCCTGGTGGCTCAGACAGTAAAGCGTCTGCCTGCAATGCAGGAGACCCGGGTTCGATCCCTGGGTTGGGAAGATCCCCTGGAGGTGGACATGGCAACCCACTCCAGTACTCTTGCCCGGAAAATCCCATGGATGGAGGAGCCTGGTGGGTTACAGTTCATGGGGTCGCAAAGAGTTGGACACGACTGAGTGACCACTTTCAAACAACAACAAAGTCCAAAGGATTTAAATAAATTTTTCAAATTGAACATGAAATGACTTAAGGACACCATTATGGTTGTCATCAAGTCATTGTCTAGGTTGGATGAAAGGGAAGGTGTTTAGAAAATTTTAAATTTTTGTGCACCATGCCCTTATGGTATGTCCAAAACACACGCATATGGAGTGTGTGCAGAATCCAGTATGGTAACGGCAGTCCTGATCTAGCCGACACTAACACTTCCACCTACAAGTGTACGATAGTAAGGGTGTCTTTGGCTGCAAATTTTTTGTTATCCACACAAATTTCTACTCTCCCCATATGATTTTGTAATCCATTATTCATCATAAGAACCAGGCAAAAGCTGACTTCAGAAACCTATAAACTACATTTAATTGTGTTGTACTAGAAACTTGGGATATTTCATATTTTAATAACAATAATTCTATTCACAGATTTTCTTTTGGGAGACCAGCCCTAAACAAAAGTGTCATGTTAGTGTTCTTAGCATAATGCCATGATACCACCTTTAACTGAAACTCTCATTATTAGAGTCACAAAAGCTTTAGATTGCAAAGCTGGGTCATTGTGTCCGGAACTACCCTTGTGATACCGGCACAGGGGAAATAATACAGGAATGATAGGATTCTTGGGAAAACTGCCAAGAAGGAACATGTTCCTGAGTCATAAGTGTCAGAGAAAGGGACAAGAAAGAAATATGACTGTTAGGCTGGATCTCTACAGGAAAGGACTAGACATTAAATTAAATCCTCTATATGTTAAATTAATTATTCTATATATCAACACAAACATTGATTACAGTTTTCCTTTCTTCATGTTTTAAACTCTTCATAAGTAGTTTTATTTGAAATGGTTACCAAGACTGCTTCTGTCCTTGAAATACTGAGGTATGTGAAATTCATTGTTTCTGTGAAATCTAAAGATAGGTTGTCTGTCAAATCAGATCAGATCAGATCAGTCACTCAGTCGTGTCCTACTCTTTGTGACCCATGAATCACAGCACACCAGGCCTCCCTGTCCATCACCAACTCCCGGAGTTCATCCAGACTCACGGCCATCGAGTCAGTGATGCCATCCAGCCATCTCATCCTCTGTCGTCCCCTTCTCCTCCTGCCCCCAATCCCTCCCAGCATCAGAGTCTTTTCCAATGAGTCAACTCTTCGCATGAGGTGGCCAAAGTACTGGAGTTTCAGCTTGAGCATCATTCCTTCCCAGAAATCCCAGGACTGATTTCCTTCAGAATGGACTGGTTGGATCTCCTTGCAGTCCAAGGGACTCTCAAGAGTATTCTCCAACACCACAGTTCCAAAGCATCAATTCTTCGGCACTCAGCCTTCTTCACAGTCCAACTCTCACATCCATACATGACCGCAGGAAAAACCATAGCCTTAACTAGACGGACCTTTGTTGGCAAAGTAATGTCTCTGCTTTTGAATATGCTATCTAGGTTGGTCATAACTTTCCTTCCAAGGAGTAAGTGTTTTTTAATTTCATGGCTGCAGTCACCATCTGCAGTGATTTTGGAGCCCCCCAAAATAAAGTCTGACACTGTTTCCACTGTTTCCCCATCTATTTGCCATGAAGTGATGGGACCGGATGCCATGATCTTTGTTTTCTGAATGTTGAGCTTTAAGCCAACTTTTTCACTCTCCACTTTCACTTTCATCAAGAGGCTTTTTAGTTCCTCTTCACTTTCTGCCATAAGGGTGGTGTCATCTGCATATCTGAGGTTATTGATATTTCTCCCGGCAATCTTGATTCCAGCTTGTGCTTCTTCCAGTCCAGCATTTCTCATGGTGTACTCTGCATATAAGTTAAATAAACAGGGTGGCAATATACAGCCTTGACGTACTCCTTTTCCTATTTGGAACCAGTCTGTTGTTCCATGTCCAGTTCTAACTGTTGCTTCCTGACCTGCATACAAATTTCTCAAGAGGCAGATCAGGTGGTCTGGTATTCCCATATCTTTCAGAATTTTCCACAGTTTATTGTGATCCATACAGTCAAAGGCTTTGGCATAGTCAATAAAGCAGAAATGGATGTTTTTCTGGAACTCTCTTGCTTTTTCCATGATCCAGCAGATGTTGGTAATTTGATCTCTGGTTCCTCTGCCTTTTCTAAAACCAGCTTGAACATCAGGAAGTTCACAGTTCACGTATTGCTGAAGCCTGGCTTGGAGAATTTTGAGCATTACTTTACTAGCATGTGAGATGAGTGCAATTGTGCGATAGTTTGAGCATTCTTTGGCATTGCCTTTCTTTAGGATTGGAATGTAAACTGACCTTTTCCAGTCCTGTGGCCACTGCTGAGTTTTCCAAATTTGCTGGCATATTGAGTGCAGCACTTTCACAGCATCATCTTTCAGGATTTGGAATAGCTCAACTGGAATTCCATCACCTGCACTAGCTTTGTTCATAGTGCTGCTTTCCAAGGCCCACTTGACTTCACATTCCAGGATGTCTGGCTCTAGGTCAGTGATCACACCATCGTGATTATCTGGGTCGTGAATTTCTTTTTTGTACAGTTCTTCTGTGTATTCTTGCCACCTCTTCTTAATATCTTCTGCTTCTGTTAGGTCCATACCATTTCTGTCCTTTATCGAGCCCATCTTTGCATGAAATGTTCCTTTGGTATCTCTGATTTTCTTGAAGACATCCTAGTCTTTCCCATTCTGTTGTTTTCCTCTATTTCTTTGCACTGATCACTGAAGAAGGCTTTCTTATCTCTTCTTGCTATTCTTTGGAACTCTGCATTCAGATGTTTATATCTTTCCTTTTCTCCTTTGCTTTTCGCTTCTCTTCTTTTCACAGCTATTTGTAAGGCCTCCCCAGACAGCCATTTTGCTTTTTTGCATTTCTTTTCCATGGGTATGGTATTGATCCCTGTCTCCTATACAATGTCACGAACCACATTCCATAGTTCATCAGGCACTCTTATCTATCAGATCTAGGCCCTTAAATCTATTTCTCACTTCCACTGTATAATCATAAGGGATTTGATTTAGGTCATACCTGAATGGTCTAGTGGTTTTCCCTACTTTCTTCAATTTCGGTCTGAATTTGGCAATAAGGAGTTCATGGTCTGAGCCACAGTCAGCTCCTGGTCTTGTTTTTGCTGACTGTATAGAGCTTCTCCATCTTTGGCTGCAAAGAATATAATCAGTCTGATTTCGGTGTTGACCATCTGGTGATGTCCATGTATAGAGTCTTCTCTTGTGTTGTTGGAAGAGGGTGTTTGTTATGACCAGTGCATTTTCTTGAAAAAACTCTATCAGTCTTTGCCCTGCTTCATTCCGTATTCCAAGGCCAAATTTGCCTGTTACTCCAGGTATTTCTTGACTTCCTACTTTTGCATTCCAGTCCCCTATAATGAAAAGGACATCTTTTTTGGGTGTTAGTTCTAAAAGGGCTTGTAGGTCTTCATAGAACCATTCAACTTCAGCTTCTTCAGCGTTACTGGTTGGGGCATAGACTTGGATTACTGTGATGTTGAATGGTTTGCCTTGGAAACAAACAGAGATCATTGTGTCATTTTTGAGATTGCATCCAAGTACTGCATTTCGGACTCTTTTGTTGACCATGATGGCCACTCCATTTCTTCTGAGGGATTCCTGCCCGCAGTAGTAGATATAATGGTCATCTGAGTTAAATTCACCCATTCCAGTCCATTTCAGTTCACTGATTCCTAGAATGTCGACATTCACTCTTGCCATCTCTTGTTTGACCACTTCCAATTTGCCTTGATTCATGGACCTGACATTCCAGGTTCCTATGCAATATTGCTCTTTACAGCATCGGACCTTGCTTCTATCACCAGTCACATCCACAGCTGGGTATTCTTTTTGCTTTGACTCCATCCCTTCATTCTGTCTGGAGTTATTTCTCCACTGATCTCCAGTAGCATATTGGGCACCTACTGACCTGTGGAGTTTCTCTTTCAGTATTTTATCATTTTGCCTTTTCATACTGTTCATGGGGTTCTCAAGGCAAGAATACTGAAGTGGTTTGCCAGTCCCTTCTCCAGTGGACCACATTCTGTCAGATCACTCCACCATGACCTGCCCATCTTGGGTTGCCCCATGGGCATGGCTTAGTTTCATTGAGTTAGACAAGGCTGTTATCTGTAGTCAATAACTATTCTAATAAGACAAAAAAGATGAATTTATCAATTAAAACCTGTAAATAGTGATGTAATAGCTAAGCAGTGAATGTTTTCATTGTTCGTCTTTGCTGTGTTTAAGGGATGGACATTAGACATGATCTTTGATGATGCAGCAGTCCAGATTCAAAGGCAAATGCTAAATCTTTGTTATGGAGTAATAATAGGAGATATAATTTAATTACCTCTTTTGCCACATCAATTCCATTCTGTTAGATTCTTACTGAGAAAAGCATGTGTAAAAATATTACTTATTCTATGGGCTTCCCTGGTGGCTCTGTGGCAAGGAATCTGTCTGCCAATATGGGAGACCCAGATTCAATCCCTGGTTCAGGAAGATCCCCTGGAGTAGGAAATGGCAACCCTCTCCAGTATTCTTGCCTGGGAAATCTCATGAACAGAGGAGCCTCAAGGGCTACAGTCCATGGAGTCACAAAAGAATCAGACACGACTTAGTGACTAAACAACAAAAGTCTAATCTATCACATATGATTCATGAATATTATTTTTATTTCTGCCCAAATGGTGTCTGTTTCTTAACTAAATCTGGATAATTATAATGATAGTTCTGTGATCAAGACTCAAAGAAAAAAGAGGGCCAAAGTCATCAGCTGTGTTTGAAAATTATAAGAACTTTAAACTTCTTGTTAATAAACATATTTGGCGATGCACAAATTTATAAACGTCTGCAAGAACAATATTTTGACAATTTAGATAGGGTAAAAGGGACAGGACTATCATTTTTTATGCTTATATGTCTTTATTTTTAATTTATTCCTTGGTCTTTTTCTTATAGAATTTGGGAGAAAAATGAATGCAAGATTTTTGTCCACGTGAAAGTTGAAAGATGTTATAGCTTCTTTTCACATAATGAATTGGCACATTTGTCGCCTTCATAGGTATAAATCTTCTCTCCTTTACAGTGGTATTCTCTGCTCTCCTTTATTTCTAACTATTGCTGTCTATATGCCATATTACATTCTCTAATTTCCTTTTATCTTTTCTTTATTTTGCAATGTCTCTGTATGTGTCTCTTTAAGACAAGTTAATTTAGCAAATTACTCCAGTTTGGTTAAAGATAAAATCTTTAATTTATCCAGACCTCCTTTTATTCTTTCTAGGATACTCTTTCCATTAATTTCATGAAACATCCTAATTCTCCAGTTTTAGGGGAAAGTTAATTTCTCCATGTACATGCACACATGTACACATACACACACACACATGCACACTCAGATGAAAACCAATAAATAACTATACTTTCAAAACTAATGTTTCCTTTTCTTTGATAATCATTCTTTTTGCATTTTCCAAGGTTTTTGAAATGGTGTGAGAAATCTATACTTATTATATATTATGTTATCCTTAAGCTTTTCAAACTCATTTACATTTTAGTGAAACTAAGGTTCATCTCCTCTCTTGAGAGAATATTTCGACAGAATAGACCATAAGAACCTAGAATGCCTGAAGGAATGTCTGGGTAATTATTATTGAGAAAGGTAAAACAAGCAAGACTCAAGAGCTTGAGGCATTCGGAAATAAAAATGCCATTTTAATTCATCTATTTATTAAAACATTGCACATGCTAGTCACTGTATTAGACAGAAGGGCAGGTGAAAAAATGCCAACACTGAACTTCAAACTGGGGGGAAAGAGATATGAAGTATATGAAATGATGCAGTTCTTGCTAAATGAATACATATGAGGAAGTAACCAGCCCAACCTAGGGCAAGTTCCAAAAACGAGGGACATTTGAGATAGGTTTTGAAGATGATAGCTTGAAAGTGCCTATTTTATTGATTTTGTACTTCTGATGTATTATCTCAGTAAACCATTAGCAAAGACATTTCCTGTATAATTTGACATGCTGAAATGTCTTTATTCTTGTACGCATACGAACTACTTCACCTTCCAATCCAGATAACCTAGAAGAGATTATATCTGTTTCAGGTACTGGAGAATTTGCTCTTAAATATGTGCTATCTCCTGCTTTCATGTGTAAATAAGGTTTTTGTTCATACTATATAAACAGCAATGAAAATGATATATGCAAAATATGCTGAATCCGATCATGAAAGGATCAGAACCACAAAAGTGTATTAAAAATGATGAAATATTTCAGTATGTGATGATTACTTTTTAAAAATCTGGTTGCCACAATATCTGTGCTCCTCTCCTTGCCTGTTTCTTTCCTGACTCAGTTATGCTTTTTCTCTCTGGCCCTCAGAGCCTTGTACTTGAAAATCCCAATGAATTGTTAGCACTGTATTCTTTGCCTCATGTTATTTTTGAGAGTGCCAAGGTTAACACGTGCCTTGGCACAGGGCTTTGGAGTTCGGTCCCTTACCTCTCTGAAAACAAAAATTGCTGGCATCAAGTGGTATCATAATTACCTAGGCATCCATCAGTAGTAATTATGATGTGCGGGTGGAGGGCAATACTTTGGGAGGGAGGGACCTTAGCAATTTTAGGAACCATGTTATTATAAGGAGTGTGGAGTAATTATTCAAGATGGCAGTAGAGACCTTAAATATTAGATTAAAATAATCCAGGAAGAAATTTTCCAAATTAATGTACACTCAGTAAGTCAGAGGACATGAAATTCACAGGCTTGGTGGTTCTTCTGTGACAAAGTTAGGACTTTGAAAGAGATGGGGCCGTGGGTAAATGAACTTGACAATAACAAACCCCAAATTTCAGCCCTTTTCTGTTGCCATAGGATGCGGGCCAGTCTCTTCTTACCTAAAGACTATGTGATAGTCTTACATGAGGCTGCCATCTTGCAATAAGACACATTTTCCTCCAGATATGTTCCCACTGCCCTACGTTGCCTACAGGTCAAACCGAAGTTGGGTCTTAGCTCACCTTCAAAGGGGAAATCAAAGTGATCCTCCAGGAATAAATAGCCTACCCTGGAAAAGTGGTGGCAGAACAGGGTATGTTGGGACAAGAAACCGGAAAGTACCTACGGGTCTGGGTCTTGAGACTGCAACCCTGGGAAGGGAAATGGAAAGCGAGATCGGATAGGCTCAGAATCTCATGAGTCAGGATTTAATCTTTAGAAACAACTGCCTGAAGCTTGTCCTGATAATTTTCTGTGTTTGATCTCAGAAGTCTGGACTTAATCGTGTCCAGAAATAATCAAAATAGGACTGTAAGAACTTCCTTGGCAAAATGTTAAAGAGGAAGTCAGAAAGTTCTAGTATATGAGAATGTTATAATGGTTCTTTTTATCCATAGTTCAAGAACTTATCACATGACTAAGTTCCCTGAGAACCAATGAAGGATCCTCCACTAACAAGGGAGTGAAAAATACACTGTCAGAGGTGAGGATGGGTACCACCAGAGTCCTTGATAGTTTGGTAGGATTCAACTGTCCTCTGCAGGGTATTTTTTTTTTTTTCTCTTTCCTTTAGAAAATTCAGCCATTAACCTTGCTTCTCTATTCAGTCTAGGAAAGAGGAGATTCCGGGAAGACAGAGTGCAAGTAGCAACAATTAATCATTAGCACCAAGATGGATATAATCATCACAATGGGCAGTGGCAAATGGGACACTGACTCCCAAAGATCTACGGTGGCAGCTAGTGGGTCAGGTCAGGACAATATCATTGAAGTGAGACACATGGACAGCTGAATGTCTGGTGTAGTTGGGAAATGGTCAAGAATAAGTTAGCAGAAAGTTAATGATAACTCTTGCAATGGAAAGTCATGATTACTTATCCAGTTTCCAGCTATAAGCCAGATCCCCAGAATGCACTGATGAAAGGGGAGGCTAGGCTACCTTGAGCAGGGACTCTGCAATTCTACAGCAAGTCTATGCAGTATATTTCTACAGTCACTCTTCTGAATAATTGCACGTAGAAATTTGCCAAGATAATTGTGTACTGTGCATGCATGCTCACTCACTTCAGTCGTGTCTGACTCTTTGGGACCCTATGTACCTTAGCCCGCCAGGCTCCTCTGTCCATGGGATTCTCCAGGCAAGAATACTGGAGTGGGTTGCCATGCCTTCCTCCAGGGGATCTTCCTGACCCAGGGATCGAACCGGTGTCTCCTGCATCTCCTGCATTGCAGGCAGATTATTTACCACTCAGCCACTGGGTAGATAGCAAATACATAGATTGTAAAAATAATGTTAGGCATGGAGTTTTAGAGGACAATTGATGTCTGTGGATTTGAAATGCCACCACAATTCACTGGCTAGAATGGGGCAACTATCAAGTGATAAATGCAGTATTGGCTGGAAGTTATTTTGTAAAGCATGTTATGATCACTTCCCCAGAGAACACACAGGTCTTGTTTGAAACACACAAATGAACATTAGCAGTTGAAATGGGTGCTGTCTGGGATATAAACCTTGTAGACCTTGTCATTTTTCCGTAACTGTCTCTTTCCTCTCTGATGGTCAATGACTTATCTATCCATGCTGATTTTCCTTTCCAATGCTATACTTTGGTGAAATGTCCAACAAACAGCATGATATTCAGTTGCTCAGAGGCTGACAAGGGGTTGAATGACCCAGTTTGAAAGAGGAAATGAGTTAGCTCTCCTTGGGGTGACGCGGGAAAGGAGACTGGAAGACTTAGATAAATTTCCCCCACCTTCCTCTTTCACGGGAGGCTGTTCCGTGTGATCTCTCCATGTGAACCTTACAGGAAAGTCTTGCTTGCCAAGCAAACACAGCTTCTGAGCAAGCAGTTGGCGTTCACAGGGTGTGTTGAAGAAGCCACTATCAGAGCCGTGACTAGCACTGCTGCTGCTGCTGCTAAGTCGCTTCAGTCGTGTCCGACTCTGTGCGACCCCATAGACGGCAGCCCACTGGGCTCCCCCGTCCCCGGGATTCTCCAGGCAACAACACTGGAGTGGGTTGCCATTTCCCTCTCCAATGCATAAAAGTGAAAAGTGAAAGGGAAGTCGCTTAGTTGTGTCTGACTCTTAGTGACCCCATGGACTGCAGCCTACCAGGCTCCTCTGTCTATGGGATTTGCCAGGCAAGAGGACTGGAGTGGGGTGCCATTGCCTTCTCCAGTGACTAGCGCTACAATCAGTTTATCTCTACCTCATGCCAACCTTTCTTCTCACCCTCAGCAGCCTGGGCTTGAGCTTTATAAACAGCATCAATACTTCAACCCACACCTTAGGTTGTCCAATACAGACAATAGTGATATATTGTGTGAGTATTTAGAAAAAAATTAGCTATTTTTCAGCCAACCAGGTGGGTTTGGGAGAGAGGTATTATTTCACACGTCCTCTTGAGTCAAAGCTATTGACCATGCAAAATATTTTCTTTTTCCAATTTGACACAGATTATAGTATAATTAGCCAGTGTGGGCAAAAGGTCTTAAAAATGCATATTCATATGCCATCCATTTGCTCTGTCATTCACTTCTTTTGGAGATTTTTTTTGGGTTAAGTTGAATGAGGATTGAATGCACTTCTATCAGCAATAACTACTCTGTCCTTTTCTCTTTTGCATTTCAGTCAGTTCTGACTAAGCATCATATCCATTTCTTCCTCTTCCAGCAATGTGTTTCCTCTCCTTCAGTCTCAGTTACTATCTGTGCTATCAGGTAACCTAAGATAATAAAAAATTCAGCTCACTCATACTTCATACATAAAGTGATGTGTGTGCTGGGTCTAAAGAGGGCAGGTGAGCTGGCTGAGGCACCAGGGTGTAGGTGCATGTAGGTGGCGGCTGTCGTGGTGGAGGTCACATCAGTGATAACAGAGGGAGCTTTTCTGGGGGCTTTCAGGGCGATCTGCTTCTTCAGAGTAGCCCTCCACCATCCTGAATGGTCCTCTTTGTTCTTAATTCTCCTTGCAAACTGATGAGGGTCAGTAAGCTAGGATAACCTGAGGTTTCAATACAGTCCAGGGCCAGGGGTATAATGTAGAAAAAAGATTTAGGTCAGGAATGTATATAAAAAAAAAAAAAAAAATATATATATATATATATATGTATGTATGTATGAGGGAAGTAATTGCTCCAAAATCAGTTTGTGGCAGAGATGATGCTGTTCACCAAATCCCATTTTCTTTTCTTCCTGGGAACACAGATCCGTTCCTGTGCTTTCCTAGCCTTAGGTGACTGAGGTCTGTCCATGTGGATGAAAATGACAGGCTGGATCCTGAAACTACTGTGTGGCTTTGCACACAGCATAAAATAGACCTCGAAGCACCAGGCGATGGCCTCCCTCCTCAGAATGAACCTGCCACAGACAGTCTTGTGAGCCAGAAATAAACCTTTACTAGATGACTTTACCAATAAACTTTTACTAGATGATTTTACCATTTGGGAAGTGTTGATTATAGCAGTTGGACTGTCCCACATAATATGGATCTTAAGTCTCTTCTTTCTCTTAAACATCTGCATTGAAATTGAGCATTAGTTTTATCCCCTGAAGGTGGGGATTGGAGCAGAAGTGAAAGTGAATGTCGCTCAGTCATGTCCAGCTCTTTGCAACCCCATGGACTATATAGTCCATGGAATTCTCCAGGTCAGAATACTGGAGTGGGTAGCTGTTCCCTTCTCCAGGGGATCTTTCCAAAGCAGGGATCGAACCCAGATCTCCCGCACTGCAGGCAGATTCTTTACTAGCTGAGCCACAAGGGAAGTCCATTGGAGCAAAAGAGATGTCAAATTCATAAAACTTGGAGAATGACAGAGGAAAGAATAACCTTCTTTATGCCAACAATGCACTGTTGTCAGTACTCTGTAAAACTCAAAGAGGAGAAATGCTTATTTCTTTATAGCAAATGAGAGTCTTGAATCCACTCCATAATTGAATCCAGTATCTGAAATGGATGTGCCAAACTCGGCCTTTTAAAAATGTGACATGTATGAACCATTTTTTCCAAAGAAAAATGTCATCATTGGTGGCTTACATATGGAGAACTATTTACATACTCCATTTTCTTATCACCAATTATTTTATTAATTATTGTATACTAATAAGCATAAACATAAATGACTAGAGGTTTCAAATGGGCACTCATTAACTTCCTCTGCACTGATTGTGCAAAGTCGTTTTACAATATGCATATTATATATGACCAAATGTTTCTTTCTGCAATTTTATGTTAATTATTAAACTTAGAATTAACAATTATGAATAATTATTAACATATTCCATTCATTGCTACCATCATTCATGTTTTTATAACAGGGACTATATTCCACAAAGAAAAACCTCATTACATTCAAACATCGTTTATACACTTTGGGCTTCAACCATTTAAAATACCAGCAAAATAACTAATATATCCAAGGCCAATTTAAAAACTGCCCTAGTGAAAATAATGAGAAAAACAAAATTGCCATTATTTTCCCCAAGTCTTCATTATTTTTTCAGACACAATTCTCTTGGCGTTTGTTGTTGTTCAGTTGCTAAGTCATATCTGACTCTTTGCGACCTCACAGCCTGCCACACACCACGCTTCCCTGTCCTTCACCGTCTCCCAGAGCTTGCTCAAACTCATGTCCATTCAGTTGGTGATGCCAACCAACCATCTCCTCTTCTGTCATCCCCTTCTCTTCCTGCCTTCAATCTTTCCCAGCATCAGAGTCTTTTCTAATGAGTCAGTTCTTTTGCATCAGGTGGCCAAAGTACTGGAGCTTTAGTTTCAGCATCAGTCCTTCCAATGAATATTCAGGGTTGATTTCCTTTAGGACTGACTGATTTGATCTCCTTGATATCCAAGGGACTCTCTTTCTTGGCATAGACATAATAAAAATAAACAGTGTTTAACAGTTTTTTAAAAGATGGCAAATGATAATTTATGATAATATTGGGTAACAAGGAAGTTTTGTTGGATTGTCAGTCTCTGATTAATTCCATCAAAGAAATATGTTACTCTGAATCCTTTTTATTTGACCAATAAGACAAAATCATTTGGTGAAGTGAAAGACAAAGGAATATTAGAGAAGGCAAATACATCATCTTAGAGTTCATGGGAGCCAAGAATATGAGCAGAACCAAGTCCATGTCTTATGAATCACACAGGTTGAAGGAGAAAGGGTATATTTAGTTAGGAAAATATCTTCATTTGGATGATATGAAGAAGCAGTCTATTTGGATACAAAATACTTCTCAGCACTGTTCATATAGAAAACTGATATCCCTAAGACATGGGCAGCAGGAAGAAATTGTGAGTAGGACATTTTAAGCTTAATAAATGAAAAATAAAACAATGAAATATGTCTTAGATTGGAATGAATTGAGAAAACGAGGAGGAGAAGGGGGTGACAGAAGATGAGATGATTGGATGGCATCACTGACTCAAAGGATGTGAGTTTGAGCAAACTCTGGGAGATAGTGAAGGACAGGGGAGCCTGGCATACTGCAGTCCAAGGGAAGCTCCATGAAATATCTGGTCTGTGCACTTGTGCACAGAGCCAGAACAAAGAACCTCAGGAATGGAGATGACTGCATCTATCCTCTTTAATGAAAGAATGATTGTCTCGGTTCCGGGAGTGCAGTCACTGGACAGCCCTCAGGTGTCACCCTTTTTCCCGGTTTTCCCGGATGGTCTGCCTGTGTTCACTTACTGATGGAGGTGTAGTTATCAAGGGCCAATTATTTTGGCCCAACTCAGGACAATCCTGATGAGCCATTTTACTTCTGTGGTACTCTTGTTCATTTGCTAAGTCGTGTCTGACTCCTTGCAACCCCATGGACTGCAGCATGCCAGGCTTCTTTGTCCTTCATCATCTCCTGGAGTTTGCTCAAACTCATGTTCATTGAGTCAGTGATGCTATCCAACCATCTAATCCTCGGCCGCCCCTTTCTTCTTTTGCCTTCAATCTTTCCTAGCATCTGGATCTTTTCCAGAGAGTCAGTTCTTTGCATCAGGTGGCCAAAGTATTGGAGCTTCAGCTTCAACATCAATCCTTCCGATGAATATTCAGGGTTGATTTCCTTTAGGATTGACTTGTTTGATCTCTTTGCACTCCGAGGGACTCTCGAGAGTCTTCTCCAGCACAACAGTTTGAAAGCATCAATTCGGCTGAAACCAAGGTCGCTCAAGTTTGGCACTAGTGATGTTTTGGGGTGGATAATTCTTGTTAAGGGGCTGTCCTGTGCATTATAATGTTCAGCACCGTTCTTGTCCTTTATCTACTATGTGACAGTATCAATCCCTTACCCCCAGTTCATTGCACACACACAAGTGTCTCCAACATTATCAAATATTTCCAGGGGGGCAAAATTGTCCTCAGTTGAGAATCACTGGACTAAAGTTGGCAGGTCTACAGCTTCTCATAATTCCAATCTGTCCTCCCACCTGTCTTCAGGTGTTGATTTCAATGAAACTACACAGTAGATATCTCCAACACTAAACCCTGTCACAGATTCACAGACAAAAAGAAAAAAAAGAAATGCTATTTCAAATCAAAGTTGACTGGAGTCAGTAGGTTTTTACGAAGTAGTCATAATTTATGAAATCTCTTTTGCCTCCTTGCAGAGGCTGTTGAAAGAGGCAGAGATTCAAACCCGCAGTTAGCAGATGAGGCCTCAAGATAGTCAGCTAGCTTAAGGAATCTCTGGATGTGTAGAGATACAGGCTTTGTAAAGTTATAAGTGGAGAGAAATTTAGGTGGGGTAAACTGAAATGCTCTGCACAATTTAAAAGGAGGGGTTTTGAAAATGTGGGAGCAATAGTCTAATGAGGAGAAACACGGAGATTGGCAAAATTGGGAGAGGCTGGGGCCCCATGGAAAGTTTCCTCTAAGTAAGAATCAGGGGAGAAAGTCGATTAGTTTATTAGTGTTTTGATACAAATAAGCCTTCCCCTCCTTCAACCTTCAGTAAAGTCTGTTTCTTCCATAGGTTCACAATTTTGCTTCAAGTTTGTTAATGTAAACTTGGGGGAAAAATTAAATTTGAAAAAAAAATTTTTAACGTATTAATAACACCTCATGAAACATTCAATTGCTGGTGCAAAATGTCTCTGAAATATTTCTAGCCTCAGATCATACTTTTCCTGTAGTTACCAGTTGCTGGCCCTGAGGCATATTTTCATATAGTGAGCTACATGCTTTGTCTTTTATCTCCAGCCAGACCGCTCTTTAATCACTGTGGTTTTATGTGTGGGGTAGACTCTTGCTAGAGTTCTGCTTTTTTTTGTTGTTTTTTAAATTTTATTTCTTAATTGGGAGAGGTGTGGGTCAGAGTTGAGATTGTTCTTCTCTGTACTTCTTCCAAATTGTCTGGGGTTTAGGGGCCTTAAAATGATTTCCCTACCCAGGTGTGATAGTCTCAAAATTTCAGAGACATTACAGAGTCAGCCTGTAATGAGATGAGACGTAGCTTTCTTTGTCACTTAATAGAACTCCTTTGGATAAACGTCACTAGACTACAGGATGTTTAAGCGATGCCATCATTATTCTCATTGTAGTTTTGAGTCAAACAGTGGATATCAAGGACCTAAATGTGTTTCTTAGTCATAAATATTTCTTTCATTAAGTTTTTGTTTCCAGCAAGTGGTCCTGTTATCTGCTGTCCTGCAGCAAACTAACCCAAGTCTTAGTACCTTCAAAGTCATTTTGACTGTGATTAGGAGTTGGAGAAGGCAGTGGCACCCCACTCCAGTACTCTCGCCTGGAAAATCCCATGGACGGAGGAGCCTGGTGGGCTGCAGTCCATGGGGTCCCTAAGAGTCGGACATGACTGAACGACTTCACTTTCACTTTTCACTTTCATGAATTGGAGAAGGAAACGGCAACCCACTCTAGTGTTGTTGCCTGGAGAATCCCAGGGACGGGGGAGCCTGGTGGGCTGCCGTCTATGGGGTCGCACAGAGTCGGACACGACTGAAGCGACTTAGCAGCAGCATGAGTCAGGAATTTGGGATGAGCTTAGTTGGATGGTTCTTCCTCTATCCTTGTAACATGAGCTGGTAGAAGCAGGGCTGGACAGTGCATTTTGAAGATGCTGTCTTTTCTCACATGACAGTTTGTTTCTTAGCTCATCTCTATCCTTCACACAGGACATAAAATAGGTCTATCACAGAGTGATACACTTCTTAGTCTCTAACCCTCACCAAATGGCTTAGGTTCTCACAGTTTTTTTTTTTTTTTTTCTTTTGAAGAACAGTCTTTGTGAATTCTTTTTTCATTACCTACCCCAGGTAATTTCTTTTTTTATTTTAAAAAAGTTTTTTAAACATAGATTTATTTATTTTAATTGGAGATTAGTTACTTTAGAATATTGTAGTGGTTTTGCCATACATTGACATGAAGCCGCCATGGATGTACATGTGTATTCTTTAAATTCGTTTCTCTATTTTTGGCTAGGCTGGATCTTTGTTACTGCACACAGGTTTTCTTTCAGGGCCGTGGCTTCTCTCATGGTGGAGCTTGGGATCCACAGGCTTCAGTACTTGCGGCTCCAGGACCCCAGGGTGCAAGCTCAGTAGTTGCGCTGAGTTGCTCTGTGGCAAGTGGGATATTCCTGGACCAGGATTCAAACCTATGTCTCCTGCATTGCAAGGTAGATTCTTAACCACTGGACCAGTAGGGAAGCCTCTTCTCACAGTTTTTCCTCTAGAAAGAGTTTGGAATCCTAAACTAGTAGTGAGTTTAAAGAACTCCAGGGAAAGACCAATGTTGGTGCTTACCCTCTGGGTCAACTTAGCAGGATTGGGGAGGCAGTTTTCCTAAGAACACAGCAAATCATGTGACAGCCTCACTGTTGGAGAAGTAAATTCTTGGGTGAGGGAGAGCATTATGCCTCCAATAAGCCTTTAAAAACTGAAAAATTAGGTTTTGTAAAATAAATATAATTAACCCAATCTGCATTGCTTCTCCAGGATAGTCATGAATACTAAGAGAAATAATGTATGTAAATATAAATCTCCTAACACAGTGTCAGTCACTTAGTAGATGCTCATAAATTATTTATAATATAAATTATAAATTACTGATAGACCTCCCTGGTGGTTCAATGGTAAAGAATCCACCTGCCAGTATAAGAGATGCAGGTTTGATCGCTGGGTTAGGAAGATCCCCTCGAGAAGGAATGGCAACCCACTCCAGTGCCTGGGAAATCCCATGGACAGAGGAGCCTCATGGCTACAGTCCATGGGGTTGCAAAGAGTAGGACGACTTGGTGACTAAACAATAACATAATTTATTGTTCAGTTCAGTTCAGTCGCTCAGTCGTGTCCGACTCTTTGCGACCCCATGAATTGCATCACGCCAGGCCTCCCTGTCCATCACCAACTCCCAGAGTTCACTCAGACTCACGTTCATCGAGTCAGTGATGCCATCCAGCCATCTCATCCTCTGTCGTCCCCTTCTCCTCCTGCCCCCAATCCCTCCCAGCATCAGAGTCTTTTCCAATGAGTCAACTCTTCGCATGAGGTGGCCAAAGTACTGGAGTTTCAGCTTTAGCATCATTCCTTCCAAAGAAATCCCAGGGCTGATGTTCAGAATGGACTGGTTGGATCTCCTTGCAGTCCAAGGGACTCTCAAGAGTGTTCTCCAACACCACAGTTCAAAAGCATCAATAGTTATTATTAGTCTCATGAATATGAATTTGACATGTTTATACCTTTTATTTAGAGAAATATTTGATGATTTCTGTTATGTTGATCTCTAAAGCAATACATCTATTTATTTATTTATTGGCTGCACTGTGAAGCCTGTGGGATCCCAGTTCCCTGACCACAGATGGAACCTGGGCCCTTGGCAGTGAAAGCACTGAGTCCCAACCACTGGACTGCCAGGGAATTTCAGATAGATGTTCTTTATGAATTTCTCTTATGTAAAATTGCATTCTGAGACATGTTACTGTGACACAACATAACTACAGGTTTATGATGAGGCAGCTATTTTTATATGGATGTATACAGTTTAGAGGATGCTGTATAATCATTCAAATACATAGTAAAAATATTAAGCCAATGCTTAAGAAAAATAAATGCAACTATACCCACTTCAAAAACACTGCTTTCAGTTTGACATAGGTCTTTCTAGTTCATAACATTTGCATTTCTTGGGACAAATCTGGCTACCACCTACTTTTGTAAATAAAGTTTTATTGGAACATAGGCATGATCATTGGCTTACATAGTGTCCAAGACTGCCATCGTGCTATACCAATACAGTTGAGTAGCTGCAATGTAGACCACATGTCCTGCAAGACCAACATATTTACTACCTAGCCTTTTATATACAAGTTTGCCAACTCATCCTTTAAATTCATAATGTAAGTGTACAGAATTTTGCATGATTTTTTCTTAATATTTCAAAAGTATGTTCTAATTTCTATGATCTAAATCCTTTCTCCACTTATCCACTACTCCTCTGTCATTGTAGAGTCACAATTTATTTACCCTCTCTTTTTTGATAAAATATTTAGGTTGTTTTCATATTTTGAATTGTCCAAAATACTCAGAGAGCATTGTACATCATATAGGACTTCTTTCTATCCATTTGAATTTATTTACTTTATTTATATTGTGAAATGTATATATATGTATACATGTACATTTTTTTTTCCTATAGAAAAGCACTTCTGGGTCAAAGAGTATGATCATTTCTGTGTCTTGTGATCTCTTGATCTATTTTGCTTTCCCAAAAGATTTGAATTAATGTCCAGTGCTAGCAGAAGGAAATGGAACCCTGACTTTTACCTCTAGATCCCTGATATGGGATCAATAGGTATTATGTTTTAAATTCTTATTTCATGAGTTAAAATTAAATATAAATATTTATTCACTTTGCATATATTTGATTACCAAAAAGTCTGGAAATTAAAAAAAAATCTATTTCCTTAACATTTACATTTGTTGCTATGTTTACAGTCTATTCACATATTATATTAGTTTGTTTTTTCTTCTGTGAATCCATGTAACTTCAGTCTAATGAAAAAAGTAAGAACGGAAAGTCTGCTTTCATGGTTTAGTACAAAAGTCAGTTTGGATACTGGAAGCTAGGGAAAACTTTAATCCAAATCAACCAAATATTTATTAAACCTACTGTGATAGGCACTGGAATAACAGAGTGGACCAGACTCCATCCTTGTTTTCTAGAAGTTAAATTCCCTGATGTGTTAGGAACTAATGATGGTACACCAAGATTTGGGGAATCCTAAGTGAAAGTATACTTCATAAGTACCATTTATCTTTTTTGTTGTTGTTGTTCTCTCTCGATCACCTGTAGCATTAATTTTTTCTCACAAAGTGTTCTAAATCTTTATGTTATACTTAGTTGATTATAAGACAGTAATTATACATTTTTTCATACTTCCACTCAGGAAAACATTTGTATCTGTTTGGAAGGAGGAAAAGCTTCTGTTAGGCAGTTAGAAATATTGGCAGTTGTGCCCAAACTAAAATACTGTAAGTAAAAAATAGATAAATTTTCGATTTTACCTATACAAATTTTATACTACATTGTGAATGATATTTTATTTTCATCACCATCTGTTACCTCTTCAAAGCCTGTTGAGGATATTGCTTCAAGTTTTAAGAGCCCACAACGCATTACAGTGTTAAAAGCTATACTTGAGATTCATTCAGAACACATAATATTTCAAGTTACTGGGCACTCCTCAATGGTGTTCAGAGCTGTCCCGACAGGCTTGCAAAATCTGACTGTGACCATCTCTTCCCAGCTACACATTCAGTAATGTCATGGTGGCTTGAAGTAAATGACAGTAGGAAGTGTTTGCACCATAGAAATTGTCAATGATATAAATTAGGGCTTCCTTTTCACTACCCCCAAGAGAATAAGTAGTTAAACATGTACAAGCACATCACTGCCTTGAGTTCTGACTTTTCTAATCAGTTCCTTAAGTATGAGAAACATATTTAAAAACTCACAATTTTCTTCTAAGTTGTATGAGAATTGTTCTTTCAACCCAAACTGGCATCCGTTATAAACTAGGAATCATCAGTGCACTGAATTTTCCTACCAAATATCCATAAGCCTGAAATTCTTTGCCTGCCTATGGATGGTGATAACCATAAGCATAATGGGGAAGGAAGCCGTGTTGTAGAGAAAGGACATTTCCTGACAAATGTATCTAATCATACTGTGTATTTCAAGGTGATGTATCATCATCAGTTCCTCAGTTTTCAGAGAATTTATCCTTAAAGGACAGTGGCAGAGTCTAGCTCATTCTGTAACCCAGGACGTAGCTCAACTTTTGCAAGAAATGACAAACCTAGACAGCATATTAAAAAGCAGAGACATTACTTTGCCAACAAAGGTCCTTATTGTTAAAGCTATGGTTTTTCTAGTAGTTATGTACGGATGCGAAAATTGGACCATAAAGAAGGCTCGGCGTGAAAGAATTGATACTGTGGTGCTGGAGAAGACTCTTGAGAGTCCCTTGGACACCAAGGAGATCAAACCAACCAGTCCTAAAGGAAATCAACCCTGAATATTCATTGGAAGGACATGCTGAAGCTGAAGATCCAACACTTTGGCCACCTAATGCACAGAGTTGACTCATTAGAAAAGACTCTGATGGGGGCAGGAGAAGGGGACAACAGAGAATGAGATGGTTGGATGGCATCACCGACTCCATGGATACAAGTATGAGCAGGCTGTGGGAGTTGGTGAAGGACAGGGAAGCCTGGTGGGCAGTCCATGAGGGTCACAAAGAGTCAGGCACAACTGAGTGACTGAACAACAACAGAAAGCATAAGTACGGACCTCATTTGGATTAAAGAGCCTGTTATTTACTAGTTGCTTCTCAGTTGTACAGATTGGTGTTTTCTTTTCTCCTTTGAAAATGAGTTAACAGACTCATGGGCCCTGCATCTGGGACGTCTCTGAGGCCCGTACGGTGTACTTGCACTATTTTCTCTTAACCTTTAAGTTATTTCAGGTAACAGGCTCTTTTTTGCCTGCTCTTTACAGCTTCCTTTGGCTCACGTGGCAGGAGAATGGGGATGTGGTTTTCTGGTTACACATGTGCTGTCCAAGTATCTTCCCCCTTGCTAGGGTTTCTCTCCCATTCTTTCTATCGAATTGACGGGAATCAAATTCTAATAAAGGAAACACAGAATCAGGGGGTTCTGTGAGCTGGAAACCTTTTCGAGCTGGGGAAGGAGACGCCACAGGAGACTGCCTCCCACTGGCGGCTTCCTGCGGAATGCCACAACGTCCCTTGGTGAGCACGCTGCTTCACAACGCAGGGGCTTGTACAGAAGTGCCGCTCCTCGACCAGTCACCAGAGTCAGACCCTGAGCACACCCTTCTCTTTGGCGTGGAAAGAGGCCCCAGAGCCAGCAGTAGCTGCTTTACGGATTCTGATGTGTATCAGTCCCCAGCAGCAGGATCAAGGGGAGATAGAGGCACACTTATCAGAGAGGAGGAACTCTACCCCAGCTTTGGCATTTACTTATCAGGTGATCTTACATAATTAAATCGGGAAGGGGAAAATGCCTTTAAAAAAAAAAAAACAAGAAAAGCAGAAAATGTATTATTTTGGAGACTGGTAAAATGTAAGCAAGCCAGCTATTCATGGCATACCCAGAAGCTCAGACAGAACTAAATTATGCTTCAGATTAATGTTTCGGTCAGTTCAAAGGTTAGACAAACAGCTGTTTCTCAAGGAGGCACACTACAAAGCTGAACTGTTCGTTGGAAGGTCTGTAATGGTCTCAGTGGATTCCCAAAGGAGTCCCTGTTATTTGTTTCTGATTCGGAGATACCCCAAACTGACTCCATGCTACTGATGACCTCTGTTGCTAGGGCATGAGGGTGAAACTCTGGAGCCAGTGTGATTTTACCAGTCTCTGGGAAAAAAAAAAAAAGAAAAGGAAAAGAATAGAAGCCACCCACACATCCAACATGTCTTCAGTGACTCAAAGATTACCCGCAGCCCTGCCGTTTGCAGTGACAGAAAGAATGCTGGAGAGTCAAGAGGTCTGTGCTCTCATTTCTGCAAAAATGTAAAATAACTTAAAATAGTGAGCTATTCAAGTATGTGGTTTATAGCAGTCAGGTTTGATTTGATGCAAGACTAGGTAACTGGTAGTTTAAAAAAAGAGAAGGAGTTCAGTTCCATCTTTATTCAATATTTCCCCACCATCCCTTGATGATTTTTAGATACTTGAGTTGAATTACTCTTCATAAGATTCTGCCAATTGTAAAATGAAAAACAAAATAAAGCTCTAAGAGAAAGATGCAGAGAAGACAGGGAGAATTTAAGTTGGAGTTTTCAATTGGGATATAACATATGATGTTTGAATGGGGTTATACTTAAAAAGTACTGAAATTCTCAGAAAGATAAAGAGGTAACTTCTTGATGAGGTCTGAGAGATTCTTAGGGATTCCTCCATAATGATTTCAAATGTCTTCTAATGACACGATTCAACCTTTTTTACGGGGGGACTCAGATATTCATGATTTACTCACTGTAAGACACTCACCAGTAATTATTAAATTTATGATTCTTTACCACAAGAAGTTCTAAGGTCTTTTTGGATTTTGTTAAATATATATATTCTCTCTCTCTCCCTCTCAATAGATAAATTAAATAGAGTGGAGGGTCATCTGGAATACTGCTCAAGGATAAAATAGCACAATATGAATCAAAGGCTGAATTAAGCTGAGAAGAAGGTGACTGCGTAATGAGCTCTTCACTTTTGTTTCTGAACTGCTCAGGTACAAGGGCATATACCCTAGTCATCTTTATATCCATGGTGCCTAGAAATAGAAAAAAAAAAATCTATCACATTGTGTCTTAACTAAATTAGAAGAAGGATACAGAATAATTTGGTAGTGTATTTCAAATGAGGAGGAATATTATGGTTTTAGAACAAAGGCCAAGATCCCTCCTGAATCCATTCATTCATTCAGTGAATTCTGGGTTTAAGGAACATTTGGTTAGAAGTGTTAGATCACACAGTATCTTGGTTAGAAGATCACATTTTGTTAGATCATGCAGTATATACAAAGTTGAATAAAATAGGAAAAGATAATAGTTTTGAAGCATAGTGGATCATTTAAGAAAAGTCAAATTTAAAGAAAGATAAAGAGATGAATGGATAAGAAAGCTGTGGTACATATACACAATGGAGTATTACTCAGCCATTAAAAAGAATACATTTGAATCAGTTCTAATGAGGTGGATGAAACTGGAGCCTATTATACAGAGTGAAGTAAGCCAGAAGGAAAAACATAAATACAGTATACTAATGCATATATATGGAATTTAGAAAGATGGTAACAATAACCCAGTGTACGAGACAGCAAAAGAGACACTGATGTATAGAACAGTCTTATGGACTCTGTGGGAGAGGGAGAGGGTGGGAAGATTTGGGAGAATGACATTGAAACATGTAAAATATCATGTAAGAAACGAGTTGCCAGTCCAGGTTCGATGCACGATACTGGATGCTTGGGGCTAGTGCACTGGGACGACCCAGAGGGATGGTATGGGGAGGGAGGAGGGAGGAGGGTTTAGGATGGGGAACACATGTATACCTGTGGTGGATTCATTTTGATATTTGGCAAAACTAATACAATTATGTAAAGTTTAAAAATAAAATAAAATTAAAAAAAAAAAGAACTTTTCATCTCACAGAAAAAAAAAAAAAAGAGGTACTATGAAAATACAACAGAATAAGGTTAAGAAAAATGGGATGTGACACCAATGATGAAATAAATGCTAATTTCAGCAGGCATAATCAATTAGTCTAGTATTATATCAACCAGCTAATATGAATGAACTGACATGAGTTAGACCAATAATTCTCAGTCTTCTAAGAGCCTATAAAACATGCTGATTCCAGGATCCATCCCAGAAATGCCGATTCAGTAGCTTTGGCTGGGACCCAGGAGTCACAAGAGAATGGATCCTCCAGGTGATCCTGACAGTTTCCAGACCTCACTTGTGGAAGGATGAGTTCAATTGAAAATTGATAAGAAGTTAATTAGGAGGATAACTGCATGTAATTTGTATGATACTGGGATAAAGGAAATTGGGTTAATACATTTTAGTGCCAGAAATGGGCTGAAATTAGCACTTCTTGGCCTGAATGGATGCATATTTTTCTGCCTAATATTCCTCTTCTGAATTCAACTAATTTCAAAAGAGGTTTAACAGTTCTCTATAAGACAAGGTTTTAGGGCTTCGTATTTGAAGAAATCAAGGGAAAAATACATTCAGATGAATTAATTGACTCTGCTTACAGAATGCTGCTTTGGGAGGAAAAATACGAAGGAGAAGTAACTATAGTTATCGAGATGTTTTTTTTATTTTATATATTTTATATGTTCTCTAGTTTAAAAGAAGGCTTTGACTTTATATTTTAATTTCTATTTACTACAGGTTACAATTCTGTAATATTTAACCTTAAAAATATGATTTAAATTTTCTAAAAGTTAGAAAGCCCTCCTTAGAAAAAAACTATATAAATAGATAATATATTTCAGCTGTAGCAAATATGTCATCTATTACCTAACCTCTAAAAATGACAGGGCATTTTGAAAAAGAGAAGCTTCTTTTCACTCTAATATTAATTTTTTTCCAAAATAAAACAGTATTCAGCATAAGCTATTGGAATAATTCATTTCCAACAATTTTTAATTTGTGACACCTCCTAATTGGTATCTGTCTTAGATCATGAGAGAGAAATATACTGTTATAGTTTAAACTCAAGCAATTGAGAAAGATGTTATCAAATTACAGATTCTATGACCTTTAGTGACCTGGCTGCAAATTCTGACTTTTCAGGGCTCCTGGAGATACTAGTGGGGCTTCCCAGGCAGAGCTAATGATAAAGAATCCACTTGGCAATGCAGGAAACATAAGAGACGTGGGTTTGATCCCTGGGTCGTCAGGAAGATCCCCTGGAAGAAGGCATGGCAACGCAGTCCAGTATTCTTGCCTGGAGAATCTCATGGACAAAGGAGCCTGGCAGGCTATGGTGCATGGAGTTGCAAAAGAGTACAAGACTGAGAACATAGGCTCAAGGAACAGACTAGCAATTGACCCAAGGAAGCACAGGATGAAACAATTAGGTGCCCTCAGGAGGAAGGCAAAGGCCCTCGACTCATTTTCATTGAACGTGTTGATAAGTTTCAGAGATCTTGATCATTTTCCAAACCATGTTCTTATTTGTTTCATAAGTCCAATTGAACATGATGGCATCATGTTCTTTTCTCTCTAGGGATTTGCCTGAATTCTTGAGAAGGAAAATCATATTTCGGTATTTGAAAATACATTAATGAAAAATTTTAAAAAGAGGTTGTATGTCATCATCCTGTTTTTCCTTCTTTTTTTTCCTTTTTATCTTCTTTGGCTTTCCCATTCTGAAGGATGATGCCTTCTTTTCAGTCAGTAGACCAAAAGATTTGGAGGTCTTCAAGTAACCATAAAGATGTCAAGCATCATTTACTGAACCACTTAGAGTGAGGCAGATGTGTGTGGCATTGGTAGTTAATCAATTGGGTTATGATTTCTATATTTTAATAGGCAACTCTCTAGCTGAAAATGGCTTTTGGTATGACAGAAAAGTCAGAAGGCAAACTATTGTTACAAATGTTTAGCAAGTTTTTAGACTCTGTAAAAGATTTGGAGGCCAGTACATGATGCTAAATACCCTGACACTTCTTGAAGAGTTTATTGCTATAGATATCATGGATAAAACTTGAAATATGATTCAACTATTCTACACTGCAAGTTTAAAGGAAATATTTTCAAAACCATCTTTAATAAATATGCTGTAGTTAATTCCATAATTTGTTTAATAACTTCCATAATTACTTATTTTAGATGTGTGATTTATAAAGTAAATCTGATTTTTCAAATTATTGAACTATTGGTTGTTAGGAGTATATCCCCCAGTGTATTATAATCCTCAAAACTTCCAGCTTTGCACTTAAGAGACCCTTAATGAATATATTTCCAACTGAAGAAACTTCTAATTTCTTCAGAATACAAGTTTTGGCCTGAAAGCGAAAGTGAAGTCGCTCAGTTGTGTCCGACTCTGTGCGACCCCATGGACTGTAGCCCACCAGGCTCCTCCACCCATGGGATTCTCCAGGCAAGAATACTGGAGTGGGTTGCCATTTCCTTCTCCAGTGGATCTTCCCGACCCAGAGATCAAACCGGGGTCTCCGTTGCAGGCAGATGCTTTAACCTCTGAGCCACCAGGGAAGTGCTGTCCTGAGGGCACCATGATTAGCCCAGCCATTTTCTCCTCACATATTCCTCCTAAACCAGGAGACTTAATCTCGGCCTAAAGCAAGATCGACCCACATGCTTCACTCCAGGAAAAGAATAAAGATTCTTTCTTGAGTGGCAGGAGAAAAAAGGTACATTGTGGGCAAAGCTTTTTGTTGTTGTTGAATAATTGCTTTACAATATTGTGTTGGTTTCTGCCATATATCAACATGAGTCAGTCCCAGGCAGACACATGTCCCCACCCTGCTGACCGCCCCTCCCAGCTCCCTCCTATCCCACCCCTCGAGGCTGTCACAGAGCACTGGGTGGAGCTCCCTGTGTGGTTGACAGCAAGTGACTTTTTTCTTGTTACCAGTTCATGGCTCCTTTTTCAGCCCTTTGCTACAGAGAGGGCACCAGTTCTCACTTTGGAAGGAACAAAACAGAACAAAAGAGCCCCCCCTGCATCAAGGGCGACTCTCAGTGTGGAGGATAACTTGAGCAGCCTGTCTTGCTGACTGCTGCCACACAGTCTCAACTGCTCTCTTGGCAAAGGTTTGAAGAGAAAGACAACTCCAAACCCCACCTCCCTTTCCAAATCCTGGGGATTAACACTGTTGTTATTTGCTCTTCATGTCAAGCCAGCCCAGAGGAATGGGCAGGGCCAGTCAGTGGGATCAAATCAGCACATAGGGACAACAGCCCAACTTCCCCTATTCTCACAGGCTGCAGTGATGATGTTGGAAGCTTAATTCAAAATGCTGGAGGCCCCCCTCCTTCCTATGTATAAAAATAATAATGACGAGCCTCAAGTAACTCAGACATCTAAGATAGCCTTGAGTGACTTGCACGAATTCACAAATGAGAGTTAGGACCCCAGCTATGAATTAGAGTAAATTCAGATAAAATATTCCTTTTGACTTCAGATCTGAAATTCTGAACTGTCAGAAGGGCATTAGCAGTATGTTCACTAATTAAATAATTTTTAACTCTCTCCTTGGCATGGGAAAGAAGGGTTAATTTATCTCAATGCGGTTCTTATTTTATTTTTCAAATAACTAGATAACTCAGTGGAGCGATTAACATTCTGAAACAACAAATGATCATGTTACAGCAAGGTCCTGACTTACTGTCAAGTCTCCAAGGTAAAAAGGCTTTGAGCCGATACTGAAACTCCATCCTCTTGTACTGAGGTATGGCTCCTAGTAAGGTAACATGTCTGGTGCCCTGCTGTTTGGGAGTGACCCCAAGGCAGCCGTGGAAGATGAAGTTTCAGCAGGAGAGACTGAGGATCTCAGAGGATTTGCTCTGTGACACAGAGACCCCTGCCTGTGAGTGACAATTTCCCAAGAAGCCTTCGCTGATAATATTAAGCGATTGTGACTGTTCAGGTCTTTTGGCCTGAGCTGGTGATGGTGGTCTCTGCATTTAAATAGTGTGTTGACTCTGGATGGCAAACCTGGAAAATTTTAGAAGCCGGAAAACATCATATGAGGTCTTGAAAGACATAACTCAGACATACGAAATACATTTTCTCAGACATTCCTCTCTCTCTCACACACACACACACACACATACACACAGACACACTTTCTTTATTTCCCACTGGGGAGAAATCACTGCATGAAATAAATTTGAATTTCCAGTATTTTCTCTTCCAAATATGTTTTCCTTAGTTATCATATAAGATATCACATATCGTACAACATACAAGAGAAGAATTATGGAATGTTGGCTTTTCTAGCCATTTAAGTTTGCTGTTTCCCTGAATGAATCAAGTTATAATAGAAATATTCCAAAGCCAATGGTATCTCAAGGTTGCAAGTTGTTATTTAGGAACTTTCTACTCAGGGTGATTTAAAGCTTTAATATTGTGGACAGTAAGTCTTGCTGCACCATTGCATTTATAATGAAAACATTGGTTTGCAATTGTGAAAATCTTAAATTCCGACTCAGGCGTGCATTAGAGATACTGGCCTTCAGTTGCCTGAAAAGTCTACGGGGAGGAAAAGTTCTTTTGAACAGCAAAACCTACCATACGGGCGCTTGTCTGAGCGAACCCTCCACTATTACATAGGATGAGAACTTGGCCTTGGAGCTGAATGAGCTGCTGAAATTTGATCAGTTAAAGGCCAGTCTGCAGGAAGCTGTCATCACCTTGCAAAACTTAAAAGGGAACCACTTTCGCTTTCAGAGTTTTTATGGACTGCGGGCGATTTCTTGTCCTGAAGAGTTGCAGCAAGTCTCAGTCTTTTCATGGATTTGTATTGTTTGTGGCCTCTTGTTTGTTTTGTTTTGCCTTGCCTTTTGATTTCTCTATATATCTCTCTGTTGTATCTTCTGCGTGCCCAGAGACTGGAAAGTTTCATCAGTGAAGATAAGATGTCTCACTTGTGCTTCTGGCTATCTTTCTCTTTCTCATTAGTCCTCTTCACTCCTGCTGCTGGTTTATAATACAAAAGCCACACCCTTATTTTTTACCAGGGATTCACAGAAGTGCTTAGCTTTGAAGTGAGCACTGGTGATGCACTTGTGAATCATTTCTTAAGTGTGTACATGCATTTAACACAGGGAAGCAGTACCTTCCTGGCAGACTCGGTTATGGCAGTATTTCTCAGAAGAGCCAGCTCCACCTCGCAGGACTATACATGTCTTTTCCATTGATCACACCTTGCGAAGCATTTCTTCTTTCAAGTGGATTTGTTTTGAGAGGGACAAGAATCAAGAGATGTTTTCACTGACAGAAGTTGCTGAAAAAGCATTGAAATCCAATAAATATGGATTGTGATGTGATCCTTTTAAAGACAAATTTTAAAACCATTTTCGCTAATATGTTTTCTTATTTTGCCATGTAAACTTTAACTGTGGCAGATATGTATACAAAACTCTTATAAAGAAATAACTTTGGGTACCAGAACTTCCAAATGCACAGAAAGGAAATGTCAGGCATTTTAAAAAGAATCGATACTTATTTTGGCTGTTTTCATATGGTTAGTACACATGAGACCACTTGGTATAAGAGAATGGGTTCTTTGAGGTTTTTCTGTCATTGGTATGAGATTTAAAATGAATCATGGTTGTGGACTGCCTAACAGGACCTGGAATACTAAACGTTTAGTAAATGCTAATTGAGTGTGAACTTCAATGGTATGAGGCCTCAGCCACAAGGAACATATAATTGAGATTATGACCATAAAGTAAATCTAAAACCCTAGAGATAGAACAAACATGAAAAGTATAATCGACTCAGTCTGATAATTAATTGTCATCAATATTTATTCTTTTGAAGGGACTATTTTCCCAGCTGATACAAAAAGCAGAAGTGTCAGTGATATGAATCTTTAAATATGAGTCTTGAAAAGCAAGAAGGTAGAGGAAGAAAGGGAAAGGAAGGGAAAAAAAGAGAAAGAAGAGGAGAGAAGAGGGATTAACTAAGTATTATGCTAGGCACTTAAAATGGGAAGTACTAGATATAGTTAGAGCATAATTGTTAAAAAAAAAAAAAATTGGGGAAGCAAGACTGCCTGGATTTAAGTCTTGCACTAATCTGTAATAGCAGCATGACCTCAGGCAGGTGACTTAATGCCTCAAGCCATCCCTGCCCTCCTTTGTAAATGGGGGTGATAGTAACACTTACCTTTTAGGGAGTTTTTTGAGGATTTAAATGAGATAACAAGTTTAATGCATTTAAACAGGACTGTCTCTTGGTAACAAAGACTAACTAATAAAAATTAGTTAATAAAAAAGTAAGCGTCACCAAGCAACGGACATGAATTTGAGCAAACTCTGAGAGATAGTGGAGGACACAGGAGCCTGGCCCGCTACAGTACATGGGGTCGCAAAGTATCGGACACAGCTTAGTGACTGAGCAACAAACTAATATAAGTTTAAGAATAAAATACTGGAGAAATATGTAGCAGGAAAAAATCATTGAAAATAAAGTCACCAAAATAAAATAGTTTCAAAATTAATATTGAAAAGATGCTTTTACTTGACTTCCATCTCAGCGGATGTTTATCAGATTATTGTGTGTGTGTGTGTGTGTGTGTGTGTGTGTATATGCAGAAGACAAAGGGCTAATAGGCACAAATCAACAGTCTTTTTTTTCCCCCATATTTTTCTTTGTTATTAGTAGGATGTTGTGTTAATATTCAGGAGAGAGTGATCCTGGCAAAGGTTTGGCAGAGAAGGTCCCCACAGGCTCAAAGAGCAACATTTCCAAAGTCTAACTTCTTCCAATTTGCTGAAATAAACAAAATTGCATTTGAAACTCCCCCATTTATATATATAAAGAGCAATCACTATAGAGAAACAAAAAATCTTGCAGTGTTAAATAATGAAACACTGACTAGATCAAGGCAGGTAAATACTCATAAAAAATTCAATGTCAATTGTCTGTCTCTGTAATATTTATATGACTGGGAAAGATTGCCAAAATATCCATTCATTCATTTATTCCACTAACATTTATGGGGCATCGATTTTGTCCAGGAACCATGTAGAGGGTCAACTAAGGAATATTGTCTGGGTGTATTCTAGTGAAGAGATATACAATTTAAGACAAAAATAAATAACACACATAGTAACATGGTAAATAACATAGATAAAAAATAGTAACATAGTAACATGGATAAAAATAAATTGAGTGGAAGAAGAGGTGCATTTGGGGAAGAGTGGTATCATTGTAAAAAAGGTGTCAAGAAAGCCTCCCTTAGGAGGCACCATGAACAAACAGCTGAAGGAGGTGAGCTCTTTTGTACGAGCCATATCAAAAAATATATTATATTGTTTCACTGGGACACCCAAACCATGAGTCCCGTGATGGATTCGGCCTCAGGCTAGCTCTTGTATAAAATTTATTGGCTTATTAGGTGAAACATTGGCACCCTCCAGTCTTATTATGGATGGCATTAATAGGCAATTTATCTAATCTTTGTGGCTCAGTTTCCTTAAATGTAAAATGGGGATAAAATAGGACCTACCTCATTGGATTGTGTAAGGATAGTTGAGTTGTTACATGAAAGTGCTTAGAACAGTGTCTGGTATATAATGAGGTCTGTATAAGTGTAAGCTCCTTTGTTATTATTGCTGTTGTTAGAATAAAATATCAACAGGCTAAAACATCCCCTAGTGTATACTTTATGTTGGAAGCATGAATATTATTAAGCTTTTTAGAAATGTAAGTGAGGAATAGTTAATTTGTTATAAAATTATAAATATTTGCCCCTTTTCCTTTATATGTAGTTTAATGTCTGACCTTGGGTTTATAAAATGAGTAAAGTAAATGTAGTAAGAATTTTGGGGAATGGGATGAAGTCTTAAACATCAGTAGCATGTTATGAACCAAGTATTGCTTGGGGCAAAGATTTTTATCCCTTATTTCCTATTTAATCTTCTTGGGCGGTCCCATTACTATTTTCTTCGACTTGGCATAAACTTAATAACTGTTTTTAATCATCACAGAACAACACGGCATTCTGTAAATGACATATGAATTTGGAGAAGAAAGGAGGCATTGAACTAGTATATACTTACATAAAGGGAATGCATTGAAGGAAACCAGATTCAATTATCTAGTTACCTAGTGTATTTACAAAACTGGAAATGTGATGAAAATTCTACTGTTACTCTCAGTACTCGTGAAAACTGAGATAGTTTTAACAGAATCATTGCCTTGTCTGATGGGCTGTACATCCAGGAGAACAGAATCCCAAAGTTAAAAGGTACCACCATAGTTTCTGAAAGATGAAAGTCCAGATTGCTCTACAAGCAAAAGTGTTATCTTCAGTGTTACAGATTTCTGCTCATAACCAATGCCAAGTGTTAATAACTCAATCTCTCCCTCTCAAGCTCTCGCTCTCTTTCTTTTTAAAAAAGACTCAGTAAAGTTGAGGTATTTAAAGCCAGAAATTGATACTCTCAACTATTTGAAGAACAGAAATAGTTGTTTCCTAAACAAGCAAACAAAAAAAGGTTTTTAAGTAGAGTGTACGTTCAACAACCAGAGCTAAAAGAGGAACAGTGTATGTTTTTACTGCCTTTTCCGTGTTCTTTCTGTTACACACCAAATCCATTTGTACCAACAGTAGCAACTTTCTTTTTCCGCCATGTAATCAAACATTTAACCTCACAGGGCTATTAATCACACTTTGCACTTAGATGGCCTGAGTTTGAAAAGGCTTTGGCTTAGAATTCTATAAACAGTCATTAATCCTTCAAAAAAAAAAAAGAAGAAAAAAAAAAAAAAAGGAAATAAATCAGGAGGTTGTGCACTTTTGCAGTTGTTTTATTCAAATTATCGAGTTTATGGAATTACCCTTAGGGTTGCCAGTTTTCAGAGGACCCATGCTCATTAATAAGGGGCTTCCCAGGTGGCTCAGTGGGTAAAGAATCTGCCTGCAATGCAGGAGATGTGGGTCCAATCCCTGAGTCAGAAAGATCATCCAGAGGAGGGTATGGCAACCCACTCCAGTATTCTTGCCTGGGAAATCCCATGGCGAGAGGAGCCTGGCAGGCTACAGTCCATGGGGTTGCAAAGGGTTGGACACACTGAAGCTACTAAGCACACACACATGTTCACTGATGCTTTTCTAGGTGTGAAAACTAGTTATGGGGCTGATGCATGCAAGTGTTGAGGGCCTTGGCCACCTTGCCTAGCTGTTAGCTCACAGTCCTTCAGTCTTCACTTTCTCCCTCTTTGCTTGATGGTTATTTTTTCCCATGAAGCTTCTCTGGCACTGAGAGGTGGTTCCTACTCTGGGTGCCCCCGTGCCCTCTATGAGTTGTACGCACTAGCACCCACACACCCCCCACATATGGTATCATTTGCTTACATAAGCCACATCTTTCCAAAGCTAGACTATTAGTAAGATCTAACAAAATAACTTGCTTTACTTATCATTGCTTTTCCAGTCCGTAGCACGATGCTCATAGTAAATAATACCTATTTGTTATCAAATAAAGAATGTAATACATCTATGAAGTTCTAAGTAAAATCCAGCCTCTATCATGAACTAATGGTGTAACCTTAGGCAAATTGCCCTCCTTTGCTAATAATGATAATACTAATATTTGGGGAGCAATTTTATGTACCAAGTGTTGTTGTGAGCTGTATATTAGCTCATTAAATTCTATGAAATCCTGTGAAGTAGATACTCTTATTATCTTTTGCTGCTGCTACTGCTAAGTCGCTTCAGTCGTGTCTGACTCTGTGCGACCCCATAGACGGCAGCCCACCAGGCTCCCCCGTCCCTGGGATTCTCCAGGCAAGAACACTGGAGTGGGTTGCCATTTCCTTCTCCAGTGCATGAAAGTGAAGAGTGAAAGAGTGAAGTGGCTCAGTCCTGTCCAACTCTGAGCGACCCCATGGACTGCAGCCCACCAGGCTCCTCCGTCCATGGGATTTTCCAGGCAAGAGTACTGGAGTGGGGTGCCATCACCTTCTCCAATTATCTTTTAGGTATAGTCAAAAGAATTAAAGCCTAGGGGGATTAAATAACCTGTATATTAGCAAAATGACAGAACTAGTAGGGAATTTGAATCAGGCATCCGGCTCAGATTCTTAATCATTACTCTATATGCCTCCTGACACCCTTAAATCATTTTTCACTTTTGTTTCAAAATTAATGTTAAATGATAGTGAATTTTTTAAAAAGATTTTTTCATTGGTTGATTCTGGGCATGGAACCTAGCTCAAACTTTTCTTTCTTTTATAGCTATTAGCTCTTATGCTGACTGACATTTTACATTCTTATTTATAAGAGCCATAATATTTACTTTGTTTCACAATATAATACCAAAATATTTTTTCTGAAGTAGCCTAGAGGGAGAGGATAAGGGATGCTCATTTTTAGCCAGAATTGTTCAAATTAAAGATTTACAAGGAGGGTAGATCTTAAAAGTTCTCATCACAAGAGAAAAAAATTGTAACAATGTCAGGTGATGGATATGAAATAAATTTATTATCTTAAATAATAAATTTACTTGTCTCTGTCTCTTTCTTGGTATATGATCATTATGTAGTAAGCTTTAACCCAAAACAATGTTATATATTAATTATATCTTAATGAAACTGGATAAAAAAAAACTACAGTGAATGAATTATTTGGAAAATTACAGGTTCCCAGTTGCTTTAGGGCCAACATTTCATCCAAAGTCAAGAACTTAGTCTGACTTAAAACCCAGACACTGCTAGCAGCAATAAAAACAAGCCCTGTTTTACTTAATTAGGTGGGTAATGAACCCCTAGGTTACAGATGAGGCCCATGTGCCCATGGTCAAACTGATCTAAGAGGCAGAGCCAGTATTCAAAGATGGATTTGACTCAAAGGCTCTGGGCTCTTAACTGTTGCATTACGTCCTATTTGAAAAGCATGGTTTTAGACAGTGTATACATTTCTTTACCAGGCTCATGTGGCTTGATCTAACTTTTGTTCATAGCATTCTGCTCCAAGGAAGCTCATTAATTCACTCAACAATCATTGAGAGGGATACACTCTGTGTATCTGAATCTTCAGTCTCTGAATTAATTGTAAGCATACAGAGGAAAACCACTCTATTTCACTTACTTTCTGTGAATAGAGAAAGCAGAAACTTGCTGCATGCATATGTGCTCAGTTGTGTGTGTGTGTTCGTTGTGTGTTATATGCGCTCAGTTGTGTGTGTGTGTCCGCTGTGTGTTATGTGTGCTCAGTTGCATGCATGTGTGCTCAGTTGTGTGTGTGTGCTCAGACTCTGTGCAGCCCCTTGGACTGTAGCCTGCCAGGCTCCTCTGTCCATGGGATGTCCCAGGCAAAAATACTGGAGTTGGTTGCCATTTCCTCCTCCAGAGGATCTTCCTGACCCAGGGATCAAACCTGCATCTCCTACATCTCTTGCATTTGCAGGCAGATTCTTTACCACTGAACCATATGGGAAGCAGAGATTTGCTACTAAAATTTTAATTTTATATTATTACAGTTTAACAACTCTTTTTTCAAAATTAGCAGAATAAACTGAGTTTTCAGATGAACTAGACTAAGCAGGTCACAAGGCAGAATCTTCTCTGAGAGAGAGGAGAAAAAATGTGCTAAATGGGCATTTAGCCAGTCTTGAGGAATGGACACAGCATTTTCAGACTCTTCAGAGTATTAAGAACAGGTCATAAGTAAAAGAAAATAGGAAATAAGGACCGGAGGTTGGGAAGCCTGGAGTCAGTTCAGACTGTCTGAATCACTTATGTTGTGGTGGTGATTTGAGCTGACAAAATGTTATTGGAGGGATCACTCTCCTCAACACTGTTTGCTTTGGGAAGTCAGGCAGAGATTTATTATGGCTGAAAGCCTTTACAGCTGTCGGATGTGAATTCTGGGTTAAGAGAGTTGAAAATATCAGTTGAAATTAATAGCATGAGTTCTGATTTTGAAAGTTTGCAACAATTGCAAAGGGAAAACAAACAAACCCAAAAACGTCAGAGACTATAGTTTTATTCTGCACCTACAATTAATTATATTTTGCTGTAAAAAAGTCACAATACATCATGCAAGGAAAAGGGCAACTCAGTATCCTCTGAATATAATCCAGAAATCTGAAATGCTGATTTACAGGACTGACAGTTAATGAGATGGCATTTTGATGTAAGTGAAGATGTTAGATTCGATATTCTAGATACTGATGCAAGAAAGGGAACACTGGAAGTGATGTCTTTCTACAGAGTGTTCATCTTGTAGAGTAAGAATCACTACAATTCATGAGTGTCTGGAAAGATACCAAGAAAAATGTATTTGGAAGATTAAGATAGATTGATGATAGGTGGATAGATTAAACAGATAGATAGGTATGTTAAATGACTAATCATTATTTTTATGTCTATATCTCTACATAGGCAATTGCTGTAATTATGTTTGTCCATCTATCTGTCTTGGAAAATATAAGGTCAGTCACACTGGGGTTTTGCTTTCTTTCCTAGGTCCGTAGGTGCAGTGACGAAACTGTACATGTCCTAAGAGTTACACAGACTTTTGGGATGCAGGACTGCTCACAGCTAATGCTCAGTATGCAGTTGAACGGGAATTCATTATACAATGGCTGCTGAACTTACATGTCTAGGACTCTTTCTTGGGGAGAATCTCATGGGTTAGTTTTCCTCTGAATATAGAGTGAGAAATGCTTTCTCTGCAGGGAATGTGTATCTTGAGAAGTTCTTCCATCACTTGTCCTGGATAACTGTATTTACCAGGTATACAATTCAAAATATGGATGCACAGCACAGGAAGCGCTCAAAGCATTGCTGAATGAATCGATACATATACTAAATAAGTCACGTCTCTATTCTTGTGATCTTAAGGGATATACAATCCTGAATTAAGTGATGCATGTGTGCTAAATCGCTTTAGCAGTGTTGGACGCTTTGTGACCCTATGTACTGTAGTGTGCCAGGTTCCTCTGTCCAGGGGATTTCCCAGGCAGGGATACTGGAGCGAGGTGCCATGTCCTTCTCCAGGGGATCTTCCCAACCCAGGGATCAAGCCCACATCTCTTATGTCTCCTGCATTGGCAGGCAGGTTCTTTAGCACAGCACCACTTGGGAAGCCCATGCTCTTAGATGACACCAAGGATAAGCGAAGAGATAGGACACTTGACTGAAAGATATAAGCAGGGTGAGATTATTCCTCGGCTCAAAGGGCGGCAAAGGAACAAATTCTTGAGTCTAAAGAATGTCTGCTTGCATATATATTCCCTTTGCTGTATTCCAGCAACATTATACAGGGCTCCCTGATAGCTCAGTTGGTAAAGAATCCACCTGCAATGCAGGAGACCCCGGTTCGATTCCTGGGTCAGGAAGATCTCCTGGAGAAGGGATAGGCTACCCACTCCAGTATTCTTGGGCTTCCCTTGTGGCTCAGCTGGTAAAGAATCCACCTGCAGTGTGGGATACCTGGGTTCGATCCCTGGGTTGGGAAGATTCCCTGCAGAAGGGAAAGGCTACTCACTCCAGTATCCTGGCCTGGAGAATTCCATGGACTGTATATTCATTCCATGGGGTCGCAAAGAGTCGGACATGACTTAGCCACTTTCACTTTCAGCAACATTACATAGCATAATCTCACGGGCTGAATCATACCTTCCCCAAATTCATATATGAAGTCTTCAGGTCTTGTATCTCAGAATGTGACTATTTTGGAGATAAGACCTTCGAAGAGTTAATTAAGGTAAAATGAGGCTGCTAATCCAGTAAGACTGATGTCCTTGAGAGAAGGGGAGATCAGGACACAAGCAAGCCAGAGGAAAGACCCAGGGAAAAGATGGCCATTTTTAAGCCAAGGGAGACCTCAGAAGAAATGACCTCGTCCATACCTTTGTTTCTGACTTCTGGCCTCCAGAACTGGGAGAAAATTGCTTTCTATTGTTGAAGCCACTCAGTCCGTGGTACTTTATTATGGTAGCCTAGCAAGCTAATATGCAAACCATGTTCTTATGTAGAAGGATGCTATAATGTAAAGGTTTCTGCCCCCAGCAAAAGGAAGTGAAGAAAAGCTCTCCATGCCATGTCCCAGTCATGTTTCCTCCATTCTCCTCTGTTCTCAGGGGATAGTAATAGATACTTCCTTGCAGGATATTTTATGCACTCCTGAAACATTACAATTGGTTCTAAAGAGAGGCCCTTCCCAAAGGAAGGGCTTGCCTTAGAGTGCACCATTTGAGAATGCAAGGCACGAAACTTCAACTACTTCAAAAATTATACAAAATGATCAGGAGATAACGGCATTTCAGTAGAATTTAGACTTTCCATTGGATGTCTACTTGGTGCAAAAGAGTAGGTACAGTGTAGACGATAAGGGTAAATATAACGTCATCTTATCTGTGTGGAGTTCGCTATCTCAAGTAAGAGAAGAAATGTGCAATGGTGCTCAGACAATTTTGAAATTATTTATTTCAAGTAGGGTGACCTCTCTCTGGCTGAGATGGATCTTTATTTTCCCATATTGACCTCAGAAATAATGCTGTTTTTCTAAGTTGGTAAACATGAGATTGAACAGAAAACTACTTTTATTTTTCATCTCAAATAATATAAACCACCCCATTTCAAATATGGGAACTAGTATTAGATATCTACAGAATTGTTGTTGCTCAGTCACTAAGTCGTGTCTGACTCTTTGCAACCCCATGGACTGGAGCACGCCAGGACACTGCATTTGAAAATCAAGATACTTCAAGAAGTAGTTGACAACTTTAAAATAACTTCCTAGCTCTTACTATATACCAAACACTATCCCTAAATCCCTTATATAGCTCATGGAATATTCTCATGGAATATTCCCAACACCTGAAGAGTTTGCTTTTCTCTATTCCTGCATTACAGATAAGGAGAGAGAGATCTGGGGAGTGTGAGTAGCTTGTCCAAGATCACAAAGTTATAAACCATGGAGACAGATCAACACTAACTAACAGAAAGAGCTCTTAGGTACAATGCTTGACCACCACACTCACTTCTATAACTTGTAACTCAAATAATTCTTTTCCCAAAATTGGATATCTGAAGAACCAAAGGACCCTCACAACAGAGGTGGTCTGTGTAAGTATTCACTCGGTATTTGACACAAAATAAAGATGGGAACATAATTATTTATGGATAAAGAAAAGTAAATATGCACTTTAAGACTGATTTCCTAATCAAATTATCACTGTAATACTAACAGCCGTGTAATAGGGAAACGTTCCCATCAGCAAGGCTTCATGTTTAAGCTCTACATCAATACTCTTAGGAAAAACATAGCCCTGAAAGCCAGTAGATTAAATGCTAGGGAACTTGCTTCACACTTCATATATTGGGACAGAATGCTGTTTTTTTCTGTGTATGCATGGACACTGGCCAGCCCTCAGTTGCAGTCACGTTCAGAATACTTTGGAAAATATAATCAAATACTGTTTATTATACCTGTTTAGTTTTTTTTTTTAAAAAAAAAGAATATTGAGAACAAAATACAAATTATGTCTAAAGTATTAGTGGCATATGGAGCAGAATCAGTTTTTAGTGCTAGTGGGACTCAGTCAGTTCAGTTCAGTTGCTCAGTCGTGTCTGACTTTTTGCAACCCCATGAATTGCAGCACGCCAGGCCTCCCTGTCCATCACCAACTCCCGGAATTCGCTCAAACTCACGTCCATCGAGATGGTGATGCCATCCAGCCATCTCATCCTCTGTCGTCCCCTTCTCCTCCTGCCCTCAATCCCTCCCAGCATCAGAGTCTTTTCCAATGAGTCAACTCTTTGCATGAGGTGGCCAAAGTACTGGAGTTTCAGCTTTAGCATCATTCCTTCCAAAGAACACCCAGGACTGATCTTTAGAATAGACTGGTTGGATCTCCTTGCAGTCCAAGGCACTCTAGTGTTCCTCTATTAAGATACTAGAAATTTATTCTGATCTTTACAGAGACTCAGATCCTACCCACCCTCAAAAATAAGTCTCTAACTATATTTCTCCTTCATTTTATAAACATTGACTTAAAACTGAACAATTAATCATCCAATGAATGTCTCCTTATTAATAAGACAGGAAAACTGTTTCCATACAATATTTGAGAATTAAAATTCTAGGTCTGTTTGGAATTTCAAATTAATGGCTGCTGCTGCTAAGTCGCTTCAGTCGTGTCCGACTCTGTGCGACCCCATGGACTGCAGCCTACCAGGCTTATTCGTCCATGGGATTCTCCAGGCAAGAACACTGGAGTGGGTTGCCATTTCCTTCTCCAATGCATGAAAGTGGAAAGTGAAAGTGAAGTCGCTCAGTCGTGTCCAACTCTTAGCGACTCCATGGACTGTAGCCTACCAGGCTCCTCCATCCATGGGATTTTCCAGGCAACAGTACTGGAGTGGGGTGCCATTGCCTTCTCCCAAATTTATGGCTAGTAATGCAAAGTGAGAAATTTGTACCAATCTGGCTTATTAGATCAATTTTAGCAGTAGTACAGAATAGTTTGGGGGCTTCCCTGGTGGGCTTCCCTTGTAGTTCAGCCAGTAAAGAATCTGCCTGCAGTGCAGGAGACCTGGATTCAATCCCTGTGTTGGGAAGATCCCCTGGAGAAGGAAATGGCAACCCACTCCAGTATCCTTGCCTGGAAAATCTCATGGACAGAGGAGCCTGGTGGGCTGCAGTCCATGGGGTCTCAGAGTCAGGCATGACTGAGCGACTAACACTTACTGCTGGCTCAGTGGTAAAGAATCCCCCTACCAACAAAGGGGTTTGATCCTAGGGTAAGGAAGATGCCCTGGAGAAGGAAATGGCAACCCTGGGATTCTTGGTGGCAAATCCCATGGACAGGGGAGCCTGGCAGTACCCATGGGGTCGCAAAAAGTTGGACATGACTTAGCCAGTAAATAATAACAACAACAAATTGAATTATTTAGGTATTTTCATATTTAAAAAATAGATTGTTCCAATTTACCTTGTCTTGTGTTTGTTGCTCAAATGAGATAATTCATGGAGAGCACTTATCAAAGTGCTTTTATATTGGGAGAGCTTGAAGTTCACCACTGCTTTTGTTTTTTAATGGAAGAATTTGTGTAGAGAATTATTTTAATGATAGTATTTCTGATGGAATAATGGAACTAAAATATTATGCTGTAGAACTTTGCATGCATTTCTCACTGGCTTTCATGATTCTCAAAAACTGACACTAAATATGTCCTAGATTCAAAAGACAATCTTGAGCTCCAAAGTTTACTTATTTATAACAGGCATTATAAGCATAAAGTAAACATTCTAATCTTAAACACTGATATACTCTAATTAATGGAATACACAAGAGAACTGAATGCATTTTCTCCACAGCAAAGTACTTCCTGTTCAAGGAGAAAAATTAAAATTTATCCAAATGTTTGATTTTTTTAGTTCAAATTTTATTAAATCATGGGCACTTTCCAAAGATCAAATATTTTCAAGTCTATTTCTCAATTGGCCCATTTATTTTGGCTAATCAGCATATTTATTTTACCCAGCTCCGCTTCACATTCAATGGTCAAAGACAGTCTAAAGAGAGGCAGGTGTTGGTGAAATTATTGGAAAGGAGAAGCCATTCATATTGGGAAATTATTTGATTGATAAACATTATAGTTGCTTTAAGCAATTACTGTTTCTTTTGCTAACCTCCAAAGCAGTAAAATCCTATTTTGAATGGAAGGATTTGCTAGGCTATAGCAATGCCCAGAATATATGTTGAAAGTAGGATATGCATATGGTGAAAATTGAAGGTCATGTATTCCTACTTATAATGCTGTTAAAATATTCTCAGATCTTAGACTTAATGTCAGGAAGTAACTCATTGCTTTTGCTGCAAAGAAGACAACTGCAGGTAAATCTCAATTATGTCTATTGTATTCACTAGTGGGTAAATGACAGAAAGAGAACCATGAATCATAGCTTTCCTGAATCCCACAAAAAAGTCATTTTTCTCTGATCATGCCCCCAAACCCTAAATATATCATTTTCATTGCCATCCCATTTATTTTCTCAAATGTTCATGGATTAAGCATACGTGCATGTATTCGCACTCACATCTATTTATCAATTCAAGAGTTTAAGCAAACTCTTGAATTTATAAATTTATAAAACTTAGTTTTATAAACTGTTTTGTTTATAAAACAAATTTATAAAACTTAGTCCTGTTATATATGAAACACTAACCTAGTACCAGACATGCAAAGATGAATTAGACAGGTTTGAGGATTTAATTATACTCTGATGAGTTCAGATGCATTCAAGAAGGTGTGATTACGAACTCCTTAGGTAGCACCTTCTAATCATTTGCGATTATTTGATTTTTTTATTCCCATATTATAAGCAAAAGTCAAAAGTCTCCTCAGTATTCTTGTACAAGCTAAATATGTATTAGGAGCCCAGTAAATACTTGGTTGATTCATTTATGTTGCTTTAGGTAAACTTTGTTTTTCCAAAGACCCTGAGAGATATTCTCTGACTAGTATATCTTGATTTCATAGAATTCCTATAATAGCTATCTACTGTCTCCATTTTCAATTCCAAAGATTAATCTGATTTGGATTGGAATTTTTGATAAAGACAGTTCTATCACAACCTATAAAAATAACTCAAATTATATAAAATCATGGTGCCACAGTTACTGTGGGAAGTAAGAAAAGCATGATCTTAAAACAACTTTTAAACAATTTGTTGCTTACTCTCTTACTTTATGAGGAACAACTTGAGATTTATCATACTTAATTGGACCTCGGGGAAACATTTACTATTTTCAACAAGATTTACACAGGAAACCTCCCCACACACATCTCCCTAAGACAAAGTATATCCTTTGAGATTGTAGATCTAGAGTGAACCATAACTGATGTGTGTTATGAAAATAGCCTATTATTTATAGATGGATGGATTTATTGCAAGATATTCTACTTCCTACATGTGACCCATCATTCCAAGATAAGGTCACTTTCAATTAGCAGCCCCGATAATAATAATCCATGTTATGTACATATCACTTTATGGATGGCAAGTGTTTTCATATAATGTAGGTTACTTCTTGTAACATTTGAATATGTTGTATAAAATATTGGTCATCTGAAAATAGTTTATGCTTGGTTTTAAAACATGATTTGGGGATAGAAATGGAAGTTTCATAAACCCACTGTGTATCCACTGCTTTCCCGTGTTGTTTCATGCTGAGAGTGTAAGTTTCAGAAGCAGACTGACTTCTGACCAGCTTACTGCTTACAAGCTGGATTACTTGGGTAAATAACTGAATCTCTTGCCTCAGTTTTGTCAATGGCACTTTGGAGATATCTGTATCTACTGCATAGGATTTTTGTTGAGGTCATAGGAATTAATACACATAAATTGGGTATCAAATGTTTACCACAAAGCAATATAGAAATGTGATTTCTCACAGCAGGACCATGTCATGGTCATTATTGTCTCTATTTTACAGAGGAAGAAAAGAACTTTTACAGCAAATTACCAGAAAAGATAGCCTTTAAATCCTAAACCAAATATTCTAACTTTATCTCAGTAGTGGTAATTATTGTTTTAATAAAACCAAAGGTGTTTCATTTTATTATTGTTGCTGATTTTTTTAAAGTAGGTAAAAAAAAAAAAAAAAAAAAGAAGTGACTTAACCAAGGATAAGACTTGACTTGTTTTCTACACTTATGTCTTCTATAGTACTTTATGTACTTTCTTAATTTAAACCCCCTCTTGGACCAATTTTATTTGTAACATGTATTACTACTGTTTTGCTTTTCCTTAATCTATTTCCCCCATGCTGAGCAAACTACATGGTTATACAAAGGACGTTGAATGAATGTACTCATTTTGGATTTTTGATTCTATAGTACTTACTTTACCATTTTTTTTTAAAGAAGATTCCCTCTTCTCCCTTTCCCTGCTTTTATGAAAATGATTGTACTTGCCAGTGGTAAGACCCACACAGGGACCATTTATTAAGTTTAATTCTTTTAACCATGCTGTGAGTAACAAACTGAGTACCCATGGACAGGGAAAATGATGTTGAATAAACATTGTCAGTACATAAGGTGGCTGAAATTGTTTAGTTTCAATTCAGGGTGCAGGTTATCCTGAGATAAAGCAGTGCTTAACTATTTCTTACATTCCTCAAAAAGCTATTTTTTATTTTTAAAGAATATCTGTAATGTAGTTCTAGATCTTTGAATGTAAGTTGAAGCATGTGTTCATGTAGTAAAAGTATAATTAATATTTTAATGTCTTCCTATATCTACCTGAACTCTTAAGAACATTTTAATCATTTTTTAGAGAAAACATACTCCTATGAAACATTTCCCACCTATCAATTGAAATCTATGTCTTAATTTTATATTATTTTCTTGGTTTTTCAAATAAGAAAAAGGCTATTAATGAGGACTCGAACTGTTTGTGAACCAGAGTAAATAAATGTTTAATGAGCTATTAGTAATGCATCTATTTCAAGATGCTTCTTCCAAAGGTTAGTGTATAGTTTTATAACAAAGACTGAGGGTCTTGCACATTTTATTGTAAATTGGGGGAATTAGTAACACTCTTAAGGTGGCTTTAATCCATGTTACAAAACAAAGCTCTTTATTTGCTCTTAGAGGTGAAAAAGGAAAGAAGGGAATCAGAAAGGTATGAACATGCTATTGTACAGGAAACAGGGCAAGAAGGATTACTTTACATTCCTCTTGTCTGAAATTATCTAATTCCATTCTATACCATCTTTGTTTGGCATTCCCCTGGTTGTGTGGTTACACATAGGGGGGCTTTGTTTCTGTATCCAAAACTCTTATCATGTTACCTTTAAAATTTGGCATACGGCAACAGAAGGGTCAACAGTGCCACCTTCCTCATGGTTTGTATGACTTCATTAGTGAAATAGAACTGTGGGAACCAATTTTCTAGGCGACATTGAAGTCATTAGGAGCAATGAGACTTTTGTATCTATTGAAGTAAATGGTTTTAATGTAGTTTGACCATCGAAATAACTTTATGACTAGCAAAATATTGGATGGGTTCTATTTGTAGTGGGCCATTGAGAAGTACTCATTTTATAATGTGTTTAATTTTCTATGCAAAATATGCAGTGTTTCCAATTTAACTAGAAGAGTCAAAAGATTTTTTTTTTAATGATCTAACCCCTCACAAGATGACAATGTTGGGGAAAAAATTTACAAGGCTATTTCCGTTGTTTATAGGTAAAAGTAGACAGAGGGTTAAAGGATGTTGGAGAGCTTTTACAGGGAAAAGAAAATTATTTTGAAACCTTAACATAGAGAATTTTCAGCTCTAAAATCCTATACTTTTATGGTTTTGGGGATGGGTTTTCACAACATAAAAATTACCCAGAAATAATTGCTCTAACCAACTGCTCTGTTTCAAAAATCTTACAAGGAGAATTTATAAGCCTGTAGTTTTAGCTTAACCTTTTTTTTAAACTTTAAACCCTGTACATAATCACCTTCAAATCCAGAAGAATGTAAGCACTGAAGTCTGGTCCTTGGCATACTGAAATTCAGAAATCAATCTCTCATTTTTGCTTGTTGTTTTGTCCAGAAATTAAGCATATAGTATGCAGAAGTCACCCCTTCTCCTTCTTTAGAAAATGTTGCAGGAAAAATAACTGCTCTGTGCCAGATGCTGGGAGCCCAGAATGAGAAATTGGAGCCACGGAGGATAGACCAGGTCAGCTGGCCCACCTCCCCTGCCAGCACAGCCTCACCAGGGTGACTTCAGGGGCCCCCTGTATCTTGTATTCAGTAAGCATGGTTACCCAGCCTGTGGCTTTTAAAGTTGCTTTTTAAAATCCCACAGATATTGACAAAATCCCACAGATTTTGTTTTTGCTTATCATCATTTTGCAAAGCTGCATCTTATAACCTCATGATGTTATCTTCAATAGTAAGTATCTCCCTCCCACCCCATTTCAGCCAACTGACTTGCCTCTGGTCTTGTCATGGTCCTTCATGCTATTTATTTCATAAGAGAGTTTTATCAAAGCATGACAAGGAATTTAGAGACTATTGTGTACAGAACATAACCCAATATAGAATTGATTATAATTTTTTTTATAATGGCTAATTTAATCATGATGGGGCTGCTGTCATATAAACTTTATCGTGGTCATATCAAATGTAATGATTGCAGCTAACCTTTATCCCAGCGTGTATTCATTTCCAAAAGGCTGCTGTGAGAAATTACCACCAACTAGGTAGCTTAAAACAACAGAAATGCATTCTCTCTCAGTTCTGGAGACTAGAGATTAGGAGTCAAGGTATTTGCAGTGCTTGTTTCTTCTGGAGTCTCTGAGGAGAAATCTGTTCCGTGCTTCTCTCCCAGCCTCTGGTGGCTGATGGAATCCCTGGCACTGCTTGGCTTGTAGGCTCGTCACTAAACCTCTCCCTCATCTTCCCATGGTGTTCTCCCCCGTATGTCTGTGTCTCTGTCTCTGTGTCCAAAGTTCCCTATTCTGCAAAGGACATCTGGATAAACTCCACTCTGACCTCTTCTTAACTTGATTACATCTGTGAAGGTCCTATGTGCAAATAAAGTGACATCCACAAGGTTCAGATGGACATGAATTTGGGGGGAAACTGTTTCACCTAGTACACACAAATTGATAAACTTTTTCTCTATGGGGCTAAATAAGAAATGTTTTAGCCTTTGCAGGTGGTGCAGTTGCAACTACTTAACTCTGCCATTTTCCTGTGGAAGCAGCCATATACAAACAGAAATAAATGCTTATGACTGTGTTCTAATAAAACTTTATTGATGGACACTGAACACTGACATCTATATAATTTTCACTTCCCATAAAATAGCGTTCTTTTGATTTTTTTCAGTCATTTAAAAACTGTTCCAAGCATTCATGTTTTGCAGGTCAAACAAAAATAGATGGTAGGCCACATTTGGCCCACAGGCTGTTGTTTGCCAACTGCTGTTTTGTAGTCTTATAGAAGTATTGGACTCCAGACTTTATATGAAAAGTGATCAGTCTATTCTACATAAAGAAATTAAGGCTACTACCTTCAAAACATTGCCTTTTTTCAGTTTCTGATGTGTTGATTTTTCCAAAATTTTTGTTGGAATAAAGCAAGCTCATTGTTTACAAAATCAAGATGAAATGCAAATTTCTTTCCTGATTCCAATTCATTCATGGTTTCTGTTCCTAAAGGAAACAACTTCAATTATTCCAGTTAATTAAGCAGTTTCTATTAGAAGCTACTTCCATATTTTAATTAGGCATACATATACAACTGTTGCTCATTATTTCAGTTTTTGAGATGCATTGATGTTTTGCTAGGAAAGAAATATTTAGCTTTCTTGCTTCCTTCCTCTGATTTTTCCCCCCTTTTTCCAATGTTGTTTACTCAAGAGCAGAGTTAGAAGAACTTTGACTTCAGAGAATCTTCCTTTCTAGTTTGCTTCCTCTCAATTTAACCTAGATTCCAAAAGCTTTCACAGATCTCTAGATCCTCCTTTCTATCAGGATCATTTCATTGCTTAACTAAGAAAGACTCTGTTTGGTATTTATTCCTTTTGAGTGGACATGAAAAGTAAAAGCGAAATGTAAGGAGACGATTCTATACAGTGGTTCTAAGACAGTAAATGTGTACAGAAAACATGGCCTGTGGTTGACATTGTTGTTGTTGTTTAGTTACTAAGTTGTCTCTGACTCTTTTGCAACCCCACGGACTGCAGCCTACAAGGCCTTTTCTGTCCATGGGATTTCCCAGGCAAGAATACTGGAGTGGTTTGCCATTTCCTTCTCCAGGGAATCTTCCACACCCAGGGATCGAACCCGTGTCTCCTGCATTGACAGGCAGACTGATTACAACTGACCCCCCTGGGAAGCCCCTGTGGTTAAGAAGATGTCCTCAGATCATGCCACAGAGTCCGCTTTATGTCTGATGAAATCAGTCTGCTGATTCACTTTTACACTTTAGAAATCTCTGACCAGTTTGCCCAGTCTCATGGGTTTGTGTGGATTTACATAGTCAGAAGTATTTGTATATGTGAGCTGATGGCAATGCACAGCCTCAGCTCTGTTTATACAGAATAACACTGAATTCTGCTGTAAGGACCTAGAGTAGGTATGGTTTCTTTTCTTGGCACGTGACATTCCAGTTTTTAAAGAGATTCTTAATTCTAACAACATCCCTTCATGTATGTGCTGAGAAAAGCTTTTACAATCTGTGTGTGACTATGTCAAAGTTATATATACAGTTTCATATATAAACTATATATTTTTTAATATTAAATTCAGGAATTTCAACTACTCAGTTTTACTGTTTGGTAGAAATGTTTGGATACTGATGAATAATTAATAGCCAAGGCTGAGTAAATCTCTTTGAAACTAAGTATCAATTTTTAGTGGGGGAAGTACACATTTATTTAAAAACTCTCATGGGTCACATACATATTCTGTTATTTTTATCGACTTTGAATTATTCCTGCATCAGGCATGTTCTAGGCCATAGATTGTTTTTCCAATTGCCTGTTTAAGGTAATGGGGTCGTGTAACTTGTTTTAGTTCAAAACTGTTGACTTTGTTGGAATGTGTATCTATTTTAGGTAATGCAGGCCAATTTCAGTCAATATATTATGCCAATCTTAATCTCTTAGATAAGGGTTTAAGATTTAATGTGCCCCAGAGCACATTTCAACATCACACACAGAAACAAACAAAACAAAAGCAGAACAAGACAAACCCTCCATGGAATACTGTTCATTATTACTATTTTTTTTTCTTGGTAAAAATACCAAAGAGAAGCATAAGTGCACACATTTCCACAAGCAAGAGAGAAGTGTATGTGAAATAGTCCTGTTCTGACTCAAATCTCCTTCTAGACCTCTTTCCTCTGTATCCTGGTGTTCTTAAAAATCTGAAGCTCCAGAGAGAACCAAAAACGGTTTCCCCGTTGGTAAACATATCACCTATTGCTACCTGCTGTGTAACAAACAAGGAGTTGGGAAGATCCCCTGGAGGAGGAAACGTCAACCCACTTCAGTATTCTTGCCTGGGAAATCCCAAGGACAGAGAAGCCTGGAGGGTTATAGTCCATGGGGTCACAAAGAGTTGGGCATGGCTGAGCAGCTGACCACATGAGCATGTATAACAAACAAACTCATCTTGTATACTGACCAACGGTCAGGTGCATAAAAACACAGCCAAGTTGTGTTTCATTAGTCAACAGAAAACTGGAATTTCTCCATGATGTGCCTAAAGAATTCTCTTCAAAAATAACATCTGGCTGATGTCAGTACCCGGAGAAGGCGATGGCACTCCACTCCGGTACTCTCGCCTGGAAAATCCCATGGATGGAGGAGCCTCGAAGGCTGCAGTCCATGCGGTTGCTGAGAGTCGGACATGACTGAGCGACTTCACTTTCACTTTTCACTTTTATGCATTGGAGAAGAAAATGGCAACCCACTCCAGTGTTCTTGCCTGGAGAATCCCAGGGACGGGGCAGCCTGGTGGGCTGCCGTCTATAGGGTCACACAGAGTCAGACACGACTGAAGTGACTTAGCAGCAGCAGCAGATGCCAGTACCAGGGCCTGTACTCAGATAAAGCAACACATTTGGTTCTAAGGTTTTACTTGGTTTATTGAGTTGTGTTAATGCTGTATTCACTCCATTTGACTTAACTGGCCCTGATAGTTGTTTTTTTTGGTTTGTTTGTTTTTCATTTTTGAGTCTAATGACAGAGTTAGCAGCTTGAATCTGCAGATATTAATGTTAATACTAGATTAATTGAATCACCAGCTGTTTTGGATTGTTTCTTTTCCTAGTCTTGAATTGAAATTATATGATGTGACCTAGGACATGATCATTCATGGTGTAAAACAAATAAATGAATAGTTTTATAGAGAAAGAGGATTTTTTGAGATAAAATTTTGAGATAAATTTTTGAGATAAAATTTTTTGAAATAAATTTTAGATGACTTAGTCCCCAGTTCACATGAGTAAACTGAGGCACATAAAAGTTAAGCAACTTGCCCAGAGGCAAAGATTTACTTAGTGAGAAGATGTGGATCTGTACTCAAAATATGAAATCCCAGTTGAACACCCAAGCGAATGTATCGTATTCTAACTATAACTTCTTCTTTACATGTAGGAGGGAGCCATGCTAAAATGTTTTCATGAACCACCAGAGTGCTACCTTATGGGTAAGTCCCAATACAGACATTGGCTAAGCCATGAAATATAGATAATATGTCCTCTGATGCTTATCTCCCAGGCATCGTGTCTCTGCTGCTAGGTCACTTCAGTCGTGTCCGACTCTGTGTGACCCCATAGACGACAGCCCACCAGGCTCCCCTGTCCCTGGGATTCTCCAGGCAAGAACACTGGAGTGGGTCACCATTTCCTTCTCCAATGCATGAAAGTGAAAAGTGAAAGTGAAGTCACTCAATCATGTCCGACCCTCAGCAACCCCATGGACTGCAGTGTACCAGGCTTCTCCGTCCATCGTCTCTTTAAGATCATAAAGATGAACTCAAGTCTTTGTAACAGCAATAAAGTAATTAACTCAAAAGCTTGCTACTAAATATTGCCTTTATATTCAAAGTATGTGATCTTTTCCTGACATAATTGCCATTTTAATAGGGAGATCTTGAATACTGAAAACCACTTAGATTCTAAAATTTACATTTTATGTTGAATGTCACTGTATATACACCTGTGTAACTATATATATATATACACACACCCTAGTATGAAATGAAAATATATCAATATTTTAATATAGCTTTTTCATTAAAGGCAAATGAACAAATCTGTATGCAGTCCACTGTCATTTATTTTGCTTTCTGTTAATACAATACTTATTATTATTTTAGAGGGTACTATGATTCTCTAATACATGATATTGTGTTAATTTGGACATACAAATGTTCTATTTAACAAATTAAATATAAGAAAGACAGAAAACAAACAAATGAAAAACCACAATTCATCTATTTAAATTTACTTTCCAATAAAAAGGAGCTAAGTAAATGTCATTTTTCTTGACTAGTCTTTGAAAAATGATGCAGATACTGTAATTTAAAAACTACTTTCTTCTTCTTATTAATTATAGTTAACCCTGTGTTCTGAAAAATATTAGTAAACAGAACACACTATTTACACCTGAAATCTTTAGTTTCACGGCAAAGTCATGCTGGTAAAAGGATAACAGCTAATTATTTCAAGCTGGTAAGGAAATCCTCTTACTACATCAGGTTCAAGGAATGGTCAACCAGTTCTTTGAGGAGCTTCTGGTCTGTGATGTTCTAACAGAGCAGAATACTTGCTCTCAGGAGCCATCAGAGAATAGCACGCCACACAGCTGGGAGCATAGTCTGGTATGATTTACACGCTGGAACCACCAGCCAAACAGATTACATGTCTTGTGACTTTTACATTTGCTTCCAGTCATTAATAAAATGCCCTGCACAATCCATATGAGCATATCATGTTTCCACCATAGATTGTGATTTTCAAAGTCATTTAAACTACAAATAATTTTACATGAGAAACTAACTAGATACCTTTGTAATCTTTTAAATTATTCCTCAGCATTTGTACTTTGTGTTTAAAAAATAGCTTACTTTCTTAAAGATAACTCTAGAATGCTCCCCAATCTTGATGTTTTCTTATATGTATATTTGAAAAGAGAAAACTTGGGAGATTTGTAAAACTAAGAATATCACTTTATGTATATGTAATCTAAATGACATATATCTACATAACACATTACATATAGTATTATGTAGTATTTAAGTGTGGACAGAAAATAACTATATATATATAGATAGATAGATAGATATAAACACAAATTATATACCTGTATTTACATCTCTACCTGTCTATAGAGAGAACCTATACTATATAGAGAAAATGTGTAATTACTAGAAAAGTGTACCAAAGTATAAACAGTTAACATCTTTCATTAGTAAAATTAAGAGCAATTTTTATTATGCTCTGTGTATTCTAAGTTGTGAGCATGTGTTACTTTTTAAAGTAGACTATACACACACACACAGTATAGATTCTTTGTTCAAAGAACAACTTTTTGAAATATCAAATACCCCTTTCACAGATCAGTCTGATGGTTTGCATAAACAGATTAAAAGCATGTGGAATTAATTTTCATAGAAATGTATTTTGACCCCCAACTTTTTTAAGAACAAAGAGCTTTCAGGAATTTTTTTAGGTTTAATATTATCCCCCAAACAACATTTGGCTACCTAGTCATAATGTGTTCTGAGTACAGTAGGTGATTTGAATGAAGGAATGTGTTTTTTTAAAAATAGGCTTAAAATGTTTTCACATTTTAATGCTCTGAAATCCTTGCATAATCTCCCATAAACATTTGAATATGATCCCTAGTTACATTTAGTTAGCCCACAATATTTAAAAATATGGAATTATGCACCTATTAAAACTGAAAAACACCACTGTTCTTTAATTACTAAGTAATTTTAATTGCTATTAGAATAATTATTTAAGTAATTTATAGTTGTGTCTCTTATGTGTCTGTCATGTGCAACATTTACTGAAAACATATTTTAATTTTGCCCATTTATGAATTAGGATGTTTGAGATACCAAGGCCACGGAAGCATTCAAAGGTGAAGCCACAGGTAAGGAGTCTGTCTTTTTTGTTAGATATTCATGTGTCTGCTGCTCTACTTGATTTCTCTAATTTTAAATGGAATTAAATCTAAAAGATGAGACTTTTACAAAGACAGAAGGACTGTCTTTATGTTTTGAATTTGTTATGACAAAAATGAAAAATAAATGTATATGGTATAACAAATCATTTCTGATAATAAGAATGTTTGGAAATGTTTTCCTTCAAATAAATTTTTAAACATATTCTTCTGATAAAAATAATTTTTAAATAAAATTGAACATTGTTATAGGGTCACTCTAAATGTTTAAATTGGAGATGACGATTTTGAATCTGATCTTCGTGCCAAGTGTTACTGTTTTTAATGTCTCTATTAGCCTCCTTCCCATTTTAGACTTTTACTAATTTAGTTTAAATTCCTCCTATATTGTAATTCTTGCCACCTGTAACTGTCTTTCTAGTAAATGTCAATTCTCTACCTTCTATTTTATTGAAATTATATTTTTCTTTACTCATTATCTCCACAGTTTCAAGGAATTCAATTTTTGTGAAATATGGATGTTAAGAAACAAAGCATGACACATTAGTTTGAAGACATTTTTCTAAAATCACAGTATTGAAATTCATTCATGAAATATATACCTTCTATACCCCACTTGTATTCATTTTTGAGATCATTTGTTATGTTTCTGAGGATACAACTAGTGACTGGCAATTCAAAGACTAAAAACAAGATAGCATTCTTTATGATTGGGATTGGTGCTCTTCTCATGCCTAAATTTATATTTTATCTGTTGAACAACATGATTCGTGCTAGTGATGATACAGCTACCTAGTTAGAGAGAGCGAACTATTCGTATATCTATCTTATCTCTATATCTCTAGAATATCTGTCAGAATATATGAAGTGAAACAAACTCCATCAAATAAAAGAGTCAAAACCCATCAAAACAAAGCAAAACAGAAGAAACATTATAGTCTAATATGTAAACTGCAAAAAAAAAAAGAATTTGAGAAATGTGTTATCTGATATTATTCAACTATCTATAGATTTATAACCTCAGCCTTTATAAAGACCATAAATATAGCCTTTGAGTACTCAGCAATTGTTAGGCCCTGTGTTAAGTATCTTTACACCTCTCGAGCCTTACCCTCTTTACAGTCCAGCTGCCATAAGTTTTAAGAGTGGGATAATTTAGGTTTAAATTTTTAATGCCATTGTTAAACTTGAGCACATTAGTTGCTTTTACCAGTACATGGAGCTGCCTTTTGGAAAATATGAAGTGTTTTAAAAACATAACTTGTTATTAATCCCCACTGAGCATCTGCTAGGTACCAGGTATTTGTCTTCCTTGAATAAATAGTGTTAGTCGCTCAGTTGTGTCGGACTCTTTGTGACCCCATGGAATGTAGCCCACCAGTCTCCTCTGTCCATGGGATTCTCCAGGCAAGAATACTGGAGTGGGCAGACATTCCCTTCTTCAGGGGCTTTTCCTGACCAAGGGATTAAACCTGGCTTTCCTGCACTGCAGGCAGATTCTTTAGCATTTGAGCCACCAGGGAACGCAGATAACCCTTGAGTTAACTCTGCACCTGCCTGTTCATTCATTACAGTATTATTTATATTAGCCAAGACATGAAAGAAACATAAGTATCCATTGATAGATGAATGGATAAAGAACTTGTGATATAGAGATATGGATAAATGGATAGATAGATTGGTAGATGGATATAATAGAAAATTATTCAGCCATTAAAAAAACAAGGAAATCACACCATTCCAAAAAATAAGGATAAACCTTGAAGTTATTATGTTATGTGAAATAAAAAAAAAAAAGGCAAATGCTGTATGAACTCATTTATATGTGGAATCTCAAAACAAAAAATGAAACAAAAATTGATAGAAAAAGAGATCAGACTTGTGGTTACCAGTGATGACAGTAGGGGCAGGGGAATTGGAAGAAGATGGTCCAAAGGTCCACACTTCCAGTTCTAAGATAAATCAGTATGAGGGATGTAATGTACAAATGACACCCATAGCTCACGCTGCTATCTGGCATATAGGAGATTTGTTAAGAGAATCAACCCTAAGTTCACATCATGAAGAAGATTTTTCCCCCTTTTTCTTTCTTTTCCGCTTATTGTGTCTACATGAGATGATGGATATTAGCTGAACCTATGTGGTAATATCTTCATTATATATGTAAGTCAAATCACCATGTTGTATACATAAACTTAAAAAAATAAATGAAGTAGAAAGAATTATTAAATATAACAGTGTACTTTTTTTAATGAGCACTTATTATCCTCCAGTTTTGGGGTTATCTAAAATATGGGGATGACTTAGTTGTGTGATTATGGCTCATGTCTCTTATGGGGTTGTAGCCAAGCTACTGGGGTTTCCTGGGTGGCTCAGTGGTAAAGAATCCTCCTGCCAAGAGGACATGGGTTTAGTCCCTGGGTCAGGAAGATCTCCTGGAGGAGGAAATGGCAACCCACTCCAGTATTCTTGCCTGGAGAATCCCATAGACAGAGGAGACTAACGGTCTATAGTCCATTGGGTTGTAAGGAGTTGGACACTACTGAGCGTACATACACACATGGCTAAGCTATTGGCTGAAGTTTCAGTTTTGTAAGGGTTAACAAGACCTGAGAGCTTTGATTCCAAGTTGGAAGGTCTGAGTTCCTTGTTAAATGGGCTCTACCAGGCTCTTGAAATGGTAGCTGGCTTACCCCAGTGAGAATGGTTTGAGAGAGAAGCCCAGAAAATCTCCAAGATGGAAGCCACAGTGTCTATTATAACCTTACCTCAGAAATGACACGCTATCTCACCTTCCATATACAACTGACCACACAGACCATCTCTGGAAAAATGTGGGAGGTGTCTTCACAGGGGTATGAGTTCCAAGAAGTGGTGTTGGTTGGGAGCCATCTGGGAGGCTGACAACTACGTGTTCTGAGTGTGGAACACCCCTTAGACCAGTGGTCACGTGCTGAGTTCTCAATTTCCAGCAATAGTTCTGAACATAATGAAGGAGTACCTCTTCCTTCCTTCCTTTCCTCCTTTCTTTCTTCCTTCCACATGGTGTGAATATACTTTACTATCCTAGAATCTTAGACCTAACAGGGTCTCAAGAGAAAATCTTAACTAATTTTCTTTTTTTTTGAAGTAACAATTGAAATAGGAAAGACAACATAAGTAGTTCAATGTCCCACAGCCCTTTGGAGGAATAATCAAGGTGTCTTGACTATGATCCCAGTATGTCTTCTACAACAGCATCCTGAAATCTATTGTCTTGTCATTATTTAATTTTAGTTCTAATGATTCATACATTAGTTTGTGTAATATTGAATCAGAAAAATTATCTGGAATAAGAGTTGACTGATTTTCTGAAGAACTCCCATTACAATTCTTGTGTCTGGTCTTCTTTGTTTTAATCTTGGTTTATTTCGATAATCATCTAAATGGACGGGACCTAGCCTCTGATTGTTCCATCTTATTTTCAAGTTGCCACTGAGGTTTGCCCTCTATAAGCTCAAACTTGATCTGGAAAATTACATCTTTGTTTGTTGCCAACAGATTCACCAGATTAGACAGCACTAAATAATGCTATGTGTGTGCTCAGTCACTCAGTCATGTTCACTCTTTTGCGACCTCATGATGGTCTGTAGCCCCCCAGGCTCCTCTGTCCATGGAGTTCTCCAGGCAAGAATACTGGAGTGGGTTGCCATTTCTTCCTCCAGGGGATCTTTCCAACCCAGGGATCAAACTCACTTTTCCTGCACATTGGCAGGAAGATTCTTTACTGCTGAGCCACCTGGGAAGCCCCAAATAATCCTAGTTCAGTTCAGTCGCTCAGTCGTGTCCAACTCTTTGCGACCCCATGAATTGCAGCACACCAGGCCTCCCTGTCCGTCACCAACCCCCAGAGTTCACTCAGACTCACGTCCATCGAGTCAGTGATGCCATCCAGCCATCTCATCCTCTGTCGTCCCCTTCTCCTGCCCCCAATCCCTCCCAGCATCACAGTCTTTTCCAATGAGTCAACTCTACTCATGAGGTGGCCAAAGTACTGGAGTTTCAGCTTTCGCATCATACCTTCCAAAGAAATCCCAGGGCTGATTTCCTTCAGAAAGGACTGGTTGGATCTCCTTGCAGTCCAAGGGACTCTCAAGAGTCTTCTCCAACACCACAGTTCAAAAGCATCAATTCTTCGGTGCTCAGCTTTCTTCACAGTCCAATTAATCCTAAGGTGCATGTAAATAGTTAGATCAAAGTTTTTAATATTTATTTAAGAAAATAAAGACAGGGGAGGCAGGCAGGGGGAGAGAGAGGTGGACTGGTTGGGAAAGAGAAGAGGGTGAGAGTGTTGTTGCTCATTTGCCCAGTCGCATCCAACTCTTTCCAATCCCATGTACTATAGCATGCCAGGCCTCCCTGTTTCTAAAGGGCTCTACATGAAATACTCCTGTGAAGCTGAGAGACAGATTTCAATAGATGGTTCAGAAAGGTCCATTTTTTTGCACAGGAACATTACAGACCAGGATGTATTCTGTTGGAGAAAGTATAAAAGTCACCTGCACTGCAGGCAGATTCTTTACCAACTGAGCTACAAGGGAAGCCCAATGGAGAAATTAATTTTCTGTAAAAACTGATCTTAATAGTTATTTACAGTAAATATTCCAAAGACAAGTGTCTGCTTTTTATAGCAGGTTCAGGAAAGTAACAAGAATGTAAAATACTTCACTGTTTTTTAAGTCATAGTGAAGTTAAATCATTTTATAGTATGAGAATATTTGCATTCTCATATACAGAAGGAAAGTTATGACCAACCTAAATAGCATATTGAAAAGCAGAGACATTACTTTGCCAACAAAGGTCTGTCTAGTCAAGGCTATGGTTTTTCCAGTGGTCATGTATGGATGTGAGAGTTGGACTGTGAAGAAAGCTGAGTGCTGAAGAATTGATGCTTTTGAACTGTGGTGTTGGAGAAGACTCTTGAGAGTCCCTTGGACTGCAAGGAGATCCAATCAGTCCATCCTAAAGGAGATCAGTCCAGGGTGTTCTTTGGAAGGAATGATGCTAATGCTGAAACTCCAGTATTTTGGCCACCTCATGTGAAGAGCTGACTCATTGGAAAAGACTCTGATGCTGGGAGGGATTGGGGGCAGGAGGAGAAGGGGACAACAGAAGATGAGATGGCTGGATGGCATCACTGACTCGATGGATGTGAGTTTGAGTGAACTCTGGGAGTTGGTGATGGACAGGGAGGCCTGGCGTGCTGCAGTTCATGGGGTCCCAAAGAGTCAGACACAAATGAGCAACTGAACTGAACTGAACTGATACCTATATATGCATATGTTGTTCTACATGCACATGTGAGTGGTGTGTGTCTTGTTGTGTGTGTGTGTGTGTGTGTAAATATAAGTTTATTTCCTTGGATGGAGCTTCTGTGAAAAACAACTCATGGAAAAATAAATCTACTAATGTTACATACATGTCTGGAGGTTGTTTTCTACCAGTTTTGAGTGGAGAGGGTTAACAGGTGGCCCACAGTGGAGCCTGTGTATTCAGGATGCCATTACAGTAAATGAGGTAATACCATTTTGCTGAGACTGGGTAAAGGGTGGCTTAGAAAGGATGAACTCAAGCTGGAGCCAAATCTAAATTAATTAACTCCAGCTACTCTGAAATTCTATTGTGAGAAAGCAATGGCTTAAGCCAGGACTCAAACTGTACTGTATCATGTCGGTCAAGCAGCAGTATTAGATAACTCTGGTCAAATATGATTTATAGTTAGTTATAGCTGCTTAAAAGCTTCTCTAATTAGAAAACACAATTCAGAAATAAGTTCATATACATTAAAATGGTTGCGGGATTTGCTTAAAATGAATAAGACATGCTTGAAGTAATCAGGCATTGTGATCATCATTACATACATTTTACAAAGCCTCATATTAGTAATTACATTTTGGCCTTCCTCAAAATTTCTAAAGTATAAGTAAATTGACTAATCTCTTAGATCTGTGATGGAGGAGGAATTAAATTCTTAGATTCCCAGAGTATTAACACATTATATACTTTAGATGCAATTTTAAAAATATGAGATGCAAAATCCATCTGTTGCATCATCAACCATACCTTTCACTTCCATTCTGGGAGGGGCTTTATAGAGCTGTGTGTTATCAGGCACTAAAAGATAGAAATCCTATAGAAGCGAATAACTAAAAATTTTATCCAGGGGAAGAGAATGCACAATGAATCAACAAAATTATGAATTCTTTTTCTGTTGAATCTCTAATGCATGAATTGGTCCTCTAATGCACAATTCCTCATCGCTGGTATAATGTTAAGTAGTTCCCCAATATGATTTAGCTCTCCTTGCTTTGAGTTGTATATAAATAGTTCTAGAAAATACCCCATGAGTATTTTGGATGGAAAGAACTTCAAAAGCATTTATCCAAATGTCTGGCCCCTAGTTGATTCCTAGGAGCCTTTTTATTTCTCCAAACCCCAAATGACCTTCCCCCCGCATCTGTGTTACCACACCAATAGTACTGTGTACTTTTCAAATCCCTGGGTTTACCTAAGCCTTTTCTTAGCCTCTCACAGGTGAGATGCAATCCGTGTCAAGTGAACACTCTCAACTGTTCTCCTTTCAAATTATCCTAAAGAAAATAAGGCATCACACTGACAAGCTTCTCCCTCAAATAAACCCTTAATAAACAGAAGAGATTGATAATCTGATAAATCATGATGCCTGATGGTCACATTTTGTTCAGCCTTTTGTGACCACATCAATGATTGAAAATAGTTGGAGAAAAGTGATGGGAAGAAGTAGTTCCACTAACACTTCTTTAAGTTGGGCTCCATGTTTGGTTATCATGTTACAAAAATATGTTCCTAGTGGAGAACATATAGACTGACTGGAGTGCCCAATTCTAGTGCACAGTGGTGCTGGTATGATCACCAGCCAGAAAACTGAGTGACAGTGTAAGGAGGTGCCCCTGGTAGCTGTGTGGGCATCGGGCATCAGGCTGCAATCTAATTATGGTTGGACACAGCAGCAGTGGAATTCAAGAAGATGCCACCAGCTGTTTCACAAGTAGCTGAGGTCTCAGTATGCAAATTCATTAAAGAAGAGGCTGACCAACATGCACACGCACACACGCATATGTACACGGACCCTGACTGACTCTTAGCTCCTTTCCTTCTAGCAAAATGCCTTGAATAGTTTGCACTCAATAAATACCGGTTGATTTGAAGGTGTATTCAAGACATATTTGTCCAGCCAAAGAATTTCATCCCTTTCCATTTTATAGAGCACTATTTGTATATTCATTCGGATGGAAAAATTCAACATGATTTATTGTAATTTACCCCCAATGTCTAAAAAAAAATAGAATGGTCTGATGTGTTTTGAAAAGTGAGATAACATACAAACAATGTCGATATTTGTGTTACCAAAATGAGAAAGCATCATGTCCTTATCCTGAGACATAACACTTTGTGAAAGGCACTATGGCCACTCAGTCGCAGAGCTTCTTCTTGCTTCTGAAGCTCCGTGAATCAGGCTGCCATTAGACACCCAAGGCTGAATTCAGCTCAACAGAAAAGATGAGGTGGTGACCAAGGTTAGAGTTATCTCCTAAATTAGTGTAACTGAAACGCTCTCGTATTCCCAGAGTGCGCCTGCTGTCTCCCTTAATAGACTAAACATATGTGTCTTTTCAATCACTTAGGAAAAGATCTTATGAAATAACTATAGTCATAAATGACCCATAGACGGTTTTAACATAATATCATAATCCATTCATAATTTCTAATTGACTTTCAAATGCATCACAGTTAGCTATTTATTTTTAGTGATATATTATCTGATAGAGGTCATAAAAGAAATCATGGATTTTTTTGTTCAGTATTGCAGAAATAACATTGGCCATCTATTTGGTTTTCCAAGGAATAATAATGTCTTTATCTCTCTAAAGTTGTTTCTTAGGTTATATTCTTAGAAGCCAAATGAAAGGAGAATGCTATTTATTTTTCACTGGAATTGCATGAAATTTTCACTTGAGTTATATGTATTTTTTCTATACAGTGGTATTATTTGTTCTAGACAGAAAATCATTTCTTGCCATCAGAGTCCCCTTTGATTGTGATGGAGGTCTCATTGTGGATGTCTGCAAAACATCATTACTATCATTAGATTATGTACCTCCAAATGAAACTGATTGATGTAATGACATAATTTTTTTTGAATGAACACATTTGTTCTTTAGCTGATTAGATGAGTTTACCTTAGTGATCTGTTTGGGCTGTGTACTTCATCTCTTAACTTTCTATAGAGAAGTTTTACTTATGATATTAGAGTTAGAATTTTATCTGGTAATGAACTATGTTTTAATAATTGTAAAATGTATTTTTTTAATATTTATTTAATCATATCCTCTGACAGTTGAATGTTCAAACGCATGAACACAAACTAGAGTCTATGAACTTAGGGAGTATTCTTTACTGACTTTGAGTCACATACCTCTTGAGAATCTAATAGAGTTGAATATGCCTTCTAAGAGGTTGCAGGGACACAATCATTAAGTTCCCTTTCAGGGCTGGGAAGAAATTACAGTAGTATTTTAAGAGTTTTTTGCATATATATATATTTTTTTCTGGCTGAAAATATAGAGTTCTCTGCTTCCCTTATGCAGTTGCTTCCTGATGAGGGTTCAAATCACCCCTCAAAACCAGATCTGCAGAACACACTTCAGCACACTTCAGTGAATCCCTGGGTGCAACCTTAGGATTAAGAGAAAAAAGTCACATGTTACAGTGAATCATGAAATATCGCCATGTCTATTTGTGACTTTTATGTGAGTAGACATAAAAAAGTGGAAGGAAAAAAAACAAAGAGGAAGAGTAAGGAGAAAAAAACAAAGCGGAAGAGCATTTCTAGAGTAGAGAAGGGTTTCTAGCTTTACAAAAATTTCTAGAATTTACCTGCCCCTATTGCACATACACAAAAGCCTATCTTACGACTCACAGAAATGTGGAATTAATTTCCTCTGTCTCCATGAGTGTCTATTATTTGAGATAGAAAGTATCGATGCTTCTTTTTCTGGCACTTGGCAAATTCTACTCGGGCTACACAATATGAGTACATTACAGAACCTTGTTTGCCCAAGAAGAATGTTTTGGAAGAAGCTCTTAAGAAAATGTCCTTCTTATCAAAAGAAGGGAGGTACTAATCCACTCTTATCATTAACTACAAATTCCACTTAAATATTATATGTTCAATGTTATAACAATCAAAAGGTCACAATTTCAACACTTGATATCCTCTCCGTATCTTTATTCCCCTTCCCCAGAGTGGTTTTACCAGGACAAAAGTAATACATGCAGTTTCAACATCACCGATCATTTTACCTAGTCTCCACTTTCAAACGTATTAGCTGTGCTTGTTTCAACAAAGACTTAATGAAAGGAGTTCTGTCCAGAAATGATTATATTTCACAGTCATATGCCTCCCTCACTTATCTCTACCTTTTGCATTTAGCCAAAAATGTTTTCAAGATCCACCAGCACATTCCATCTACAGATTCTCTTTCTCCAGACACACTCATCACCATTTTTTCCCTCAAAAATGTTTAATATATCTTTAGCTTCCCCTTTTTTAAACTCCATGTTTTAATGCCATGATTTCTTCAACTGACTTCCAAACCAATCGAAATAGTTATCTAACCCACTCAGATCCTAAATTATATCTTAATGTTCTAGATATTTGCTGTGAGTGTCTATGTATAAACTTCTGCAATAGTTGGTTTTCTTTTTAAATCCAAGGAAACATTCCATTTACTTGAATCCCGCCGGGCTCTCCTTTTCAGGCAGTTGGGTGAAGTTCACCCCAGATCGCAGACCATGGCTTTTACTTCCCCTCAGTGCCACGGTTTGCTTTCTTGAGTTCAGAACTGCATTTTCCCACCAGTTCTGTGAAAAACCCAGAGGCATCATGGAAATTATTACTTTTAAAACCTCACTGATTTGAGGAGGCAGCAAATGACCGTCTGCCATCTTTCTGACTTGCAGCTTTTGCTCTGTCTGACTTTTGATTGTTCTTTCTCTCTTCCTGCGTCCCTCCTTCTCCTCCTTTTTACCCTTTTCCACAAGCCAGGGCCTCTGCAAACCTCCTTCATACCTCTTTCATACACCTCCTTCATACATCTCAGCTCCTTCACAAAGCAAGGGCATCCCACTAGGCTCTCTGTTCCTTCATATGCTTCTTTGGAGATTCAGAATCTTGTACGGTGGTAGTGAAGTTTATAAATTTATGAGCTTTCAGATATGTAAGAATGATTGTAAGTGGCATTTATCAAAGAATATTACTGGGACACATTTTTATTACTTGCAAGGCAACAGGAATACAAGAATATAGTATTATCTATTTTGGCCCTCAAGTGACTTATAAGCCACTTCAGATCCAACCTTTCAAGGGTTAAATCTTGATAATAAATAGATTTTAAGTTCTTCTAAGATATGAAAAGTGAAGAGGAAGTTTTTGATTCAGGGCTTTTTTTAATCAACATTTTGAACGTTAGTTGCTTTCATATAAACTGTACTGAATTTATCCAATTCTACCTAATTATACAATGCATTGATATCTTCAAGTAGAGATCTCTTCAAGAAAATAATTGCCAGTAATAGTAAACACATACACACATATATGTAAATTTAATTAAACAATGTCTTAAAGTTGATTAATTTGTTATCCCACCAAATAGCACATTTAATGGCATTATTTCCAAGAAATAGACCTCCCAAATCTTTTAGAAAAAATTTTTCCATCCAAGGAAAATGATTTATGAAAATCTGGATTCCCCCCATAGATAATCATGATTGGAACACAAATAAACAACTCCTTCACTTAAAAATATTGCCCTATTAGAATATTTCATTTACTTTATTTTTATCTCTGATTTACTACACTAGTATATTTTGAATACAATTATTTTCATCTACTCTATATTAAATATATTTTTCAATGCAGTAAAATATTTTCAAGGAATTTCTGTTAAAGATAAGTAATGACTAGAGAAAAAGATAATATGTAGTTTCATTGAGATGGAAATAAGTTGGGTTTTTTTAGCAAAACTTCATGAAGTAAGTGTTTTATAGTTATTTATATTCTAAATCAGTTATGTGCCAAACAATGGAAACAGAAATATTGCTGAAATGTTTTTAAGATAAGTGAGAATCATATCAAGTAACATAAGCCTGAATACTTTTTAACTTAAAAATTATTTTTTACTCAAGCAAAGATGAAAGAAATAGTACAGAGTGTTCTCTTGTGTGTGACTATCTAGCTTGTCCTGTAATAAGTCACATTAATTCTTTGTGGAAGTAAACTGAAAAGAGGAACCAAAAAAGCTATTTTTGAGAGAAAAATGTGAATGTTATTTCAAGACAAACTGTAGGTAAGATGCTATTGAGAACACCAATAGATGGGATGATAGCAAGTTACATAAATTAGAGATTGTAAAGTCTGTGTGTGTTGACTGTATCTTTGGTTCTATGGTTATTCACAGTTTCACTGGACAGAGTTGTTTCCTATTTACAATTCACTTTTTAAAAATTGGTCAAATAGAGAATCCCCTGGCAGTCCGGTAGTTAGGACTCCTTATTTACACTACCAAGGGCCCAGGTTTGATCCCTGGTCAGGGAACTAAGATCTCACAAGCCACGAGGTATGGCCAAAAAAAAAAAGTCAAATATGTATCTTTATGCAAAGCAAGGTACAGTAAGTATATAGATTTAAGTGCTTTGGGATTCTAATAGACAGACATAATGATTATTTTATAACTTTCAGAGTTTGTTTTCTCTGAACCTTGGAGTTCAACTAAGAACAATGGGCTAATTTTGCAAACAGAATTTCTACACAAAACAGAAATATTTTGCTTTTACAGATCTGTGCTACCTAGGTAGACAGGGCACATATTCAGCAGTAGTTTCATCTGAACTTCCTCTAAAGTTAATTGTACTTTTGTGAGTAAATCATATAAAGTTGTGACTTTCAAAATGCATACATATTAGACATTTAAGATATCAACTAGCCAAGTCTGACTACTTTTTTAGAGGCCTTAAAAATTCCTGGCTGGGATTTACTTACGTGAAAACAATAAATCTTATAATGAAAAGGACAAAACAATTTCAAGTGAAAAATAAATTGGGACATTCTTAGGTTAAATATTTGATTTTTGCTGTGCAAGCATCACTTAATCTCTTGGTTGTTCCTTTAATTGGAAGCCTCATATCTAAAGAAGAGAGGTATTTATGCGATTAATAATGTGACAACTGAAAACTGAGTGCCAGGTTCCAAGTGTAGAAAATCCTCAGACTAAAGTGAAGTACCTTGGAAATTTCATGGATTACAGTGAAATGTTGATTTTTATTTCTTTGTAAATAATATCAGGCAGGGTTACACAGTGTGATTCAAAGGTAAAATCTCTCTTCCTTGGGAGGAATTAACTATGTATTAAAATTTTGATACTCTACAACTATTCAACTATTTTCAGACTTTGTTAATGATTCTGAAATTTTTTGTATTTGAAGCACAATGGAACTCTAAGGAGAATCTTAGTACTCTGATTCTGTCATGAGATGCCCTTAATTGAACTACTTACTAGCAGTGAGTTAGTTGAGCTAAAAAGGTTTTCCCCCCTACTTTGTAATGTAGGCATTCTAAAGATAATTTTCTAAGTAATTATTAAAGTAGACATGTATTACTATTTCTCTCATCGCTCTGTTCTCAAAGCACATAACGTACTATTCTGCAAACTTTTGCTTCTGTGTATTTCCCCAGGTTACAGTAAAAAAAATAATCATTTCTGGCTATTTCTCTGCCATTATTTACTACAATGTATAATCCTTTCACTGAGGAATTAAGTGGGCAAAGCTACTTTACACCATGAGTAGATAAAAGGAGCCATGTAAGAATTGGTATTATTCATTATCAAGTTTTTGTTGTGGTAGTGGTCTGGTCCTTTTCTGAACTTGGCCTTGCTCTTACTTTACTGAAATACTATCCCAACAACAGGGAGATGGCTGATATGGGAGAGGCTAAAAAGTTCAGTCTGTTGGGAGAGAGATTCATTTCAGCCCATCAGTGTTGTTGTTCTGCTAAGTGGTGACATAATCCCAAATTCACATTCCCAAGAGATTGGCTCTTGGGATCTCTCCCATTTGCTGACTTTACTGCAAAAGAATGCCAGCTTCTGTTGTAATTGAGGAAAAAGGTTTTCAGGCCAGATTATCATTTCTGAAATGGATCAGATAACATATCTGAAAGTGTTAGTATAAACCCAACCTTCTGCCCAGAGATTTTCTTCTTTTCAAACAAATAAATAGATTTTTAAAAATCCTGTTTTGAAAGGGCAACATATGATGGGATTATTTGTCTTTTTAATTCCTATAATTCTGAGTTTTCTAAAAGAAACAGCATCCCAGATCAATATTTAGTACATGGAGGGGGGAAGAAAAAAATCAGAAACAATAATATTCACAAACAAGGGTGCTGACTAAGTATTCTGCAGTCACTACAAAAAATAAAGTTCCATATAAACTCCATTATATTAGAAAAAATACATGACATGTTAAGTGAATATATCAAACTGAAGTAGAATATACATAAAGTGTTGACTTGTCTGTGAGACCAATGATATATATGCTTTCATTAGACATACATGCAAATATTCACAGATATGTGAACCCATTTACAGATGCTGTAGATTTGGATACATATATAATTAAATTATTGATGATTACTTCTAAAGAAACCAGAGTGAATTTTAATTTATTTCATAACCTTCTAAAGCATTTAACTCTTCCAGCCTGACACACTTTCATAATTATAAAACGTAATGAAAAATTTTTGTTTCTACTTTGTCTTTTGCACACTAAAGTGTTCTTAATGTGCAAATTAAAGCATATATCTAATGCATTACATATTTTATGTTAACTCTACCCAATTGTGATACGTATTTAATACAACTTGCTAAATGCTGTATTCAGTCAGTGAGTGCCCCAAACCACTAAGGAACGTTAGCAGCAGACAGAAGCTAGGATAGTGAGGACTGAGTAATGATAGGAAATGCCCAGAAAGCACCACACAGAGATTTAAGACCAGCCAGGGTCCAAGAGTATCTTTCAGATATTTGCGGTGGGCGAAAACCCAAAACACATTTGGCCAAGTTCTATATTTCAAGATAAACTTGGCCCATATGTTTTTTATTCATTTACATGTAATTCATTGAGCTGACATTCTGAAAGAGTTATCTGATGCGTAAGGAGATTTTTGTGCCATAATTACATGTGATACATATAATACAATGTATAATAATTTAGAGCAGAACTTGAATTTTGCTGGGTTACAGATTCCAGGCACATGCTCCTTCATGATGAGTCACTGTGCTTGAGCTAAGCTGTTGAGTGACTCACTGAGTCACACTATAGTTGAGATTTACTTTACTGAATTTTGTACATTTTTTTAAAACAGGGGCGTATTTCCCATGCTTCAGTTTCCACAGTTGTAAATTAGAATGATGATCTTTATTAAAATGTACTCTGGTTATTTAACAGAACCTATAAAACTTACTAAGGTCTTCCCAGTGGTAAAGAAACCACCTGCCTGTGCAGGAGATGCAGGTTCGATCCTTGGGTGAAGATCCTCTGGAGGAGGAAATGGCAACCCACTGCAGTATTCTTGCCTGGAGAATCCCATGGACAGAAGAGCCTGGCAGCCCCTAGTCCATGGGATCACAAAGAGTCAGACACAGTGGAGCGACTGAGCACACAATAGTTTATTAACATGCTTGCAAATAGCTAGTCCCCAGAATTTGTGAATTTTTTAAAAACTATGATAGGTAGCACAGTTTAAACATGCAGCTTGGAAATATATTGAAATACCAACTCCCTATACTATCTCTTTCAACCTAGAGGATAGACTTGTTAGAAATCTCAGGATCTATGAGGACAATCTCAAAGATTTACGGATGTTCAGGTGTATTCATAATTATTGTAAAGGCTAGAAAATGAAATGAAATGTCATATTTTTCATATCTCTCACTTGCCCAACAGGGCAGGCTGTTTTAGGTAATAAGATTTGTATTATCTTTCTTGTTATTTAAAAAGCGAGATGCAATTCAGAGGATTCTTACTTTTCTTTGTTATGTATAGTGAAACACATTTTCTCTATTTTTAAATACATATTTGATTTATAATTTTTTCTGTGGTTCCTGTGGTAAAATTTTTGTTTGCAGCTCTCCTAATCCACCTGGAATTTATTTTACTGTGATATAATGTGAAGACACATGTCTGCTTTCAATTTGTAGGGCAAAATACTTTGTTTGCATTTGTAAGATTTTTATAATTGGCATTGTAGTAAAAGTGATATTTATGCTTTCCCTAAGTGCCTGTCCCTCTTTCTGGATTTGGCATATTACTCCTAAATTCCTCACTTTCAGATTTTCAGTTGGCTATTAAGAAGCAAGATCCCTGAGATTTATCCACCAGAAAGTTCCTAAAAATCATTAAATGGAGACAAAACTGAAAAAGATACCTAAAATGCAAAAAACTTCCAACTGAAGTATAATTAAATTATAATATGTCAAATAAACTTGATAAATGTGAGCTATAGGTCAAAATATTATCAAACTGATTGGTTTTCAAAGGACTAATTTCTAGTGGTTAGCAGCAGAAAAAAAATTATATGTATCATACTAAGTGAAGTCAGACAGAGAAAAGCAAATATCATATGATATCACTTATATGCAGAATCTAAAAAAAATACAAATGAACTTATTTAGAAAACAGAAACAGACTCACAGACTTAGAGAATGAACTTATGGTTACCAGGAGGGAATTGCAGGGTTTGGGGGAAGGGATAGGCTGGGAGTTTAGGATTAACACGTACACACTGCTATATTTTAAATAAGATGCCTTTCCATGAAAAAAATTATAAAATTTTAATGTTATTGAAAATGATATAAATATTAAGTTCTAATGGTATCAGTGATAAGAATTAAAAACGAAATCACTGACTTGTGACTATTTCAAGCTTTTTCATATTAATTTGAGGCATCTATTCATCCATTTACCTGAAAAATAGATACATTCAAATACTTGAAGTCATGTGCAGCTAAGTTACCAGTCTGTGTGTGTAATTCCTCAAAATACATGGGTTAGACAGGACGGTGCAGTTTGAGAACAGAAACACAACTCTGGTTTAGGCCAAAAATGTGTTTATTGGAAGGGTACTTGTGTAGATGAGATGGTTGGATTACAACACAGACTCAATGGACGTGAATTTGAGCAAACTCTGGGAAATAATGGAGGAGACCGGTGGGCTTCAGCCCGCGGTGTCGCAAACAGCCAGCATGACTTAGGGATGGAACAACAATAACCAGGAGTGTAGCCCTCTGAATTGAAGGAAGAACTGCTATCACTACTGTTTCTGTCTCTTGTTAACATCTTTCAGGTTCCAGGAACTCTACACTCGTATTTTTACATCCTCGTGACCAAAAGAGAAAAGAGATGTCTGTCTCTCAGCTCTAGTTAGAAATACTTGGGGAGAATCCTAGTAGACCAAGCATGGATCAAGTACGCATGCCCAGTCACGTAAGCAGTGAATTACAGTGAGTTATCAGTGAGTTATTTTCACCCTCCTGGTAATAATTTTTGCCAGTGCTTACTCTGTACCAGGAACTGTGAAAATCACTCTGTGAAAATCATTATGATAGTTCCATGCTATTATAATTCCTAACTTACAAATTAAAAACTGACCCAGAGAAGTTTAAGGAGTTTGCCTAAGGCCAGCTGAGAGGGGAAGGGTAAGCATAATCTGAACCCAGAGCCAAGCTTTAACCCTGACAATGAACTTGATGCCCACAGAGGCCAGGCTTTCCAATAAAGTACCACACTTACAGCAAAAACCAGGTTGGTCACACTGACCTCTGAAAACCCTTCACTGACAGTAGCCATCACATCACCCACAGTCACAGGTCTGCCCTCTGTTCTCCAGTCTCCATCCTTGCCCAGTGGGAATGATGATGGCAAAACTAACACTACCAACCTGATTTTTCTGTCTTCTTTTCCTCTTGCTTATTATTGCACATCCTACTCGTGTAAACTTTCCTAGGTTGGAGACACTGAATGTGATGTGACTATAGCAAGCTGTGCGCCCCTCCATCCTTGAGGAAATGGATGAATAAGATGTTTTAATGAGGATGTAGTGGTTACAAGCACTTGGGAGCTGTGATACTCATTTCAGATGGTATAGAGTTTCTCCTGAGAGAAAAGGATGGTGTACAGAAAGGTAGTAGCCTGGAAAAACACTGTCTCTACTTTTTTCTTGCGTGTTCAGTCACTCAGTTGTGTCTGACTCTTTGCAACCCCGTGGACTGCAGCCGGCCAGGCTTCTCCGTCCATGGGATTTCACAGGCAAGAATACTGGAGAAGGTTGCCATTTCTTTTTCCAGGGATCTTTCCCACCCAGGGATCAAACCCATGTCTCCTGTATTGGCAGGTGGATTCTTTGCCACTGAGCCACCTGGGAAGTCTCTATTTTTGCCATTTTTTGATATAGGCATCTCTAATAAAATGTAGAAATGCTGGGCTGGAGGAAGCACAAGCTGGAATCAAGATTTCCTGGAGAAATATCAATAACCTCAGATATGCAGATGACACCACCCTTATGACATAAACTGAAGAACTAAAGAGTCTCTTGGTGAAAATGAAAGAGGAGAATGAAAAAGTTGGCTTAAAGCTCAACATTCAGAAAACTAAGATCATGGCATCCGGTCCCATCACTTTGTGGCAAATAGATGGGGAAACAGTGGAAACAGTGGCAAACTATTTTTCTGGGCTCCAAAATCACTGCAGATGGTGATGGCAGCCATGAATTAAAAGATGCTTACTCCTTGGAAGGAAAGTTATGACCAACCTAGACAGCATATTCAAAAGCAGAGACATTACTTTGTCAACAAAGGTCCATCTAGTCAAGGCTATGGTTTTTCCAGTGGTCATGTGTGGATGTGAGAGTTGGACTATAAAGAAAGCTGAGCGCTAAAGAATTGATGCTTTTGAACTGTGGTGTTGGAGAAGACTCTTGAGAGTCCCTTGGACTGCAAGGAGATCCAACCAGTCCATCCTAAAGGAGACCAGTCCTGGGTGTTCATCAGAAGGACTGATGTTGAAGCTGAAACTCCAGTACTTTGGCCACCTGATGTGAAGAGCTGACTCATTTGAAAAGACCCTGATGCTGGGAAAGTTTGAGGGCAGGAGAAGGGGATGACAAAGGATGAGATGGTTGGATGGCATCACCGACTCAATGGACATGGGTTTGGGTGGACTCTGGGAGTTGGTGATGGACAGGGAGGCCTGGCGTGCTGCGATTCATGGGCTCGCAAAGAGTCGGACAGGACTTAGCAACTGAACTGAACTGAATAAAATATAGAGGAAAGACCAGCATTTATTTGGTGCTTTCTAGGTACCAGGTGCTCTTAAAATATACATTAACTATTTTCATCTCTATAACCCCCTGTATGAGGGAGGTCTTATCATCTCCATTTTATGGATTAAGTACACTGAAGCTCAGGTGAAAATGCTTGCCCCAGATCACATCACTAGAAAGGGAAAATATGCAGACACTTGACTCCAAAATCCTATTTTCTACTATGAAAAACTGACCTAGAAAACTGACCTTTTACATTCCCAAGAGGCACTAATGGCAAAGAATCCGTCTGCTAATGCAGGAGACCCAAGAGACCTGGGTTTGATCCCTGGATCGGAAAGATCCCCTGGAGGAGGGCATGGCAATCCACTCCAGTAATCTTGCCTGGAGAATCCCATAGACAGAGGAGCCTGGCGGCCATAGGTTTGCACAGAGCTGGAAACGACTGAAGCGACTCTGAGTACATGTGTGCATGCACACACACACACACACACACAAACAAGGAAAACATCTGAAATTCCTGAAAAACCATATTCAATGGAACATGAGAGTAGATTCTATGTTAGTGAACAGTTTGCCCATTTAAATAGTGATAAAATATTTTACTTATAATTTTTAAAAGAAGTACAGAATCTCTGAGAATAAGGGATTGCCAACTAGGGATTATATCTCAATTTACTGTGTGAATAACAAACAAAACAAATTCCTTGTCGAAAGAGGTCTGGAGGCCTACGTTTCCTAGTTGTGTAAAGCAGAAGGGGCCTGCCCAGGCTGTTTCCCTGCCGTACCTTCAGCTCCCTCAAAGGCTAGTTTACCCAGAGAATTTCCAAAGAGAAAGAAGAAAGTGACAGTGCACGCACACAGACGGACACACAGACACACGGACACACACAGAGACAAACAGAGAGAGAGAGAGGGAATGACAGAGATGGAATCCCAGGTAATTTAAGGTTTGCCTAAATCGCCAGATACTTTGCAAGTGAGGAATTTTGCTTTAAATAGGATGGCTTATGGTCTATTTCCTGGTAATTTGGACAGATTTGCAGTGCACTGATAGCCCGTTTTGTGGTAACTGTGTTTTGTTAGATACTCATTTATTTTAATGCACGTTTGCTTTATCCTGCCAGTTTGTTGACTGTTCCTTGCTGAGTAGGTCTGTAATCTAAACTTTAAAGGAGGATTAAGCCTCATGGTATTTACCTAACTAAGCATTGTCATTGTGTTATCCTCTTATATATTTGTTACCTGGGGGAAAAAATTCATTTTAAATGGGCTTTTCTTTTACTTTTGCAGGAAAGCCTTTGTGGCTTTAAAAAAAATTTTCTATTTTATGATCTGCAACTGTCATTTAACTAGAACCAAGAGTTAATTTAGACTGCAATGTTTTTAATAGTACTTTTTTATTTTTTTTTTGGTTTTGGGAGTCACAAAGAGTCAGGCACGACTGAGTGACTGAGCAGGCAGGATATTTATCACTGGATTATTTATATTAATAACAATGAGAAATAACCAAACCAATGAAAGCAGAAAAGTTAACTAAATCATAGAACATCCCTACAATTGAATATAAGGATGCTATTATAATTATTTATTTGCAGAATATTTGTCATGAGAAAATACTCATAATAAAAAGTTTGGGTGCAGAAAACGTGTAAGGCAAAAATAAATACAATGTACAGATCCTTATTTGGGAAAAAAGAAGGCATGAGGAAGACATTTATAAGCATATGTACAATGCTCTTGCTTCTATACACACATATACACAATTATTCAAAACGGCTAGAATTAAATTTAATATATCAATAATATTTATTCCCAGTTAGTTACCTTGTGCATAGGTAAGTAAGCATTTATTTCTTTTACATGATAAAAATAATGATTTATAAATAAAAACATAAAAACTAAGGGTAGCTGAAAATTAAATTTCAAGAAAAAGATTTTATGATTAGCAATATATTATAAATGCAGAGAAAATACTGCATCCACAGGAAATGAGCAATAGCATCATAATAGGGATCACGTATGGAAAATGCCTTCAGAAAAATAGAAAATAATGTGTGTTTTTCCACATAAGGGTCCTCCTAGGAGGTGCAGTGGTAAATAATCTGCCTGCCAATGCAGAAGATGCGAGAGAGGTGGGTTTGAATCCTGGATCAGGAAGATCCCCTAGAGTAGGAAATGGCAGTCTGCTTTAGTACTCTTGCCTGGGAAATCTCATGGAAAGTGGAGCCTGGTGGGCTTCAGTCCATGGGTTGCAAAGAGTCAGACGTGACCGAGCACACAAACGCACACATGTGCACACACACACATTTTCATATAAATATTGAGTTTGCCAAAAAGTTCGTTTGTATTTTTCTTTAATATCTTACAAAAAAACCCAAAAGAGTGTTTTAGCCAATCCAATAACTGAAAGAAAGTGAAAGTGAATTCATTCAGTCCTACCATTTCCTTTTCTAGGATATCTTCCCCATCCAGGGATTGAACCCGGGTCTCCTGCATTGTAGACAGACGCTTTACTGTCTGAGCCACCAGGGAAGTCTCAATCCAATAACTAAGAAACAGTTAAACTAGATAAAGATTTTTACATATCTGCCTGGGGTTCTTTGCCGCTTAGGAGGCCAACACATCACTGGTTTGGGTGGGGAAGGGGAGAGCAGAACTAAAACAAGTTGGGTTATCTTCCAGATTCTCTCTATAGTGTGAGAGCTGTTGATTTCCTGAAAAAGAGTGTGAGAGAGAAATATGTAAAATATATTTTATAGATGTTTTCTAAAATATATAATATGTATTGTATGTAGTAAGTATATATATATATGAAATTTCATTTGTATTTAAGGGAAGTGATAATGTCTCTAGGGGCAGAGGTTAGGTAACTCCAGGTAAAACCTAAGGAACTGATAAGGGAAATGAAACAAATGCACAGCCTAAGGCCACGCTTCCTGCTTCTTTTCTTTTTCAAAAAATCTTATACACATTCTTATTAGCCCCTTACTATCCCCATATCTGTCTCTGAATAATAACAATGAAAGCACTAAATTGACAGAATAACCAGCTCAAAATCCTCTTTTAGATTTAAGATCTGAGAAAACATGGTACATTTTTTTTTCAAGTCACAAAATTACTTAGTGACAAGAGTTTAAATTCCTAGGGGTCTCGATTCCCAGTATAGTCTTCATTCCATAAAACCATCATAATTTGTTCTTTAAGGAAAGCTTCCACCTCATCACATAGAAACTGGCATATAAAGATGCTCAAACTTTTTTTTTTTTTGGTTTGTTTTATGGAAATTAATAGTTAATGGAAAATCCACTGAACTGACTCTAAAAATGTCCTGGCTTTGAGTCCTACTTCTTCCATGGCTATCAGTGTGACCTTGTTTGTCATTTAACATTGCTATATCTCAGTTTCTTGTCTGCAAAATAGAGTACACTCAGTCTTTCCCACTATGTTTGAAGACATCTGACAAGAACCCTGCAGAATTATATAACTGGTGAGAATAACAGAGCTCTGACAAAGATGCGATCTTTATTTATGTCTTGCTTATTCAATTACTCCATCTTCCTTGAAACTCCAAATAAACAACTTGAGATGTGGAAGTCAAACAGTAGCTGAAGAACTGTTACATATCCATGGACATTCACAGGTAATGAAAAAATAATTATAAATGAATGCAGGGAGATCTCAAGAGCTGAAATGTAGAGGACTCTTTGTTTTCACTGGGAAATGTATACAGAGGAAATGGGAGAGTATAACAGTCTGGCCGTGGGAGGAGACCTTGGTGACAAGCAGATAGAAGGAATTCTCCAGACATGACTTGGGGGCTTCCCAGGTGGATAAGTTGGTAAAGAATCTGCCTGTCAATGCAGGAGATGTGGGTTCAATTCCTGGGTCGGGAAGATCCCCTAGAGAAGGAAATGGCAACCCACTCCAGTATTCTTGCCTGGGAAATCCTATGGACAGAGGAGCCTGTCAGGCTACAGTCCATGGGGTCGCAAAAGAGTTTGATATGACTGAGCGACTGAGCACACATACAGACATGACTTGATGCACAGAATCACTCCTGCAAGACTTTTATGAAATGATCTGTTGGATACCGAAGCTGTGAATTTTAAAAGGGAGTGAGAAAAAATACTGGGATACAGATACACTAAAAGGGGGCATCTCTGTTACAGTCTGTAGGGAGACGGTATCCTTTACTGAAGAGAGTTCTTTCTTAAACTCAAGAACTATGAAACTGCTTTGAAGACCACAGCTCCAAAACTGGGGAAATGGTAGAACAAGAGTTTTGTGAAATGACAAATGAAGCTTTGTTTGACTATAGACAGTTGTGGGGGCTTCCCAGGTGGTGCTGGGGTAAAGAACCTGCCTGCCATTGCAGGAAACATAAGAGATATGGGTTTGATTCCTGGGTGGGGAAGATCCCTTGGACAAGGAAATGGCAACCCACTCCAGTATTCTTGCCTGGAAAATCCCATGGACAGAGAAGCCTGGTGGGCTATATATAGTCCGTAGGGTCACAAAGAGTTAGACACGACTGAAGCGACTTAGCATGTGTGCTGAAACAATGTTAAGGATAATAACATAACCTATTTTATAAGGTTATTTTAAGGATTAAGTAAATTAATACAGATAAATACAGATAGAGTGATGTCCAGCATGTTCTCCTAAATAAGTGCAAGCTATCATTGCTGCTGTTTTTATTATTAATTTGATCTGAAATATATTTACCTTAGTCTCAAATGTCCCCTGTAATTTTTCTTTCTTTCTTTTTTTGGCCATGTCCTGGGGCATGTGGGATCTTTAGTTCTCTTACCAGGGATCAAAACCTTGTCCCCTGCATTGGGAGTGCAGAAACTTAACTACTGGACTGCCAGGGAAGTCCCTGTAATTTTTCAGTTATGTGGTTTCCACCTACTTTTGAAAAGAACAATCCTTTCTCTCCACCAGAAAAATCAGTTTATTTAAAGTGAAACATGAAGGAACCCTCTTGTTTGTTATAGCAAAAGCACTATGACTATATTTTCCTGCTGATCAAGATGAAACAAAAGTCAAGGTACTAACTTTTTAGTTCCTGCCATTAATTTCTGACCTTCTTATCTAAGAGATAACCTGCTCTTTGCAGTGTATTTTTTAAGCGGGGAGAGTATTGAAGACATCTCAAATCCACACCTGATACCTAAACATCTTCCCACACAACTAAATTTTAACTTCTAAGAATCAAATTTCTATTTGCAAGTACCTAAGAAATGTGAATCACTTTTCAGTTCACTGAATGACACAGATCCTGAGGTCTCAGAGATACAGCATTCAAGCAACAACAAGTCACTTTCAGGTTTTAGAAAGCAACCACGCAGCTAAACCAAATAGACGGAGTTACGCCATCAGTTCCTTTCTGGTTTCAGTATGAATGAAATCAGTCCCACATAATGTATTCTAGGACCTAAAGAAAATTCTAACTAATTTCCACATGAAATAAAAATTTTAGGAAAGCTCCAGCTGGTAAAACAACATATTTCAAGATTTATAAATTCAGAACCTCTTTGATTTGAAGAGTTTTAAAAACTTTGTTTTGAGTAAACTTTAATAAGAGACATTTCAACACTCAAATATTTATTAGAAGAAAGGAGAAGCAAGCAAACAACTACTGAGTAAATACGTTAGACATAAATGCCCAGTTGTATCATTTGTCTGCTAGGCTTTTTCTGGTTTAAATTTTTACTACGTATTGGCTATAATATATATGTGCTGTGTGCTCAGTCGTCTCCTCTGTCCATGGGATTTCCCAGGCAAAATAGTGGAGCAGATTGCCATTCCTTACTCCAAGGGATCTTTGCCACCCAGGGATTGAACCTGTGTCTCTTGTGTCTCCTGCATTGGCGGGCAGACTCTTAACCACCAACACCACCTGGGAAGTCATATAACATATACGAATTATCATAAAATTATCATAAAAATAAATGATGTTTCAAAATCCCTTTATAAAACACTCGAAAATTGCTAAGTTTTGACCTTTAAAAATATCAAGGAAGAAAGCACATTTTTCCCGATTGCCATTTTTCATTTAGCTTTGTCTTTCAACAACTCTCTACCCTAATCTAGTTAGGATAGAGTACACTGTAGTATTTTTGCACTACAAAGTTTAGATGTGTTCTCTCTCATTTATACAATCAACATGATAGTATTACTGAGAAAGAAAGACTAAATTATTTTCAAACTGCCCCAGAACTATTTGCTGCAAGTTCTTGGTTAGGGAATTCATGAAGACACTATGTCTGTGACTCTATAAAATAAACACTGAAGATACCTTGTCTAGAAGTAGTCAGATTGGTAGGGTTAGAAGGACCCTACAGCATCTTATATCAATGTTTCTCTTTAACAGAGGAGACTGTACACCAGAATAATGAGGTTACTTTTGGTAATGGGAATAGGTGATGAAGTTGGGACTAAATCTCAAGTCTTCTAACTTGTAATTTCTGAGTCTGCATTCACTGTTCTTCCACTTGCCTTAATACATATTGATAGGAGTGTTTCTATGGCCTTCATAATATGTTTCTATACCCTGGTTTTGAAGCTTGTAATTAACAGTGGCCAAAAGCATACACGGTACAGTTAGGATGAGTGATCATATTGTCCAGCTCTATTCTGAAATCAAAGGGCTACTGGATTTTCCTCTGTGGAGTAACCACAGCAAATGTAATTATTCAGTCCTGAAAGCTTTTATTCAAACCAGTCTCATCTTATTTATTTTGAATGGTAGGGGCTGCCATTACTAATAAATTCTAATGCATTCTGAAACCAAAAGGTAGCTATAATCATATCCTTATTCTGTTTGAGTCTTTTAATATTTGTCTTTGGGGAAGATCACTCTGGTGGTGGTAGGAAGAATTGAATGGATGATGGCGGGATGTTTATTAGAAGCAAAGATTTTTTGTGCCAGGCAGTATATCTGTAAATAAAACTTCCAAAGATCTCTGACCTGCTAAACTTGCACTCAAGCAGGAGGAGACACACTATAACAATAAATACAAGAAACAAGTAAAGTGTGTATAATAATCCAGAAGGAAGTAAGTACAATGGACTAAGTATAATGCAGAGTAAAGGGAATTCAAGTTCTGGGAATACAAAGCAAGTATCACATTTAAATAAGATGCTCAAAATTAGTCTCATTGAATATAACACATTTGAACAAACATTTGAACGATATGGAAAAGTTTGAAGCACAGACATCTGGGGGAATGGCTACCACAGTGGTCATACGGTCTTCATATGCTTGCCATGTTTGAGAAGTAGCAAGCAGACTTGCATGGCTGAAGAGGAATGAAAAAAAGGACATGGTGCTTACAAATATGGTCAGGAAGTAAGTGGGCCCCTGATTATGTAAGAGCATCTGGGCCATTGACAAGCCTTTGGTTTTTACTCTGAGTGAAATGGGTAGACCGTGGAGTATTGTGAGCAAAGAAGGGACAAAGATGTCTTTCTTATACTTTAAAAAGGTCATTCTTGGAAATCTGCTGAGTGTAACAAAGGTGGTAAAAAGTGGTTTGATTGTGGACGCATTTTGACTGTAAAGCCCAAGTGATCATCTGACAGATGCATGAGAAGGTGAAAGAGAGGAACTGATGATGTTTCCAAGTCTCTTTCTGCAGACAACAGGAAAGATGGAATCTTCATCAATTCAGACATGGGAGGTTGTAGATAAAGCAGGTTTGGCAGGGTTGGGGAGAAATAATGCAAGTGCTATGCTGTTTTGTACATGCTGAGTCTACTGTGTCTGTTAGACATGCAGTTGGAAATATTGAGTCTTCAGTTTGGAAAAGAGGTCTGGTCTAGAGAGAGAAAAATTTGACAATATAATTGCTATTTAAAGTCATAGTTAGTGAAGAATGAGAAAAGGAAAGAACCAAGGACTGGAGCCTGGAGCACTGGGCCTGAAAGAAAAGAAAGAACCTCCTAGGGGATTTGAAGAGTCATCCATAAGGTCAGGGAAAAACTAGAAGAATGGGTTGTCTTGGAAACCAAGTGGAGAAAACGCAGCAAGGATGCGTGAGTGAGCAGTTATTTTAAATGCTGCTCAGACGCTGAGTGAAATGGAAACTGAGCAGCATTTTTAACAAAGAGTGATATACACACACATCTCAGTTTGTCTAGAATAGTCCCAATGATGCCTGTTGCCATCAAAAGTATACTCACTTGAGTGTACTCATTACAGAGAAGAGAGATTGGAGACATGAAATCAACATGCTTTGACATCGACAGAGCTTTCTTCTGTGACTAAAGATTATCATCATGAGGGAAAGATTAGAAATTTGATTGGTTTGGTGTCAGACTTGAGACAAAGGGATGCGCCCTGGATATGGCCCACATTTTGTACTGGTTCAGCTGGGGGTTGCCACACATTAAGAAGAAAAACACATAAGAAGGGAGAGATAGAAGGATGATGCAGAGATAATGACTTCAGTTTTGAGGAACTGGTAGATATTACCAGGAAACTTACGTAAACTGAGCCTTAATAGGAATGAATGAAAAATAAAAATCGGAAGTCACAACACAGGAATGAAAGTCAAGCAGAGGGACAATGCGCTGAGAACAAAAAGGAAATGGACAAGAGTAGTATATTATGACACAGTATTATATATAGAAAAAGTAAGGAGACTAAGAATGATGAATTGATGGGAAGAAAGGGCAGTAATGCTCCTTAGGATAGAGAAGGAGATTCTCAAGATTATTCCTAAAACCACTCAACTCTTATGAATTCAATTCTCTTTTCATGCTACCAAATTATTATAGTCAGAGTTTAAAATAGTTTATACATTTTCAATTAAAAAAATACTCTCTTGAGCTCTATCTGGTCTTGAGCTACCTTACTATAGCCATGCTTTCTCCATATATTGGAATGTTTTCAGTTGTAATACAGAAATTCAATTTAAAATCTATGTAAACAATGAGGAATATGAATTGTCTCCAAATTATAATCTCCAAAGGAAATACAAGCTTCCCCTCTAGTTTACTGCCTTGGCTCAGCAATATCACCTAGAAATGAATTAATTCTTCTTCCCACTCTGACTTCAATATTCTGACTTCCCACATGTTAGCAAAATGGTATTCCTACAACAGTTCTGGCTACTGGCTTCCTAATTTTGTCTAGCAGCAATAGGAGACAAAGATCTTTTCATTTTTCAACTAGGTACAGCAGAATAGAGTTTCTTTCCCATTAATTTGAATTGTGTCATTTGATTATTCCTGTACCAATTATGATGGCCTGGGAGATGGCACAACATGTTAGGATTAAGCTGTTCAGAAATCTCTTCTGGGATTAGGGTGATATCAAGGCCATTGAAAACACGTAACTAGGAAATTTCTAGTCCAACTTTAAGGGGAAACTGGAAATGGATGGTGGGGGCAACAAAAGCTTGCCTGTTATTTCCTCAGAATCAAGCTATTCAAAGAAGTTATTTATTTATACACTCTTTCTATACTCCATTTTGCTACTAAACATATCTTCATTTTACTGTTCTGTAAATTCCAATGTGAAATCTGCTCCACTACTCTATTGAAAGTATACACACTAAAGTTTCCATGACATTCATATTGCCAAACCCAGTTCTTCTGTCTTCATCTTACTAGGTCTCTAAGTTTCTCTAAATGCTTTCAACGACTCTCTTGTTCAGAGACTTTCATGCGGCACCCAATTTCTAGCCTACTAATGCAACCATTTCTTCTGTCTCCGTCGTATTTTCCTCTCTATTGAAGATCCTATTTCTGCCCAACAAATTATCCCCAAACATAGAGGTTTAAAACATCAAACATTAATTATCTAACAGTTTCTGTGAGTCAGCCAGCCAGGTGCAGATTAGTTGGGAACTTCTGGTCAAGGTCTCTCATGGACTTATAGTTGTTTGGGGCAGGGGTGGGGATGGGGATGATGGTGGGGAGCAGGCTGCAGTCTCATTTGAAGGCTCAACTGGGCAAAAATCTTCTTACAAGTTCAGGTGTGTGGTTGAGGACTTAGTCCCAAACAGGCTGTTGACTGGACAGGCATCTTAGTTGTCTATCATGTGGGCCTCTCCACAGGGCCACTCATAACATGGGAAAGCCAGAAAGCAAGAAGGGGCAAGCAAGACAGAAGCCAGAGTCTTTTTCATCCTAATCCCACCTCAGAAGTGATATTCTGTCCCTCTGGGTTCTGTTTGTTAAAAGTAAATCACCAGGTCCTCTAGGGGAGGAGGACTACATAAGCATTGTTTACAAGAAGCTGCAGGGCTCGCTGAGCACTGTCTTGAAAGAAGCCCTAAGCTTGGGCTTTAGTCATTTTCTAATTCTGTCTTTTTTTATTGATGATGCAGTAAATTCCCCTAGGTATAATATGCAGTGCAGTTCAGTTCAGTCACTCAGTCGTGTCTGACTTTTTGCAACTCCCTGGACTGTAGCATGCCAGGCTTCTCTGTCCATCACCAACTCCCAGAGCTTGCTCAAACTCATGTCCATCGAATCGGTGATGCCATCCAACCGTCTCATCCTCTGTGGTCCTCCTCTCTGCCTGCCTTCAATCTTTCCCAGCATCAGGGTCTTATCTAAGGAGTTAGTTCTTCACATCAGGTGGCCAAAGTATTAGAGTTTCTGCTTCAGCATTAGTCCTTCCAATGAATATTCAGGACTGATTTCCTTTAGGATGGACTGGTTGGATCTCCTTGCAGTCCAAGGGACTCTCAAGAGTCTTCTCCAACACCACAGTTCAAAATATCATTTCTTCAGTACTCAGCTTTCTTTATAGTCCAACTCTCACATCCATACATGACTCCTGGAAAAACCTTAGCTTTGACTAGATGGACCTTTGCTGGCAAAGTAACATCTCTGCTTTTTAATATGCTGTCTAGATTGGTATACCTTTTCTTCCAAGGGGCAAGCGTCTTTTAATTTCACGGCTGCAGTAATCATCTATAGTGATTTTGGAGCCCCCCAAAATAAAGCCTATTACTGTTTCCTTTGTATCCCCATCTATTTGCCATGAAGTGATGGGACTGGATGCCACGATCTTAGTTTTTTGAATGCTGAATTCTAAGCCAGCTTTTTCACTCTCCTCTTTCAATAAATTACTATGCTACTTACATTCAAAAGCTCTCAAATTTATACTGCCAGGTTAGGCCTCTTTTCAGACCCACCTATCTCTTATTTTGGCATCTCCAATTAGCTTTCAAAGGCTCTCAAACTTGACATTTTCCAAACAAAATGTTTTATTCTGCCTTCTTTTACATTCTCAATCTGCTTTTTTTTTTTTTTTTCTGCTAAGCGTTTCTACCTTGGCAAATGGCACCTCCATCCACCCGATTTTTCAGACCAGGCGATAGCAAATTTTCCTTTACGTTTCTTTATCCATCACTAAACTCCATCAACTGTTGCTTTGAAATTATTCTGTGTTTCCTGGATGCCTAAAAGAGCCCCTCAATATGTTTATCTGTACCCATTTTGCTCTGTTTCAATCCATTCTCACCAGCAAGTAGATTAATCATTTAATTAATATAAACAAGAGCTTATGTCCAGTCCAATTCAGGTGCTCTGTTGTGTCTGACTCTTTGCCACCCCTTGAATCACAGCACGCCAGGCCTCCCTGTCCATCACCAACTCCCGGAGTTTACTCAAACTCATGTCCATCAAGTCGGTGATGCCATCCAGCCAACTCATCTTCTGCCGTCCCCTTCTCTTTCTGCCCCCAATCCCTCCCAGTATCAGGGTCTTTTCCAGAGTCAACTCTTCACATGAGGTGGCCAAAGTACTGGAGTTTCAGCTTTAGCATCAGTCCTTCCAATGAACACCCAGGACTGATCTTTAGAATGGACTGGTTGCATCTCTTGCAGTCCAAGGGACTCTCAAGAGTCTTCTCCAACACCACAGTTCAAAAGCATCAATTCTTTGGCGCTCAGCTTTCTTCACAGTCCAACTCTCACATCCATACATGACCACTGGAAAAACCATAGCCTTGACTAGACAAACCTTTGTTGGCAAAGTAATGTCTCTGCTTTTGAATACGCTATCTAGGTTGGTCATGACTTTCCTTCCAAGGAGTAAGCGTCTTTTAATTTTATGGCTGCAATCACCATCTGCAGTGATTTTGGAGCCCAGAAAAATAATCTCTGACACTGTTTCCCCATCTATTTCCCATGAAGTGATGGGACCAGATGCCATGATCTTCGTTTTCTGAATGTTGAGCTTTAAGCCAACTTTTTCACTCTCCTCTTTCACTTTCATCAAGAGGCTCTTTAGTTCCTCTTCACTTTCTGCCATAAGGGTGGTGTCATCTGTATATTTGAAGTTACTGATATTTCTCCCGGCAACCTTGATTCCAATTGTGCTTCTTCCAGCCCAGCGTTTCTCATGACGTACTCTGCGTATAAATAAGTTAAATAAGCAGGGTGACAATATACAGCCTTGACATACTCCTTTTCCTATGTGGAATCAGTCTGTTGTTCCATGTCCAGTTCCAACTGTTGCTTCCTGACCTGCATACAGGTTTCTCAAGAGGCAGGTCAGGTGGTCTGGTATTCCCATCTCTTGAAGAATTATCCACAGTTTATTGTAATCCACAGTCAAAGGTTTTGGCATAGTCAATAAAGCAGAAATAGATGTTTTTCTGGAACTCTCTTGCTTTTCCCATGATCCAGAGGATGTTGGCAATTTGATCTCTGGTTCCTCTGCCTTTTCTAAAACCAGCTTAAACATCTGGAAGTTCACGGTTCATGTGTTGCTGAAGCCTGGCTTGGAGAATTTTGAGCATTACTTTACTAGCGTGTGAGATGAGTGCAATTGTGCGATGGTTTGAGCATTCTTTGGCATTGCCTTTCTTTGGGATTGGAATGAAAACTGATCTTTTCCAGTCCTGTGGCCACTGCTGAGTTTTCCAAATTTGCTGGCATATTGAGTGCAGCACTTTCACAGCATCATCTTTTAGGATTTGAAATAGCTCAACTGGAATTCCATCACCTCCATGAGCTTTGTTCGTAGTGATGCTTTCTGAGGCCCACTTGACTTCACATTGCAGGGTGTCTGGCTCTCGGTGAGTGATCACACCGTCGTGAATATCCGGGTCGTGATAGCCCTTCCTAAATCACTCAAGGGCTTCTCCTTGCTCTGCATTGACCTCACATTATCTAGTGAGCACATTCTCTGCTTCACCAACCTCATTTCATGCAGCTTTTTTTTTCTGACTTTTAACTACACTTGGCTTTCCTTTATTTCCTAGAATTTTCTCTGCTAAGAAGATTTTTTCCAAACAACTCTTTGTCTGACTGGTTTCTGGTCATCCTTCTGAGATAATTGGATAACTCAATCTTACGCATATTCTTAAAGCTCAATCTTTCCCCTTCATAACACTTAAAATTTGTAAACTACAGATGAGAAGAGAAAAAGTCTATTTTGTTCTCCATCTGTCAGTGCCTAGATAGCACCATTTTTAACATATAACAGTCTGTAGATAATGTCCATAATGAGTAGTATAATATCCAAAGGATACATCTAAAAACCTTGGTAACATTTTCTGTTTTGGTTTTTACCATCTTCTGTTATATTGGTATCAATTTAGTCCTTTAATATTGTATTTACTTAAGTATGTTAACCTTTTTTTTTCTTCTAGTTAGACTTTTTTGGAAAGGGTGTTGAGGAAAATTCCTGAAGAAAGATTCTAACTCAATTTTTAGTAAAGTTAGAAGGAAAGTGAAAGTCACTCAGTGGTGTCCAACTCTTTGCGACCCCATGGACTATACAGTCCATGAAATTCTCCAGGCCAGAATACCGGAGTGGGTAGCCTTTCCTTTCTCCAGGGGACCTTCCCAACCCAGGGATCAAATCCAGGTCTCCCACATTGCAGATTCTTTACCAGCTGAGCCACAGGGGTAGTTAGAAGGAGTTACCTTTATAACAATGACACTTAGACTACCTCTGCCTGAGAGATTGATAAGACTCAGTGTTCATTCAGGTGGGATTCTTTTAGAATTTCCTGTGAGTCCTGAAAAAGAGGTCAGGGGACTGGGTGCTGGGGGCTTGTTTTGTCTTAGAGAAAGGGACTGGTTTCAGATGTTCTCACTGGCAATAACTGTGTTTGTGCAAATACCACAAAAGAAAGCTGTGCAAAGACCCATCTCACACCCACATTGAGGGTATAATCTTCCAGCTGATGTTTCTCTTCACAGCTTTTGCAAACTTGAGAAAAGAAGTTAGAATCCTGGAATGAATCACTGTGCCAGAGACATTCTAGTTAATGTTGAACAGTGCTGATGAAATGTGCTACTTTGGTGTGAAGAGCCTGAACTACACTTAATAAATAATAAAACCACAGAACACACAAATAGAAGTCACAAAATTAACCTTTTGCTACCCAGGAAACACTCCGGTAAATGTGAGATAGTGTGTGGGTGGGGAGAAGGATCCTGTAGAATTATGTAAAATGACAGTGTGAAAGCATGTACTTAATCATTTGCAGAGAAAGCTTTTCTCTTAGAGTCTTTAGGAAAAAAACTGCACTGCAGAGGGAGCTAACTAAATTATGCCACCTTATTTTTCTTTTGAATAATTTTGTTCTAGAAGAAATGCACTCTCACCTCCACCCCCTGCCCCACCCCAGGGCTTGAGAGATGTTTATTTCAAGATGTTTATTCAGAGATGTTTATCTCTGCCTTCTCTTAGAGAACAGGAGTCCATAGACTCCACTGCAGTGGGACTTAGAAGGTTAGGTTGTCCATTTAATGTTCATGCTATTAATTAGTCATTCTAAACAGGTATTTCAGGGATTTTGGATTTGGGGAAAAAAGAGAGAAAAGAAGAAAAACATGGGATGAGAAAACTTGGATTAAGCATATGGCAAAGGACAATATCAACATGAGTGTGAAAAGAGGGAAGATAGAGAGAGGAAGCTCAAATAATAAGCTTCCTACTCTTTTTTTGCATTACGGTAAAATACATATAATATATTTTATATTATATTTGTCCACATCCTTGTTTCCCCACACATGCTTTTTTTTAATGTGTGTAAGTATCTGAGTAGGATTGCTGTGAAAAATCAATTGCTCTTGATTTGGAGGAGGGCTTCAGTTTAGTAGGAGAAATAGAAGGGTTTGAAACTGCCAGTAGGATTACCAGAGCTCTTTTGATTTTAGATTTCAATATGATAAATTATTTCTTTTAACTGGATCCTGCTTGATCTGACCTCAGAATGCCTTAGTTTGAAGGAAAGTGACTTGTGCTGATGAAGTTGCCCTATGTCCCACCAGATTTAAATTCTAATTAACTTCACTGATGAATTGATATCATTTGCAAATGACTATCAATAATCTGCATAATATAAATTTAGAAAGACCACTCCTATCACACAGTTGTGATTATCTGGAGTGAGCTGTTGTTTAAATATATAAATTGTATTTATTTTTAACTGTCTGCAGCTCTTTACATACTTTCAAAAAATACTTTCTAGCACCATTTAGGAAGCTAATAAAAACCTCTATTTGATCCAAGTAAACCCAATAGAAAGTTTCTTTTGTACTAACTTTGGAAAAGAGAATCTATTAGCAAGACATTAAAAAAAAAAAAAAAAAACTTTAAGCAATGTCATAGACAGAAAACTAAAACCTTTTAAACTGAAACACACACTTTATTTTATAAATTGAAACTATCAAATTGAAAAACACTTCCATGTGTGGAAGTTTATGTTAGGGAAATTCTCAAAATGTATAAAAAGACATAAACAAATATATCAAATACATAACACTGAGAATATTGGCTGTGTGTGTGTGTGTGTATACTCAGTCGTGTCAGACTCTGTGACCCTATGGACTATAGCCAGCCAGGCTCCTCTGTCCATGGCTTTCCTGGTGTCTTAGTGTAAAGAATCTGCCTATCAATGTAAGAGATGCCAGTTTGATCCCTGGTTTGGGCAGATACCCTGGAGGGAAGTCCCATGGACAGAAAGGAGGCTGGTGTGCTACAGTCCATGGGATCAAAAAAAGTCAGACGTGAATTAGCAACTGAGCATGCACGCATTTTAAGACACACATTTTAAGACTATACAGTGCCCGATCACTGTATAGACCATTACGAGGGCTAAGATTTATGTAATAAAAACACCAGTGCTGTGTCAATGGAGAAATGAAACCAAATAGTCAACTAGTTGAAACCAAACTGTTAAACCAAACTGTCAATGAGTTATTTTCTCTTTTTGGCAAAATTACCTTACCATCAATTAGTTATGCAGCAAAAATGTTTAGGGTAAAATACTTACAGTGAAGATATCTATGGCATACACACTTATTGCCGAAATACCAGACAGGAGCTAGACGTCAACCAAAGACAGTAATTCTAAGCTCAAACTCTTGACTCTACAACAGTGGTTAAATACAAGTGAATAAACTTCTAAGCCTGGACGTTTAAAAACGCTTACTTGGTTAAAAATTGTTAATATTCTTGATGTGAATTAATGTGTTAACTCTTCTTTTTATTTATAATAACCGCATGAACTCATGAAATCATTTGTGAAGCAATTCTCATACCTTCTCTGTGCTTTTTTTTCTAATAGAGCAACCACTCATTATTTTAAAAGCATAGAAAAAACTCAAAGCCACAAATGAGGACATATGATGAAAACTAGCAAGTTATGTAAGTTAAGTTACTAGGAAACTTAATGTAAGCAGTGACAATATGAAGTATCTGATTGAAATTTAGCCAACTCAACTGAGTTTAGGCTAACAGGCAGAAGTACTCCTAAAGTGGTGGTGTGAAAAGAAATACATGATGGCATATGTGCTGTTGTGTCAGTATTTTTTTTGTATATTTGGCTTTAACCCTGACCAGAAATGATAAACTATCACCCAGCCTTATTTGCCATTCCTTTGCAGCTGCTTATGCTACTGACATTACAACTGTGATTTCTGAATTCCTCCTGAAAATACCACCCTTTGTCTTTGGCTTAACTGACATCTATAATACATCTATTTGGATCATGTTTTTTTGATTTGTTTTTAACCTTATACGCCTTTTCTGAAAATAGAAGTCAGATACAATTTGTTGTGATTTTTATTGTAAAATGAAACACAGAGGCAGAAAACCATCCAGAACTATTGTGTAGCTTATTAAATGAATAATAAGTATAAATGAACGCACTTATAACCACAGACCAGATCAGGAAATAGACCTTTGCCAGAAACCCCTTTTATGTTTTATCACTGTCCGTTCTCCTGTTTTTCAACTTTCTTAGTAATCATTTCCTTGCATTATTAGGTTTATCGCGCAAGTGTTTATCCCAGCTTCTATAGTTTTTTGTTTTGTTTTCAAATATATTTTTGTTCTTTTTTAGTGTTCACACTTCTCCTTCATCCCTTTCTTTTTCTTCTAAATTAACTATCTGTAGGACATTTAATCTGCAGAATTTCCCACAGTATGGATTTCAGTGAGACAAATCCATGCTGTGGGACTCACTACTGGTCCTGTTTAATCCATCCCCCATTCTCTGTAATCCCCTCACTTTAGTGCCTGGGTCCAGAGACTTGATTGCACTCAAATTCTCTTTTTATAAAGACAGAAGGTATTGTTTTATTTCACTTGGGGGCACAAAAGATCTGGTTGTCTCCTTTTTGTGATTTTAGCAGTAGTTTGTGCTGAATACATTAGGCTTTCCATCTATATCTCTTCCATCATTTTGATTGTCTGAAATTCATCTTCAATATTACCTTGATGTCTTGAACATCGATAAAATTTTGTTTGTGCTCTCTGTACTGGAAAGTCAGTTTTCGTAAGTAAAATCCCTGTGGTTCGCATTTTCTTTTTCTTTGTACTTAATATATAATTATCTATTTTTTCCTAGTATAAAGCTTTGTTGTCAAAAAATCTGATGGTATACATTTTTTTTTCCTTTTAAGACACTTGCTATTTTTGCCTAGATTCTCAAATGACCTCTTTTTTATGTTAAATAATTTCACTAGAATTTGATTTTCTGTTGGTCATTTTTGTTTGAAATTCTGAGAACTGGGGTATTTTCAAGGGAAGTTTTCAAAGCTTTAGGTATTCATTCTGTTCGCTTTATTTTGGTTAACTTTTTCAGGGCTTTTTATTAACTGTACATTGGGTCTTCTTTTTTCTTTAATCTTTCTTCATTTCACTTTTATTTGTTTGCTTTTTTATCTTTCATTTAAGGTATTAACTGTTGGGTTTATTTGCTTATGTGTTCTTTGTAGTTTAGTCTTTCTGCAATTATTTTTCCTTCTAAGTACTCTCATGTCACTTCTGATATTTACCAGTTCTGGTTTATATTGCCTTTTTGTGTCTTTTATGATTTTGAATATTTTAGCTTATTCTGAAACATAGGCTTTAGTTTTGATCTTTTTGATGGCTATATCTTTCTGAAATGTTTCCACTGTCTTTAAGAATGCCACCTTCTTTAAGAATGCTTTCTTGCTACTCATTCTCTTTAAAGTAACTTTGAGATTTGACCTTAATAATTGTCCCTTTTCATTTCGATGTGCAGTTAGTTTCCCTGCACTTTTACAAAGAGCTGTGGTCTAATGTAAAGCTTCTAATTTCACAGGGCTGCTTTTCTGCTGCTTCTGTGTTGTGTCCCAAAATGTGTCTTGTGTGTCTCCTGTCCCCACTCGATGCTAACCTGAATGCTTGCTTTTCTTTGTCTCCACTGTTTCTGCTCCTCTCCATTTTGATCCCACTTCCAGAAGTCTGTCCTCATTGTGGAGTCAGAATCTGGAAAAGCACCTGGTTGGTTATCTTGGAGAGTTTCCAAGCTAGATTTTTTGGTGCCATTTCAGATCTTGCGACGTACCCATTGTACTCACCTCCATTAGGTCAGGAAAAATCCTCCCATTTCAGCTGCTGATGTCAAGTTGGCCCATCACGCTTTTCATGATATTACTCATGGCTCTTTGGGGGTTCTTGTTCCAGACAGTACCCTGTACTCTCCTCTGTATCCTTCTTCACAGACTCTGAAACCTGAGGTCTGTGGTTATCGGTAGCTTCTCTCATCCCGGTTATATTTTGTGATTCATAGACCTGGCAATTGAATTTTGTTTTAACGTTGCTCATGGGTTTTTGCTTTTGCCCTCTAGTTACTCTGTGGATTACTGTGTAGGGATCCAAGGAGATTTGAATCTATGTAGCCATCAACATCTTTCCAATATATCTTTTTACTTTTGCAGTTCTTGCAACAAGAAAATGGATGGAAATCAATATAAAGCAATGATAATTTAAGAACATTCAAAACTCTTGAAAATCACTTATTTTCCAACTTTCGTTACTTATCTCTTTGCCCCGGAATCCTCAACAGATAATTTGAAAATCAGAATCAATAGGCTTTTTTGCATTGATGATGTTACAGAAAACAGCAGTTACAGTGCTACACATGGATGTTATAACTTTTCTCTGAAGAATTGCCTAATGGCAATAAACGTTTACATGAAGGACCATACAATATCATAGTAAAAATATGATTTGTCATGACCAGGCCTTTGATAAACCTGTTGTTATCGACAGTTATGATCTCTAGTGACCATACCCCATTAATGTACATTCAAGGAAAATATTTCCTAAATAAAATAGGTGCTTACAGACAAACCTCAATAATGAACCTGAATGCAAAGTAGGCATAGATTCTATTCACAAATTCACTAATGGTTAAGGAAGAACTGTGGTTAATAATTAACAGAAAATGCAAATTTCTAAATACTATTACATTAAGAGGCTACATTTCATCTAATGTGATTATCCTCTGAAATTTTGTTTTATCATATATTTTCCTAATATATTACAGAGGGAAAACATCAGTTTTCCACTGGCAAATCTCCATTATTTTCACAGAGAACATTCACTTTTGCCACTTGTGAACGCTTGCTCCACACCAGGCAGTTCTCCTGGTGTGGCCACCCGATGGATGTCCTACAATTTAACTCAATTCTCACACTGTCTACTGTTGCTATTGTTCTGTTTCACTGAATCACAGTGACCAGAATAGTGATTAGAATTATCCCGATAATAGAATTATCACTTAATATGAATGCTTATTGAACAAATGCTTAAATCTGGGTTTGGACTCCAGCTACCAGGCTATCAATTAGGTAATTCTACATCTAGATTAGTTGGCAAGATAATTTGAATTTAAAGTGGAAATCAAGGCCAGCAGTAAAGAGGGGGTATAGTTTGGTTTGGACTGAGAGCCCAATGGGAAAAGTCTGTGTAATTCTATCCTTTTAAATTTATCTGACACCACAGGGACGTGACAACAGACCACCCTGTCAGTGAAACTGCTGCTTCTAACCTTCCTCACTTCCTCAGTTTAATGTTGTTACAAGTAGGAAGAAGGGAAATAAAGGAATAGAGGTCACTGAAAAGATGAGAAAGTGAGCATGGAAAGGCCAGGAACAGAGAAGCGGTGAGAAAGGAAATCAGGCGTACAGGGCGTGCCCACCCGTTTGCAGGGTTAACCATTTGCCTGGAGGTTGGGCTGCTTATCAGATGAAATACAGCTGAAACTGAATTTTCTCTGTGACTAAGCTTCGGGGGAGAGGTCTCTTCATTTAGTTATTATTATCAATCAACTTGATTTTTTTTCAAGGCATTATATTTTCTGACTCAAATTTTTCTCAGGCTTTCAATGCACAAAAGAGTTTCTTAATGAACTACATAGACAAGATGTGTGGGAGTGCTCATGGCTAATTTAAGTGCAGTATATGGTATTTTGTCATTTTTGTTTTTTCTCAAACTAATAATGCCAGGGCATGATGAAGGAAATCTCCTACTCTGACCTCAGAAATATTCACATTTTTTTTAAACCTAGGAGAAAATATCTATATAGGAATTGCTGTCCTAATATAATCAGCAACTTAGCACACGCAACTGGTGAACTTAGCAGCTGTAGCAAATTATATTTTTAAAGCAGTGATTTATTCTGTTTTATGCACAGGGTAAATGTGTAGGTCACATAATGCTCAATGAAAATTCTAATCAATTAAAGTGATGATAAGAAAATAATGATCTATCTGATTTTTGAACCTTAAGAACTATAACATGTAAATAGATTAGTGTTTAACTAAAATTAAATCAACTGTTTAATATTAACTTGAATTAAATGATCTTGGGAAACTGTATGACTACAAATGACTTCTGAAAAGCAAGGCATGTGATGAATTGATAAGATTGCTAGCATGATGGGTTAATGCACTAGATGGCACTAATTGTATGCCTTTCATGTATTATAAAATCTAATTCAGTGTGAAAAAAGAAAGTACCTCACACTTGAAATGTTTTTATCAGGTATACTTTATGAAATGTCTTTGATATGTTATTTGTAATTTCTCATTACAGCTTTTCAGATCATCAGAAAAAAAGAATTAATTATAGGCACTTTGATATTAAGTGAATTTCAAATTGAAAAATATAATTCCAGCATTTTTTTAACCTAAAGAAACTAATTTACTCCAGGCAAGATGCAAAAGTATTCTAGTACAGAAGGATTAAGCAATTTAATTCAAGTGAAAAGTTCTATACCAATTACATGGTTTTCCATGAACTTTACTTATCAAAAAGATTAAAGTCTCAGAAAATAAATAAATTTCTCAGATTTTTCTAAACAAAATCTAAACCTTAATGCATAAAAGAAATTCTGTGCTCTGCAGAATTCTTTCCTTGTGGTTGTTAAGTATACAAATGGGAAAAGAGAAAAGGGGATAAAATCTTGTTTAAGGAACAAAGCAAGACTATAAATAAAGACAGTTTTCAAAATAGAGTAAGCAGCTTCCAATTAAGTTACCTGGCATTGAAAGACTTAACTATTATTATTATTAAAAAGTAAGGAAGGCAAAATCAATTACATAATTAACATATGACTATTTTAAAATACATGAAATATTCATATTAGAGTCACCCTAGTTAATTAGGAATCCATTGAACTTGTTTAAATTTTAGTATAAATAATTTAAACATTTCAGTCAAGCAGAAACAGTATCTGTTAACAGTGAAGTTTTCCTGCCTACTTGGATATTGCCCTGGTGAATCACCAATGGGAGCCAGTGTTTTGGTTACTTCATCTTAGGAGTTTCCTAAATTTCTGGTCATCCAAATGTTCAGAAATTAATTAGTTGAAGAAAAGGAATACACGTGAGCAATGGAATGTAAAAAATTCCAAGCAGTGAATAAAGCACATTCGTAGACACACATATGTACATGATTAAAGCTGAGACAGGTTCTGTCAACATTTTCTTTGTTTCTGGGCATTGATGAAAGCTGTGGATCCATAATGAAGTTATAAAAATACTTGTTATGTACAAAATCCTTCCTTTTTCTTCTTTTTTTTTTTTTTTAATTTTCAGATGGGACAGTGGTGGTGGTGTTAGAAAGGAAGGGACCTTGTGGTGGGAATGATGGCAGAAGGGGAGGGAGAGGGAGACAGTGAACAGGAGTAGAACAGCAGCCATAAATCCCATGACAATTCAACTGTCTTTTCAGATCATGGACCTCCACTGTTACGCCTATGAATCTGATTAATGCTCTCTGTGTGTGTGTGCTCAGTGGCTTCAGTTGTGTTCAGCTCTTTGCAACATGGACTGTAGCCCTCCAGGCTCCTCTGTCTATGGGATTCTCCAGGCAAGGACACTGGAGTGGGTTGCCATTTCTTCTTCCAGAGGACCTTTCTGGAAGGTCCTTCCTCTGGGATCAAACCCATGTCCCTTATGTCTCCTGCATTGATAGGTGGGTTCTTTACTACCAGCAAACTGCCTGGGAAGCCCCTGATTAATGCTGCTGCTGCTGCTAAGTTGCTTCAGTCGTGTCCAACTCTGTGCAACCCCATAGATGGCAGCCCACCAGGCTCCCCCGTCCCTGGGATTCTCCAGGCAAGAACACTGGAGTGGGTTGCCATTTCCTTCTCCAATGCATAAAAGTGAAAAGTCAAAGTGAAGTCGCTCAGTCGTGTCCAACTCTTAGCAACCTCATGGACTGCAACCTGCCAGGCTCCTTTGTCCTTGGGATTTTCCAGGCAAGAGTACTGATGAATGCTACTCCAAACTATTCTGCACCTTTTCATGTTAATCATTTTTTAAAAATTCAAAATAAATAAGTTAATCATCTCTCATTTGATCTTTCTCGCTTCTTCACTTGCTTTCTTATTTTCCTTGTTATTTTCCTTATTTCCTTGTAATTGTCATTGTTTTTCAGTTGTTAAGTCATGTCTGACTCTGTGACCCCATAGACTGCAGCATGCCAGGCTTCCCTGTTCCTCACTATCTCTCGGAGCTTGCTCAAACTCATGCCTACTGAGTCAGTGATGCCATACAACCATCTCATTCCCTGTGCACTCCCTTCTCCTCCCGCCCTCAATCTTTCCCAGCATCAGGGTCTTTTCCAATGCACCAGCTCTTCACATCAGGTGGCCAAAGTATTAGAGTTTCAGTTTCAGCATCAGTCGTTGCAAAGAATACTTAGGGTTGATTTTCTTTAGGATTGACTGTTTTCATTTGTAATTCCTCACTGTTCAACCTTTTTAACAAGTCCCAATTTTTATTTTAATGGTTCTTATTTTGCTAGTGATGGATCTATGCAAACATAGGAATTTCATTCCACTACTGAAAATGCACTCTACAAAATGTATTCTTTTATGAGCTACAAAAATAATGGGAGAAGTCTTAAAATGTACTCTCAGTGTAGAAGAGCCTGGTGGGCTACAGTCCATGGGGTCACAAGAGTCGGACACAACTTAGTGACTAAACTACCACTCAGAAGACATAAGCTTTCGTTATTTCCCTTCTCACACTATCACATATCAAGTTCTCCCTCTTTCTTTCAGAAATAAAAGTTAAATATTTTTAAAGGATATAAACCCATTTGTGGGGGTTTGAAGGCATGTAATGGTAAGGGATAGAATATACTAAAGTGATCATATAGATCAATTACTCAAACTTTTTGAAACACAGTTACATTATTCAAGTAATTCATAAAACTAGAATTTAAAGAGCAAATAAATAGATTGATAATTCATATCACTGAAGGATTCTTTATTATTTAGTAAGGATTTTAATGTTTACTAATTTAGGTATTTATTCATGCTTCACATAATTGGGTACATAGTGGAACACACATAATTTTAGTTTTCAAAAAATGTGTATTTTAAGTTAATGTTTCATTTATCATTAAGAAGACATCAATACACATTAACAAGCGCAGATTGCATGGTTTAGAGAAAAGGTCAAGGACTAAGCACTGGTGTTCTTACATAACAATATTTGTATGGAGGGTTCCTTTTTCTGGATTAAGATGGAACTGATATGTCTCCCTAGACGTCTCCAACTAATGCTGGCAAGGCCTCTGACTTGGCCACTCTATGTGAGCAAGGAACTGGGAAAATGTGATAAAAGATGGGACAAGTCTTCGAGGGTCAAAGAATAAGGAGCAGATGGGATCGTTAGCAAATAACCCATCCTGCGTTCAAGCCAATTCTTTCTCAGGCTGAATTCACTTGTTTACTCTAAGAGTATTGAAGAAATTGACCAAAATACACCATTCTCCTTTTGTTATAAAAATTTACATAGCTCTATAGCATAAGACCAAAAATACTCTTCATTCGCCATCTTGTAGAGGAGGACACTAGCTTTGATCCTTTATACGCTCTGTCCTTTTACAATACCCATGAGATTGTAAAACTGATTCCTAGTTTACAAGCAAGAGATTTAAAGCCTTACCAAAGGAGTTACATGGTAGAAATGAATCTGTACACACCGAAGTGTATAAAGCGAGGTTAATTTCAATTTCAGAAAAATACCCAGAGCCAATATTTATATGTTTATATTTACAAGAGCTATGATAACAGGGGAAGCTTCTTGAGTGGGATGTGGCTACATATTTGGGTTCAGGATGCTGAATGTAAACCTGAATAGTAGCAGTAGAGCCAGGGGTCAATGGAGTGGATCATGGCCAAAGGATTATGTACGATCGTGGACTCTACTTTTCATTTTACAATAGTGACATATACCATGTGCACATACGGCCTTCACAGAAAAAAGAAGATGATAGATGATATGAGAACTGGAATAGAAAGAATACCCCAGGTAGCAACAGAGCGTAACCTGGGTTCATGTTTAAAACCTATGTGATTTACTGTAAATAAGCCCAGGTTCTGAAATGCTGGATTCCTCTCCTCAGTGGACATCTATAGCTCAGCTGGAAGTGACCATGCCTTTTCATTTAGTTGACTGACCTCCCAAGGTTGTAGTGAGGGCAATGTAGTTCAAAGACAAATGTATCTACAAATCTAACAGAGCTATAAGCCAACCTGATGGGTTGCGTTATAGAAAAACTTGACTGTAAAGAGTCAACAATGGGTGAATTTAAAATTTCTTAGCAATTTCTCAAAGCTTATTATTAGAATTGCCTCAAATCCACACAAAGCTATATAGAACAGAGGACAGTTCCTAAGTCACACTGAAACACACACAAAAATATCACATCTGAAAAATTAGTTACTTCGAACTTCTCATGTCAGTAATTAAGTATGTATCATGAATAAATGGGCTTCTTCGGTGACTCAGTGGTAAAGAATTTGCCTGCAAGGCAGGAGACCTGGGTTCGATCCCTGGATTGGGAAGATCCTCTGGAGGATGGTATGGCAACCCACTCTAGTATTCTTGCCTGGAGAATTCCATGGACAGAGGAGCCTGGTGGGCTACAGTCCATAGCATCACAGAGTTGGACAGAGTCAGATTGAGGCAATTCAGCAGCAGCAGCAGCATGAATAAATAAGGCTGAAAAACTCTGAAAAATTCTATAGCTATTTTTATAATCTTTGCTCTCATGCCATTTTGGGATAGTATTTATAAGATTTTTAGAATATTTAATAACAATGCATTTAAAACTGCTGCTGCTGCTAAGTCACTTCAGTCGTGTCCGACTCTGTGCGACCCCATAGACAGCAGCCCAACAGGCTTCTCCGTCCCTGGGATTCTCCAGGCTAGAACACTGGAGGGGGTTGCCATTTCCTTCTAAAATGCATGCAAGTGAAAAGTGAAGTGAAGTTGCTCTATCGTGCCCGACTCTTAGCGACCCCATGGACTGCAGCCTACCAGGCTCCTCCATCCATGGGGTTTTCCAGGCAAGAGTACTGGAGTGGGTTGCCATTGAAAACTAAGTAATCGCCAAAAATGCAGGCACCTTACCTCCAAATACATATGTACTGTGCTTAGTTGCTCAGTCGTGTCCGACTCTTTGGGACCCCATGGACTGTAGCCCACCAGGCTCCTCTGTCCATGGAGATTCTCCGGGCAAGAATACTGGAGTGGGTTGCCATTCTCTTCTCCAAGAGATCTTCCCAAATCAGAGATGGAACCCAAGTCTCCCTCATTGCAGGCGGGTTCTTTACGGTCTGAGCAAATGAATCATTGCTACATAATCAGCTAACCCTGTTACGTGTGTAAATAAGTACAGTTTATAATCAGCAGATTAATCATGTTGAAACTTAAGGCTTAAGTGCTTTTTAATTGTTGAAAGTTTATTTTTTTTCATTTATCTAAATCTTCATCTTCCGGTTTGCATTTTTCCTATTGACATGCTCAACCAGCCTTCTTCATTGATCAATCAAAGATGACTTTTAAACTAGCTCTCACCCAGCATACTACACACTTCAAATTAGTAAGGTCGAATTACTGAGAACTTACTTGTTTGCAGTATGAGTAGAAAGAATGAGTCAGTATTAATGAGAAGCTGACAGGTATGGGGTGGACACTCAGTGGAAGAGAATCAAAAGTTAAGCAAGCTCCTGATCTTTGTTGGATGTATGGACCTGCCCTAAAAAACTTGGGGAATGAATATTTAATCTCTGACAGTAAACTAATTTTTTATATTATTCAGCTCATTAATTGAGATTTCCTTGCCTCAACTTCTTTTTCAACTCATCACTTTCTTAATTCAGTGAGAAAATGTAGTAACATTTTCTGTGCAGTTGTTTTGCATTGTTAAATCTCATCTTCAACTACAATTGCCAATTATGATTCATTGAAATATGATCATTAAAATATAAGAAAAATTATTGCAAAAAGTAATAATGGTAATAACAAGAAAAAGGAGGATGGAGAAGAGAAAACACATCTAAAAATCTGATATATCTTTATATGTGATATATCAACATAAGTAAATACATAGGAATATATAAATATAAGCATTAAATGGCCAATATTAATAATGACTAACATGTGGGATGGAGATTAAGGAGAACGCTTTTTGTTTCATACTTTTTTTACAATAAGCATGCACTTATACAATCAGAAAAAAATCAATGATTATTTTATTGTGAAATAATAAAAATTTATACTTCATGTTTTTTGTATAATTTAATATTTTCGTCATCGTAATTTTAAACTCTTGATACTCTTATAGTTCTGAGAGCTGTAACTATTTTATGATTACAGGTTACATTCCTCAAAATACTGTATATTGGCTGCTGTGCTTTGTATTTTAAAATATCACTTGAAAATCTTTGCTGATTGCTGTAGTGTCAGAAGTATCATGTAAGATTTCACAAGTCGATAGTTGGAGGAAAAGACTTTTGCTCTCTGAAAACTTCCTTTCTTGGAAATAGGAAGGAAGAATGTGACACCCCACAGCCCAACTACCACTTTCCTGACTTCTACAATACGTTAGAATCTAATCCACAGATTTTAGTGTTCAATTGTTTATGGCCTGAAAGGGATCTCTTTTTCATGTGTGTTTTTCTTCCTCATACAAAATGTATTTTTTAAAACAGTTACCATATCCAAGTCACCTACTTTTCATGGTGTAAAGCAACTTGTTAATTTCACTAAATCACTGATATTATGAGGGTGTCCCCAATGTTATATTTTCATTCATTTGCCATCAAAAAGAAATTATGCAAAAGCATGCTTCCCCCTCCTCTCCCCTGCTTCTCTCCTCTCTTTTTCTCTCTTTCACCTCAGCCATTAAAAGCCCCTTTGGAAAAAAAAAAAAACCCCTTTGGAAGTGAGGAGATACATTAGATCCCCTGGTGGCTTAGTCAGTAAAGAATCTGCCTGCAATGCGGGAGACCTGGGTGTGATCCCTGGATTGGGAAGATCCCCTGGAGGAGGGCATGGCAACCCACTCCAGTATTCTTGCCTGGAGAATCCCCATGGACAGAGGAGCCTGGTGAGCCACAGTCCATGGGGTCACAAAGAATCGGACATGACTGAGCGACTTGGCACACAACAGGGGAACATATACACATCAACAGCTCACTCCAGGATTATTTAAGAAGACACAACAGAAATGGCCTCCTTGTTTCTACTGTTGCTTCCCTAGAGTCCAGTCCCAACACCACAGCCAGAGTGATGGGGCAAATCCAGCCTGACCTTTGTTTTTGTAAATAAAGTTTTATTAGAACACAGGTGCTCTCATCTCTTTATGTGTCGTCTATACCTCTTTCCTGGAGAAGGCAATGACACCCCACTCCAGTACTCTTGCCTGGAAAAATCCCATGGACGGAGGAGCCTGGCAGGCTGCAGTCCATGGCGTCGCGAAGAGTCAGACACGACTGAGCGACTTCACTTTTACTTTTCACTTTCATGCATTGGAGAAGGAAATGGCAACCCACTCCAGTGTTCTTGCCTGGAGAATCCCAGGGATGGCAGAGCCTGGTGGGCTGCCATCTACGGGGTCGCACAGAGTCAGACATGACTGAAGTGACTTAGCATACCTCTTTCCATTGACAGTGGCAGAGCCGAGTAGTTCCAGCAGACACCACATGGACCACAAAGCCTAGGTATATACTATCTGGCTCTTTACAGAAAATGTTTTTCCATTCCTGTCTTAAACTGTAAGTCATGATCATGTTCCTCTTGTGCTCAAAGCTTTGCTGTCTCTCCCCCATGCTTCTCAGAGGGAAGGCTGCAGCCTGTGAAATGGCTTCGTAGGTCTCCACGATCTGTCCTGCCTTCAATCTTTCTTCTCCCTGCCTCCCCATCCTTATTCTACTCCAACCACACAGAACTTCTTGATCACATCAGGCAAGCTCTTCCACGGGGATATTTTTCTGAGCTGTTCCCTGCAGTGTTCCCCCACTAGGTCCCCATAGTGAACTTCCCCACCTCTGCCCTGTATTTGCCCCAGTATCATCTCCTAAATGAGAATAATGAGGACGCACAATTTAAAACCTCCCTTCTCCCCTCATATCACATCCCTGTGCCTGACCACATTGTTTTTTTCCTTCATTTTCTAACATACCAAATTCACTTGCTTTTACTTACGAATTTAAATTATTCATTTTTTGTCTTTTTCTGTAAAATATAAGAGAGCAGAAACTTCTGACTTTTTTTGGACATGAGTATATCCCAAGTGGCTAGAATAGTTTTGGTGTATGGTAAGCACCCAGGACAAACATGAGGAATAAATAAGCATCTGCACACATGAGGTCAAAATCAGAATGATTTCTTGATTATAATTCTGCCATCTTGGGAAAACAAATATGCAGGGCAGAGTTTCCTCATCTTAAGTGAAAGAGAAAAAATTAACAAGTTTCTTTCAAGAATGTAAATTTTTTGATCTCCTGATCATCAGTTCAGTTCAGTTCAGCTCAGTTGCTCAGTAGTGTCCGACTCTTTGCGACCCCATGAATCACAGCACGCCAGGCCTTCCTGTCCATCACCAATTCCCGGAGTTCACTCAGACTCACATCCATCAGATGCCATCCAGCCATCTCATCCTCTGTCGTCCCCTTCTCCTCCCGCCCCCAACCCCTCCCAGCATCAGAGTCTTTTCCAATGAGTCAGCTCTTCACATGAGGTGGCCAAAGTACTGGAGTTTCAGCTTTAGCATCATTCCTTCCAAAGAAATCCCAGGGCTGATCTCCTTCAGAATGGACTGGTTGGATCTCCTTGCAGTCCAAGGGACTCTCAAGAGTCTTCTCCAACACCACAGTTCAAAAGCATCAATTCTTCGGCGCTCAGCCTTCTTCACAGTCCAACTCTCACATGCATACATGACCACTGGAAAAACCATAGCCTTGACTAGACAGACCTTTGTTGGCAAAGTAATGTCTCTGCTTTTGAATATGCTATCTAGGTTGGTCATAACTTTCCTTCCAAGGAGTAAGCGTCTTTTAATTTCATGGCTGCAGTCACCATCTGCAGTGATTTTGGAGCCCCCCAAAATAAAGTCTGACACTGTTTCCACATCTATTTCCCATGAAGTGATGGGACTGGATGCCATGATCTTCATTTTCTGAATGCTGAGCTTTAAGCCAACTTTTTCACTCTCCTCTTTCACTTTCATCAAGAGGCTTTTTAGTTCTTCTTCACTTTCTGCCATAAGGGTGGTGTCATCTGCCTATCTGAGGTTACTGATATTTCTCCCGGCAATCTTGATTCCAACTTGTGTTTCTTCCAGCCCAGCGTTTCTCATGATATACTCTGCATATAAGTTAAATAAGTAGGGTGACAATATACAGCCTTGACGTACTCCTTTTCCTATTTGGAACCAGTCTGTTGTTCCATGTCCAGTTCTTTTTTTTTTTTTTTTTATTTTTAAACTTTACATAATTGTATTAGTTCTGCCAAATATCGAAATGAATCCATCACAGGTATACATGTGCTCCCCATCCTGAACCCTCCAGTTCTAACTGTTGCTTCCTGACCTGCATACAGATTTCTCAAGAGGCAGGTCAGATGGTCTGGTATTCCCATCTCTTTCAGAATTTTCTACAGTTTATTGTGATCCACACAGTCAAAGGCTTTGGCATAGTCAATAAAGCAAAAATAGATGTTTTTATGGAACTCTCTTGCTTTTTCCATGATCCAGCGGATGTTGGCCATTTGATCTCTGGTTCCTCTGCCTTTTCTAAAACCAGCTTGAACATCAGAAGTTCACGGTTCACGTATTGCTGAAGCCTGGCTTGGAGAATTTTGAGCATTACTTACTAGCGTGTGAGATGAGTGCAATTGTGCGGTAGTTTAGCATTCTTTGGCATTGCCTTTCTTTGGGGTTGAAATGAAAACTGACATTTTCAGTTGGACACTGGGATGAAAACTGATCATCAGTAAAATGTAAATATATATGCATTTGTAAATAAATAAATGCATTTCTGAACTTCTAGATCTGTTTTATAGCAACTATAACCAACAAAAATTCCAAATAAAACAATCATTTTAATAAGTGGACAATGTGATTTCTGGATGTATAACAACCCACATGTTTGTTTCAGTTGCATATAGTTGTTTAGAAACTGATAATTTCCACTATGAGGAAAAACAAATGTTTATTTGGTGAAAGGAAGGTTCGCCAAGTATTGCTATTGCTAAGACACTTCAGTTGTGTCCAACTCTGTGCGACCCCATAGACGGTAGCCCACCAGGCTCCCCCGTCCCTGGGCTTCTCCAGGCAAGAACACTGGAATGGGTTGCCATTTCCTTCTCCAATGCATGAAAGTGAAAAGTGAAAGTGAAGTCGCTCAGTCGTGTCCGACCCTCAGCGACCCCATGGACTGCAGCCTTCCAGGCTCCTCCGTCCATGGGATTCTCCAGGCAAGAGTACTGGAGTGGGGTGCCACTGCGTTCTCCATCACCAAGTATAAATTTCTTCAAATATTTCTATATGCTACTTGCCACGTACCTTACTTCATTCACTATTCATTTACCTTTGGTAGGGTGATTACACTCTTTTTAAATTAAATTTTAAAATTCTTTGGGAAATTCTTTGTTTTCTGTAGAAAGCCATTAATCAGTAATGACATGGATATTTTATTCACTTAGTAAAGTATGTGATAAGTGCTCATTATGTGCAAAAGCACAGAGTTTTGTTCTGGGAGTAAAAATAGTAAGAATTTCTGTCTTCTAAAATATATAGGAACAACTGTTAGTTTAACAGGGAAGTTCCTCCTTCAATCCATCATGTGCTCAGTTGTGTCTGATGCTTTGCAACTCCATGGACTGCAGCCTGCCAGTCTCCTCTGTCCATGGGATTTCCCGGCAAGAATACTGCAATGGGTTGCCATCTCCTCCTACAGGGGATCTTCCACACCCAGGGACAGAACCCAAAACTCCTGTGTCTCCTGCATTGCAGACAGATTCTTTACTGCTTGAGCTATTGGGGAGGCTCACTTTCCTCCTTAGTTATGGGTAGATTTAATATTCTCATATAATTGATATCCATCATTACCCTAGAAGGGACCCAAAGAATAGCCTCAGTATATTTCTGATTATTACGATCAAGAAATTCTGACCGAGATATTCAGTGTATATTTTCCAAGGTCACATATCTAATCAATGCTGGACTAGGATACAGAACTCCCATAGCAAGTTAGGGAAAACTGTCCCATCTCCTTAAGGGACTGGAAAATGAATATAAAATTATAGGTAAACAAATATATGTGTGCCCTCTCTCAGAGTCCATGTGTGCAAGAGTCATAAATTATACATTCAGTAAGTTTTTTGAAAACCAGTTACATTCTCACAACTTTGTCTTCAGTCTTCCTTACAGATTTGGGAAATGTCTAAGCCATATAATTCTGCTATTCTGATTTAGAATTTGAGTTGACTCATATTCAGAATGTAAATACGGCCTTCAAAAGAACACATTTTCTATGTAGGTCACAGATTGCATTGTGCAAAGACCATTTAAAAAAAAAAAGTGATGCTGCTACAAACATGGCAATGATGATAAACCTCATGGCTTTTGTGATAGAAACCTGGCATTTTTGCTATTAGCAGTACGGACTGACATGCTTAGGAGAGGTCGTGGGTCCTGTACTGGAGATTTGGTGACATCCATGTCATATACCAACCTTTAAAAATTCACGTGCCATTGCTAGAAACTCATTGCAATCAAAGTAATTTCTAACAAACTATTGGAAGCAGTTAATTTCCCAGAGATTTCTGTTAAAAATATCGTTTGAAAATTATGAGTCTTCCAATTCTCCTAGCTGAATCATCCATACCTTAACATCATTTTACCACCTGCCAACAATTTTATAGTTCTCTTAATTCCTATGGCTCCTTTTTCTCCCCATTAAAAAAATATTATACATACTAAAGAATACTGTCAAGAAGCAAAAGTCCTAATACTTAACAATGAATCTCTTTAAAAATCTATAGTTTCTTTCAACTCTATGTGAACTGTTGTAGAGTGTGACTATCTACAATTTGCTGTCATTGGAGCAGAATTCAGAAATACTTAGCTTTGAAAAAAAAAATGCCATTTGGCAAAACCCATTTACTCGTGAAAAGTAACTATGCTCAGACATATTTAGCTTATATTACTGGCATTCATCTCAAAGTTCTGTAAATATTTATAGTGAATTTAAATGCATGTAAATACTGTATACCGTTTCAGCAATTTAATGGGATTCATTTATAGGACATGAACAAAATGGACTTAGCTGCCACAGTTCAAAGAGCTGAAGCTATTTCTCATTTATTTCCAAATGTGTGTGTTTCAGAATAGGATGGTCCACATGGAAAAAGAATGTGTGCATGCTTCTGTGCAGAATGTGCTTCAGGTGCACAGTTTTAGATGAAGGTATGTGAATGGGCTACAAAATTGAGAAGTTGGACTCTGGGTTCAAACAACTTTCCTGACCTTGGCATATTAATGAAAAGAGAAGTACCACTATTGAGGTTTTGACCCTTAATAATTTTGCTATTTTTCACTTGATTTTGCCTGTAGAAAACAGTCCTTAAGACTTTTTTTAATACACATATACACAAAAAACAATATACACCCTTGACATACTCCTTTCCCAATTTTGAACCAGTTCATTGTTCCATGTCCGGTTTTAGCTGTTGCTTCTTGACCTGCATACAGGTTTCTCAGGAGGCAGGTAAGGTGGTCTGGTATTCCCATCTCTTTAAAATTTTTCCACACTTGTGATCCACATAGAAAAGACTTTAGTGTAGTCACTGAAGCAGAAGTAAATGTTTTCCTAGAATTATGTATAAAAATATCCATACTCATTCTTGAACATAATTTGGGAAATATTTTAGCTTGAAAACTAACAATTAAAAAAAACCTTATGTGACTAACATATGAGAACATTTAAATTAAATTTTCCAGTTTTCATGTTCTCAGTGTGTGCTATTTCTCTCCATAGAAACAACAGAAAGTACACATTTTAGAAAAGAAGATATTACTTAAATAGTTTGAAAAATGTATAACAATTCAGTTCAATTCAGTTCAGTCACTCAATTGTGTCCAACTCTTTGTGACCCCATGGACTGCAGCACGCCAGGCTTCCCTGTCCATCACCAACTCCCGGAGCTTGCACAAACTCATATCCATCAAGTCAGTGACACCATCCAACCATCTCATTCTCAGTCGTAACCTCCTCCTGGCATCAATATTTTCCAGCATTAGGGTTTTTCTAGTGAGTCAGCTCTTCACATCAGGTGGCCAAAGTATTGGAGCTTCAGCTTTAGTATCAGTCCTTTCAATGAATATTCAGGACTGATTTCCTTTAGGATGGACTGGTGTGATCTTCTCGCAGTCCAAGGGACTCTGGAGAGTCTTCTCCAACACCACAGTTCAAAACCATCAATTCTTCAGTGCTTAGCTTTCTTTATGGTACAACTTTATGGTACAACTTTCTTTATGGTACAATATCCATACATGACTACTGGAAAAACCATGACTTTGACTAGACAGACCTTTGTCAGCAAATTAATGTCTCTGCTTTTTAATTCGCTGTCTAGGATGGTCACACCTTTTCTTCCAGGGAACAAGCGTCTTCTAATTTCGTGGCTGCAGTCACCATCTGCAGTGATTTTGGAGCCCCCAAAAATAAAGTCTCTCTCTGTTTCCATTGTTTCCCAATGTATTTGCCATGAAGTGATGGAACCAGATGCCATGATCTTGTTTTTTCAATGCTGAGTTTTAAGCCAGCTTTTTCACTCTCCTCTTTCACTTTCATCAAGAGGCTCTTTAGTTCCTCTTTGCTTTCTGCCATAAGGGTGGTGTCATCTGCATATCTGAGGTTATTGATATTTCTCCCAGCAATCTTGATTCCAGCTTGTTCTTCATCCATGATGTACTCTGCATATAAGTTAATAAGCAGGGTGACGGTATACAACCTTGACGTACTCCTTTCCTAGTTTGGAACCAGTCTGTTGTTCCATGTCCAGTTCTAACTGATGCTTCTTGACCTACATGCAGGTTTCTCAGGAGGCAGGTAAAGTGGTCTGGTATTCCCATCTCTTGAAGAATTTTCCACAGTTTGTTGTGATCCACACAGTCAAAGGCTTTGGCGTAGTCAATGAAGCAGATGTTTTTCTGGAACTCTTGCTTTTTCAATGATCCAGCAGATGTTGGCAATTTGATCTCTGGTTCCTCTGCCTTTTCTAAATCCAACTTGAACATCTGAAAGTTCTCGGTTCACATACTGTTGAAGCCTGGCTTGGAGAATTTTGAGCATTACTTTGCTAATGTGAGAGGAGTGCAACTGTGTGGTGGTTAGAACATTCTTTGGCATTGCCTTTCTTTGGGATTGGAATGGAAACTGACTTTTTCCACTCTTGTGTCCACTGCTGAGTTTCCAGATTTGTTGGCAAATTGATTGCAGCACTTTCACAGCATCATCTTTTAGGATTTGAAACAGCTCAACTGGAATTCCATCACCTCTACTAGCTTTGTTTTGGTGATGCTTGCTAAAGCCCAACTGAGTGCACCCCAGAATGTCTGGCTCTAGGTCAGTGACCACACCATCGTGATAATCTGGTTCATTAAAATTTTTTTGTATAGTTCTGTGTATTTTTGCCATCTCTTCTTAATATATTGTGCTTCTCTAGGTCCATACCATTTCTGTCCTTATTGTGCCTGTCTTTGCTTGAAATGTTCCCTTGGCATCTCTAATTTTCTTGTAGAGATCTCTAGTCTTTCCTATTCTACTCTTTTCCTCTATTTCTTTGCATTGATCCCCGAAGAAGGGTTTCTTCTGTCTGTTATTCTTTGGTACTCTGCATTCAAATGGATATATCTTTCCTTTTCTCCTTTGCCTTTCACTTGTCTTCTTTTCTCAGCTATTTGTAAGGCCTCCTCAGACAATCATTTTGCCTTTTTGCATTTCTTTTTCTTGGGGATGGTTTGGATCACCACCTCCTATAGAATGTTACAAACCTCTGTTCATATTTCTTCAGGCACTATCAGATCTAATCCCTTGAATCTATTTGTCACTTCCATTGTATAATCATAAGGGATTTGATTTAGGTCATACTTAAATTGTCTAGTGGTTTTCCCTACTTTCTTCAATTTAAGTCTGAATTTGGCAATAAGGAGTTTATGATCTGAGCCACAGTCAGCTCCCTGTCTTGTTTTTTCTGACCATATAGAGCTTCTCCATCTTTGACTGGAAAGAATACAAGCAATCTGATTTCATACTGACCATCTAGTGATGTCCATGTGTAGAGTCATTGAATATGTTACCTCAGGTGGCAAAAGGTAAGCAAAAATGTTTTATGTAAGGGATTTTAAAAGCCAAAAAAGTCCTTTTAAACACAATATATTACTCATTCTCATAGGAAAATATGCAATTAATATCAGATACCCAGTTCTCAGATGTAAAGAATGGAGATGAATATAAAGATTAAAGATCATACATCTAAAATATAGTTAAATAGCTACCTACTCTAAGTCCTGTGCACAGTACACTTTTGCCCAACTACTTGATAAGAAAACTATCCCAACTACTTCAAGGATAGTATCTGGAGGGTAATGTAAGTATAAATGAACTAGATGGACTTTGACGTGGGACAGAAGTAAAGACTGTGTACATGTGCACTTAGTCACTCAGTCACGCTCAATTCTTTGTGAACCTTTAGACTGTAGCCCTCCAGGCTCTTCAGTCCATGGGATTTTCCAGGCAAGAATACTGAAGTAGGTTGGCATACCCTCTTCCATGGGATCTTGCTGGCCCAGGCATCGAACCTGCATCCCCTGTGTCTCTTGCGTTGCAGGCAGATTTTTTTTACCTGCTGAGCACTGGGGAAGCCCTGAAGTAGAGGATATTCAACAAAAATTTTATTGAGAAAAGTCCTCTAAGCCATGTCTTTGATAATTGTGTCTCTAACTAAGTTACAGAGTTTGATATCAAGTTGTCCCAAGTCCATGGGAAAATTAATACATTTACAATTAATAATGATAATGCCTTGTGACAAGTGCTAAATTAGCATCAAAATTAAAGGACAGAAATACCAAGAAAGTAGAAATTAGGCTGACTGGTGAAAGTTTAGGGAAGATGGGATTTGAAGGTTCTAGAATTTTCTGGACAATGAATAAAATTTAGGATTAAGAAGAAATCTACAGCCATAACATTAATATAGTCATTAAGTCGGTCTATTTAAACAAACATTTAAAAATAAATCAACCAGTTTTTCCATAAGGTATAGAAATTGAATTTAACATCCTGCATCCAGAATTTTCAGCACAATTGTTGTAGAGTCAAAACGTTTAGTTATTGAAATGAATCTAAGTTCCCCTATTAGCCTCTAATATTCCTTTACTCAGTCAAAAGTTCTATTCCTTGCAAGATGTATGTGTGTGTGTGTATAAAAATGCAATGAAAGAACCATAGTTTTTTCTAACCTAATGTAAATTTTGTTCCAATACCTACCATTCTCCATTAGCAAATAAATTACTTTCATTTTTATAGTGAATAGTCAGCATATTTATAGGTTATGACGTGAAACTCAATTGAAAAATCTGTGTATTAAAGTATTTGGATCCATTTCTACAGAAGGAATGCTAAGTTTCAGCGGGTTGCCAGGGTAGGAGGGGGTCCCAGTGGGTACAGTGCGTGGTTGCTAATGCTTTCAAACACGCAGATGATGGGCTCTGTTCTTGTCCATGGCTCCAGACATCCAAAACTCTGTGTTTTCTCTGTCAATCCTCTATGCTAAGTCGGTACGCCAAGCCATTATTTATTTTTAAAAGTTGATAATGACCGGAGTCATGGGGAACGCTTTTCAATGACAAATACTCTTGAAAAATGCCATTTCCCTGGTTGACGTTTTTGTCTTTTCAGTATTACATGATAGTAAGCATATTCTAAGGAAAGAAAATGGCTAGGTGTTTGTAATATGTGTCACTCAATGTTTCCATTCCCATCGTGGTGTGGCATGTTTAATTTCTAAACTCTAAGTGCTCAGTGACTACTGGTTATTTTCTCTTCTCTGCAAACATTACCTGCGCATTTGCAGTTCATGGAATTCTGCCCATATAATCAACAGTAATGTATGAACCTCCTCAGGGGATTCTCCTTTCCTTGGTTGCACAAATAATTTCTAAGTTACTTTTCCACTTAAAGACAACTTTTTTTTTTTGGATGCCAGGACTGCCAAATTGGGGGTTATAAAGCTTTTAAATTGCAGTTAACATTCTATAATAATCTCTTTTAGCAAAGTGTGTCCTTACCCCAATACTCATCCCCACCCCCACCATCAAAATACTCCGAGTAACTAAATGGACTACTATTTGAAAGAATACTACATTAATGGTAAAACAATTATTCTCAGGAAAGAGAACATCTGAATAAGACTGGGAGAAAATAAAAGATAGTGGGGTCAGGGAGGAATTTACATCTAGATTTTAATGCTGTCTTTGAATGTCTTAATCTTTATATCTGGTTTTTAATGCTGTCTTTGAATGCCTTAGTCTCAGTAAGCTATGCACACATATCTCATTTCATAACAACTATGTGCCAAAGTGTTGTAAGTAGCCATTTCAATATCAATAACTTTGAATGGAAAAAAAAATAATAATAACTTTGAGTGGAAAAAAACTCTTGGTTTTAGAAATCCCAAGTTTGCTCCTTGAGGAGAGAATGCTTTGATGTTGATGATTTCTGTCAACATTGTTGTTATTTCAAATGGTATTTTTTTTTTTTTTTACCTGCATGATACTTTCTGTTAATGAAAAATACTGAGTTGGCCAAAAAGTTCATTTGGGTGTTTCCATACCATATCATTTTATGGAAATTCTCTGACAAACTTTCTGGCCAACTCAATATTTGTTCTGTATCAAGTTGTAAATGGATAAGAAAGCTGTGGTACATATACACAATGGAGTATTACTCAGCCATTAAAAAGAATACATTTGAATCAGTTCTAATGAGGTGGGTGAAACTGGAGCCTATTATACAGAGTGAAGTAAGCCAGAAGGAAAAACACCAATACAGTATACTAATGCATATATATGGAATTTAGAAAGATGGTAATCACAACCCTGTATGCGAGATGGCAAAAGAGACATAGATGTATAGAACAGTCTTTTGGACTCTGTGGGGGGGGGGGATGATTTGGGAGAATGGCATTAAAACCAGTATAATATCATATAAGAAATGAATCGCCAGTCGAGATTCGATGCAGGATACAGGAAGCTTAGGGCTGGTGCACCGGGATGACCCAGAGGGATGGTATGAGGAGGGAGGTGGGAGGGGGGTTCAGGATGGGGAACACGTGTACACCCGTGGCAGATGCATGTTGATGTATGGAAAAACCAATACAATATTGTAAAGTAAAAAAAAAAAAAGTATAGATATTTATTTATATTGTTAAGTATAAAATTAAACTGTTAAAAGTGAACTCTTTCTTCTTTCTGGGTGTGATTGGTTTAGAAGATGATATTTAGGTCACATCCTATTTTACTATAGTAAAACAGAAAGATATTTCAAAGTCTAATGTTGAGAAAGCACCATTTCCAGAAAAGCAAACTAATAGCACATAAGTTGAAATGCATTTATTTTTCTAAGGTGGCTCACAAAAGCCCACCCCCACCACCAGACATCTCCCTTATTATAGATGTGACAAATAAAATTGGTAAGCAAATCAGGATATGAAAGTGACTGTATGTGAAATTTGAACTGAGATGCACAGAGAAATACGTGTTATCTAGAACAATTATAATCAGTAGAAGTTTTATCCTAGAACTAGCTGGTGGTTTAATTAAGATGGAGTTTTGTTATAGGAGAGAAAACTCTCCCTTAGTTGAGATAAATACACATCTACTCCCTCAAGGGAAATAACTTTCATAAACGTGGCCCTTCTTTGGTTAGACCAGAGTTTCCGCCCTAAGTCAAAGGTGCATCTTTCTGTACTCTTCACCTAGAGACAGCCACTGACAAAAGCTGAAGTCTAAACAGAGATGATACTTTAAAGTAGATTTAATAAAACCAAGAGTGTACTCTTATAAAGGAGCTATTTAATAAACACAGCACAACAGATGCTCGCCACAGGATGTAGCTGGAAGGGCTTTTTTAGCTCGTTATCTGATATTGAGTCCAGAAGGATTAATGCAGTCCTTTTTGGTATGTCATGTACATTTTTGATTGCAGTGATTAGAACCATGATTAAATGACCCCACACAAAGCAAAAGGCAGAAAAACAGAGCTTGCCCTCTGACTTACATATCATCTGTTGAGATTTCCATGCTTTAAACGTGTCATGGCTATCTTTTAAGTATGTTTCAGTTGTCTGATCCATTTACACCAAAGTTGCATTAATATATTGCTAGTATTTTGATGATTTTACTTTAATATACTCAATGGTATAATTCTCTTGGCATATAAGACTTTTATATGAAAAAAATGTAGTGGCAGAATGCACAGGAGTTGAGATTTTTGCAAAGGAGACAGAGTGTTTGGCATTGTATTCTCTAAGGTTACTCTGAGATAAAATATGGAAAGGATACTTACTGAAATGAAAAAATATTAGATATAATTTTTGCAGAAACGAATTCACTCTAGTATATTACAGTGTATATTATATGAAGCTCTATGACAAATATCAAAAATGTCCAATATTGTTTTTATTATGTAGTTTAATTTCTACCACCTAGATTTCTAAAGACATATGTGTACATGTTAATTAATCTACCTTTTAATATGATGGGCTGCATTTCATGGCACTTTTTCTTTAGGATTTAGGGAAATAAGTGGAAACAGTGTCAGACTTTATTTTGGGGGGCTCCAAAATCGCTGCAGATGGTGACTGCAGCCATGAAATTAAAAGACACTTACTCCTTGGAAGGAAAGTTATGACCAACCTAGATAGCATATTACAAAGCAGAGATATTACTTTGCCAACAAAGGTTCATCTAGTCAAGGCTATGGTTTTTCCAGTGGTCATGTATGGATGTGAGAGTTGGACTGTGAAGAAAGCTGAGCGCCGAAGAATTGATGCTTTTGAACTGTGGTGTTGGAGAAGACTCTTGAGAGTCCCTTGGACTACAAGGAGATCCAACCAGTCCATCCTGAAGGAGACCAGTCCTGGGTGTTCATTGGAAGGACTGATGCTGAGGCTGAAACCCCAATACTTTGGCCACCTCATGTGAAGAGTTGACTCACTGGAAAAGACCCTGATGCTGGGATGGATTGGGGGCAGGAGAAGAAGGGGATGACAGAGGATGAGATGGCTGGATGGCATCACCAACTCGATGCACATGAGTTTGAGTGAACTCCGGGAGTTGGTAATGGACAGTGAGGCGTGGCGTGCTGCAATTCATGGGGTCGCAAAGAGTCAGACACAACTGAGCAACTGAACTGAACTGAACACAGAAATGCTGTTTTAATTAAGTTTTACAATATTTATTGCTATTCAGAGACAAATATTTAAGTTATGCATCAGCAGTATTTGGTGTAATTGGGATTAAGGTAAGAGGAACATAATCAGTTGACAAGTTAGGACACTTCATAATTTTTATAAATTCTAAAATAATTTTATTTATTACTTCAGACTTGTTAGTTTGTGTTAAGTGTTAGTTGCTCAGTCATGTCTGACTCTTTGCAGCCCTGTAGTCTGCCAGGTTCCTCTGTCCATGGAATTCTCCAGGCAAGAATATTGGCATGGGTTGCCATGCCCATCTCCAGGGGATCTTCCCAAACCAGCTATCAGACTGGGGTCTCCTGCATGGACAGGAGAATTCTTTATTATCTGAGCCACCAGGGAAGCCGCCATAAAAAGTACCATGTGTGAATCAGGAAATGATAACGCTGCTCTTTGGACAATGGAGTACAATGAGCAAGCCCTGAAGCGTAAGTGTTAGAAACCCACTCAAACAAGCCCATAACTTCTCAGTGTCTCAGTCTTTGGCTAGGAGAAGGTTTGGACAGACTTTGGTAATATCAATAGAACTTTCTAATGGATTGGAAAGAGAGGAATCAAGGACTTCTATTTACACTTGGATACCCATGTTGATGCCAGTGCCTTTTGTCTTAGAAAGGAAAAATTGTCAAAAGAGAAAGTTTTCAGTCACAGGATGGAGAAAAGCAAGAATTTCATTTTGGAAATGGCAAGTTTGGCTCAGACAGTAAAAGCGTCTGTCTGCAATGCAGGAGACCTGGGTTCAATCCCTGGGTTCGATTCCTGGGTCAGGAAGATCCCCTGGAGAAGGAAATGGCAGCCCACTCCAATATTCTTGCCTGGAAAATCCCATGGATGGAGGAGCCTGGTAGGCTACAGTCCATGGGGTCACAAAGAGTCGGACACGACTGAGCGACTTCACTTTCACTTTCAACTTAGATTTAGTTCTCTGGAGGCAGAGGCTAAGAAGGAGAATCTTTTTTAAATGTCTTATTGCAGACACGACTGAAGCGACTTAGCAGCAGCAGCAGCATTGAGAAAGAGATTTCTGGAGAAATCTCGAAGGAAGTGAGAGAGGAAGGATAGGAAACAGGAAACAGGTGAGTAAGGTTTTGCTGGAGTTGAGTCTCAGCAGGATCCATGAGGAGTTCTGAGACATGGTTTATGCTCAGAGTAGGGCCTGTCTTGAGGACATTGCCTCCTCAGTGGGTCATTGAGGACACTGCCTCCTTAGTGGGTCACTGAGGTGCATTGCCTGTATTAGTGGATCATTGACCTCAAGTATCTTTTGGGAGAGGCTTCTATGGTGGCTCAGGCTAAAGAATCTGTTTAATCTGCAGAACTTGATGGCTCCCAACAGCTGAGGTCACTTCCCTAGAGAAGAATGAACTTTCTCTATCGACAGCCAACACTTACAGCCTCGAAGATACGGATGCCCTGCCTTGGTAAAGGCTTGGTAGAGAATAGGGCATCAACTGTAGCCTACTACAACATCCAAATGGAGTTCAAGAGAGAAATCAAAACTAGAGATAAATGTTTGCTACCTGCATGTTAAAAGAACGGCAAAGTGGCCTCATAATTTCTAGTTTAAACTGACACCTGACTTTTCAAGACTATTAGAAATAATCCTTCCATGATTTTTACAAAAAGCCTATTCAGTCATTCATAGAATCTCCAAAACTTCCAGTTCCCTTGGCTCTTGGACTCTCATTCTTATGCTATCTCATGGGTTGCAAGTGGGGCAAGTGTTCTCCATTAAAATATTATTTTTCAATCTTTCCCCTAAGATGCTCTATCTTATGTCATCTGATTTTGTCTCTCTACCTTCATCATTGCTGCTACTACCAACCATCCAGCCAGTTGTAAGCATTTACTGATATGTTGAATTTTAGAGGTCATGATCTTGTTTTTCATTTCAATCTCCATTACCATTCTGGTTGTTTCAACCTATATGTAGATAACCCATCAAAACATAGGTCCCTCAACGTTGACAGTCATTGTCTATCCAACTCCCATAATTCTGTACTTGGCTTTGTAAGCATGACTTTTAAAATCTTGATTAAAAATGTCCTCAAGTCTAACTGACACCTCCTATTCTTCCATCACTTATTCAATGTACCGTTGGTAGTTTTCCATTACTTTTACTTCACTGAGACTCTAAATTAATGGACCCTGAATCTTTTCGTCTAGACATAATTATCCTCTTCATAGCATATACTTTACTGTCACCTATTCTTAAAAATCCCTTCCTAGCCCAAATTTCTTTCTAGCTAAATTCCCATTTATCTCCTGTATTCACGGTAAAGCTTCTGGAATAAGTTTTCTATAGTAATTGTCCCTATCTATCCTCGCCATTCTCTTTTTAGACATCTACAGACATATCCCCACCAACATGCTAAAATGTTCTATAAAATGTGCACATGTGTAGCATATTTAAAAATTATCACAAAGAGAGGTATTCCTTTACTTCTAGTGTGTTTGATTTCTTGTTTCTAAAATAGACTCAAATTAACTATAGTCATATATCGGCATATGTGTTCACTGTGAAATTGGTGAATTTTTTTTAATCTGTAAAAATATCTTTTCCTCAGTTAGAAAGGGGATAGAGAGCCCAACCAGAATCTTAAACGTGAGAAATTATTGTCTAAAATAAAATTGATGTGTTTTAACAAAATTAAGATGCACTCAAAAGAACAAATAATACATATCAGATTTCTGTTTCCAGCTGAAGTTGAGAAAGAGGGGTTGAATTCTATCTTAATTTAACAAACACACACCAAAAAATGAAACAACTGTGTCAGATAAAAATGAGAACAACCTTTCAAATTAGGAAATCAAATGAGATGAGCCTGTTTCCTATGTTGAGACCATTTCCAGGCAGGAAAATCTAAGGAAAAGAATTCTCCCCTACAGACTCTGCCAAGGGACTCAGCCTAGCTGACACCTTGATTGTGAAACCTGCGTTAGACTTCTGACAGACAGACTGTAAGATAAAAGATTTATATTGTGGGGAGCCACTGAATTTGTGTTCATTTGTTGCAGCAGCAAGAGGGAATGAAAACACTTTTGTTTTATTGGGATTTGAAGAGGAAGCAAACGTAGAGTCACACGTTGAACCTACCATCTTACCTGGAAACACTTCTTTTTTAATTAAAATTTTAATTATTTAGGCACAGGTAATAGATGTACATGATTTAAAATTCAGGATGTTCTAAAGTGTACATGTAAAAAGCTTTTCTTAATGCTCTTATCTCCTCTCCCTGGAGATCACAAATGTTGGAAGTTTCTTGTGATTGTTTCAGAAACAGTCTGCCAACACAAATAAAGATATCCTATCCAATATGTTCATTGTTTCACACATTTATATGTATTCTTTTGTCCTTTGCTATTTTAACTTCTCAGTGTATCTTAGAATATGTTCCATGCCAGAATATAGTTTCCTCATTCTTTTTCCCAGCTTTAGACCTGAGTATAATTTATTCAACCAGTATTCTACTAATGGGCATGAATTCAGTTGCCAATCCCTTATGATCTTAATGATGAAACTAATATCCTTATAATAAATCAAATTATATGTTTCAAAATTCACATTAGTCAAATCCTAAGAAATGATGGCTGGATTAAAAGGTAATTTTGATAGATATAATCTTTAAACAAGTAGATGTCAAACTTTAGATAACATAATAATAATGCAGTATGAAATGATGAAAGCTGAAAGGAAATATACTGAAGTGAAATCTAGAAAGGACAGAGATATCTCCTCCAATTCTGTTACTCTCAGACCAAGATATAATCATTAAGACATTAAAGACAACTATAGATATAGGGCAAATAAGGTACACTGCTTAACTAGTAAATTCATAGAATGTATTGTAGACTGCAAATATAAGCAAAATCAATAGTGACATAGCTGTGGCACACACACAGAGCAAATGCTTATTAAATTCTCCAACAACATACAATAGCAGGGGGAAGGCCTGAGCTTTCTCAGTTGTGCTTCACCGAAGGAAGTGCAGTGTGGCCGGAATAAGGGTAAGGGAAATGGTGATGAGAGTGGAGAGGCCAGGGTAGAAAGATTAACCATTTTAAGGAAGTTGGACTTTGTCTTAATAGTAAAGGGGAAGCCCCAGCAAGTCTTGTTTGCTTTTGTTTCCTTTTTTTTTTTAAATAGTGGAGTGGTTTTTTTCCTTAATAAGAGAAAATGTGGATTTGCACCTATGAGCTAACTTCAAAAATTCAAATGACACTGATTCCTGAAATTAAAGTGAAATAAACTATAGAATCAAAAAAGAACGCTTTTCACTTAAATAAACCAAGATGCATTGATATCTGTAAAAATTACCATGAGGAGAATATAAGAGGTTTGGAAAAAGTTGGATAAAAGAAAGGACTGGGGAAAATACATGGACTGAAGTTAGCAAGCACAATCACCGTCCATATTGAAGGACTGGTATCTTACTGAGAGTGTGACCATCCTGCGGACAAATAAGATGTGGATCTGATCTCAGATTTCAGTGCTTTCTGTAAACGGTAGATATCACTTTGAACCCATATTACCTTTACCTAGTGTGCACTCATATTCATACTCAAAAACAATCCTCAACATTCACTAGATGGTCACAAACTTCTGGAAAAGCAAAGCAGTAGTAATTGTTTATTATCACTCTTACATATATAAATTTATATAAAAATTAAAAAAAATTAGTATACATAAAATTCATTAATTACAGTTTTCCTCTAGAATTTGAACATATCTGTCTAGATGCTTTCCATGGCTCTCTTTAAAATGTGCCCAAAAAATCACATATATTTCCCTTCACTGAAAGCATCAAGCTCCCACACACAGAAACCCATTTCCACAGAACCCAAATAAAAACATAATGATGATGTCGGTAGACTAAATACATTTTAAACCTTCACCAGGCTTCTATTTAAACATACATTCTGATTTTCACTTAGTTGACTCTCCTCTATTAAGCCCTGGTCATGTGGACCAGGATGTACTTTTGTGGCTTTGCAATAGCAACGATGACATTTAAGGCTAAACAGGCTCCCATTAGATCTAGCCGTGCCAGGAAAAGCACATTAGACAGATATTTTATTGGAATACCAACAAATGGATACTAATAGAATCTTGCTCAGTACCAGCCCCTGGATGTAGGGTGCACTTAAAGTTGCTTGGTGCATTATGACCGAGTGATCCCTGAATATTTATATATTCCATTGTTTGAACCTAAGGAGACGCAGGAGACTAGAAAACAAAAGCAAAACTGAATTTTGTTTTAGAGTTTAGTGCATCCTGGTTTTCAAGCCTTTATTTGTCTAGCTTCTGCCTGCTTTTGGTTTTGACTGACAAAAATGAAAATTACTGAGCAAAAACGATGCTGCATTGACTCATGTATCAATTTTTAAATTACATTTTTCATAGGTCATTAAGACATCAAACTTCATTTGCTTTTGTATATTCTTCTCTTGGGGCTTCCCAGGTGACGCTAGTGGTAAATAACCTGTCTGCCAATGCAGGAGAAATTAGAGATGCAGGTTGAATCCCTGAAGAAGGACATGGCAGCCCACTCCAGCATTCTTGCCTGGAGAATCTCATGGACAGAGGAGCTTGGTGGGCTACAGTCCATGGAGTCACAAAAAGTCTGGCACAGCTGAAGATACTTAGCATGTATGCATCTATTCTTCTTTCTTGTCTTTTTTTTTTTTTTGATAATGGACTTTGCCTGTGAGATAATATAAGATCTGAGATGAAATATAACCTTTAAGGTGAAGAAGAATATGTATGAATGTTGAGTGCACATGTGATAATGTCACATCAAAAGAATCCCTGAAGTGAAATGTTTGAGAAAATTTTCATTTTTTCCTCAATTGGAAAAATTGTGGTTTAATTTAGAGGTTGTTAATTGGCTTTTGGAATGAGGGATGATCTAATTATCTTGATGAATAAAAATCACGAGAGTTGCCATCAAATAGTCTACAGTCATATGAGGAACATGGACATTCAAGATGTGATTGGTAATGCTATTTAGGTGGTAAAATAGAGATTAATGAATTCCAGAAGTGGGAGAACTTTCTGAGGTCCTTATATTGTGTGTAGCTCATGGCAAAGTTATGGATGTTGTTGAAGAAGTCTCTAATGTTCAAAGAAGCAAGTGATGCATCAGTTCAGTTCAGTTCAGTCGCTCAGTTGTGTCCGACTCTTTGTGACCCCATGAATTGCAGCACGCCAGGCCTCCCTGTCCATCACCAACTCCCGGAATTCACTCAAACTCACGTCCATTGAGTCAGTGATGCCATCCAGCCATCTCATCCTCTGTCGTCCCCTTCTCCTCTTGCCCCCAATCCCTCCCAGCATCAGAGTCTTTTCCAATGAGTCAACTCTTCACATGAGGTGGCCAAAGTACTGGAGTTTCAGCTTCAGCATCATTCCTTCCAAAGAACACCCAGGACTGATCTCCTTCAGAATGGACTGGTTGGATCTCCTTGCAGTCCAAGGGACTCTCAAGAGTCTTCTCCAACACCACAGTTCAAAAGCATCAATTCTTCGGCACTCAGCTTTCTTCACAGTCCAACTCTCACATCTATACATGACCACTGGAAAAACCATAGCCTGACTAAATGAACCTTTGTTGGCAAAGTAATGTCTCTGCTTTTGAATATGCTATCTAGGTTGGTCATAACTTTCCTTCCAAGGAGTAAGTGTCTTTTAATTTCATGGCTGCAATCACCATCTGCAGTGCTAGCAAAAAAATTAGGAAATCTGCAATTGTGATTACAAAGCCTGGTTCATTGCAAGGCCCAGAATAATACCTACACTTGCAGAAATCTTTGAGATATCTGAATACAGGGCTGTTCCTGGAACTTACCCAAGGAAACCTGACATTCACCATCTTTTGATAACCCCAAAAAACTCCAATTCAGGCAACCCTTCGCATGAGGTGGCCAAAGTACTGGCGTTTCAGCTTCAGCATCATTCCCTCCAAAGAAATCCCAGGGCTGATCTCCTTCTAATTTAGAAATTATTAAATATAATTTAACCTTGATTAATTTAGTGAAAACATATATTTTAAATTTGACTTTCCATCTGAACAACCCCCATTCAAGACTTTTATTCAACCCCAAAGTATAGTTGTAGCTTTAAGAATTTTTGATTTTATGCTAATGTCTCTTTGAACTCCCACCCATTTGTATCAAAATTCTAACAGTCCATTGACAATGGTGTAAGTAGACCTTTGGCTGAGTATTGCTGCAAAATTTAACTGAAAATTCTCCAAATGTTACCCATATACAATCCAGAGCTTTAACCATGATTTTCATTCTCTCTTGAATATAAATTTAATGTTATGACCTTCCTACCAGGTACTGGCCTGGACACTGGGGGTAGAAACTTATGTTCTAGAGGATATAGATAGTGAATACAATACAGAAGTATATTAAGCATTACATAAGGGCATACAAATGTAATGAAACCTGGGGTAGGCAGAAAAAGCAGGGAGAGGATAGGAAGTACAGTAATTTACTCAACATTAAATGGGATAAGTCAGAGATTACTGAAAAGAATATTTGACCAAAGACTTGAAATAGGTGAAAGACAGACATCCAGATACATGGGAGAAAACCACACTATGCTGAGGAATATCTAAAGATAAATGTTCCTTGTGTGTTTGTAGAGAAACGAGGTCCTATTCTATCCACCCCCATTACCTCTTAGACTTCATTTTCTACTAATCTCCTCTGTGATCTTTGCACTTTAGGTAATGGGAATGGATAGAGCAGAGCCTCATTATGCCTGGTCAAGACATCTGCCTTTATTTGCATGAAGTGGGGAGCAGTAGAGAGTTTTGAGTTGACCAGTAATAAGTCTCTAAGTAAACTTTTGTAAAAAGGATCGTTTTTATTTTATTTTTTATTTATTTTTTTAGCAGTACTACTCTGAAGCTTTAATTTTGGTTTAAATCTTCATTTTTAGATACTTTATTAAGATGGGACTTTAAGGGGACAAACGTAGAAGAAGGGAGATGGTTGCTTGGATGGAAAAAACAGCCCTGGAGGTTGTGACAAGAGGGAGGTTGTGTAGCTTTGTATGACAAGTATAATCCAGGGTCTCTGTGTGGACTTCATCTCCCATCACTGCTGATTTCAGAAAGATTACCCTCTGTGTGACCATACAGCTTTTGAGTATCCCATTCCAGAAAATCTACCATGAGAAAAATGGAATTTCTATTTTCATTAAGAATGTCATGAAAGAAAGTAATTGGCAGAGAATGCCTCATATGGTCCTCTTCTAATAGGGCTCCTAAGTATAATAGAATGTAAATCCCTAAATTCCTGAATTCTCACCTGTCAGCAGACTTTATAAAGACATCACTGGTAAAACTCATTTATTTTGGTAGGCACCTTTCAAAAATCACTTGGACCACTTTTCACTCTGTCACCATGTAAGAGCCCATAAATTTTTCAGCTTACAGGCCTTGGAGGGACCAATTAAATAGATATTTCCAAATGTAATTTTATAAAGAAATTGGCCAAGGAGTAGCAGAGCTCTCTATTTCATCCTGTTCCTCTTCTGCTTATGAAAGAAAAGCTATTTCCTATGATAGAGGGAGAATATCAAAGACTAGACCAAAACTGTGGCTGAAAATAAGTTGTATAGTTCATTCATATGCTAATCTGCACTCCAGTGGTTGAGATGTAAAAATCCAAACTCGGTTACTATTCCACAATCTATCTATGTCTTGTTCACTAAGTTATTACCAACACCAAGCCCTGTGCCTGGCACATCAGAGCAAAGCAATAAATCCTTATTGAATGGGTAAGTGAATCTTACCACACTGGAAAATGATGAATTTTCAATTTGCTCCTTTGTAAGCCATTCTCTGGCAAAGGCCATAACTTACAGCATTCCAGGGAATAGAGATGAAGGGGGAAAAAATGTATTGCCTACTTGTTTAAAAGTATGCCTTAGCAGTGAAAAGATGATTTCAAATTACATTTTCTGTTGTTCAGTTGCCCAGTCATGTCTCACTCTGCGACACTATGGCCTGGAGCTTGCCAGGCCTCCCAGTTCCACATCATCTCCCGAAGTGTGCCCAAGATCATGTCCATTGCATTGGTGTTGCTATCTAGCCATCTCATCATCTGCTGACCAATTCTCTTTCTGCCCTCAATCTTTCTCAACATCAAGGGCTGTTCCAATGAGTCAGCTGTTTTTATCAGGTGACCAAAATCCTGGAGCTTCAGCAGTCCTCCCAATGAATATTCAAGTCTGATTTCCTTTAGGATGGACTGGTTGGATCTCCTTGCAGTCCAAGGGACTCTCAAGAGTTTTCTCCAATACCACAGTTCAAAAGCATCAATTCTTCAGCATTCAGCTTTCTTTATAGTCCAACTCTCACATCCATACATGACCTCTGGAAAAACGATAGCCTTGACTAAATGAACCTTTGTTGGCAAAGTAATATCTCTGCTTTTCAATATGCTGTCTAGGTTGGTCATAACTTTTCTTCCAAGGGGCAAGCGTCTTTTAATTTCATGGCTGCAGTCACTATCTGCAGTGATTTTGGAGCCCCAAAAAATAAAGTCTGACACTGTTTCCACTGTTTCCCCATCTATTTCCCATGAAGTGATAGGACCAGATGCCATGATCTTCGTTTTCGAATGTTGAGCTTTAAGGCAACTTTTTCACTCTCCACTTTCACTTTCATCAAGAGGCTTTTTAGTTCTTTGTTTCTGCCATAAGGGTGGTATCATCTGCATATCTGAGGTTATTGATATTTCTCCCGGCAATCTTGATTCCAGCTTGTGCTTCATCCAGTCCAGGATTTCTCATGATGTACTCTACATATAAGTTAAATAAGCAGGATGACAATATACAGGCTTGATGTACTGCTTTTCCTCTTTGGAACCAGTCTGTTCTTCCATGTCCAGTTCTAACTGTTGCTTCCTGACCTGCATATAGGTTTCTCAAGAGGCAGGTCAGGTGGTCTGGTATTCCCATCTCTTTCAGAATTTTCTACAGTTTATTGTGATCCACATAGTCAAAGGCTTTGGCATAGTCAATAAAGCAGAAATACATGCTTTTCTGGAACTCTCTTGCTTTTTCCATGATCCAGAGGATGTTGGCAATTTGATCTCTGGTTCCTCTTCCTTTTCTAAAACCAGCTTGAACATCTGGAAGTTCACAGTTCACTTATTGCTGAAGCCTGCTTGGAGAATTTTGAGCATTACTTTACTAGCATGTGAGATGAGTGCAATTGTGCAGTAGTTTTAGCATTCTTTGGCACTGCCTTTCTTTGGGATTGGAGTGAAAACAGACCTTTTCTGTCCTATGGCCACTGCTGAGTTTTCCAAATTTGCTCGCATATTAAGTGCAACACTTTCACAGCATCATCTTTTAGGATTTGAAATAGCTCCACTGGAATTCCATCACCTCCACTAGCTATGTTCATAGTGATGCTTCCTAAGGCCCACTTGACTTCACATTCCAGGATGTCTGGCTCTAGCTGAGTGATCACACCATCGTGGTTATTTGGGTCATGATGATCTTTTTTGCATAGTTCTTCTGTGTACTCTTGTCACCTCCTCTTAATATCTTCTGCTTCTGTTAGGTCCATACAATTTCTGTCCTTTATTGTGTCCATCGTTGTATGAAATTGTCCCTTGTTATTGTTAATTTTCCTGAAGAGATCTTTAGTCTTTCCCATTCTATTGTTTTCCCTTATTTCTTTGCACTGATCACTGAGGAAGGCTTTCTTATCTCTCCTTGCTATTCTTTGAAACTCTGCATTCAAATGGGTATATGTTTCCTCTTCTTCATTGCCTTTCACTTCTCTTCTTTTCACAGCTTTTTGTAAGGCCTCCTCAGACAACCATTTTGCCTTTTTGCATTTCTTTTTCTTGGGGATGATCTTGATCACTGCCTCCTGTACAATGTCACGAACCTCCATCCATAGTTCTTCAGGTACTCTGTCTATCAGATCTAATTCCTTGAATCTATTTGTCACTTCCACTGTGTAATCGTAAGTGATTTGATTAAAGTCATACCTGAATGGTCTAGTGGTTTTCCCTACTTTCTTTAAGTCTGAATTTGGCAATAAGGAGTTCCATAGCCTTGACTATATGGAACTTTGTCACCAGAGTAATGTCTCTGCTTTTCAACACTCTGTCTAGGTTTGCCAGAGGTTTCCTGCCAAGAAGCAGTCATCTTCTGATTTCACGACTGTGGTTACCATCTGCTGTGATCTTAGAGCCCAAGAAGAGGAAATCTGTCATTACTTCCCCTTCTATATGCCATGAAGTAATGGGGCCAGACGTCATGATCATGTTTTTTTTTTAATATTTAGTTTTAAGCTAGCTCTTTCACTCTCCCCCTTTGCACACTCTTTTCACTGTCATTCATTTTTTAGGCAAAGTAAAATTGTTTGATTAAAAAAAAAACCCAATATGCTTCTTTTAACCCTATAGACAAGAATGGAAAAATAATTTTCTAAGTCTTATTCCTTTTAGATATCATTTTATGTCAATTAATAATTATTGTGCATCCATTAGTTTTCAGCATAGATTCTTCCTTCAAGGAGTCTGCAAGCCAGTTTTGGAGATAAGAAACAAATGTATATAAAGTAAAATTATATATGTGATATAATATTGCCTAACAAGAAAGATTATAGATAGAACATGATATTCTGTGAACACATTTCTACTGTCGGGAAATGGAGCATGGATATTCATACCATTGGGACCATAAAATACATGTTATAAGCTGACTTATGTCTCCTCCAATTCACATATTGAATTCCTAATCCCCAGTACCTTAGAATGTGACTGTATTTGAAGATTAGGTCTTAGGGAAGTAACTATGGTAAAAGGAGGTAATTAAGATGGGTTCTAGTCCGGTACTATCAGTGTCTTTATAAGAAGAGTAAGTTTAGACATAGATACACATTGAGGAAGAATGCCATGTGAACATGAAGACAGCCATCTGCAAGTCAAGGAGAGAGTCTGGGAGAAACCAACTCTGCTGACACTTTGATCTCAGATTTCCAGCCTTCTGATTTGTGAAAAAACTGAATTCCTGTTGTTTAAGCCATCTGGTCTGTGGTACGCCGGTATGGCAGTTCTAACACACCAATACAGAACAAATGCTAAACAGATTTTACTCAGGGGAAAATTTAGCAGCAGGGAAGTAGCAGGACATAAAGCATCTTGTGAACTTTCATTTGCCCACAGAGATATGGTGAATTAAGAAAGCTATAAATGAGTAAATTCACTGTAGAAATATCTTCAACAAAGAAACTCCCACTTTCATAACGCTAAATACAAAAACAGGGAAGGAAGAAAAGGTCACATCCAGGCAACTCTTTAACAATGAAATCTTTTTGGTTCCCACTGTCCAGTGATCAAATTCAAACAGTTGTGTTGAACTTAGTTCTTCTAAACAAGCTCTCTGCTCTTTTTGCTTCTTACCAATGTATGAGACTCACAGCTTGGTCATCTGGCCACTAATAAAACACAGTTTCTTTAGTTACATAAATGTTGCATAATTATCTAGTTTTCACATTACTAAATATAATGCGTATCAACTGCTTAAGTGTACTTGTAAAAGAGTAGCTATTCTATTTTTTAAGATATAGAAAAAGATATGCCCTTGTAAATCATAATTTATAAATTAAAATGTGAATACATTTATAGCTCCATTTATATATATATTTTCCTTTTATATATATATTATATATATGTATGTTTGCCTCATGAGTTACCAATTTAACTGGTTAAACACACCTTGCATTTGTAAGTTATCTGCAAGTTGTGTATATATTGCATAAATAAATACAAAAGAGAAATGTGAATGATACAGTTACTTTATTTCCACCCTATAGACTCCAGTGACTTAGGTCACCCAAGAAATCACCCCAGTGTGGGGGGGATTAGGAGGTGGAGGCCACTTGAGAATTCAGTTCTGCTTGAATTTACTTTAAAGGGAGCTTGGCAGCCATAATTTTGCACTTGTACCTTACTGAATAAGTAGGTCAGCATCTAGCCCTGGCTCAGCATTTGGCAATCCACTGGCCAGATGCTGTCACACAGCTTGGCTTCTTCCTGCCAACAGCTGGGTTAGGTTTCACAATCACCTGCATCAGCCCTGTAGGTTCTGCAGCTCTGGATAGCTGTGACAAAGCTGCTTCAACCTGTGGGGTTTTTCCACTTGAGTCTTCTGAACCTGGCATAGTAAGGGGAATTCACCTTTCTTATGTGGCAATGTGACCTAAAAAGACTCAGTGGCAGATAGTTTAGGTATATTTGCCTAAGGACTTTAGACAAACATATTACATAACATTAAAATAATGTTCATCTGATTTCCAGTTAGTTTTGGGAACAGAGCAAGATGTTTATGTTACATAAGCAGCTGAATACTTAGAGTTAATTTTAAAAGGATCAGTGCTTATTCAGTCAGTTGCTACTCATTTCATGTTTAACTTACCTTGAAAATAGGGCTATACTTAGAGAGCTATATCATTTTGGAAAGAAAATGACCAATACAAAGACTTCTATTAGTACGATAAATTATATTGATGGACATTTAACCTTGTATCATGGTATGTTACCTTCTATATACTTTGCTTATTCAACTTGCTACTATTTTGTTAGCTATCTTTGCAGCTACACTCATGAATGCTATTGATCTGTGTTTATTTTCTGGTAATGACAATGTCAGGTTTGGAATCAAAGTTATTCAGGCTTCACAGAATGAACTGGGAAGTAATCCTCTATTTTCTGAAAGTTTGTACAGAACCAGTAATATTTCTTGGCTCAATAATTGATTGAATTCACCAAGTAATGCATTTGGGCCTATGGATATCATTAAGATAAAAGATTTTTATCTGTGAATTCAATTTATTGGATAAATATAACACTTTTTAGATTTTATAATTCTTGTCTTTGTTTTGGTATGAAGTGCTCATCAGTGAATTTGTTCATTTGTCTGTGTTGCTAAAACTGTTGACATTAATGTCTTCATAATATCTGTATGTTCTGTGATGATGTCCCCACTTGGCATTCCTGATATTGTATCCCCTCTCCCCTTCTTGATTAGTCTAGCTAAGGACTTGGTAATTTTGTTAATCTTTTCAAAAGAACCCATTTTTTATTTACATTTTTTGATTGTCTAGTTTCCATTTCATTTATGGCTTTTAGCGCTACAATTTTCTTCCTTTTATTTACTTCCAGTTTCATTGATTTTTCTTATTTAGTTTCTTTAAGTGAAAGCTTTATCATTGATTTAAACTTTTCTTCTTTTCTAAAGAAGCATTTAAATCTAAAATTTCCCTCTAAAGATCTGCATCCTACCGCTTGGGGGTATATTTTTTGTCATGATAATTCAGTTCAAAATGTTTTCTGACTTACTCTATAATGTTTTGACTGGTAAGTTATTTAGAAGTTATGTTCTTTTCTTACATTCAATTTGTGTTCGGAGAAGGCAATGGCACCCCACTCCAGTATTCCTGCCTGGAGAATCCCAGGGATGGGGGAGCCTGGTGGGCTGCCATCTATGGGGTCACACAGAGTCAGACACGACTGAAGCAACTTAGCAGCAGCAGCAGCATGTTCAATTTGTGTTAATCTACCCAATGAACTTTTAATTATTACATACATTGTCTTTTATAATTCTTGGGTTTCCATTTTACAGTTTTCAAATCTCTTCTGAAATTCTGCATCACATCACTCATTAAAACAATATACCTTACTTTACACTTGTTAACAAATTCATCATAGTTACTTAAAAGTTCTTGTCTACTAACTTCTACATCCAGGCTCTTTGTTAGGGACCCTGTGTCATATTCAGGTTTTTTCCTTATGGCTTGTAGTTTTTGATTGCATACTGGACTTTATGGATGATGTACTGTGAATATCCTGTGTGTTTCTGTTATCTTTCTCTAAAGACTATTGAGTTTCACCCTAGCAAGGTCACGTTGAATTTTGAAATTGCGGTTCTAGATTTTTCTTAGTTTGGATTATAGATTCAGAAAGCTTTTCAGGGGTGTTATGGTCTAAATATTTCCCCTCCCAAGTTCATATGTTGAAATCTTAACTCCCAAGGTGATGGTATTAGGAAGTGAGGCCTTTGGGAGGTCAGAGGTCATAAGAGTTGAACCCTCATGATGAGATTAGTGTCCTTTTAAAAGAAACCCCAGAGAGCTCCCTCCCCTCTTGCACTGTGAGGACACAGCGAGAAACACCGACTGTGAACCAGTGTTCATAACCAGTGGCTATGAACCAGAGAGGGCCCTCACTACAATACAGCCCCACACTGTGCTGGCATCATCGCTGCCATGATGCTGCACCACCAGAAGTGCGAGAAATAAATTTCTGCTTTTTATTAGCTATCCAGTCTATGTTACCCAGTTACAGCATCCCGAAAGGACTAACACAAAAGAACAGAAACACACAGGCTCTATCCATTTTACTTCTCTCTGTAGTATAAGTATATTTAAACAGCAGACTAATGACAATAATTTATTTTCACAGTGGTAACACTTTAAACAAGTACAAGAAAGCATTGCTCAATGGGAAGCAGATGATTTTGAGATTCTTCAAGAATTTCCTAAGCTCTTCTATTGAAACAAAATTCTAACTGTTGTTGTTCTTATAATAGAAACTGACCTAGGAATTATACAGCCTAAACATAAAATAGCTTTCAGTACATTGTATTAAAAATAAAATGGCTTCAGAGTAGCTCAGAATGAATCAGAGGATTCCAAGTTTATCTCCCCATGGACTATCTTACATTCTCAAGGAAACTTTTCAAATAAGTTCTGAAGAACACTATTTTCTTAAAATAACAGAACTGCACATCTATTGAGAATTTATTATGTTCCAGATATTATCCTATTTGTAATATTAACTCACCTCACCTTAAAAACAATCTTATGAAGCATTTAACCTTGCATACATTGTCTGTAACTTTGCATACTTAATAGAACTTTACAAATAAGGAATGTAAGCCACAGAACAGTCAAATAATTATTCCATTAAGGAACTAGCAAATGGCAGAACAAAGCATTGAACCCGTGTCATCTGGCTCCAGAACCTAAGTAATTGAACCACTATAAATACTGCCTTTTTCAGCTCTCCTCTCCGGAAAATCTAGAAAACATTTGGTTTAATAAATGTACTACTTTTTTGTAACTGTACTATTTCTCAGAAAGTTGTTTAATCTTTGCAGACATGTGTTAAAATGTTTATGGGTTCAGCAGGTGCATTGGTTAAAAACAAACAAAAAACATCTCTCACTTGTAGTGCTTGCTGAGTTCAAGCTACTGAAGATTTAATTACTGGCTCACAGGATTTCTGAATATTTATCCTGAAAGACGATGCTGTGAAAGTGCTGCACTAAATATGCCAGCAAATTTGGAAAACTCAGCAGTGGCCACAGGACTGGAAAAGGTCAGTTTTCATTCCAATCCCAAAGAAACGCAATGCCAAAGAATGCTCAAACTGCCGCACAATTGCACTCATCTCACATGCTAGTAAAGTAATGCTCAAAATTCTCCAAGCAGGCTTCAGCAATATGTGAACCGTGAACTTCCTGATGTTCAAGCTGGTTTTAGAAAAGGCAGAGGAACCAGAGATCAAATTGCCAACATCCGCTGGATCATGGAAAAAGCAAGAGAGTTCCAGAAAAGCATGTATTTCTGCTTTATTGACTATGCCAAAGCCTTTGACTGTGTGGATCACAATAAACTGTGGAAAATTCTGAAAGAGATGGGAATACCCCAGACCAGATCTGCCTCTTGAGAAATTTATACACAGGTCAGGAAGCAACAGTTAGAACTGAACATGGAACAACAGACTGGTTCCAAATAGCAAAAGGAGTACATCAAGGCTGTATATTGTCACCCTGCTTATTTAACTTATATGCAGAGAACGTCATGAGAAATGCTGGACTGGAAGAAACACAAGCTGGAATCAAGATTGCCGGGAGAAATATCAATCACCTCAGATATGCAGATGATACCACCGTTATGGCAGAAAGTGAAGAGGAACTAAAAAGCCTCTTGATGAAAGTGAAAGTGGAGAGTGAAAAAGTTGCCTTAAAGCTCAGCATTCAGAAAACGAAGATCATGACATCTGGTCCCATCACTTCATGGGAAATCGATGGGGAAACAGGGGAAACAGTGGAAACAGTGTCAGACTTTATTTTTGGGGGCTCCAAAATCACTGCAGATAGTGACTGCAGCCATGAAATTAAAAGACGCTTACTCCTTGGAAGGAAAGTTATGACCAACCTAGATAGCATATTCAAAAGCAGAGACATTACTTTGCCAACAAAGGTTCGTCTAGTCAAGGCTATGGTTTTTCCTGTGGTCATGTATGGATGTGAGAGTTGGACTGTGAAGAAGGCTGAGTGCCGAAGAATTGATGCTTTTGAACTGTGGTGTTGGAGAAGACTCTTGAGAGTCCCTTGGACTGCAAGGAGATCCAACCTGTCCATTCTGAAGGAGATCAGCCCTGGGATTTCTTTGGAGGGAATGATGCTAAAGCTGAAACTCCAGTACTTTGGCCACCTCATGTGAAGAGTTGACTCATTAGAAAAGACTCTGATGTTGGGAGGGATTGGGGGCAGGAGGAGAAGGGGACGACAGAGGATGAGATGGCTGGATGGCATCACTGACTCGATGGATGTGAGTCTCAGTGAACTCCGAGAGTTGGTAATGGACAGGGAGGCCTTGCGTGCTGTGATTCATGGGGTCACAAAGAGTCGGACACGACTGAGCGACTGAACTAAACTGAACTGAACCATGTGGTTTCCTGGGATGCTGGTGGCTCAGATGGTAAAGCGTCTGCCTGCAATGCGGGAGACCTGGGTTCAATCCCTGGGTTGGGAAGATCCCCTGGAGAAGGAAATGGCAACCCACTCCAGGACTCTCAAGCCTGGTAGGCTGCAGTCCATGGGGTCGCAAAGAGGCGGACACAACTCAGCAATTTCACTTCACATCTTCCTGGGATGAGCCATCACACCACTTATGACTTTTCAAGAAGAAGATATTGATAGGATAAGTATGTTTATGTCTCTCTGTCCCCTCTCCTCCTTCCATCCCTTCTTACCCATCCTCTCTCAAAATCTCTCTTGACCAATTCAGAATACTTTATTTTTCAAGGTCTTTTATTTTGGCCATACCACATTGCATGTGTGATCTTAGATCCCCAACCAGGGATCGAACCCATTGGCCCCTGCATTGAAAACACAGAGTCTTAACCACTGGACCACCAGGGAAATTGCCAGAATACTTTAGAAAAATCTTTTCTGAAGATTCTGGCTTTCTAAATATAACACTAATCAATAATGAAATATTTAGATGTTTAGACCTAAAAATCTACTTTAAGAAACTTATGAAAAGCAACAACAAAAAGTCAGATCTGATGAAACAAGAGTCCATGTAGTTTAATCAGTCGAAGATCAAAAAGCATCATTTTAAAATTAATTATGGCAAAAGGAATTAATGAAAATATTTTACTTAGTAACAAAAAAAGGCTATAATTGCCACAGATATTGAATAGAGATGCAGTGGATGAATTCCTCTGGTTTCCTTGACAGTAATCTCCAGGAGATAATCAGTTACTTCTTGTTTTTGTAAATTATGTGGTAAACCTCCAAGGAGATATTCACTTATTGTTGTTTTACCCAGTGTGACTAATAGAATCGTTCCTCAGCTAGATTCCAGGGACAAAATAAATTGATAAATATTTCTCATTGTTTATTTTATTTAAAGAGATAAATAAGAAAAATCCTATTTCCCACATTAAGGTACTAAGACTCATTTTTATTGTTGTTTAGTGTTATTTTAAAACACAGAATCAAAATCATAACTCAAATTAAACAAGATTGTATGGTATGAGCACTCTCCCCAGAGCCAAGGATCTCCTGTGTCAGCGTGACCAGTTATTTATTCAAATTTTTTTTCAGTATTTCCTTCTTCTTTGGCCCCTATGTTTATTTCAGAGAACATGTGTGTGCATGTGCAGTCACAGTCGTGTCTGACTCTTTGCAACCTGATGGACTGTAGCCTGCCTGTCCATGGAATTCTCCAGGCAAGAATAATGTGTTTTCCAGATGACACAGTGGTAAAGAATCCACTTACCAGTGCAAGAGATGCAGGTTCTATACCTGGATCAGGAAGACAGAAATGGCTATCCACTCCAGTATTCTTGCCTGGGAAGTCCCATGGATGAAGGAGCCTGGCGGACTACAGTCCATAGGGTTGCAGACAGTCAGGCACGACTGAGCATGCACATGCATTCAGAGAACATACACTTTTAAAATTTTTAAGTATTGTAATCTCATTAAATAAACACAGGTGTGGTGTTTAAATGTTACCCAGTTGGAAAGCTATATCTGATTTGGATGAAAGATCCTTTCTGCAAGAGGATTATATTTACTCCGAAAGCAGCCAGACAATGATACAGTGCTTTTTTTAATGAGCATTATCCAATCTGTTCATGTTACATTCTATTAAAACTGGTTGTAGCAATAACAACTCCTCAAATTCTTCTGTATTAAAGTGCATTGTAGAGTGATGAAAAACCATTCCCTTATAATACTATTTCCATAGTGCATTCCTAATGATGAGAAATACTAACAGGTGTTTTAAAGGAAAAGAAAAAAAAAACAAAACTTAAATAACAAATGGTATCATTGTCATTTCCCAAATTGTTTCCACTTTTGGAAGGAAAATTCAGTAACAGCTTGATGAAATCTTTAACAAAACGTAATTTGGAAACTTTAGGGCTTTAATTTCTTTTTAGATTTTCTGTATGAATTAAAGAAAAACATTTATTTAAAAATATATTTTAGAAGTTAAATTTAATAAAAGCTATAAAGCACTGGAATGTGAAGTCAGGTGGGCCTTAGGAAGCATCAGTACAAACAAAGCTAGTGGAGATGATGGAATTCCAGTTGAACTATTTCAAATTCTGAAAGATGATGCTGTGAAAGTGCTGCACTCCATATGTCAGCAAATTTGGAAAAGTCAGCAGTGGCCACAGGACTGGAAAAGGTCAGTTTGCATTCCAGTCCCAAAGAAACGCAATGCCAAAGAATGCTCAAAGTACTGCACAATTGCACTCATCTCACACGCTAGTAAAGTAATGCTCAAAATTCTCCAAGCCAGGCTTCAGCAGTATGTGAACCATGAACTACCAGATGTTCAAGCTGGAAATCCAGAGAAAAGGCAGAGGAGCCAGAGATCAAATTGCCAACATCCGCTGGATCATCGAAATAGCAAGAGAGTTCCAGAAAACATCTATTTCTGCTTTATTGACCATGCCAAAGCCTTTGACTGTGTGGTTCACAATAAACTGTGGAAAATTCTAAAAAAGATGGGAATATCAGACACCTGACCTGCCTCTTGAGAAACCTGTATGCAGGTCAGGAAGAAACAGTTAGAACTGGACATGGAACAACAGACTGTTTCCAAATAGGAAAAGGAGTACGTCAAGGCTGTATATTGTCACCCTGCTTATTTAACTTATATGTGAGTACATCATGAGAAAAGCTGGCTGGAGGAAGCACAAGCTGGAATCAAGATTTCCAGGAGAAATATCAATAACCTCAGATATGCAGATGACACTAACCTTGTGGCAGAAAGTGAAGAGTAACTAGAGTCTCTTGATGAAAGTGAAAGAGGAGAGTGAAAGGTTGGCTTAAAGCTCAATATTCAGAAAACTAAGATCATGGCATCCGGTCCCATCACTTCATGGCAAATAGATGGGGAAACAGTGGCAACAGTGGCTGACTTTATTTTGGGGGGCTCCAAAATCACTGCAGATGGTGACTGCAGCCAGGAAATTAAAAGACACTTACTCCTTGGAAGGAAAGTTATGACTAACCTAGACAGCATATTAAAAAGCAGAGATATTACTTTGTCAACAAAGGTTCATTTAGTCAAGGCTATGGTTTTTCCAGAGGTCATGTATGGATGTGCGAGTTGGACTATAAAGAGAGCTGAGCACAGAAGAATTGATGCTTTTGAACTGTGATGTTTGAGAAGACTCTTGAGAGTCCCTTAGACTGCAAGGAGATCCAACCAGTCGATCCTAAAGGAGATCACTCCTGGGTGTTCACTGGAAGGACTGATGTTGAAGCTAAAATTCAATATTTTGGCCACCTGATGTGAAGAGCTGACTCATTTGAAAAGACCCTGATGCTGGGAAAGAATGAGGGCAGGAGGAGAAGGGGATGACAGAGGATGAGATGGTTGGATGGCATCACCGACTCAATGGAGATGGGTTTGGGTGGACTCCAGGAGTTGGCGATAGACAGGGAAGACTGGCACGCTGCAGTTCATGGGGTCACTAAGAGTCGGACACGACTGCACGACTGAACTGAACTGCTAAAGCACTAACAGTGAATACAAAAGCACATTTGTTTAATAAAGTATAAAATAATTTATACTGTTCCAGTGACTCTAATACTGCCCTCTATTTATTATCTATTGCAATTATTAATGAGATTTTAATAAAAGAGATCAACATTAGTGTTTGGAAAAGTAAATTAAAGCACATATGACATGAGAATTATTCCCCACAATCAATTTAGACACCTCACTGGATTATTTGAGATATACTAGGTGAGAAGAAAGGGACATTTATTGAGTACCTACTATATGCCCAGCATTATTATAGGTACTTAGTGGTGCTTAGACACTGTTGTGTCTAACTCTTTGTGACTCCATGGACTGTATCCCACCAGGCTCCTTTGTCCATGGGACTTCTCAGGCAAGAATGCTGGAGTGGGTTGCCATTTCACACTCCAGGGAACCTTCTAACACAAGTAGCAAACCCACATCTCCTAAGTTTCCTGCATCGGCAGGCAGATTCTTTACCACTGTGCCACCTGGGAAGCCCCACAGGTACTTAACATTATTCTTATTAAGATCAAGAAGCCCAATCACTTGTTGGGTTCAATCATTGTTCAGTTATCGTTCAGACATCCTTTGAACCTCAAAGCAGGTGATGACATGGCCATTATGTGCCCTTCCCCCAAAATGTTTGCCATGTCAGAGAGGACATATTGTAATGCATGCACATCAAAAATAAGAAGTGCCATGAAAAGCTCAAAGTGCTAAGTACACTAAGAGGAGGAATAAATTATTTAAGATCAGCATGTATTATGGGTGATAGATTTAAGATAAAAAAATAAGATTATGGAAAAGGTCAACTTTGAGTGGGACGTTGAAAGACAAATTCAATTTGGACAATAAAATCTGAGAATATAAGTTTCCAGAGCAAGGAAACAATAGTGGCTAATGGGCTTCCCTCGTGACTTAGCTGGTAAAGAATCCACCTGCAATGTGGGAGACGGGAGTTTAATCCCTGGGTTGGGAAGATCCCCTGAAGAAAGAAAAGGCTACCCACTCCAGAATGCTGGCCTGGAGAATTCCATGGACTGTATAGTCCATGGAGCCGCAAAGAGTCGGACATGACTGAGCAACTTTCACTAATAATCACACAAAAAAAGTAAGCACAAAGACAAAATGTGCTTAAGAATTATCATATTGACCAGCTTTAAAACAGCATACAATTAAAAATAGTATTAGCATATGATCCAGCAATTCCACTACTGAGTATATACATAAAATATATGAAAGCAGGATCTCCAAGAGAGATTTGTACATTATGTCCATGGTAACACTATTCATAACAGCTGAAACAATGGATTCAACCCAAGTGTCCAATAACAGAGGAATGGATAAGCTAACTATGGAATATACACACAATGGGGGTATTATTTAGCCTTAAAAAGGAAGGAGATATGCTACAAGATGGATGAAACAAGGACAGAAATACAAAAAATTATGAGAGTATTATGAACAATTATATGCCAACAGATCAGACAACCTAGGAGAAACAGATAAATTCCTAGAAACATACAACCTATCAATACTGAATGATGATGGAATAGAAAATCTGAGCAGACTGATTACTAACAAGGAGACTGAATCACTAATCAAAAGCCTCACAACAAAGTCTAGGACCAGACAGCTTCATTGGTGAATTCTCACAAACATTCAAAGAATTACAACCAATCTGTTTCTAACTTTGGAGAAGGGAAACCTCTTAGAAGAATGAGAACTATTTCAAACACATTTGACAAAACTAGCATTACCCTAATATCAAAAGCAGACAAAAAATCACATACACACATACGTACAAGTCAATATCCTTGAACACAGATGCACACATCATCAACAAGATATTAGCAAGCTGAATTCAACAGTACATTAAAAGGCTCATACACCATGATCAGGGGCTTCCCCCATGGCTCAGCAATAACGAATCTGCCTGCCAGGGCAGGAGATGTGGGTTTGATCCCTGGGTGGGGAAGATCCTCTGGAGATGGGCATAGCAGCCCACTCCAGTATTCCTGCTTGGAGAATCCCATGGACAGAGGAGCCTGGCAGGCTATGGTCCATAGGGTCGCAAAGAGTCAAACATGACTATGAAGTTACCACACATATGAAAAGGTGGTTTAACATCTGCAAATCACTCAGTGAGGTACACCACATTACAACAAAAGGGAAAAAAAAAGTTTTCTGCAATGGGTGATCACAGAAAACTAATTGGTAAATATTTAGAAATTCTGTGATCCAATTGTTAAATCATTAGTAGATTGAAAACAGTCTTATTGTACTACTTGGGGAGTACTTCAGATCAGGGCTTTTTTGCTTGTTTGATGAGTCAGTTTATCAGCACTTTATGTGCTTATCCATCAACAAGAGAATGAATAAATAGATTTTCATGTTTTAATACGAGAAAACAAAACCCATCAGGCTCCTCTGTCCATGGGATTCTCCAGGCAAGCATACTGGAGTGGGTTGCCAGGACCATCTCCAGAGTGTCTTCCTTACCCAGGGATCAAACCCACATGTCTTATATCTCCTGCATTTGACAGTGGGTCCTTTACACTAGCACCACCTGGGAAACCTAAAGAATGTTGATATCAGTTCAGTTCAGTCGTGCAGTCGTGTCCGACTCTTTGCGACCCCATGAACCGCAGCATGCCAGGCCTCCCTGTTCATCACCAACTCCAGGAGTCCACCCAAACCCATGTCCACTGAGTCGGTGATGCCATCCAATCATCTCATCCTTCGTCATCCCCTTCTCCTCCTGCCCTCAATCTTTCCCAGCATCAGGATCTTTTCAAATGAGTCAGCTCTTCGCATCGGGTGGCCAAAGTATTGGAGTTTCAGCTTCAACACCAGTCCTTCCACTGAACACCCAGGACTGATCTCCTTTAGAATGGACTGGTTGGATCTCCTTGCAGTCCAAGGGACTCTCAAGAGTCTTCTCCAACACCACAGTTCAAAAGCATCAATTCTTCGGCACTCAGCTTTCTTTATAGTCCAACTCCCACAACCATACATGACCACAGGAAAAACCATAGCCTTGACTAGATGGACCTTTGTTGGCAAAGTAATGTCTCTGCTTTTTAATATGCTGTCTAGGTTGGTCATAACTTTCCTTCCAAGGAGTAATGTCTTTTAATTTCATGTTCATATATCAACAAAGAATGTTGCTATAATACTATTTATATAAATTACTTTTATCTTATTATTTTATTGAGATATCAGTGATACACCTAAAACTAATAAAGTGTTACATGTAAATTATTAAAAAATTAATATAAAAACTATTATATAATTCTGTGTAACATATGGATTATAGTAATGCAAAAATGTATTGGCAATAGCAATATATATTACCCAAAAACCCCTCTGATTAGACTTCCCTGATGTTAGTTAAGAGTAAAAACTTTTTCTATAATATGTATATATGTATACATTATTCTGAATAAAATGTGACAGTTATTAACCATTTTAAAGATGGATGGTAGAGTCACAGATCTTTTAAAAGATTATTTTCTAATAATGTTTTGTTTGAAACATTGCATAGTAAAAGCATGTGTTATCGCTCAGTCATGTCCAACTCTTTGTGATCCCATGAACTGTAGCCCTCCAGCCTCCTCTCATGGAATTCCCCAGGCAAGAATACCGAACTGGGTAGTCATTCCCGTCTCCAGGCATTCTTCCAGACACAGAGATTGAACCCAGGTCTCCTGTACTGCAGGCAGATTCTTTATCATGTGAGCCTCAAGGGAAGCCCAAGTATAAAAATAGCATAATTTTAAGATAAAGTAACTTCCATTGCTCAAGGAATTAATGATATAATTATATTCATAAATTTTAATTATATTCATAATTATGTTTTCATAATTATAGATTAAATTATAGAATTTTAGAGATAGAAGGAGACTCATAGGTTATTTAGCCTAGTTTGAAATTTTTAGATATGGGAACTAAATCCCAGAAAGTTTCATGAACATACCCAAAGTCCAGTGGTCCACTTAAAAAGGCACATACCTTTTTAATTTGGACATCTGATTGTTTTGAGAAAAGACACGAAATCTTTTGATGATATTTCTGATGGTTTCTCTGCTCAGTGACTTTATCTTGGGAGGTCATAAACAGGTAAGAGAGTTTGGTTTTGATTCTACCCCATCAGTGACTAATATTTAATATAATCATTTCATAACCCATCATCATTTAATTCTGGTTTTTATTTCTTGCTCTTACTCTCCCTCAATCAATAAAAAATGATAATGCATGAAATTAAACTTCACCTTCCACCAATATTGTGAAGGTAAATATAATTAGTCATATGTATGTAGCAATTATTTCAGGAAGGCAAGTTTGATTTTTGTGGAAAGTGAACTAGGAGAAAAGGAGACTTTCTTTTGATTCTTAAAGTTTTCATAAACTGTTTGTGGTATTCAGTCACATCTGTTCTTTCTATAAATTTTCAGTAACGTTTCTTCTTTTGTCATGAAATTTGTCAAAAATATACTTTGAATAGCACATTGGGGGAGCTTTTAAATCTTTTTCCAAAGCAAAAAAATACAAAAATGATTTGTAGCAGGGATAGAATTAGAACTTCCAATTTTTAAGCTTTAGTTCATTTTAATACTGAATGTCACCTTAATGCAGTCATTGATATTATGTTTATTTCTCTCATTTTATAATTATAGTCTTACAGTAATAGAGTAAGCACTGTTGAAATAAGGACATTAAGTGATGAACTGGAAAATAAAAGATTCAGACATTCAATATTACTATGACTTTCAATTATACAGTTCCTTGTAAATGAGTCAGTTATAGTCATTTACTAAGAGGTCTTTATACTTCTGTATCTTTGAAAAACTGAAATAAAAGAAGACGTTGGCACTTATTAAGAAGTTGCCGTTCAACTTTTTCTCAGCCACATTTCATTGAGATTTTCTTGTGTATATCATACAGCACGGAGATAAGCACTTCAAAATGAGGGTGTGAGAATCTGGACCAACATGGCCTGGGGATAGGATTTTGTCTGAGATGTTCACAAACTAAGAGGAAAAAATATATCCATGGATTGTTAGGTAAGTCCTAAACTATAATTATTTCTAAGAATTATAAGAAGCTAATTCTTACCTGAAGAAATGTTGATCAAATCTGCTTCCCATGAACTTAAGCAAAAAAAAAAAAAAAGAAAATCTGTTGGTAAGATAACAAAACAAGCTATATGTGAGGGAAGAAAAGCAATAGGTAAATATATGCAAAGCTTATTCACTGCTAAGCATTTAACGCACTTTGGTTTAATTCTCGGAACAATCTGGTAAGGTTAGAAAATATTATCCCCATTTTACAGATGAAGAACTTCGGCTCAGAGAGTTTCATTATATTTGTAAAGTTCAGTATCTTATCTAAAGGTAAGAGTAAATCAGGGACAGAACCCCAAATTAATACTGAGATATATAACTAAATCTTAAGTACTTCTTTCCTCATGTCACATTTCCTTCTTGCAAAGTAACGTGGCTTTGTTATGTATATCTATAAATGTAGAATCTATAATTGTCAGGTATTTAAAGTGTTAACTCATGTGGAATTAAAATTTTTTTAAGAGATAAAATGTCTTTTTGCGTGTATATCGTTTGCATTTGTGATATTTCTAAAATTTCCCCTAGATTTAGAACGTGCACCTCTCTGATATGGTAAGCCACAATGGAAAATTGGTAAATAAAGTTTTTATTAGGCTTTTGTCAAGTTCCCTGGAGGGAAAAAATATCCTCTGTGATACTACTACTCTACTCCATTGTCAGACAATTCTGTCTTCTCACTGGGCATTTTTTGGACAGATTTTATAGTAGCCATTAGTTCAGCTATCGAGATTCAAAAAACAGGTTTTAATCCAAGTATTTCAGGCAAATGAGTTTCATAATAAATTCTGTAATAAAGAAACTCATTTTTGTAACTATTATGCAATAAATTAGCTATTTCCAGAAATTAAACTCAACTCCAAAACTGAAACATCCATTTACTTAAAAGTTAGTATATTTAAATATGCTACAAAAACAAATTTGATGCAAATAATACATTTTTTAAAATGTTTGAATCCCAGTGAACTTGAAACTCCTAATAGATTTTTTTCTTGACTAAATTTTATTATTTTGACAATTATCTGTATTTCTATTTTATATCTGGTCCTTCCTGCCTTGACTATGGCATAAGGCTCAGTAAATCTTCATGAGTATCTACTTATTTCATTCGTATGCTGGAGAAGCCACGGCTACATTAAAAATACACCAGAACAGGAAAAAGAAGATCTCTTTGCAACTTCACTAAACTAGGGAAATACACTGGAAACTAACTAAACTTTTTTAAAGCAAGGGCTTTGTCTCATCCCATAGCATCTAAAATAGTCCTTGGTACAAAGTAAGGGGTTAGTAGCTGGTTCAGATTATGCAGTTCTGAGAAGTCTATAAATTATACATCGTGGAGATCTATATGCTCCTAGTTTAATAGATTCTACTGTATCTAATCTTGTAGAAGTAATGCTTTTCTTTGGAACATACTCTGGTTTATGGATTTCAACAACTTTCTACCCCAACTCCAATAAAAATAAGTTATCCATGAATAACATTATTAAGCTACTTTTTTAGTTTCCATTACCTGGAAGCATTCAAAGCATTCAAAGCAATGTGTGAAAACATAAAAAGAAAAGACAGTGTCTAAGTTAATGACATTTTAAGCCATGTAGCATTTTTAAGACACAAATTTTTAAAAATCTAGATATATTTATAGACATTCATATGTTATATATGTATTTTTATATATATATATATATATGTGCATGTATTTAATAATGTATCCAGTAAACTTATGATTTTTTTTTGCATTTTTTTTTTTTTAATGCACTATTTTTCAGAGAAAAACCCAAAATTTAATAATGAAAAAAATCTAAGCAAAATTACAAAATATATTAGGTTTCAGGCTGTTTTCTATATCTTAACCATTTGCAGGAGACTGTCAACTGAGTCGTTAATATACAATTAGCAGACTTCCTATAGTATTTGCATTTTTATCTGTTTCCGGCATCTCTGTTTTTCTTAAGTCTCTCTCTCTTTTCACATGTGTAAATAACATAAATAAGAATATAATTATCACATCACCTACAGACATGTTCATTCACTTCTCTGGGTAAATAAGGAAAGCAGTTATATTTGTTGTACATGTATTTAATATATACTTAAACTGCATAAAATTGTACTTTTCCTAAGTTAAAATGGTCAAATATTAACTAGTTCACGGAGCTCAACTAATATAACACAAATTTCTTTCCACTGTATTCTATGATATTAAAATATTTCTCTTTTTATGGTTAATGAAACTATATTCAGTATATGCAGAACTGTTCCGAATTCTAAGCTGATTAGTGTTCTATTTTCTGGCTTGGTTAACTCAGTTAAGACACTATACTACTGAGCCATTTAATTTCTCAAAAATATATCTGCAAAAGTAGGTTATTAATACAAAGACGTGTGAATGAAGAGTTACAGGTTTTTCCTTGTTCATCTAAGGTTTATTTTTCTTATAACAACCTCTTCCTCTATCACTTTCCTTAGTATCCCAAAATGTACACACTCACCTCTCTCTATTTAAAGCAAAATCTCAGTTCTCTACCCATTCTTTTTTTGAAACTAATTTATTTATTGGTTGCTCTCGGCCTTCATCGCTGCACAGGCGTTCTCTAGGTGCAGAAGTCAGGGTCTGTGTTGCGTTGTGCGGGCTTCTCACTGGGGTAGTTCTCTTGTTTCCGAGCACAGGCTCTAGGAGCGCAGGTTTCCGTAGTTGCGCCACACAGGCTCCAGGGCCTGCGGGCTTCGGTAGCTGTGGCTCACTGGCTCTAGGGCGCAGGCTCAGTAGTGCCCTGGGGGCTTAGCTGCTCCTAGGCACGTGGCATCTTTCTGGACGGGAATGGAACCCATGGCGACCGCATTGGCAGGTGGAATTTTATCCACTGTGCCACCAGGGGAGTCCTCCACCTTCTTTTTATTGATTATTGGCTAAGTGATGGTTCAGAAAAAAATTTAATGGTCCGTAAAGTTGCACATCTTTTTTTTAAGAGTTTTTTTTTCAAAATCAATTTTAAAAATTGGAAGAAATGATCTTTATCAGGATAAACGAAATTCTTAAGACATTTTCATTGTAGCCATCTGTCTTTCATCTCTCAAAATATTTTCTACAAATTATATATATGATTATGTTTATGCAAATATCCCTAAATTTGATGCCAGTCAGTCCCTTGTGATTCATATGCCCATAATTCTGTTTAGCTCTAACAGTCACATTTGTAAATACTTAACTTGTAAAATTATTTTGAATTATATACTGAAAGTATTTATTCATTAATGTACTTATTAATTATGCATTACAGTAGATATAGAAACTGTCACAGTGCCAGACACATAATAGATGCTTACACTTTCTGACTAAATGTCTGAATGATTGAAATAGTCCAGTATAAATAAAAATACAAAAGTCACATGATTTTGAAATTAGATCATGAGAATGTCAACTTTCTTGAGCAGGTAAAATTCAGAAAAAAAGATACACAAATGGTTAATAATCCTATGAGAAAAGGTTAAACCTAACTAATGATTAAAGAATTACAAATTAAAGCAACTAAATGCCATTTTTACTTATCAGATTGACAAAGTTTACACTGGTTGATAAGGTTTACTGCTACTAAGGATGTGGTGAAATGTTTATACTTATATACCTTTGTGCAACATAAATGAGTGTAACTTTTAAGAGAAATTTGCCTTTTCTTTAAATATTTAAAGTTTCTGTTCAGTGACTCAGCGATCACATGTCTAGATATTTAACCTATAAACCTATTCATACAAGTGAGAGGTGATGCATGTCACAGTTTATATATTGTAGCATTTCACAAATTCAAGGGAAAAAGCTAGAAACAATAAAAATTTTACCATTTTTCTATTTTTTAAGACAAACTCACAAATATTCATCCTAAATGGAAACTGATTTCTCTTACGCTTATTGAAGTGAGAGGACTTTGGGATGAGAGGGGCATTCTTTCTTAAATATCCTGCCTATTTAACTCTATGTTAAAGGGGCTATAGCTTTTTATTATTGTAGGTAATTTTATTTATTCTTTTTTGGACTTTTTTCAGATCATAAGATTTATTCTTTTTCCAGAAATTATATACAATAGGAAAGCTGTAAGAAGTTTTCCATTCAATTGAAAATATTTTGTGGCAGGTATCAGTCTCTATTTTCAATGTAAACTTCATAGTTATGATTAATAATCCTAGAAGGAGATGTGGAACTCAATACAACCCCCTCTCTCACTCAGGTAAAAGTTTAAGGAAAACACAAATGAATCATACATTTCTGTATAATCTGTGCTTTTGTCAAAAGGTTGCCATGACTCATTTATGACTTTCCATAGTTTTAAAACCAGTGTTTTTAACCATAGAAGATCGACTTCATGGTCCTATTATGACAACAGTTGAGTCAATAATTGACTCTTTAGTTCATGCATGAATGTTTTTGTAGAAATAAACCAAGTACAACTGTCCTTTGCTACAACTCCACAATGCAAAGTCTGAAACGAAGGAAGAGAGCGACTAAAAAGCCGAGTGCTCTTATATGGTACTATGACCAACTCATTTGATTTTTTAAAAACTTTTTATTTTGTATTGGAGTGTAGCCAATTAATAATGTTGTGATAGTTTCAGGTGGACAGCAAAGGGACTTGGCCATAAATATACGTGTATCCATTCTCCCCCAGATTCCCCTCCCATCCAGGCTGCCACATAACATTGAGCAGAATCCCTTGTGCCATACAGTAGGTCCTTGTTGGTTCTCCATTTTAAATACGGCAGTGTGTACTTAACCTCATTCGATTTTCACAGTTCCCTGTGGGATCAACTACAGCTCAAGGGTCAAATAGCTGCCAACAATACAAAGAACTAGAATTTGAACCCAAATCTATATGATTTAAAATATCGCTTACAGGACCAAACTATCATGTAATTCTCACTTAATTCGCTTCAGTATCTATTTGTTTTTTAGCCAGTCCCACAGTTTTCAGAATCAGATCTTTGGGACAGTATTTTGTAAAATAAAAGCTTTGCTACTCAGTTTTAAGCAGTAAGCTCTGGTATTAGAAAAACAGTATCTATGGATGATTCTAAAATACCATTTTAACCAATGGTCTTATCATTGTCCTATTTAAGATAGAAAAAAACAGAGATAAAGTCAGTCCTCTGGATTTTCAGCACCCTTTGGGTATTCTTTTTAAACCATTCTTCTTTAGAAGGACTGCTTTAAATGAATTGACTTTTATTGACCATGAAGAAAGGTAAACTGACTTCAACAGTTCAAAATATATCAGGAGTTTAATTCCCTCAGAAAAAAATTATTTGTCTCATCTTTTCTTTGAGGTCCTTTTTGGGCTAGATACTTTAGCTCCCAAGACTAAACACACACATAGAAAAAAATAATAACATTTAACACAAAGGAACATTATAGAAATTAAGAGATAGTACAACTGTTTCCACTAACGTATGTCTTTATGTCTCTTCAAAAGCAATAATAGGCTCATAAACATGGCTAATAATGAGGATAAAATCCCATCTCTTAACCTGTATCACATTTCTTGTATCAGAGTACTTATTTAAAAATCATATTATTGTTTTCTTAAAATTATTTAACCCAGAAACTCTGACTCAAGAAAAAGATGTCCCTAACATAAATAATGATATATTGTGACTATATAGAGATAAAGCTTAAACTCTTGTGCGTGCCAGGAATTACTGCTCTGTCATCTTAAAGCTTTTTAGGTCCCCTGTTTTGTTGTCTGTATTTCAGACAGACTGTATTTGAGAAAGAGAGGAAGTAGGGTGTGGTTCTGTACACAGTTCCTATGGTTAATAAACTAAAGTAGGTTCCTGATATCTTTGTTACTCCAAACATCTAGATTCTAGAGTTCTTGGTTGGAAAGAAAAAAGTAAATAATTTTAGCATAAAAAATTAAAATTAATTGCAGCTGTATGGTTTGAGCAGCTTGAGTTCTTAAAAGACATGCTCACATTGAAATGCTTAATTAAACCCAACTTTTTGGACCTCAAATACTGACAACTGTAATTTGAAGGCTTTTATTCATTGCTTTTGATGGCACTTGGGTCCAAAATGATCCTACTGAGACTTCTCTCACTGATTCACCTTCAATGATGAGCCAATAAGTAAATTATTATCTAATAAAATATTATTAGATCATCCAGACATTTCTATTTACCAATCACTTCTTGTCACATCTTTACTAACAGTTGTCCACAGATGTAAATTTTCACAAATAAAAAGGCAATGTAGTAAAGGCAGGTGTCACATACTGCAGTCTTAAGCTCTTTCTGAGAGGCATTTTGTTGAATTACTAAATTGGTAAACTTAAAAATTAGGTTCACTCACAAGGCTCCAGGAAGGAGCTAGTAAATCACGTGGAGCCTCCCCTAAAACAGCCATCATTAAGTAGAATTTCCAAAGTTAGGAAAATATAAAGTACTCATATCAAAGATCCTTAAGAAAGCCCATTCAAATTATGATCAATTTAAATCAAATAGGAAGTGCTTGAAATTCAAGTTTGCATTTTTATTTCCTCAAATAGAGCAAATGATTTTAATTAAAGAAGAAAGAGAAAAGGCTATGCTTCTCATACTTACCAGTTCCTTCATTCATTTACAGATGCTTCCTCCTACCTCTTAAATTCAGGTATTTCTCAAGATAGGTCTGTGTATGCACTCCTTTGAAGGCTCCATCTTCTGTGTTCCTACCCAACTAGCATCTCTGAATACAGCCCTCCAGTTCATAATTGTTGCTCTTAGAATCCACATGCTAAATGTTTGCTGGATACGTGCAGGGAGCCAGCGTGAGGAACTCTGCCCGTGGCAAAGGTCATGAGGAAGGAGGCTCGGCATACGCAAAGGTGGGATCGAGCCTCAGGAGTCCCCCTGGAAATTCTCGAGCATCTATCCCCAAAACCAGAGTCTGCCTACTTTACTGCTTTGTGCTCTCACCTACACCTCTAACTTTACGGGGGGCTGTCCCCCACCACCTGTCTCTGAAAAAAAATTAAATTACAGCTGCAGTTAATAAAGTTCCTGGGCGTGACAAGAGTGTTTTAGTTCACAACCGTGAGAGGAATGAGATGTTCTAAACTGTCTGAATACAGATTCCTTTGAGCAGTTAAAAGATTGATTAGAAATTGTATTGGTGAAGGGTTTTTCACTTGTTGGGCCAATGTTTGCTGCTAAGTTTCCATATCCCTTACCTACTGTGTCCCTGGCAGTGTATTGGTTAATATAATTGGTGTAAGTAGTAGCTTTAATGTTTGTAACCTTGGACTCTTGAGTTAATTCTTTTCTTGTTATAGCCCACCACACCTTTGCCGTATAGGAATGCAACTTTATCTAATGCTTTCGGAGGGTGGCGCCTGACTTTAGAATAATCACCTTTAGAGAAAAATAAGTTTTCTGAAGAAAGGGTCTTATGTTAACAGGCCTCCGGGCCAGAAGATGGTGTAAATCACCTAAACTTTTGCATATGATAAGTTTGCAGGAAGAAAGCCTGGCTTACTGCATGACTCTACCCCTCCCCCCATTATCCTCTATGCATAACTTAAGGTATAAAAACTACTTTGGAAAATAAAGTGCGGGCTTTGTTCACCGAAACTCGGTCTCCCCATGTCGCTCTTTCTCTCACCTTCTGGCTGAATTCCCATCTGGGGCGGGGAGGCTCGTCAAGCCTACTAACTATGCCTGGGCTTCTAAGATCTGACCCGGGAGGCCTTAGTGTCTCCTCTCCTTTGGGAGAATGGGAGAACGCCTGCGGCCTGCGTAGGAGACGCAAATTCCTTATTTTGGAATTTTATTTGCTTTCCACGTAAACCAAGTTATTCAGCCTCTTTTCTCCACTGACTTTTCTCACTGAGCTATCCTTATTTAATCACTCTTTATATCCTTAATTAACGTTTAATTAAGCAATTGTTTCCTGATCCTCGCCAACGCCGTCCCCGCTTCGAATTCCCTGGGTCCGCCGGGGCTGGACCCTGGCAGATGTGGATCAATCTAAGCTCATTACCTGCTCTCCAAATTTCTGCCACTAATTTTACTTGTTAAAAATGCTTAACAATAAGTATTACTCGTGAAGCAGCTATGTGGTAAACCCTTGCATTTGCTTATTTGATTCTCACTACAAACAGTACAGGATACATTGTTATGGTTCTTAATATACAGAAATGGAAACGGAAACTTAAGGAAAGGTAAGGTTAAGCTGCTACAAACTGACCCAGCTAATGAGAGGCAGTGCTGGGACTTCAACCCAGGTGGTTCTTCCTCTAAAGCCTGTGGACCTGACCACTGGGCAGCTGGAAATCACCCTTCTCACCCTGATTTGAAACCTCAGGCATATTTTGGTGTCTCCTTTTATCCATCTAATTATCTTGCTAGTCTAGAGGTAAACTAAAGATGCAAATTTTGAGCCCCATAAGAATACTACTATGTACATCATATATGTGATGTCTTTTATATATATATATACACACACACACACATATATATATGTATATAAACATCCATATCAGATTGTATAGTTCTGAGAATTAGGAGAAAATCAAATGTGTGTGTTGAGTAAGGCTCATTTTAATTCTATTTCAAAATTTATTTCCTACATATTCCCTCTTTTGCACATTCTCTGTGTCTTCCATAGTTCAGTCAGAACTTTCAATCCCTTGACCTTGATTTTTCCCAGTCTTCAACATTCTGCTAGTTTCAAACACCCACAACCCCTAGCTCTAGTTGGTCACAATACAGTGTTCCTTGAGCAAACTTTCAAAGTGCAAAGTTCTGAAGTCCTGCCAAAACCCCCCTTCTTGTGGAATAAAAATCTTTAGCTTAGCATTTTGACCTCTAAGAATAACATCATTTCATTTCCTTATGTCCCTGCCAAGTATGTTTTGCTCAGTTGAGTCAGACTCTTTGCGACCCCATGGACCGTAGCCCACCAGTCTCCTCTGTCTGTGGGATTTTCCAGGAAGAATACTGGAGCGGTCACCACTCCAGATTCTTTACCACTGCACCACCCACATGTCTCAGGCAAAATAGGGCATAAGACTGTGGCTTTCACACACAGGATCTATTCCTATGCTTTGCCTCACTCCTGTGAATGAGAACATGCCTTCTCAGAACCATCTGAGCTCAGCTTTTCCAAAAGATAGCTGACTTATCCAATAGGAAGGAATGAGTGTACAGGAGCACCTCTCCCAAATGTTTATCAGGTTACCCTTAGTGATTTTAGTATGCTTTAAATTTTAAATATATATTAAATAATTTATATATATTTCAGTTCAGTCACTCTGTCATGTCCGACTCTTTGCAACCCCATGGACGGCAGCACGCCAAGCCTCCCTGTCCATCACCAACTCCTGGAGTTTATTCAAACTCATGTCCATTGAGTTGGTGATGCCATACAGTTCTTAACAGACGAAGCCCTTTGAAATCTTGATCAGTTTCTGTCTCATCTTCACATGTTGCATGAAGTTTTGATGATATTAGTTACAATAAGCATTGCTTGAATGAATACATGAATGAGTGAATGCATGATTGGAGGGAGGGAGGGATGGAATTGAATGGATGAATTTTCAGCAGAAGAGAGCATGGGGATGGACCTAAATATCTATCACATTCTTGACTCCCAAGAGAAAAAAAGCACTTATAAAACAAAGTGTAGCAGCATTTATTATTCACTCAACAGACAGCTAATGGACCCTACTACATGATGGGAACTATGCCAAGTATTTTGTTATCAAGCCTGTGCTCATTTGTAAATATATCTTACCTAGCAGAACATTCCTGCGTATTTCAGGCACAAAAGAGTAATAAACTGTAGCGTAGGTAAGCTGCCACTTAACGTCTCTATCAAAACCAATATATTTAACTCCCAATGTTAAAAATGCAAGCAAACCTTTAACTTCCAAGATCAATTACACTTGTAGAAAGAGGCTTGCTGGGAACAGCATTCTGTCTTGTCAAGGACTCCTTATCATCAAAGAAGAATAAACACTCTAATTATTTTTTTTTTACTTTTTTTGTTTTCTAATTGGATCATTCATTACTCTCTTGAATTCAAATCAACATCAGATTTATAGTTGGAGGCTACTGAAATATTGATTTGGTTATAGAAATGTCAAGCTTGGCAGGTAAGCCGTCTTTCTGCCAGAGAAAGCTTTTGCTTTAGTAAACTTGTTTTAAAAGGCAGATGGAATGTAATCAGCAAGTAATTTGCATTTGTATCAGGCATGGAGAGAAGTTTTTAAAATTTAAAGAGTCTCCTTAGCATCCCTCTGATGCCAGATTCCTGGAATTAAGGTAACAAACCTGAACCACAGTATACAAATCCTGGTTATTATAAGGTCTGATGTTGATCTTTTTCTGCAGACCCATGCTACACTTAAAATGAGTTATAGGGGCCACTGAACCTTACAGGGTGTCATTATTAGGACAGACAGAGTGTCACTCTGCTGCTGCTGCTGCTGCTAAGACCCCACAGATGGCAGCCCACCAGGTTCCTCTGTCCCTGGGATTCTCCAGGCAAGAACACTGGAGTGGGTTGCCATTTCCTTCTCCAATGAGTGCCACTCTAGTTAGATACAAATTCTACCTGGTTCTGTAATTTCTGGCCCGATAATGGAGAAGGTAATGAGTTCCAAAATGGGATATTGCAAATTTTGTTCAATTTCAGTGGAGAGAGTTATAAACCAATTGCTATTGTAGCTGTTGTTTTCCTCCTCTCCCATAATTAGGGTTTGCAAAGAAATATTTTAAATCGAGGTAGTATGCCAACATTTTTTTTTTTTTAATGCTGGGAGCTGAGCACCTTAGCAAACTCCTCCAAACAAGCCCTACAAACTCTTACCCTTATACAGCTCAATCTGATGATTCAAAAATGAAACCTTTTAATCTCAGCCCACTGATCAGCTAAGATATTTTAATGTTTTAGCTGTGAGTAAAAATAATTGCTTTCTCAAAGAGAATACCTTCAGTCACCTCTAGAATTAGGACTCAAAAAATCAGCCCTGGGCTTCTGTTTCTGCCCATAGTTTTCAAAATAAGAACGATGTCTTCGTACTTAATGAAACAACCCTTCATGGCTGGTCAAGAGGACTCAGGAGGTCGACTCTCCAGGCCCCTGGCAGTGCAGTGTAAGTACCTTGCTCAGTCCTTTTAAATGCTAGCAGATATTTTCTCCATGGATATTAGAGCTTTGGAAATTTTAATTTTTAATTTGTTATCCAATCCAAAATAGTATTTTCACAAAACTAAAATGGTAATTGAGCTGCTTTTTCCCCTTCTTTTGTGGGATTTTTCCAAAAATCTGAAAGATGTTCATTAGGAGAAATTATACATTAGCAAACCACCCAATGTAAGCACACAGTTCATTCTGAGAATATGCGTTCAGCAGTAGGGTCTTGGTACATATATGTGATGTTGCTATTGTAGAAATATTCATATAAGGAAAATGGGTTTGTGGTTTCAAGACCCTAATTGAGTTGTCTGAGAAACCAGGCATACCAATGAGGCATTTCCTGTATCCTACGCATCAAATTTGCAGATTAGATGAGCTGTAATTCTAAACGTACAGTCTTAGCTTGTTTAATTCCTTATTCAAAGAAGAGGTGGAAAAGATGGGTATCATTTGGATCTACTACTGCAGATTGTCAGTGAAGTTGATTTCTTCTTAAATTATTATATTTGGTTTTGTTTAGATTTTCAGAAACAGAAAAAATTGCTGTGAGAATCCTATATACTGTGAGTGTATAGATGAAGCTTTTTGTACTTTATACAATGTGATGAAGGTACAAAAAGCTAACTGATGTCCATAAATGGACCGGGCTGGTTGTCGCTCCAATAGGGTTTTAGATTTGGTGAGCCTGTGCTTTAGGTGGATGGGTGCGCCGCTCTGTCCTCATCTCTGAGTGGCTGACACTGCAGGGCCACCTTCCTCTTGCACGCAGTTTCAGGCTGGCTTCTCTCAGCCCACCACGCGTGCTGCCTCTGTCGCTCTCCTGTTTGCTTGTATCTTTGGCATTCTGGCATTTTCCATCTTAAAATATTCGAATCTTCAGTTTAACAAACTCACATGACCACTCTCTGTGACACCAAACAACGGGTTTCCTAAAATAGACAATAACTGCCATGTTATGATGTCTCATTACTTTCCGTTTTTTTAATCTTTTGAAGTAGAAGTATTTGATGAGACAAACATGCTTTTTAAAGACTGTAAAGGAATGGTGGGTTAGAATCAAACTCTTCAATATGCCCTCACTTCAGAAATACTTGATATAATTTATACATAAAGAGACTAGGTTCTGAGAAACAGCCATCATATTATCTATAAACTATGTAACCTTGGACATCATGACCATTTTCAGCTCCATGTTCCCTGACTATAAAGTGGGAGTTTGGAACAAGTGATTTCCATGAGTCTTCTCAGTTCTGTCATTCTCACCACACTTTACCAAAAATCATAATATTAAGTTCAGTTCAGTTCAGTTCAGTTCAGTCGCTCAGTCATGTCCGACTCTTTGCGACCCCATGAATTGCAGCACACCAGGCCTCCCTGTCCATCACCAACTCCCGGAGTTCACCCAAACTCAGGTGCATCAAGTCAGTGATGCCATCCAGCCATCTCATCCTCTGTCGTCCCCTTCTCCTCCTGCCCCCAATCCCTCCCAGCATCAGAGTCTTTTCCAATGAGTCAACTCTTTGCATTAAAGAGACTTGTCAAATCAGACTCATGAATGTAGAAGTCACAGATATATAGACTCTTTGTACCCACCCACAATGTAACTGTTCTTTCCATTTTGTCCTTAATTCTAACACTGTACTGTAGAAAGTACATGACAGAAGGACAATTTGGATGAATAATTAATTAATGACCCTACAACAAGCATCTCAAATTGATTTGATTCTCACTGTTATATATTCTCATTGATCTCCATAAGTATGGATCTTTTGTACTTATTGGGTTAAAAAAGCCCCCTTTATTATCACATCTTTGCTGTACCTCAGTCTGAATTTGTGCACCAGGGTGAATTTCTGCTGACCTCAGGTAGAAATTTAGAGAAGAAGAAAGTAGATTTATACGTGCAATTTAAAAATGTAGTTGTGATCTATAGTATCTGCAGATGATATCTTAAATTATAAAAACCATTTTTAAAAAGTGAAAGCCATTTTGAGTCTCTTAAAATCACTGGCTTAAATGATGACAAACTTTCTTGAAAACACTAAACCCCCAAAACAGTCTTTACTTTGCTCTGCTAATCAATTACACTGGCATAAGACCATTTAACAATATCTCACTTACTACCAGAATGGTTAAGATGCATCTCAGAGGCTGTCTCCTAGAATCAAGTAAATTCAGTTAAATCAAGCACCATATATTTACATTCCACTATAGTAGAGCATTTTCTATCATACCCCCATTTTCCTCTCTTCTCTGTTCTTGAGCAAAACGGAATATCCTCAGTTCTTATGACTAAACTGTTAAAATGTGTCACATTTACCTAAATTCCTCTATGCCTATTCAGTACTATATTTAACATATTTTTATCAAACAAACCCCCCACAAGTAACCCTGTTGTCCAATATACATTCAAGCCTTTAAAATAGTCTGCACAATTCTAAGAGTAACAAGTTTAGTTTTTAGAAGCATCAGTTTAAACTGTTAGGGTCAGACAAATTGCTATAGTTACAAAATGGCTTAAAGTTTTAAAAACTGCTTGATATTCTAAGAAAATAGCCACTCCATTTTATTTAAACCACAGTACACAGGAAAGGAAGAGCAGAGGCTTCCAAAGGAATTGAAATTATTTTCTGTAAGTGACTAACGGGCTTCACGCAGTGTGATAATTGCATAGAATAAATTGATACTTCTGATAAAATTAATAAATGAACATTTTTTGAATGAATACGTTTCTATGAAAATAACTCTGCTGTCCTAAGGATAATTTTTAAAAATTCAGACCTTGAATTATACAGAAAAATATACTTTGTATCTGTAAGATAGTCAGTTGTGTATAAATTTGGGCTCAATCTTTGCATGCCCCATGATTTTTCTTAATTAAAACCACAGCTGAGTGATTCATTTAGAGAAGTTAAAAGCAGAGCTTGAGGGTCAGCAGGATGACTTAGTGGAAACTGTCAACTGTTGTCCCCTGGTATGTTCAAAGTTTGGAGGAGACCATTTCCTGGTTGAGTTCTGCCCACAGATCTCCCATAGAAATTCAGAAGAACTAATGAACCCTATTAGTGTATCAACAAGAGCCTGTGTCCCCAGAGAGTGATTTAGTTTGGATTTTGACTTCTACATCTTCCTCTTCAAAATACTGACTTCTTGGCCAAACTTACATCACCTCATTTTTGTTCTGGGAACAAATCTCAAAAAACAGATTCATCTTCAGCTGATAGCAGAAAAGAATGGAAAAACTGTTGTGGTAGAGAGGAAGCAGTTCAAATAAGTGCTAAGATAGTCTTTAAGTCTGTGACTAACAATAGTTTCACTTGCATAAAAGAACTAAGCCCAAATCTGTAACCTTAAGTAGGAAGAATAGTCTTCTTTAAGCAATCAGCAATTCAGTTTAAAGATTAATATAAATTGAAGGTGAAGAAAAAAATTAAACTTTTCAAAGGTATTTGCTAAGCTTAAATTGTCTCTTGACAATTTAAAAATTTTAAAAATTTAAAAAATCTTGAATATTTAGTTTAAAAATTCTATATGTAGACTACGCAGACTGAGCTGGGTGTGGGGGCAATATTGTTGATGTCATTGTTGTCACTAGTCATGTTCAACTCTTTCCGACCCCATGGACAGCAGCCTGCCAGGCTCTTCCATCCTTAGGGTTTCCCAGGCAAGAATATTGGAGAGGGTTGTCATTCCCTCCTCCAGGGGATCTTCCCCACCCAGGGACTGAACATGTGTCTCCTATATTGGCAGGTGGATTCTTTACCACTGAGCCACCAGGGAAGCCAGAGGGGTTAATACACGCTTCCCATAATTACCTGGTTCTGAAACGAGGTCATTACATGAGGGAATCTCATTTGATGCCCTGTATGGCACTGTTGCATCTGTTAAATGAGAAGAGCTAAGGATGGCTGGGATGTCTTCAATTTTAAAAGAATATATTTTATCCTTCCAACACAATTAGCTGAACTTGCAATGTGCTACTTTTTTTAAAAAAGGTTACCTAAATACTTTGACGAGTGGTCAAACATATAATGTGAGAAATCTATTTTACAAATGATAGCTCCACTTTTTGTGATTTAAAAAAAAGAAATACACAGAACAGATTCAGATACAGGCAAGGCTGTGTTTTAACTGAGAGGCTAATGACTGTTTTAGAGGTTTGTATCATCAGATAGTAAATTAAAGTGTTTGTGGTTAAAAGACAGTGTGTTTAAGATCTCAAGATGACTTTCATTATCTTTTGTGTTCTTGGTCGCTGACAAGCTTCTGAAATTCTTGTGTGTATTTTGAGTCTACTCAGAGTTAAGCTCTGTGTAGATAATGGGAGGCAAATAAATCCAGCTATCCTGAATTACACAAAAGATGAGGAATAAGTGGTGTTCTTTCCTCACTGGATATTATAAAAATAGCTAAAAATTTTTAAATGAATACTTGTTGACCTAAAGAAAGGAATAAAAAAGTTAAATCTCAGGGGGGAAATGAGTTTAAAATAATAATGTTACAATAGAAAAAATAATAACATGAGTGCAAATATGTAAAAGAAAATGCTTCAAGTGGAATGTTTGATTTTTGTTTGTTTAGTTGCTAAATCGTGTCCAAGTCTTTGCAACCCCATGGACTGGAGCCCACCAGGCTCCTCTGTCTATGGGATTTCCCAGGCAAGAATACTGGAGTGGGTTGCCATTTCCTCCTCCGGGGGATCATCCTGACTCAAGGATTAAACCTGCATCATCTGCACTGGCAGGTAGATTCTGTATCACTGAGTCACCAGACAAGCCCTCAAATGGGATAGGATTTAGTAACTTTGATTGCAATATGACTGGAAAAGATCAGTTTTCATTCCAATCCTAAAGAAAGTTAATGCCAAAGAATGCCCAAACTACAGCACAATTGCACTCATCTCACACGCTGGTAAAGTAACGCTCAAAATTCTCCAAGCCAGGCTTCAGTAACATGTGAACCGTGAACTTCCAGGTGTTCAAGCTGGTTTTAGAAAAGGCAGAGGAACCAGAGATCAAATTGCCAACATCTGCTGGATCACTGAAAAAGCAAGAGAGTTCCAGAAAAACATCTATTTCTGCTTTTTTGGCTATGCCAAAGCCTTTGACTGTGTGGATCACAATAAACTGTGGAAAATTCTTCAACAGATAGGAATACCAGACCACCTGACCTGCCTCTTGAGAAATCTGTATGCAGGTCAGGAAGCAACAGTTAAAACTGGACATGGAACAACAGACTGATTCCAAATAGGAAAATGAGTATGTCAAGGCTGTATATTGTCACCCTGCTTATTTAACTTCTATGCAGAGTACATCATGAGAAACGCTGGGCTGGAAGAAGCACAAGCTGGAATCAAGATTGCCAGGAGAAATATCAGTAACCTCAGATATGCAGATGACACCACCCTTATGGCAGAAAGTGAAGAGGAACTAAAGAGCCTCTTGATGAAAGTGAAAGAGGAGAATGAAAAAGTTGGCTTAAAGCTCAATATTCAGAAAACTAAGATCATGGCGTCCGGTCCCATCACTTCATGGCAGATAGATGGGGAAACAGTGGAAACAGCAGCTAACTTTATTTTTCTGGGCTCCAAAATCACTGCGGATGGTGATTGCAACCATGAAATTAAAAGACATTTGCTCCTTGGAAGGAAAGTTATGACCAACCTAGACAGCATATTCAAAAGCAGAGACATTACTTTGTCAACAAAGGTCTATCTAGTCAAGGCTATGGTTTTTCCAGTAGTCATGTATGGATGTGAGAGTTGAACTATAAAGAAAGCTGAGCTCAGAAGAATTGATGCTTCTGAACTGTGGTGTTGGAGAAGACTCTTGAGAGTCCCCTGGACAGCAAGGAGATCCAACCAGTCCATCCTAAAGTAGATCAGTCCTGGGTGTTCATTGGAAGGACTGATGTTGAAGCTGAAACTCCAATACTTTGGCCACCTGATGCAGAGAGCTGACTCATTTGAAAAGACCCTGATGCTGGGAAAGATTGAGGGCAGGAGGAGAAGGGGACAACAGAGGATGAGATGGTTGGATGGCATCACTGACACAATGGACATGGATTTGGGTGAACTCCGGGAGTTGGTGATGGACAGGGAGGCCTGGCGTGCTGCGGTTCCTGGGGTCACAAAGAGTCGGACACGACTGAGCCACTGAACTGAACTGAACTGAAACTGAACTAAATATGTGTTACAGTGTCTTTTTTCTGATAGAGTGTGTCAAGTTTATAAAGTTTGTTATATCTGTTCTTGGTCATTAACATGTATTTTTAAGTAGAATGAGATAAGATTTATCTACAGCATTTGCTTGACCCTATATAAGTCCCTTAGCCTGACTTGTTTCTGAGGCTAAAGCCATCATTCTAGGGCCAGACCTCAAGAGGTCCTGCTTTAATGTGAAAAGATTAATAGAGAAATACATAACTCAAAAAATCAACCAAGACACATTAGAATATTAACAGTAGAAGTCTGAAGGAAGTGTAAGAACAGTGTAAATTGGGAAAGCAAGTACTGAAAAGATATGGCATTGAAACTCTCGCTTCTCATAAGTTTCGTACAAAGCTCTAGTAAATTCTTAGAGTGTTCATATTTTAGAAAAGCAGTACCTGTTCCCATGTTAGGCACCATTCTAAAGAATTCCAGAAAAGATAATGTTCTACAAATTAAATAATGTATTGAAGCTGATATTCTTACCACAAAGGTTGGAATTATTTCTATATGATTGCTAATTTATTTGATTATAAAAAAAATTCCAATAGGAATAATTATTAAGACCAAGAGTAAAAATGGTAAATCTGACTATAATATTAGTTTATTGGGCCAGCCTAAGTTGTTGACTGGGAGAAATATCAATAACCTCTGATATGGGGATGATACCACACTAATAGCGGAAATTGATGAGGAACTCAAGCACCTTTGATAAAGGTGAAAGAGGAGAGCGAAATAGCTGGCTTAAAACTCAAATTTCAAAAAATAAAGATCATGACATGTGGTCCCATTACTTTATGGCAAATAGATGGGGAAAAAAAATGGAAACAGTGACAGACTTTATTTTCTTGGGCCCCCAAATCACTATGGATGGTGACGGCAGACATGAAATTAAAAGACACTTGTTCCTTGGAAGATAAAGCAATGAAATCCTGGACAGTGTATTAAAAAGCAGAGACATAACTAGGTTGACAAAGGTCTGCATAATCGAAGCTATGTTTTTTTCCAGTAGTCATGTACGGATGTGAGAGTTGGACCATAAAGAAGACTAGATGCCAAAGAATTGATGCTTTCAAACTGTAGTGCTAGAGAAGACTCTTGAGAGTCCCTTGGAGTACAAAGAGATCAAACCAATCAATCCTAAAGGAAATCAACTGTGAATATTCATTGGAAGGACTGATGTTAAAGTTGAAGCTCCAATATTTTGGCCACCTAATACAAAGAACCAATTCACTGGAAAAGATCCCAATTCTGGAAAAGATTGAAAGCAGGAGAAGGGGATGACAGAGGATGAGATGGTTGGATGGCATCACCGACTCAATGGACATCAACTTGAGCAAACTCTGGGAGATAGTGAAGGACAGGGAAGCCTGTGTACAGTTCATGGGCACAAAGAGTCAGACACGACTGAGCTGCTGAACATAAAAACATAAAAGTTGTTGACTGCTAAATCTTTTTAAAATATTGACTGTGAAAAGTTTTAAATTTAGTGCACCTTCTAAATTTCATTTGCAAATTGCCCAATTCCTGCATTTTTGGAAATGTGACATTATCACTGAGATTTTAGGCTACTGTATGTATATGAGCATAAAACAATTTCTAGGTAAGTTAAAATTGGAATTCCTAGTAAGATAATTATGTTTGTTTTCATTTGCAGATTCTGAATTATGTAGGATTTTATACAATATCCTGTTGCCAAGAAAGTAAAATCCTTAATACACATGAGATATATTTCTTTTTATTTTTTTTAAATTGGAGTATAGTTGATTTACAATGTTGTAAGTTTCAGGTGTGCAGCAAAGTGAATCAGTCACATAATATAGTCATTTATATTTATATATATATATATATATATATATCCATTTTTTAGATTCTTTTTCCATATAGGCCATTGCAGAGTATTGATTAAAATCACCTGTCCTATACAGAAGTTTTTATTAGTATCTGTTTTGTATATGCTGCTGCTGCTGCTGCTAAGTCGCTTCAGTCGTGTCCGACTCTGTGGGACCCCATAGACGGCAGCCCACCAGGCTCCGTCGTCCCTGGGATTCTCCAGGCAAGAACACTGGAGTGGGTCACCATTTCCTTCTCCAGTGCATGAAAGTGAAAAGGGAAAGTGAAGTTGCTCAGTCGTGTCCGACTCTTCGCGACCCCACAGACTGCAGCCTACCAGGGTCCTCCGTCGGTGGGATTTTCCAGGCAAACGTACTGGAGTGGGGTGCCATTGCCTTCTCCAGGTTTTATATACAGTAGTGTGCATATGTGGGTCCCACTCTCCCAATTAACCCCTTCCTTAGCCCCTGATAACCATAAGTTTGTTTTCTGCATCTGTAAATCTATTTCTGTTTTGAGGTAAGTTCATTTGTACCCTTTACTTTTTTAGACTCCACGTATAAGTGATAATGTATGATATTTGTCTTTAACCTCTTGGCCCATCCATGCTGGTGCAAATGGCATTACTTCATTCTTTTTTGTTGTAGAGTAATATTCCATTGTATATATGTACCATATCTTCTTTATCCATTCCTCTGCTGACGGACATTTAGTCAGTTCTATGTTCTAGCTAATATAAATAGTGTTGCAGTGAACACTGGAATGCATATATATCTTTGATTTATGGTTTTCTTCAGATATCTGCCCATATATATAGGATTGCTGGACCATACGCTAGCTCTATTTTTGGTTTTTTAGGGAACTCCATACTGTCCTCATAGTAGGTATTAGCAATTTACATTCCCATCAACAGTGTTGGAGAATTCCCTTTTCTTCACACCCTCTCCAACATTTAGATTTTTTGATGATGGCCATTCTGACCAGTGTGCAGTGATACTTCATTGTAGTTTTGATTTGCATTTCTCTGATAATTAGTAATATTGAGCATCTTTTCATGTGCTTTTAAGCTATCTATCTGTATGTCTTCTTTGGAGAAATATTTATTTGGATCTTCTACCCAATTTTTGATGAGATAAATTTCTCTAAGTATTTTGACATGCTCTTTATGAATCACCTAATATATGAATTTCCTGGCATTCTACTGATGATTCATAACTATAGTTTAGACCATGTTGTTTCTTAGGATCTTGTTATAACTCCTCCAGTTCCAAAATCATTGGTTTAGTAATTTGGCATTTACTTAATATAAAGCTATGCAGTATAAGACTTCTATGGTTTGCAGAGATTATAGAGCCCACATGAAATTGCTGTATTTAGAGATGAACAAACCAGCTCCTAAAAATATCTAGTAACTTTTTAAGCTAATATACATGAAGATAACTAAAATATAAAATATGTGATAAATATTTAGAAAAAAACACAGACATACTACTTATTTCCTTTAGTCATACATTTCCTTCCTCCCTTCCTTCCTTGCACTCTATCTTCTTACCTTTCTATCTTCCTTCCTTTTCAAAGGATTATTATAATATTCCTGCATTGCTTCTAAGTCTTTGAAGAATAAAATATAGTTTATGTTTCTTGGAAGCAGTTTAAAAACCTAATAGATGATCATATCAGCCTTGTGGACTGGCTTATACTGTTAAATATAATTTCTACCTTACATTGTTTGATTCTAAAACAGATGTGCTCTCTTAAAATAATTGACTTCTCTTTTAATCAAGGAGGTAGGTTAGAGATGGATTTCAATTGCCAGAATCTATTTATCTCCTAAAAAAATAAGTATATGAAAATGAAATTATAGTTGTTAAAGAAGATTAAGTAATAGAGACTACTATTAACACTTGAAGGTAAATTTCTTCCTAAATACAGATATAGTTATAAAAACCTTGACAAAATTAAATGGCATTTCAAGACACATAATCAAAAACACCATTTAACTAAATAGTTTATGAAAAATAAAGGAGAAGTTTGAATAGATTATGGATAAAAAGTGCAGAATTTTGGCTGAAAGTCTACTATCTGATCTGTCAAATACTGAAAAATATTTTAGAAAAATGCACCTTCAGTATCAGTTTTCACTGTTTTTCTCTTTTTTATACTAAATCATATTCAGGGGAAATATTTATTTGAAATTTTTGGTTACTTACAAAGTAAATGAATAGTAACATAATATATTATTTTATATCCCACAAATATATGTAGATATTTTATAGCCCACAAAATATATATATATATATATAGTGCTCCAGGTACTTATGTGTAATAAATCAGTTATTTGAATTTTATCTTATTTTAATATAGTCAGTTTACCTAAAGATATTTTGAAAGCTATTTTAAAGTTATAGTCTTGTAATTCATAAACATACTATAAACTAATGAGGAAATTTCAATTATGGTCCAAGATTTCTCTCTCATTCAATATTTAGAGCATTTGAGCTCACCTTTCCAGTGGTTATTTAACAATATATTCTGAATTACAGTTATGTGTGGACTTATCACATCCTTCTTCCCACAATATTCCAACAAATGTTTATTTTTGAATACAATATGACTTATTATCTTTCAAGCTTTTAAATGACTTGCATTTTATATGTTCTTCAGAAATAATTTTTGTTTTAACTGAATAAACATACCAATATCTTTTATCTAAATCATATTTAAATTTCACCATAATACAAACAGTTCAAAGATCCATCAACTATCAGAGCTTCAATGAATGGTCTTGTGCTTGATTTTTGCTACAATAACTCAAATAATAGAATGTTAAAGTTTCTTGCAGATTTTATTTCCAGGAAATATAATCATAGAATGTTGCTGTGATTTTTTTTAAGCTATCTGACTAATTTATGGAAGTGTAATGTAACTGTTTAAAGATCTCATGTAAATATAAAGTTTTCCATATGGCATTGGGATTTATATCTAGCCAAGCAGGCTTTCTAAATATCACGATAGTCACCAGGGGTATTCTCATAATTATAATTATCAAGAGTCATTTATGAATTTTTCTACATTCCCTGATATATTCCCTTGTAAAAAAATGTGGACCAAGACAGATTAATTCAAAGTGGTTAAGTAACCCGAGCCAGGAAGAGAGTAGATGTGTTTCAATATCAGGACAACACTGATTTAAAATAGGGAAAAAGAAAGTTATTGAGTAGCCAGCCTCTGGGTATCATTTAAAGCAAAATAAAGCTGAGAGCCAAGGCTGGTGTACTTAATCATACTGCTGCGTGGCAGGAAGTGGAAACATGGTCGAGATTATAAAGCAAAAGTAATGCTATCTGTGCCTTTCACCTCTCACTTTGAGGGCTGCGTGGTGAAATGCCACAGCATTTTTTTTTTTTTTAACTTCCCTTTCAGGGCAATAGACTAAGCTGAGGAAAAAAAGCCTGGCAGATAGGTAAAGGTTCACCTGTATATCATTGCATAAAGTAGGGTTAAACTTAATAAAATTCCTGATCTTGTCAAAACAATACTTTTAAAGCCTTGAACAAAATGAATTACATTAATACTTCCATAAGCAATTCCAATACACACACACACACCCCCTTTCAAAGTGCACCTTTTAAAATTAAGTATATGAGATTTTTTTCAGCTTCTAATTAGTGAAGGTCTATATTCTTAATGTTTCTTTACAAAATTCAGATATAACATCAGAGAATAACAGTTTTTGAAATGAGAGTGCAACAAAGAATTCAGAGGCAAGTTGTTTTTCTGCTTGCTTGAATTAAAAAAAAAAAGAAAAAAGATATGGCTACTACTTTGGGAAGTAGACTCAGAGAAAAGGATTCTCCAAAAAGAAAGATATCCTGGGACTCAATGTTTTTCTTGTTGATTTACTCTTAATTTTATTCCTCTTCCACTCATTCAAGATCACACTCAACATACAGTGAACTGTGTAGAAGAATGCAATCCCCTTTTCTAAGCAGCAGCAAATCTTAGAGCTTGAACGACATTCAAGATAACTACAGATAATCTCATAAAATTGGTTGGTTTCCAAATAGTCCACCTTCAGTCTTCCTGCTATTTATCAAGGTGGAGTTTTCCTAAAATCTAGTTGTTGGGATCACTTTCCTTTCGTTTATGTCCTCATCCTAAGATAAGCTTTTGTGTTAGACTATTGCATAAATTCCTAGAGCTCCGAGATTGCCCCAAGATTGGTTACTCTGATTAGATTTTCTATTCTTGTAGTATGATATCTTGCTCAAAGGTCTTGAGCACACTTTAAAAAATATATAAATACAATGTTTCAGGTATACAGTAAAGTGAGTCATATATTCAGGTCTTTTCCATTATAGGTTATTACATGATACTGAATATCATTCCTTGTCCTACATAGTAGGTCCTTATTGTTAATCTATTTTATATATAATAGTGTGTATCTGTTAAGGCCAGACTCACAATTTATTCCTCCCCCTTCTTTTCACGTTGGTAACCATAAGTTTGTTTTTTGTCCATGAATTTATTTCTGTTTTGTACATAAGTTCATTTGTATCATTTTTTAGATTCTACATGTAAGCAAAATCACATGATATTTGTCATTCTCTGAGTTACTTAGTATCATAATTTCTGAGTCCATCCATGTGGTTGCAAACGGCATTATTCATTCTTTTTTAATGGCTGCATAATATCCCATTGTGTATACATATCACATCTACTTTATCCATTCATCTGTTGATGGGCATTTAGGTTGCTGCCATATCTTGGCTACAGTAGTAGTATTGCTTTGAATATTGGGTGCATGTATCTTTTTGAATTAGAGCTTTCTCTGGATATGCCCAGGAGTGGGATTGCTGGATCATATGGCAACTCTATTTTTGTTTTTTTAAGGAACCTTCACACTGTTCTCCAAAATTTGACCCTACTTTTTAAGCATCTTAATCTTCTTCTCAATCATGAAAATTGGAGAGGAGAGAAAGATCTCCTGGATGGTCTTTCTTGGGCATTGAAAAATCACACATTGAGACACCTAGCCTTTCGTTATCTTTACTACTACTACTATCTGATACTACTGAAACATTAGTGTTAACCATAGACTTATTGACACTAATCACAGATCCCTTTCTCTGCCCTGGGGTTAGAGAAAAATGGTGATGATATCCACCATTTTCACTGATCACTATGCTTGGGTAATTTGATTAGGTTGTACTTGGTATCTCTTTCCTTTAGCACTTCTCTGTATAGGTTCTGTTTAAAGCTAAGAGAAGAATACTTTTCTCTAGAGAAATAGTGTTAGATAAAATGTGCATGGGAATCTGTGTTTCCCTTCTTCTCTGACTTTCCACTGACTAAGAATTTGGAGATATTACTTTAAAGAACAATAGCCTGTTGCTTTTTGCATTAACGTATAAAACATTTAATAAAGACTAAAGAGCTGATATACTAAGTGTGGGAAACCTTACAGGATCTCAGATTTGAATGGGTTTGACACTGGTCTACATTTTGGAAATCTTGTCCAGTGCCTCTCGGTTCTGAGAACTCACTTACCACCCTGAAAAAGGATATAGTTGGTTTTCTAGATATATACCTCTTATTATTTTATGGGGCATGTGCTGAGGCAGTAGCGCATTTTTTCTGTGTCTTTTAACTAGGGTGCCAAAAATACCTGAAATGCTTTTCTGAGTAGTTGTGTGCAGAGCAATGTCATAGCAAAAAATATATACAGCAAGGAGTCTACATGTCTTATCATAACATCTTCATGGTTGATCACATGTGGGAATTGCAGGTGGCTCCAGCTTGTGTGGGGCTTCAGTAATTCACAAATACAGTGCTTGGCTAATACAGACTGAGTAGACACATATACAGAGGAGTATTTGACGTCCCAGACCTGACACAGCACTGAGCAAAACAAGAAGAGGGGAGGGGAAGGGTTGCTCTAGACAGGAAAGGGGTTAGGCAAAGTTAAAAGACAAAGATTCAGACAAACACGTCTATTTGTTTTGTTGTGGTCCCTTGCATAGAGTGCATAATAGTTCATGTAAGAGCTTTCATTTATGTAGCATTTAACATTTGCCAGGCACTGTTGTAAAGGCTTTAACAAATGGTAACTTCAGTAATCCACACAATAGGAAGAAAGTACTAATGTTACCCCCATTTCACAAATAGAGAAATAGAGAGTTTAAGTAAATTCAGTCTAGATTTCTGAAACACAAGCCTGAGTCTCTGGGTTCCTCAGGCTCACAGAGAAAGCCAGAGGCAGGAGCAGAAATCAAATCCAGAAAGTCGTGCTCCCAAATCTGTCCCTTACCACAGGCGACTTACTGCCTTTCACACAGGCACACCCCACAGCCACCTGGGAGTCCAGGAAAGTTCTCTTTTTATTTTAACCATATTCTACTCTCTTTTCAGCGAAACACAAGAAAGGTCCATTTTCCTCTTGATTTCTACCTCTTTGAATTGCCCTTTTTTACCAATCAGTATGCGTAATTGTTCACATTTCTAGTCATTTTGCAAAGTGAAAGGATGTTTTTAAAAACTGTTTTATGATTAAAAACTGTGCTCACTGAGAAAAATTTGGAAAGTGTAAAATTATAATTGAGTGGGAGTGGAAAATATATTTCTTTCCCCTTAAGCAACTGATTGTTAATATTTTGAAATATTCCCCATAAAGCATTTACTATTAATTTATAATCATAGAGACATGACGTTGGGCGAACTCTGGGAGATGGTGAGGGACAGGGAGGCCTGACATGCTGCAGTCCATTGGGACTCTCACAAAGAGTCAGAGATGACTTGGCGACTGAACAACAACATAGTAAATATGTAATATTTAACTGCTTTTTAAAAATTTAATGTTAAATTATTTTCAAAAGTTACCTTGATTTCAAAGCCTCCTCCTTTGTCTGGCCTACGTAATGAATCCATCACATTAATTCATTCAGTAGCAATTTGGTGTTTTGTTAGTCACTTTTCTCTAAAACGGAGATTTTTCAGAGAACAAGACATATTTTCTGTCCTCATGGAGTTGAAATTTCAGTGAGCTTGCTGTTTAGTCGCTCAGTCATGTCTGACTCTTTGTGACTCTGTGGACTATAGCCCGCCAGGCTCTTCTGTCCATGGGATTCTCCAGGTAAGAATACTGGTGTGGGTTGCCATTTCCTCCTCCAACAGTGAGCTTGACTTATTATAAATAATAATAATAATAAATATTAATTATTTAATAGCAGATATCTCAGTTTTGATTAATGATAATAGGGTTTAACTTTTAAGAAATGTATTCTTTCTAAATAAAGGGAGTAGAATACAATTATTCAATTTATGTATTCTAGAGCTGGGTAATAATGTTGAAGAGTAGGCTATTTTTTTTTTCAACTTTTTTCACTGGTAAGCAGTGCTTTCCAGTTTTAAATAAACTGTGGCATTGACAACAAATTTAAAGATTATTCCCAAATTTTTACTGATTGCCTGGGGCTTTTACAGTATAAGTATTTATGTTCAAAACTAGTCAAGATTAAAAGGAAACTCATTTTATATGACATTGATGCATCATTTAATCCAGTCATATTTTTCACTTTTAATGCTCCATGTTGCTAAAATATTTTGGTTCTACAATGTATCCTTTTATGATGGATCACATAAGTACCGCTAAACTCTAAGCACTGTGCCCTAAACATATTAAATGTTTTTTATTGAAATGGATTGGGCTGAATTGCATTGTGGGAATTCATGTTGAACAGAAGCCTATTTCTCTATACACAGCACAAATTATGTTCCATGCTCTCAAAGTCAGAAGTACATTGTAAGCTGATGAAAAGAATTTTTGCAAATAGTATGTGGTTGAGCGTTCATTACTTCTGAATCATTCCATGGAAACTAATGCTCATTGTCATTCAGGCTTGATCAGCTTCTTAGCCTATTAAGGTATAGTTGGATAGCATTGCATTCTGGTGGTGACATTTGATAAATTTTCCATTTGCTAATGGTTTCATGGGATTTCTTGCGGCAGGTGAGCAGTTCGAGTGCTTTAGGAAAATCATGAAAGAGTGAAACCATCTAGACAGATGTGTCTCAGCTTTCCTCTCTTTCCTGCCCACTCTGCCCGCTGATGATTTCTTCTCCCTGTCCACTCTGCCCACTTTTCCAGGACCATCCTGTCCTGAAGAACTCTCTCAAGTTGACATTAGAAGCCAAGGAATTAAATAACATTCAGCCAGCTGTTTAGAGTTCCTAAGAGCTTTCATCTTCTGGAACACTAAAAGTCTCTAGTATTATTACCGCTATTTGACAGACCAGGAAGCTGAAATTTGGACAGAAGAGACTGAACTAAGAGGGAAGAGGGAGAGTTGACCTCATGACTGACTCTAAATGCTTTACTCTTTCTGATTGAACCTGTGGTCTCTCAGGAAAGAGCCTGGCAGGCTACAATCTATAGGGTTGCACAGGTTCGGACACAACTGAAATGACTAGGGGAGCAGAGAGCTCACAAAAAGCTCCCAGCTATCAAGGGCCATTTGCATCTCTATGTGGATTGCAATTACCCCTTGCTTCCTCTTGGATGGCATCACCGACTCAATGAACATGAGTTTGGGTAGGCTCCGGGAATTGGTGATGGACAGGGAGGCCTGGTGTGCTGCAGTCCATGAGGTCGCAAAGAGTCGGACATGACTGAGCACTTGAACTGAACTGAACTTGCTTTCTCTGTGCCATTTTGTATTTTCCACCCTTAATTTTCATTGTAAATGTAAAGGTTTGGGAAGAATATCTCACTTCTACCAAGTAGAAGTTGGAGCTCAGGGCAAGAGGCTTTTCCCCAGGTCTTTGTCATCTCCACCCATTCACTCCCTGACCCCATCCCTGGTGTGTTGGCTGCAGCCAGAGACCAACCTCCATCACTGTGGGCAAGAGAAGGTAGGCACCAAACAGAGAGGGAGGTATAAGGACGTAGTCTCAGGGAATGTGCTTGCGTACACTCCTGTGAGATGGGATTTTTCAAGTGTTACCAGGTTATGATAACTTTCTTGGTCAACTTGACCTTTTAAAACCAAGAAATAGCAAGGACTGGTGTACTTGTCATGTAATAAAACCTGTTTTCTATTTGAAAGCTGAAAGACAGAATACTTGGGTTCTATATAATCTCTGAAAATTCTGATAGACTGAACTAACCAATATAAAGGAAATTTGTAGACGTAGATTTAATTTAATAATAACAGGAGCATAGCACTGTGCTGCAAAAAATTCAACGTTCTCTTTACGTATTATGTCCTTCATGCATTTTCAGTAGATGCATGAGCATCATCAGAAGTTATGAGGATTCTGTTGAAAGTGCACAGGTATCATTAAATCACCAACTGCATGACACAGTTGTGAGAAATCATGAAGGAAATTTCTAATACAGCTCTGTGGGAGTAAAAGCTTTCCGCCTATGGAGCAACTGATACAATATTATCCCGCCAAATGTATGATTTTGGTAAATGACTGTGACCTTCAGCTATAGTATAGCCTTCATGACACACATTTACTTGTAATAACTTCCTTTCTGGAAAAATGTATTTCTACCATCCTGTCTATTTTTCAGCAGTGTTATTGCAGTATCAGTTTAATTCTGTTTTCTCAGTATACATCAAATGAGTTTGAAGAATGAGATAGATAAATGCATATGTAAGTACATACAATATGCTAAGTAGAAGAGCAAAGCACATAGCCATGTATGTAAATGAAAGCTCAAATTAGCTAACAATGTAGCCACCTATAAAGATATTTCTTTGGGAAACAAATTAATGTTTTCATAAACCTACATTAACAAAAGTGTGTTAGTCGCTCAGTCCTGTCTGGTTTTAACAAAATTAGCATAAAACAAAATGTAATATTTTCAGTTAGGTTATTTGATTGCTTGTTCAATGGAAATAAATGGGTCTGTGGGGACCTAGAACATTCCATTTCAACTGGTGGCAACTTTTGTACAGTAGAGCTACAGTATGGCATTGCTAGTAGCTTCTGCATATCTTCATTTCTAAGTAAAAAGAAATGCTGCTGGAATGCACTGATATTCATTAGAATAATGCATTCAATAATTCTAATACTAGAATTATTCATGATATCAAGCAACATATAGCTTCTTATTTTTCACACTAAAGTCTCCTACATATTTTTGTAAATTATTTGGCGACAAAATTACAGATTTTGTTTGAGCACAGTTATGTGCAAAATGAAGAAGATGCAAAATTCAGGACTATATAAATCTTGTATCTGTTATATAAAACCTAGAACTACTTAGGTGTTCCTCTCACACGTTAGATATATTCAGTAACTCAGATATAGACAAATACATGTCAAAGAAACAAGACCCACATGACTGTCTAGTGAGAAAAGACTTCAAATGACAAATACTTTGTCAAGGGAAAGGCGTTGTGGGAACTGAACACGTTGCACTGTAATTTGTGTAGCAGTTGACTTGAGAGTAGTTTCTCACTTTGTGGTTTGCTGCAGGCCTTTCCCCTCCTCACTTTCCACTGGCCAAGGTTTCCCTTTGTGTTGTAGCTATCCTTCCTTTGGGTTCCTTTGAAATGCTTAGGTTGAAAATGACATGCACTGCACTATATTCAGAATATAAAATAAAATCATTGCTTTTTACATCTCTAGAGGAGAAGGCATGTGTATGTACTATAATTGTCTCTCTTCTTTACCCCATTCTTAGATCGTTGTTCCAGTATGAGTAGTGCTTCTTAGACATCTTCTTGAGAGGTCTGTTGTATCCAGTCTTTCCCCAAATACCCATTTGATTACTAATTTGAAATATGAATCAATTGTTCTTTCAAACAAAAAGGTTACAATTGGAATTTAAAGAGATACTTTGAGAGTATATATTTGTGATTGATCAGGTAGGAAACAACTTTCCACGGACATACACACACTTTCTTACATACTCAGACACTTTTTTCAGGTTTTTACAACACAGTCTAATGGGATAACTGACATTAGAGTTATTACATAATTGTCAGGGATCTTACTGTAGAAAATTGCACCTGTAATTTTTTTTTATGCAACTCTAGAATTCAGCTGGAGAAGGAAACAACAACCCACTGACTTAGCATGCATGCGTGCATCGGAGAAGAAAATGGCAACCCACTCCAGTGTTCTTGCCTGGAGAATCCCAGGGACAGAGGAGCCTGGTGGGCTGCCGTCTATGGGGTCGCACAGAGTCAGACACAACTGAAGCGACTTAGAAGCAGCAGCAGCAGAATTCAGTATGTTTCCTAGGGTATTTAAATGCATGTGTGAGGTGCTTATTCAGTCTTTACACTTATTTGCTCACTAATTTCTTAAACAATTTTAGGACCACTAATCTGCACTAAGAATTTCGTAAAGTTTCCTAAGTACAAAATTGAATTTCTCCCTAGCAGTCCAGTGGTTCACTGTCATGGCCCAGGTTCAATCCCTGGTTAGGAAACTAAGGTCCTGCAAACTGTGCAGCCAGTATTCTTATTTCCTTTCTCCTTAGTATGTTTTGAAGCAAATTGTTAGAGATAAAGGAATTAATAAATGAAATATGCATTACGTGTTAAAGGAGCACAGAGTACACTCTCCTTACTACAGTGACAAGCAGAGCATAAGTGCAGTGCCCAGCTGGCACATAGTATAGTCTGCTTGGCTTCTATCTAGATCAACTTCTCTATCTATAAAATGGAGATCACAATTCCTATCCCTCAGTGTTATGATACAGATCAAATAGAAAGTATTTAGTACATAGAGTAGGCACTCAGTACATAAGAGGGCTGAGCACCAAAGAATTATGCTTTCGAACTGTGGTGTTGGAGTAGACTCTTGAGAGTCCCTTGGATTGCAAGGAGAGCCAACCAGTCCATCCTAAAGGAAATCCACCCTGAATATTCATTGGAAGGACTGATGCTGAAGCTGAAGCTCCAATACTTTGGTCACCTGATGTGAAGAGCTGACTCATTTGAAAAGACCCTGATGCTGGGAAAGATTGAGGGCAAGAGGAGAAGGGGACAACAAAGGATGAAATGGTTGGATGGCATCACCAACTCAATGGACATGAATTGAGCAAACTCCTGGAGACAGTGGAGGACAAAGGAACCTGGTGTGCTGCAGTTCATGGGGTAGCAAAAAGTTGAACATGACTTTGCAACTGAACAACAAAGCACTCAGTAAATGTTCATTTTCCACTGTCACTTCCTCACTCTTGCCTTGAAATTTATGATGTATGATCCAACTACTGGTTAATTGACTTGTTTCCAGAACTTGAGCAGGGGATGGAGTTATATCCGGTAAAAAACCCAATGTGATTTGTGCCAAACACACCAGATCCTTTGACACGGCAAAAGATTTCCAACAAAATGACAGATGGTTTCAGGTTTAGCACGGTATACATTGAGATTACTGTTTATATCAAATAATATATTAGCCACTCATTTTTTTCACAAATGCTATAAACTCAAAGTGCCATTGAGAAATTGGGATGCAAACTGTATATAAAATTCTCCAAAGGGATAGAAGGAATTCTTGAATCTAGGAGCCTTGTGGCTCAGATTTGATAAAGAACTCTCCCTGCAATGTAGGAGACCCAGGTTTAATCCCTGAGTTGGGAAAACCCCTGGAGAAGGGGATGACAACCCACTCCAGTATTCTTGCCTAGAAAATGTCTGAACATAGGAACCAAGTGACTGAGAGCCTCTACTGATGTGATCTGGGAGCCACCTGAGCAAAAGTCTATTGGGTGTTCAATGTGTGTCTCACTATTCAAGTCAAACATATGTTGTGACCCAACAGTGGAACTGCAGAAATAAGGGTGAGATTTTTAAAAACAATGAAAGAATGCAAGTCGTCTTTCACATATATTATCCTGAGGTGCATTCAGTCATGTCTTGCCAGTTTTTCAGACAAGAGTCCCAGATCTATTGCAAAATTTGAATAAAATGTAGGTAGTGAGAAAAGGACTTGTTCATTTAAAGCAGCTGAAGCTTTCCTGGGAAGTCACATAGGCAGAACATTCTCTGCTATTGTACAGGTGATAATCAACCAAATTTACAACTCAGATTATTTCCTTGAAGACCTCTGATCAGAGGAAATGACTATTACTAAAATAGTAAGCAATTGTTGTTGTTCAGTCACTCAGTCCTGTCCAACTCTTTGAGACCTCACAGACTGCAGCATGCCAGGCTTCCTTGTCCTTCAGTAATTCCCAGAGTTTGCTCAAACTCATGTCCATTGGGTCGGTGATGCCATCTAGCCATCTCATCCTCTGCTCCCCCTTTCTCCTCCTGCACTCAATGTTTCCCAGTATCAAAGTCTTTTCCAATGAGTGTGCTCTTCACATCAGATGGCCAAGTATTGGAGCTTCAGCTTCAGCATCAATCCTTCCAATGAATATTCAAGGTCGATTTCCTTTAGGATGGACTGGTTTGATCTCCAAGGGACTCTCAAGAGTCTTCTCCAGCACCACAATTCAAATGTACCAATAAGCTACAGTAAGCAATGCTGTTCTTCCAATTTTGATAACTCTAATCAGTGGAAAGCTCTTTGTTATTAATCAAAATCTTGACCCTTCTTGGATTGTTCCCCTTCAGTTATTTTTCAGGTAGTTCTCATGTCTCCCTGAGCTTACTGTTTTCTTGAACTTGCTTGATCTTCCATACATGAGGAATTGCTTGGAGTCTACTCATGATTGACAAAGTCATAAAGTGTGATATGAACATAGTACTAAAGTATGATTTGATGGGCATGCAGTAGAGTCCACCCACTTTAATGCATTATTTAGTCTGAGATAGCTTTTACATGGCAGCCTATTGTAGACTTGTACTGAGCTCATCATCAACACAAATCCTTACATAGTATTTTATTTGCTACATTTGCTGTTAATTTGTCTATCTTTTTAAAATCCTGAGCCTAACATTTATTCAACCAATTAAATGTAGTCCATGTTTGCAACTCTTCTAGCTTGTTTTATACTCATATTCTGTCAAACAAGTCCAATTCTTCCCAAATGTGTGTTTTTATTTTAATACTTAATTTGTAAGCAAACTCACTTTATTTGAATTTTCAAGGAATATGCTGTTTCTTCCCAGCAATTATCGTTAAAGTGAAAGTGTTAGTTGCTCAGTCGTGTCTGGCTCTTGTGACCTCATGGACTATATAGCTTACCAGGCTCCTCTGTCCATGGGATTCTTGAGGCAAGAATACTTGAGTAGACTGTCATTCCCTTCTCCAGGGTATCTTCCCTACCCAAAGATAGAACCTGTGTCTCCTGCATTGCAGGCAGATTCTTCACTGTCTTAGTCCTCAGGGAAGCAATTGTATTTTATACCTCTTAATTAAAGGGTTAATGTTTTTCTGAAGGAAGATGGTCAATGTGATCTATAAAAATTTCAGGCCTTACAGACTTGGAAAAATTTGGCACTATAATGTTTCAATGTTTCTGGGTGTTTGAGGCTCAGTAGAAAGCCTCTGTCATATTTTGCCCAAAGCAAGTCTTAAATTTTTAATTATGTGTAATAAGTCCAAGCATATTTAATCCACATATTTCATGATTCATTTACACTTCAATCACTATGTTGCTGTTTTTGAAGAACGATTTGATGTCTATAAGTCCTTTGAGCCTTTAAAATATCCTTATAAAACCCAATCCTTCCCCACACACATACACATTATTTGAAAATAGATCATTATATTTTGCCCAGGGTTAAAAAAAAAAATCAAATGTCTATACTTGGGTGTGGCTTTAATCTTTATATTATACTTGACCACATATTATACTCAGCTAAAAATAATTCCTATGGGAATTCTTTGCTTAAAAAATATGTTGAAGTTTGAATGCTTTAAGTGACTATTTCAGAGACTCATATGACTAACCAAACAGCTAAAAAAAATGCTAGCTAAAGGTCTAGAAGAGATTTTTATAAGCCCTGCATTTCCTTTCACATATCAACAGAAGCATTTTAGAGACAATCCCCAGTTGTATCTATATATTCCTGATATTTAGAGCAAAATATGAATAATTCCCAATAGACCAAACTGCAACACAGGCTGAGTAGACCTAAGGAACTGTTTGGTGGTCACCTTTCAGGATGTGCTCAAGCGAATTGTCCTTTGGGTAGTTATTGTTGCCATAGCTGCCCTCTTTAAAAGATGTAGAAGCCACCACAAATTTAAGACTGTAAGGCTTTATGTCTCAGCTCCAGTTGGATGCTTAGATTCAGCATGTCCACATTAAGGAATCTTTTACTCCCGTCACCACTGCTACTCACACTCATGCCACCATCATCATCACCCTCCTATAACATCCTTTCCCTTTTCCAGGTTTCTAATACTGTAAAAGCTATTATATTAACCATATACCTGGTTGCTCAGTTGTAAACCTGGCAGAATTATAGGTTGAAGGAGAAGAATTCTTACATCTTATTCTGAACATCACCTCCTTTATGAAATCTTAGCATTTCCATCTTCAAAAGACCTGTAATCCACCCAATTTCCTTCACTCACTGCCATAACTTGAGTTCAGTGGAGACATTCATGCCTAAATTACCTCCATAGAATTCAACACACTCAATCTAATTGAAGCACATCAATAAATTCCCAACCCTTAGAGCATCATCAAATGTACAAACACAAAGTTAGAGAGTGCATTAGATAGCTTCTAGATGGACAACCTTATTTTTAGAACAAAGGTATAAAGAGCTATTATAAATTTCCTCTCCTCTCATCCTCCTCTTTCCTCACATGAGAAAATGCTGTTACTGCATTAACTTTGTCGGAAAGATTGAGGGTTATGAGAATTTTAACCAAATTGTGTTTTAGCACCTTGCTCCAATATGACTTAGACGTTAGAAATATGAATAGTTTCCAACAGATCAAACTACAAGGCTGATCAGGCTTAGCAGGCCAAGCAGACCTAAGGCACTCTTTGGTGCCTTACATCTTTAAAAGTTGTAGAATCCACCCCAAATGATAGTATTTAAGACTGTAAGGCTTTATGATTCAATTCTTTTTCGCTCCCACTTCAAATGAGAAAGATGGGTATCCTAACATTAGTGTGGCACCAAGAAGAGGAGATTTGACAAAGGAGCAAAGAGTAAGTGTTTGGGAAAAAACACTGAGCTATAGAGACAAAAGAGGTACACTTCCTTAAAAAATCCAAATTGAATCCTGTTTAGTACTTCCCTGGTGGCTCAGAGTTTAAAGCGTCTGCCTGCAATGTGGGAGACCTGGGTTTGATCCCTGGGTTGGGAAGATCTCCTGGAGAAGGAAATGCCAACCCACTCCAGTACTCTTGCCTGGAGAATCCCATGGACGGAGGAGCCTGGTGGGCTACAGTCCATGGGATCGCAAAGAGTCGGACACGACTGAGGGACTTTACTTTCACTTTCACTTTCCTTAGTACTTAGTGTGTCTGGTCAAGTGACCTGAAGTCCTTAACTCAGTTGCCTAATGTGCATAAATGGAATTTTAAATTTGCCCTAGTCATTTCACAGGCAATGATTAAACTCATAAGCAATAATAAAATAATTTTTAAAAAGTGTTTGCAAAGTATAGAGTAAATAATGACTCAAAATTCCACCTGAGTCCTCTTCTGGGAACTTGTGCCCTCAATCTTTCCCAGCATCAGAGTCTTTTCCAATGAGCTGACTCTTTGCATCAAGTGGCCAAAGTACTGGAGCTTCAGCTCCAACTCAGCATTAGTCCTTCCAGTGAATATTCAGGGTTGATTTCCTTTAGGATTGAGTGGCTTGATATCCTTGCAGTCCAAGGGACTCTCAAGAGTCTTCTTCAGCTCAAAAGCATAGATCCTTTGGCATGCAGCCTTCTTATGGTTCAACTCTCACATCTGTACATGACTACTGGAAAAACCATAGCTTTGACTATATGGACCTTTGTCCACAAAGTGATGTATCTGATTTTTAATGAGCCATCCAGGTTTGTCATAACTATTCTTCCAAGGAGCAAGCATCTTTTAGTTCCATGGCTTCAGTCACCATCTGCAGTGATTTTGGAGCCCAAGAAAATAGTTTGTCACTGTTTCCAGTGTTTCCCCATCTATTTGCCATATAGTGATGGGACCAGATGCCATTGTCTTCATTTTTGAATACTGAGTTTTAAGCCAGCTTTTTCACTCTCCTCTTTCACTTTCCTCAAAAGGCTGTTTAGTTCCTCTTCATTTTCTGTCATTAGGGTGGTCTCATCTGCATATCTGAGGTTATTGATATCTCTCCTGGCAATCTTGATTCCAGCTTGTGCTTCATCCAGCCCAGCATTTTGCATGTTATACTCTGCATGTAAGTTAAATAAGCAGGTTGACAATATACAGTCTTGACATACTCCTTTCCCAATTTTGAACCAATCTGTTGTTCCATGTCTGGTTCTAATTATTGTTTCTTGATCTGCACACAGGTTTCTCAGAAGGCATGTAAGGTGGTCTTGTCTTCCCATCTCTTGAAGAATTTTCCACAGTTTGTTGTGATCCACACAGTCAATGCTACCTATTTTTATTTTCAGTTTTCTACCCTTAAGCATCATTGAAACAAGGTACCAATTTAGGGATTGGAATTGAGTAAAAAATTAACTCAAATTTTATATTATTATAGGAATTTATTCTCGGAGCATACATAGATGTAATTATGTACTTATCCTTAACATGTAATGACAAGTTGAAATAATTCTCTATGTTATTGACATTTATCAGTCTAAGATCATTTTCTTTTTGCTCCTATTATCAATTCTTGAAAGAGTTTGTATACTACACTTTGCAATGTCACCTGAAACTATATATATATATATATATATATATATATATATATATATATATATTTACCATTTACAACATCACTGGAAGGAAAAGTGTTCTCCCAATTTTGTAGTCTAGTACTGGAATTATGTGGCAAGAAAAAATTTTTTTTTCCAGTAGAAAAATCACTTTAATCACATGATGCTATTTGGAGCAATTGGCTGCAGACATAGGTTTGATGCTGATGGAACCACAGAAAATCTGTCAGAATCTGCCTTCCTATCTCATGGCTACAAACTGGGAATCACAGCTCTGACGTTTAGGAACCATAGCCTCAGAAACCTACTCAGGCCACTGCACTACTTTCCACATTTTACATCCTTCTGCCCTGGAGATCCCCAGGACCAGTCATGGGGAATCTCTGGGGAACCCCTAATGGCATCGTCACCCAAGGGGTTCACGAGTAGCCCCTTGACTCACATGGGAATATCCCCAGGAACTCCCCCACCACTGAGAGGGTTGAAGAAGTTCATTCTCCTCATGTTCAAGCCTAGACTCTTGATTCAGTTAGTAGTGCTTCCCTAAGGCTATGTTCTTGGGACCAAGGTGCCCAAAGTCAAAAGGACTTTGCTTTTAAAGTCACTCGCAGCAGAAACATCAGCATATCTTATAGGTAATGCTGCCTACTCTCCCACACCTAGATTCACCCAATATTTTTTTTGGAAACAACACATGTTGAAGAGAGATTTGTAGCCAATCCCTCCAGGAAACAGAGTCCAGATAACTAAGGGGCCACCTCTCTAAATAATATGTCAATTATTTACTTATGAAGTAAGTAAATTAACCTATATGGTACAAATAAGTCAATGAGCCTATAAGATTAATTGATTTAAGAATACAAAAAGATATATTAATTATAATTCCCCTGGTGTGATTTCTATTTCATCATAAACCTCAAGAAAGTTCAATCTTCCAGGGCCACTCATCTCACTTCTAATTAAAGTGACAATATAATTTATCATTAAAATCATGCTATTTTGAGAATGAAATGAGGGACTAATAATTGCAAAGAAAATGTGTATAAACCAGAACTTTCCCTCCAAACTGGAATGTCTAGTCACTCTAACTGATAGAGAAAAGCTAAGTGACTAGCTTGGGGAATGAGTAATTGGAGGATAATTAAATATTCTGTTTGGTGTTTGGTAGAATCAGTGTTCCTTAAAATTATCTAACAAAATGTGTCATGAGAGATAGCATTTTTGTTATCTTCAGGAAAAAAATAATACATTTTTGACATAGTTGCACTTGTTTCAACCTGCTTTTCTATTTCACTTATTTTCATATCTATATCCTTTACTGTTTCGTGGTAAGTACCTCAAATAGCTTTGCAGATTTTTTTTTTAAATATGATAGAGAACTGTTGGAAAGTAGATTCTTGATTTCCACCTCAAAACTTCTGAATCAGAATCTCTGGAAGTAGGGACCAGGATTTTTATTTTCACACAATCATCTCTACAGAAATTTATGACATAGCTAAAAAATCTAATGGTATGGAAAATAGAGATTATTTTTGAAGAAAGACATGTTTTGGATGGATGAAGGATTTTATTTGTGTTGTTATTTACCTTCACCTCCTTCATACAGTTAAATACAGTTAATTCTTGGCATTTGAATACTGAACCATTGTTCCTAAGGGAAATATAGGATTAGGTTCCTGTGAGCCTGGGTCATATTTTCTATCAAGCAATCAATATATAACCTTGGTTTATGTGGGTTTCTGTTTAAAGACACCTCATTTAATATACGGTTGATTCACTAACACTGAACTCACAGCCAACAACATTACAACTCATGCCTGCATGGAACTGAACTAACACACAAATTTTCTCTGTAAGGCACATCTCCAGCCTCGTCACCTTTAGTAACACTAGACAATATTTCTGCATCACATTTGCAGTCCATTTTGGACAGTGAGAAACCAACAAAGGCATAAAAATGAGAAAAGTGTGGCCCATGTAGAGTCCATGAAAACTGCTGGTTTAGAGGGTGAGAGCTGAGACAAGAAGGCAGGGTGTCCCCTTGCTCCACCTCAGCTGGGACCATGCATAGGGAGTGACTCAAATCACCCGCTGCTCTGCACGTGTCCTTGAGTGAGCATGAGAGCACCATGAGGATTGATCTGGGGTGTTGCAAATGATTCACAGCGAGTAGGCAAACTTACAAATCTGAAAACTGTGAGTAATCAGGATCGACTGTAGGATGTTACCTTAATGCTAATGTGCATCTTCACTTACAGCTGGGTTACCCAAGTAGATTCCGAGTGGCATTCAAGAGGTAAATCTAAAATGGAGAGCAGGCGACCGCAGGAAATATTGATTAAAAAGATAACTTTTCAAACTGTTTTCCCACAAGCAGTGTGAGCCATACGAGTTCTCTAGATCCTCCTCTGCACTGGTGTCATGACTATTTTAGTCATTGTGATAGGTGGGTAATGACACCTCACTGAGATTTTAATTTGAATCTCCCTAATGGCTAATATTTTAGCAATTTTAAAACAGTTAATCATATGACTACCACCACTGAGCATTTATTCCAGGGAAATAAAAACTCTGATCCTCCCTCCCAAAAAGCCGGTATGTGGATGTTAATGGTATCATTATTTGTAATAGCCCCAAACTGGAAATAGTTCGGTATTGTTCAATGACTGAGCAGTTAAAAAACAAACAAACAAAAAACCCTGGTACAACCTACTGTGGATTACGACAGAACATTAAAAAGGAAAACTGTTGGTACACAAGACAACCTGAATGAACCTTGAGAAAGTTAGCCTGAGTGAATAAAGTCAGTTTCAAAAGGTTACATACTATGTGATTATTCCATTTACGTACCATTCTCAAAATGAGAAAATTGTAGGGATGAGAACAGATTTGTGGTTGAAAGGAGGTGGTAGGAACAGAAGAGCAGGTGGGTGTGTCACAAAAGGGCGTTTTGGGGGATGCTTGGGGTGATGGAAACATTCTGTGCCTTGACTGTATCAAAGTCAATGTGCTGGTTGTGATTGTACCATAGTTTTCTGAGATGTTACCTACCACTGGGTGGAAAATGGATAAAGGCACATGGGAGCTCTCTGCTTTATTTCTTTCAGTTACATGAATCTATGGCTACCTCAAAGTAAGAATCTTAGTGAAAAATACTGGGGAAATGCTTTCTCAGACAAATAAAGAGAAAACTTTCCTTTTTTCAAGTGTTAGTTAATTCTTGTTTACCAAGTAATTTAACAGGCTCTTACCTGTTAAAGAGACTAAGGAAAGACTAATTTTACTTCATATGGCATAACATTTTTCAGATGACTTATTAAAAAAATATACACCAAGCTTACAACTTCCTGCAAACAATAAAACTTTGAAAGCGATAAGATTGAGGCTCTAGCTCTGTCATTGTATTAAATCAAATATTTAATCACCTAATTTTCATTTCAAAATCACTTTTACATGAAATAAAATATATACAGTAAAGTGGGCAGTATTAATTTTATTGGCTCTTTTTGAATGAGGAAACAGGCTCAACTCCTATGTGAAAGTTGAGAACATTGTTAATTCTGAAGGTTTGGTTTGCAAAGTATCAATAAATGCACAAAACCAAGATCTATGATCCCGTGCAAGTCAGAATCTCTAGGGCATAAACAAAGTTTTAATATGGTATCCTACTTCATCTTCTATATATATAGATAGATAGATAGATAGATAGATGGATGTATATGTTTGTGTGTGTGTGTGTGTGTGTGCTAGGTCATTTCAGCCGTGTCTGACTCTGCGACCCTATGGACTGCAGCCTGCCAGGCTCCTTTGTCCTGCGATTCCCTCCTCCAGGGGATCTTCCTGACTCAAGGATCGAACCCAAGTCTCTTATGTTTCCTGCATTGGCAGGCAGGTTCTTTACCACTAGAGCCACCTGGGAAACCCATATATGTGTATATGTAGATATATATGTATATATATATGTGCATACATTTGATTTTTTGATATATAAGAAAGGGGCTGAGAATAATTATTAAGGATACATAGAACAAAACTTTCTTTCTGAAAAGGATGAGAATGGGTCTTTTCAAGTTAGGGCTTGCATTAGTTTCCTAAGGCAGCCTTGATAAAGCTCTATGGGCTGGGTGGCTTAAATCCTTAAAAAAAAGGAATATAATCTCCCAGTTTTGGAGACTGGAAATCTGTTCCTTCTATTTTGACTGTATGGATCACAACAAACTGTGGAAAATTCTTCAAGAGATGGGAATACCAGACCACCTTACCTGCCTCCTGAAAAACCTGCAGGTCAAGAAGTAACAGTTAGAACCAGACATGGAGCAACAGATTGGTTCAAAATTGGGAAAGGAGTACATCAAGGCTGTATATTGTCACCTTACTCATTTAACTTATATGCAGAGGACATCATGCGAAATGCCAGGCTGGATGAAACACAAGCTGGAATCGAGATGGCTGGGAGAAATATCAATAACCTCAGAGATGCAGATGACACCACCCTTATGGCAGAAAGTGAAGAAGAAATAAAAAGCCTCTTAATGAAAGTGAAAGAGGAGAGTGAAAGAGCCGGCTTGAAACTCAACATTCAAAAAACTAAGATCATGGCATCCAGTCCCATCACTTCATAGCAAATAGATGGGAAAACAATGAAAACAACATGAAACAGTGACAAACTATTTTATTGGACTCCTAAATCACTGCAATGGTGACTGCAGCCATGAGATTAAAAGATGCTTACTCCTGGGAAGAAAAGCTCTGACCGACCTAGACAGCATATTAAAAAGCAGAGACATTTCTTTGCCAACAAAGGTCCATCTAGCCAAAGCTATGGTTTTTCCAGTAGTCATGTGTGGATGTAAGAGTTGGACTATAAAGAAAGCTGAGCGCTGAAGAGTTGATGTTTTTGAACTGTGATGTTGGATAAGACTCTTGAGAGTCCCTTGGACTGCAAGGAGATCAAACCAGTCAATCTTAAGGGAAATCAGTCCTGAATATTCATTGGAAGGACTGATGCTGAAGCTGAAGCTCCAATATTTTGGGCACCTGATGCGAAGCACTGACTCATTGGAAAAGACCCTGATGCTGGGAAGGATTGAAGGCAGGAGGAAAAGGGGATGGCAGAGGATGAGATGGTTGGATGGCATTACTGACTCAATGTACATGAGTTTGAGCAAGCTCTAGGAGTTGGTGATGGACAGGGAGGCCTGGTGTGCTGCAGTCCATGGGGTCGCAGAGCGTCACACACGACTGAACTGACTGAGGATGAACTCTGCAAGAGAATCTGTTCCATGACTCTCCCATAGTTTCTGTTCATTTGCTGGCAGTGTTTGGCATCCCTTTGCCTGTTTATCTGATCTCTGCCTCCATCTTCATGTGGTGCTTTCCTTATGAGCATGTCTGTGTGTAAGTGTCCCCCTCTTATGAGTACATCAATAATACCGGATTAGGGTCTATCCTGCTCTAAAAAGTATGACCTCATCTTAACTAATCACATCTGCAGCAATCCTGTTTCAAAATAAGGTCACATTCTGAGGCCCTGGAGATTAATGACTTCAACATATGAGATTTTGGCTCAACAACTCAACTCATAATAGATTCCTTCTCCCATTCTTACCCGATACATGTGATAAAGCTGTCAATAGGTTATCAAATTAGCTATGCGTTCAATGTGCAATGGTAGAAAATTATCCCAAACAATAAAAAAGTAAGTAGTCATTTGAATAGATATATTTTGGCCTTATTTTATCTAATTCAAGAGAGTTAAAGTATTCTGTATTTGTAAAATGCTTGTGGTCAACTTTATAACTTACATTGGCCTTGATAACAGAAAATGAAACATTTTCTAAAAGCTGTATTATGGCCTTTCTAAATGTTTTCAAAGTGCCAGTGTAAGTTTTGTGACTCTTTTTAAGTGTAGGTAGAAGTGCCTGACAAAAATTAATACCTTTTTCAATCAGACATGTTTTAAACAAACACTCCAATTCAAACCAGGTTATGGAAATAGGAATATCATGAGAATTACTCCCAAACTATTTATTTTGCTGCTGCTGCTGCTAAGTTGCTTCAGTCGTGTCCAACTCTGTGCAGCCCCATAAGATGGCAGCCCACCAGGCTCCCCCGTCCCTGGGACTCTCCAGGCAAGAACACTGGAGTGGGTTGCCATTTCCTTCTCCAATGCATGAAAGTGAAAAGTGAAAGTGAAGTCTCTCAGTCATGTCTGACTCTTAGCGACCCCATGGACTGTAGCCCACCAGGCTCCTCCATCCATGGGATTTTCCAGGCAAGAGTACTGGAGTGGGGTGCCATTGCCTTCTCTGAAACTATTTATTTTAGGGAAGCCAAATACCCTAAGAAATAAAAACAAACATCAAAATGTTTGCTAATGGTCATTGCTTCTTTATCATGAGCACATTGTTTAAACGTGCACATATTCAGGTTGATGGGAAACTTTTATGCTACACTCAAGCTGAGTTGTCTTTATATTATGTGTGCTTAGTCACTTAGTAGCGTTCGACTCTTGCAACCCCATAGACTGTAACCTTCCAGGCTCCTGTGTCCATGGGATTTTCCAGGCAATAATACTGGAGTGAGTTGCCATTTCCTTCTCCAGGGGATCTTCCCAACCCAGGAATCAAACCCAGGTCTCCTGCATTGCAGGCAGATTCTTTACCCACTGAGCTACAGTGGAAGACAGAACAATAATAAATTGAGGGGAAAGATCCAAATAGGTTGTTTAAAGCCATGTGGACCAATGTGCTGACTGACTGCAGGGTTTTTTCCCCACTTGTGAAGAAGATATGCTGACATCCTGTATACATATCCTGAGATGATTATTCAAACTGCAAATTAATGTTGAACCCACATCTTGAAACCTCCTCTGACTCGGGTTCTTCTGGCCTCTCACTCCTGAACACATCAAAGGTGCTCTGTGACGGGAGTAATGGAACTTTGTGCCTCGAGAAGATGAATGAACACTTCTGCAGAATACTACTCTTGAGCCATGAAGACTAAAACTGGGTGGGTGGCTTCAAATGTAAGTCGGGGGGAAAAACAGATTCTAAGAAGTCACAGGGCTTGGTACCCATTTGGAAAGACAGGAGCTATTTTTAGGTGTAAAGAGGATGTGGTGATTAACATGAAAGGCAAAGCCATGTAAATCCAAATGCAGCTGCTTTCTGTATCAAATGTGCACTGTTAGACTTACCGTTCTATGAAGATATGAGTAGGGAGAAGAAATCAGTTTCCATTTTTAATCCTAAAATGGCTTTCAGATATAATTTGGAGACATTATACATTATTAGGGCTTCCCTTGTGGTAAACAATCCATCTGCAATGTGGGAGACCTGGGTTCAGTCCCTGGGTTGAGAGGATCCCCTGGAGAAGGCTACCCACTCCAGTATTCTGGCCTGGAGAATTCCATGGACTGTATAGTCCATTTGGTCTCAAAGAGCTGGACATGACTGAGTGACTTTCACCTCACTTCACTTCATACATTATTATGTAGATAGAGAAAGTGATCTCAAAACTTTCAATTGGTACAAAATAGTGAATATGTAAAGTATTAAAAGCAACTTTCTAAGAGAATTATGTGTTTTAAATGTTGTGTGTGTATGAGTGATAGTTGCTCTGCTGCTGCTGCTGCTAAGTCACTTCAGTCATGTCCGACTCTGTGCGACCCCAGAGACGGCAGCCCACCAGGCTCCCCCGTCCCTGACATTCTCCAGGCAAGAACACTGGAGTGGGTTGCCATTTCCTTCTCCAATGCATGAAAGTGAAAAGGAAAAGTGAAGCCGCTCAGTCGTGTCCAACTTTTAGCGACCCCATGGACTGCAGCCTACCAGGCTTCTCCGTCCATGGGATTTTCCAGGCAAGAGTACTGGAGTGGGATGCCATTGCCTTCTCCAGATAGTTACTCAGTTGTGTCCAACTCTTTGCAACCCCAAGGACTGTAGTCCACCAGGCTCCTTTGTCAATGGGATTCTCCAGGCAAGAATACTAGAGTGGGTTGCCATGTGTGTGTATGCTCAGTCGCTAAGTCATGTCTGACTCTTAGCAATCTCATAGACTGCAGTCTGCCAGGCTCCTCTGTCCTTGGGATTTCCCAGGCAAGAATACTGGAGTGGGTAGCCATTTCCTTCTCCAGGGGATCTTCCCAACCTAGGGAACAAACCCGTGTCTCCTGCGTCTCCTGAGTTGGCAGAAAGATTCCTTACCACTTGAGACACCTGGGAAGCCCTATTTTAAATGTTGAGAGTAGCTAACTCCTAAATGTTAGTCACACAGGTCTAATGGAGGTACAATTATTTTGAAGCTTAATATTTTCTAGATTCCACCTACTAAGAGCTAACCACTCTTCACAGATGAAATCCTGAAGCTGTTGACTCAAGTTGATTGTTGTCCTGAAAATACCACTGATCAACTCAAGAAATTCTATGCCAGGACAGTGCCCCAAGCCTGGCACTGCCCCAAGCCTGCCCCTGCGTCCTTAAACTGCCTCCGTGTACCTTGTAATCCCTCCTCCTCCTCCTCTCCCATCCACGGATTCAATTTAAGTTCACAGCCCTACACTGCTAGCGTTTAGGTCACTTTAAGAAGGTTTCAATTGAGTCGTCTCAGTGCACCAGCCCCAAGCATCCAGTATCATGCATCGAACCTGGACTGGCAATTCATTTCATATATGATATTATACATGTTTCAATTGAATAATTAAAACTTATAAGATATTCTGTACACATCCAGAAGAAAGGAAAATTAAAAATAAATGAAAATTTAAAAAAAGTGCAAGAAGATAGCCTGACAATGAGACAAACCTAGATTAGAAATTGCAAATATTGCTTTATGTCTCTGAGCCTTTTTACCTACTAAAATCTACAATATATGGATAAAGATTCATACTTCCCAAGTTATCATGGAAATTAAATGACATTGTATGTAAAGATTCTGGTGAATGCTACCAACAGCAGTATTATTGTGATTCTGTAATGCTGTGTTTATTATTGTTGGTAGATGACACCACTCTGGCTGTGATTAAAATTACAGATTAGTTCTTTGCAAATTAGAAGTGAGAAGTAACAAAGAGGCAAAGCAACAGTAACAGTGTGCCCATCTGTCTTCTGGCACAAAATGGTTAAGGAAATAGAACTTCCTTAGTCACAGTTTCCACTGAGGGTAGCCTCTTTTTTTTTTTTTTTAATAATCTCTTCTCTTATTAAGCTAGATGGTAAACACATTTAGTATAATTTATTAAGTGTGCATGCACTTATCATCATTTTGTAAAGCTGTCTAACTTATTTATACCAACAAATTGGAGGTAAAAAATCCTTCATCTTTTATATCCTAACTTTTTTGTTTAAAATTGCATCAAAAAAGATTTCCCAATGAATCTTTCTCTGAGGCATAGGAAAAAATTAATAAGAAAATGCAAAAAAAAATAATGTTTATTTTATAGGGGAGATACAACCCCTCAAGAATTGTGTCTCTTTTAGTAAAAAAAATGACTAACATCTGAGCCTTACCTTATCCATTTGATCTACAGTGTAAAAAAATCACTATCCATTATTGCTTATAGAAGACTTCTTCTATCTTCTCCCTGAAAATTTTGTTAGGACTGAACATAGATAAACCTTCTCTGCTGACCCTAATGTGTGCAGACACTATAGCTAAAATTGTTCAGCTCGGTGGGCAGAACTCTCTCTCTCTCTCATTTTCTCTTCTGTTCTTCACAATAGAGAGGTGTGTAAATCCATAAATCCTAAGGAACAATGCCACAGTCCTAAAGAATCCCTACCACACTCCTCACATTGACCTGGCATCCAGGGTTTTGGGAAACTAAGATTATCATTCACTTTAAGCAAGTTGCTTGTTCACATTCTTTCTGCTGAGACACAGAGAATTACCTGAATCTCTTTTGTATAACAGCACAAGGGGAGTGTGAAAAGACCGCAGTTCACATATATTAAATACATGTCTCTTTGACAAGTGGCACTGAGTGGAGAAGCTCTGGATTCAGTATTCTGATGCCTTAGATTCTAACTTTCTCCTGAAAGTCAATGGACATCTTGTAGTAAAACCATGTAACCTGAAAAGTGGAGGAACTGAAAAAGAAGTAAGGAGAAACTTTTCAGAATTGAAAAAACGGGGGAAAATCCTATAAAAGAGAAACTATATTGTTACTCACTTAACAAAGAAAGGCAAGAACCAAAGCCTGTCATTTTTCAAGAGCAGCAAGTGGTAAGATACAGAAGAGACAGACAGCCTTTGAGAGTAGAATTCCTGATCATTCCATTTTGGGGCCAGCATTTTCTTAACTAATTTTCTGGGCTTAAAAATCTGCATAGGCTTCCTCTTCTAAAATATCCATCAAGCTGAGTGGATATTTTTTAACCTATCAATACACTAATTTAAATAAACAAGTCCACATCTCATAAAACAACAGAGGCATAGGGAAAAGATTCCTAAACAGTTTTCTTGTTCCTGATATGAATCTTCAAATACTGCCATTAGTCTGCTCTGCTCCATCTTGTATCACTTCTGTGATTGCTGAACGAAGAATAATTTCTCAGAAGACCTTTCTACACAGCTGTTGGAGGATGAGAGAGTGTATAAGCTACCATGTCACTGACTGTAAAATCCTGAGCAGGGGTGCTTTGATCTGACACATGGCACCTTGCAGTCCAGGGCACCGTCCCTCAATGCCAGATTGCAGAGTAAATGAGACTCCCAACTTGAACATAAACTGGATAGAAGTTGAAGACTTGACGCCCATGTACCTCTCAAATATTTTGATATTTGGCATTTTTACACTTTTTTTTGGTAAGTGAATTACTATGTCATTTTAGAGAAAAATGACACCATCTCTGCCAAATCAGAAATCAGGTTTTCATCTTTTATTTTTTCTAGAAGAGTTCTATAAGGATAACACCCATTTGACATATGGCAACACCTAGATGCTTTTATTTTTCTTTCTCCCCTCTTCCTATACATTGGTCTGTTGACTAAGAGACACTATCATCTAACTACTCGGTGTCTTTCTTTACCTTCAGAAAAGACAGTCCTGGGTCACAAACTACTTTGACAGTCTTTCCTGGGACATCCTGTATAACGTGCAAAGTGTTGTCATTTGCATTTTCTGCTGTTGGTGTGCGGTGATATGTACAGGTATTGAGTTTACAGTGGTAATATGAATAAGTTCTTTTTCTAAACTCGAGGGAGACACTCAATCATGAAAGTGGCACAGAGTGACTCCGAGGGGATAAAACAGAGTTATCTGGATACTCTGTCTGGTGCATTCTAATGACTCTGTTGGTGACAGCTTGTCTGCTGTCTGGCGGTATTAATAAAGAGCACTTTTTCTGGGGAAATTGTTGTGCTGGCTTGGCTTTCATGTGACCTGCCAAGGCGTATACCCTGTCACATTGAGTCACTTTGCATTACACTATGGACAAAGATCCCTTGGAGAATGGTACCTGGGAGTTTCACTGTCCTGGTACCTTGTTTTTATTCTCAAGAGGAACTTGTAACCATTTAAAATAGGTATTTGCCTCAAGCAACCAAAGAAAAACCAGAACCAGCTCATTTACATATTTTAGCTTAATTATCGCTACTTCACTGAGCATAAAGCATATATTTAATGGGACAGAACTAAAATATATCTTCAGAATATAACTGATAACACTGGTAGTAAGATCACATCCTTCATGTTCAGTAGACAAACCTGAGAAGCGATGGGTGCAGGACTGGGAATTTGAGAGGTATTCTCAGGAACAAGGGACTCAAATGGGCTTCTTTTTAATGGAGCAAAACTGAACTGATTCAGAAGTAGTGACCCAATTTAGTCTTATCTGAAGTTCAAAACAGCTTATTTCATGTGTTTTTGACAATTGTACATTTTGTTATCCTATAAGGTTAATGAGAGGAAGTCAAGGTTATAAGAGAATGACAAAAGGGAAATACCACGCTAAAGTCTGTTTTTTTGTGGTGATCTGACCTAAAGAAAAAGCACTTAGCTTCTGAATTCTCATAAAAGCTCCTTTTTAATAAGACTTGTGATTGTAGTTGTGAGAAAAGCTAATCTTTGAAGACTTAAAGCATAATTTTTTTATATCACTGAGATTGGTTGATGTAGATAATCTATCCTGCAAATATACATTTAAATTCTCACTCAATAACTTAAAAAAAAATCCCAGAGTAATTAAACCCTATTTATTATTGCATGGCACAATCATGCCATTGTTTCAAATAAGAAAAAGGAATGAGAGAAACAGAGGAAGAGACAGAGAGAAGAGAAGATAAAAGACGAGAGATATTCTGGTTGTAGAAGCTCATTAATTTAGCTCATGTAGCTCATTTATTTAGTTAAGTGACCAAAATGCTTACTATGACTCATGGATGCGGTTAATTTGAAAACCAACATATTAGTGAGTAATGTCTGTCCAATTCAACCTAAAAGCCCAGTCTACAAGCAGCTGGGATGTGAAGGGAGCACTACCTGAAACTCAACGGAAGGCAACCTTTTCCCTGTTTCAAGGCAGAAGTGGGAGACACAACACAACATAGTAAAAGTCCTAAAGAATACTCAGCAAAACAGTAGGGCTTCCACCTATGACTAGTTCCGGGTCAAAAGAGTTTTCAGTCTTTTCAAAAAATTATGTAGTAAAAATACTCAAAAAGTAAAAGAGGGGAAAGGAGTATATAAATTTGTCTAGATCTGCTGAAAGAAACATTAGCCTTATTCCTCTTTCCTCATATCTGACTTCTCTCCTACACTGTTTGATTAAAGAAAGTGGTGTATGGGAAATCACACCTGATTGAGAGTACCAGGATGACAGAGCTGTGTAGAGCAGTGGGAGTGGGGGGTCTTATTGAACACACTTCCTTGACATCCCTGAGAGATCCCTTTATCTGAACAAAAGTTAGCTGCAATTTCCTGAAATTGCATATCCAACTCCTTATATTCCTTTTACAGTTTCCTTATATATAAAAGGGAGAATTGTTGCAACATGTGCTTCTGTGTGATGCCAATAAATAGACTAGCCTTTCATCTGCTCAAATGAGAGCAAATAGTGAAGGGACTGATGAAGGCTGATTATCTATTAATAAAATAAATGAAGCTATAAGTGGATGTGTGACATAGTCTGCATTTATGAGCAAGTTCTAATATTAATTGAACAGTGAAAATGGAGAATGAGACCATACAATGAAGAAAGTCACCTTGCACAACACTTTAAAAAAATTAAAAAGTTATAAATCACCAGCCTATTCAGTCTCTTATTAATTTGGAAATAAAAAATCTAATTTTCACTGAATCATCCAGTTCCAAGGATTAACTCAAAAGTAAACCTTTCCTTGGTATCCAGTGTATTCTAGGTGAGCGTATTAGCTTCTTACTTTCAAGAGGGCAAAATGCATTTGAGAACTTATATTCTCACGGACTCCTTCTAGTTTGGTTTATTTTAGTAGAGGGTTGGACTAGAATTTAAAGTTGTTTCAGGGACAAATCAAAGCAAATTTACCAAAAGCTGTTTTGGTTTGGTTTTCTTTAGAGGAGAATAAGTTGGAACAATTCTTCCTTTTATAAATATAACTCTTCTAGTTGATTTTCAGTTTCTTATAGAAACTTTTATTTTTATCCTACCTGTTGTTCTGAGCCAAAAGCTATAATTTTCAACCAATTTGTTTTTATCATTTGGTGTATTTAATTATTATAATTCAGCTCTAAAATATATCTCTGTCTGGGTTACATTTGTATATGTATATGTATGTGTACATATACAGGTATATGTATTTTGAACTATCGTATATACATTTGAACTAAATAATAGTAAATATATATTCATATTCTATACCGTATGTGCATGCATGCATATACTATCTCTTAGTTCAACATAACACAGAATCACATTATTTAGGAGTAAAAGTGTTACAACCTTTTATCCCTGCTTGATAGTTTAATGCAGTACATGTATTTCAAAAGTAAGGTATGAAGAATATGGTCCAATCATTTTCTAGTCTAATTTTCAGTTAGATTCCAACTCCACTAAAATTATAGGCTCTGCCTGAAAGCTCTATGTGCTGAATACTGTAGTATGTGAATAGAAACAAAGTCTGTCACATACAAGTAGAAAACAGACACTAGAGTAAATTCTTGGCAGCAGACATTCAACACGCAGTTCCTTTCCTGCCTCAAGTGAATCAAGCCTGCAAGCACCCTCACATGTGCTCACAAAAAAGACAGTGAGTCAGAAATGCATTCCCTTATTTTTGTGGTATTTGCTAATTAGATTAGTTTTAAAATCTGCTATTCCACAAACATTTTAGGAGGTACCTCCTAGAGAAAATTATTAAAGGATTACTGAGCATTTACTGTGGGCCAAGCCTAATGCAAGGAACTGGAATAAAATCCTACCAATTATTCTAAAAGTTTCCATGCTATGTTATGGAAACATTTGAATAAAGTTTAAGAGTAATAGCAGACCTTCTTCTCTCTATGCTTGCTGCTGCTGCTGCTGCTGCTAAGTCGCTTCAGTCGTGTCTGACTCTGTGTGACCCCATAGACAGAAGCCCACCAGGATCTCCAGTCCCTGGGATTCTCCAGACAAGAACACTGGAGTGGGTTGCCATTTCCTTCTCCAATGCATGAAAATGAAAAGTGAAAGGGAAGTCGCTCAGTCGTGTCTCTCTCTGCTTAGCTCACTGTAAAAAACAAAAAACAAAACACACACCCCACACATGTGAGAATGCAGAAAACACATTTACACCAATGTCTTATGTATAAGATAAGATCAATTGAGAGAGGTGTAAAGATACTGGAGAAACTGAGGACCTGACAAAGTGTGTGAAAGTTTGGACAAAATTTCTGTGTAAATATTGTCATTAATTTCAGGCATCAGATATGTTTTCAGCTTAGAAGATGCTACCAAGGGACTTTCCTGATGGTCCAGTGGTTAAGAGTCGACCTTGCAATGCAGGGGATGAGGATTTGATCCCTGGCCGGGTACCTAAGGCTTTCCATGCTGTTGAGCAACTAAATATTTTAAGTCAGGAAAGTCTGAACTTTAGTTCAGTATGGGCCTATGATATTCATAAGGGGTCAAGATGATCATGGTAAGAATGGACAGAAATAAGGTCAGGCAAGGGATGCATGTAAGTGACCATGTAAAAAGGAACAGGCAGCAAAGGAGATATCCTGAGGAAGAAAAAAAAGTAGAGAACAATTACAATGCCTGCTCCCCAAGTAGCAGCCAAGGAGGGCTCTTGTTGGAGCTTCTTCAGCTATTTTTATTGCCAAACCATGGGGTTGAGAAGAGTCGGACACGACTGAGCAACTTGACTTTCACTTTTCACTTTCATACATTGGAGAAGGAAATGGTGACCCACTCCAGTGTTCTTGCCTGGAGAATCCTAGGGACGGGGGAGCCTGGTGGGCTGCCATCTGTGGGGTCGCACAGAGTCGGACACGACTGAAGTGACTTAGCAGCAGCAGCATCAAAACAGCACCAACCGAGGGGGTGATTTTTAATGGTGCAACTTCTGCTTCCATGGAAATGGCCATTTTTTCAACCTGTCTACTCAAACTATGAGCTGTGGCTATATCCTAATTCAGAAGAGAAAAGAACAGGTCAGATCCACAGGTGTGAATACGCAGGTGATTTTGGCCTGAGACAAGGCTTGGAGTTCCTCTCTAGCTCCCCTATAGGCCAGTGAGAAGGCTCCATTCTGACTTGGAAGACAATCCATTAACTCTTTAGTTGACTCCACTTAAAGGCTCATGTACACAGTTAGGTCTTTCTATGCATCTAGGAGCGTAGGTAGCCTTTACAGGTGTTTCTGAAGTCCCCGAGACAGGTAACACACTTATTTTAGTAATGCTTATCCCAGACACTAAAAAACATTCAGATAGTTGCAAATGGAACCTCAGCCATCCTGTGCGTTCCAGACCATAACACCACATGGAAGTGGACTATGGAATAGTAGCTTTAGTTGAGAGTTTTCTTGTTTGTCAGGTAATTTTTGTCTCTTGATACAGGAATAGGTAAACAAGTTAAATTGAACAAAATTATAGGAAATTAAAAAGAAATGAAACAAGACAGCTCTGCATTAAATAAAGCCTGATCATGATATGCATTGCTGGGCCACAGGTAGGAAGAGCTACAGCTGAATGGAACTTAAGCATTATCATTAATTTTATAGTGAAAAACAACTCTCTTAGGCAAAAAGTGTTTATACTAAAGATCCTCAGGAAAATAAAAGAAAAATAAGCAAAGATTGCAGTGTGAGAGTTGAAAACATCTACTGGAGCCCTTTTTCTTTTTATTTTACTTGGAGATATGTATACACATAAAAAAGTAGAATGGAGATATAGATCTGATCATCTAAGATGTGAGTATATAGTATATACTCTACAACACAATGTTGGAAATACGTGCAGACTTTGAGAGCTGAGAGACAGTCCTTCACTTTCATTTAATACTATTCTCCATATTAGAACAATGTTTCTAATCATGGAGAGGGTTTAGAAGAAAGAAACATGTAACAATAAACTGAAAAGTGAAGCTGATGCTGCTGATCCAATTTCCTCCCTGGACAGTCGCATAAGGTAGTTTATAGGGTGGATATGTCAGATCTTTGAGATGTCTAGTTTATGAGGATTAATAAGTAGAGTAAGAATTATTTTTTATGGCTCAAAATTCTCCAAGCCAGGCTTCAGCAATATGTGAACCGTGAACTTCCAGATGTTCAAGCTGGTTTTAGAAAAGGCAGAGGAACCAGAGATCAAATTGCCAACATCTGCTGGATCACTGAAAGAGCAAGAGAGTTCCAGAAAAACATCGATTTCTGCTTTACTGACTATGCCAAAGCCTTTGACTGTGTGGATCACAATAAATTGTGGAAAATTCTTAAAGAGATGGGAATACCAGACCACCTGACCTGCCTCTTGAGAAACCTGTATGCAGGTCAGGAAGCAACAGTTAGAACTGGACATGAACCAACAGACTGGTTCCAAATAGGACAAGTAGTACGTCAAGGCTGTATATTGTAACCCTGCTTATTTAACTTCTATGCAGAGTACATCATGAGAAATGCTGGGCTGGAAGAAGCACAAGCTGGAATCAAGACTGCCAGGAGAAATATCAATAATCTCAGATAAGCAGATGACACCACCCTTACGGCAGAAAGTGAAGAAGAACTAAAAAGCCTCTTGATGAAAGTGAAAGAGGAGAGTGGAAAAAGTTGGCTTAAAACTCGACATTCAGAAAACTAAGATCATGGATTCTGGTCTCATCATTTCATGGCAAATAGATGGGGAAACAGTGGAAACAGTGTCAGACTTTATTTTGGGGGCTCCAAAATCACTGCAGATGGTGATTACAGCCATGAAATTAAAAGACACTTACTCCTTGGAAGGAAAGTTATGACCAACCTAGATAGCATATTCAAAAGCAGAGATATTACTTTGCCAACAAAGGTCCATCTAGTCAAGGCTATGGTTTTTCCAGTGGTCATGTATGGATGTGAGAGTTGGACTATAAAGAAAGCTGAGTGCCGAAGAATTGATGCTTTTGAACTGTGGTGCTGGAGAAGACTCTTGAGAGTCCCTTGGACTGCAAGGGGATCCAACCAGTCCATCCTAGAGGAGACCAGTCCTGTGTGTTCATTGGAAGGACTGATGCTGAAGCTAAAACTCCAATACTTTGGCCACCTCATGTGAAGAGTTGACTCATTGGAAAAGACCTTGATGTTGGGAGGGATTGGGGCCAGGAGGAGAAGGGGACGACAGAAGATGAGATGGCTGGATGGCATCACTGACTCGATGGACATGAGTTTGGGTGAACTCCGGGAGTTGGTGATGGACGGAGGCCTGGTGTGCTGCGATTCATGGGCTCGCAAAGAGTCGGACACAACTGAGCAACTGAACTGAGCTGATCCTTGGTAGCATGCACATTTTTCCATCTGATTTTGTGAGTTCTCTTATGTGTCTGTTGTTGTTTTTCAGTGGCTAGGTCATGTATGACTTTTTGAGACCCATGGACTGCAACATGCTAGGCTACCTTGTCCTTCACCATCTCCTGGAGTTTGCTCAAATTCATGTCCCTTGAGTCAGTGATGCCATCCAACCATCTCAACCTCTGTCGTCCCCTTCTCCTCCTGCTTTCAATCTTTCCCAACATGTTGGTCTTTTCCAATGAGTCAGCTCTTCACATCTGATGGCCAAAGTATTGGAGCTTCAGCTTCAGCATCAGTCCTTCCAATGAATATTCAAGGTTGATTTTTTGTAGGTTTGACTGGTTTGATCTCCTTGCAGTACAAGGGACTCTCAAGAGTCCTCTCCAGCACCACAGTTCAAAAGCATCAATTCTTGTCTGTCTACTCTGGAGCAATTGTATTTAAGAGTGAAAGTAATATTTCCAATAACTGTGGAATTATTTATATTTCATTTGTTAATGCTGAAATAGCCAAAAAGTCTGAGTAAGTATGAATCCCAGTAGCATTGCTGTTCAGCTATTACATAAAGTATGCTGCATCAAATTAATAAGAAAAGACTCCAATTACTGACACGTTTTCAGATGGTACAGTGTGTTCACAGATCACTATGCCATTTTACCTATGCATGTACAAACTTGCCTTTCTCTATCTTTTGTTCCTTTAGCCCCATTTCTTTTCTTCTTGGAAGTCATTCCCTTCTTAATCAAGCAAAGTGAGAATACTTACCTAAGTAGGACATCGCTCTTTACCATTCCTCTGGTATCCTCTGAATAACAGGAAGTGCTCCCTAATCCAAAGACAGCATCACTCCATCCTGTGTAAATCCTGCTCTTGCTCCCCGTCACCTAAATGGTTGTACTTATTTTGTGTCAGAGACCCTTCCTCCCATAAAGTTTCTGGAACTTGAGCATCATTACCAGAAGTGAAAACCAGGCATTATTTCATGCTTTTCATAGTCCACATTTCTATTGATTCAACTAACTCTTACTGTATACCTAATATGCACTTATCACTGTGCTAAAAGCCATAGAAGATAACACAAAACAAAATCAAATAAGGTGTAGTACTTCTTTTCTAGGAGTTTACAGCCTGGAGTTTACACAGACAAGCTAGTGGCATCAAGTCAAAGAGTTAAAGAAATAGCCCTCCAGTGTCAGAGGATCCTAAGTTTGAACCCTGCTTACCAGCTGTGTTACCACTGGCAAGCTACTTTGACTTTCCGCACATCAGTGTCTTCATTTGTAAAACACAAGTGATGTCAATAAGCTACCTCCTGTGTTTGTTGTGAGAATTTGAGGAGCTTATGTAGTTAGTCCAGTTCATGATGTGTGATTAGCTTTCAAAAGTGATGTCTTGTTGTGATGAGATGGGCTCAGCGTGGGTAAAGCACAGATTAAGGCAAAGGCAAGCGAGGAGTGTCTGCTTAGAGACATTTAGAGATCACCTCTGGTGGTTGCTCAGGAAGGTCTGGTCATACAGTGACACTTAACCTGGGAAGAAGGGTTAGAGACACACTGAAACACTTTCATCCCCTTTTTGTTGAGAAAGAAAACATTGGCCCCTTGAATTAAACTCTCTCTCAGTTGATGAAGTTAAATGACCAGGATGACTCAGTGCGGGATTATTGGTACCCTGTGAAGCATCAGAGAACAGGCTTGATGCTAATATCTTTTATCATTGGCTCCTGCGTGCAGGTGCCTCCGCTACCATTCAGTCATAGACGATAGCTGGAAAGATAAATGAACTCGGGAGAAGCAAAGAACAATACAGCAGTTTTTTAATCTGTCACAGTTCTTCCCCCACTTCAAAGTTGAGTTGACAACTGCATTTATTTCACATCACAATTGCCACAGGTTAATAATATTGTTTTATCAGGAAACATTTATCTTGAGGAAGAAAGTTATCCTAATGCAGCAGATAACTTATCCAAGGACAAAGAGAAACGGGGCTGTGTGTTGAGGGTAATGCTAATGCCTGGCATGCTATAAAAATAAATGAAATCTGATTAACACTATTGGGGAGAAGAATAAGTCATCGCTTCTATGAAATATTATTTTCCTGATTGGAACCGTTTCCATTTTTTGTCAGCTTAAAACATTGTATTAAAGATGAGATGACTTTAGAACGTTGACAGATATCTCAAACCCCTATGATTATAAGTGGTTGTTATAGGCTTGTAATCCTGAGGGCTTAGGCTAAAGTATTTTCCCCATAAATTGAAAGAGAAACACACTAGGAATTCACAAGATTTTAATTAAACTCGTTCAAAAAAATTAAATGGGAATTTTAAAGGCTGGTTCATGAAGCATTTTTAGTAATGAGCTTAATTTATAGATGAAATTTCCTAGCAAATTTGGTGATGCCCAAAACACCTTCAAACACACAATATATATTTTCACAGAAGCATTATTATTAATTACTCTGCTTTTACCAATCCACAAAGTTCAGTTCATTTTCAGCTCCATTCAAACATGTATTCTTAAACCTATTTTCTAAAAAATGATAACAAATGCACTTTTTTTGTAGGAGGAAAATAGACCACAAAGAGTTGGACACTTATCATAAGCATGAAACTAATTTCTTCTCACTAGTGTACATGGTGAAAGCAGTTTGAGCTAGAAGTAAAGATAGAAGGGAAGAGTATAGTTTAGTTTGAACTGGCAGCTGAAATACATCCAGTATAAAATCACTCCTTGTTTTTTTGTAAAATTGCCTGCAGCATCACACCATCCTCAGGACGTGTTACCCAACTGTGAAGCAGTGAAGCTGAGCCAGGCAGAGGCTAATGTTAAAGCTGGGGTGATGCAGAAAAAGTAGGTGGTGGTTTATAGACACGCAGATGCGGTTTTAGTAATAATAATAATAGCTTGCATTTATGCAGAGCCTTTCTTTATGAAGCCCATTGTGTTTTTAAAATATGAGTCTGTTAATTCAGAATGCACCCCTGTGACTAGAAACAGGGTGGTTTAATTAACTCTGTTTTATGGATGAGGAAACTCACAATGTCCTCCGTTGATAGTGTGCTGGATTCAATATCTTTTTCTGTTGCTAGTTAGACCTTCCTAAGGCAACAGTAAAGCGTGTGTCTGCAACGCAGGAGACCCGGGTTTGATCCCTGTGTTGGGAAGATCCCCTGGAGAAGGAAATGGCAGCCCACTCCAGTATTCTTGTCTGGAAAATCCCATGGACGGTGGAGCCTGGTAGGCTACTGTCCATGGGGTCGCAAAGAGTCGGACACACTGAGAGAAGGGAAGAAGAAGACAGAGTAGGCCTCAACTGATCACCAAAGTGATGACTGAAAATGGGGACAATGAAGGGAGAACAAAGTGGGGATGATGAAGGGAGAATAAAGAGGGTTTATATGCATTTTGAAATGGTTGTAGAAATTGTTTCAAACAAACTTATTATAATGAATGAAGGACTTTGACAAGCCCCACCATGTACACCAGTGGGGACCTTGGTGGAAGGGGTCACAATGTGACTTTTTCTTGAAATATCAGTATCTTTTCCCAAAAGTGCCACCATATTTAGACAACAAAGAAGGATATACCCCCGGAGCTCAGAATCTTTTGGAGAACAAAGGAAACCATGCATTTTGGCCTCAGCCTATCCTTTGCTGCATTTCCAGTGCAGTTGTCTAACACAACAGTTGGAACATTTGCATTGGAAAATCCCAAAGACAGTGGTGTTAAAACAAAAGAAGCAAGATATCTATAACTGGATTGTTTTAGATGGACCAAAGCTTTGATGTACATAAATCAAAAAATGGTGGTCCTAATGGATTGTTATAAAACTCTTAATTTTTTTAGTCATCTGAAAGGTGGTACATGCTTATTGAAAATTAGTCATTCATTTTATTATGAATTAATTCTTCAACTGGCTCTTAAGTTTCTTAAGAAAGTGGAAAGGGAATAAGTTAACAAATCAGAAGTAAAAAAAAAAAAAAAGATGGAGTGGGGAAACCTACCAATGTCTGTCTTTCCTCAGTCTTGGGGAACATGTACTTTTTGCTCATCATACAAATAGATGAAGAATCTTTAATATGATTAGTATTATTAAAGACAGGGCAATTTGTTTTATTCTGCTTTTCAAGTTAAGTCTAAGAGCATGTACTATTTTATGATTTCAATAGATTGGGGCAAATCTTTAAAAATAGGGAAAGTATGTTGAATCCTTAATAAGATTTGGCAGTGTTCTAAATCATTTGACATGATTGAACTCATTTAATTATCTTAAAAATTTGCAAGGAATATATTCCCCTCACCCCATTGTACAAATATTGAAACACAAGTTTTGGAAGTGCTTGTAGCACGTAAAACATCCCACAGTTGCAGAGTGGAATATGCAGGATTTGGGCCTGAATTTACTGAATTTGGGCTTCCAGAATTCACTGAACACTACATGGTATCACCTCCATCAAGTGGGTGCATGGACATTCACTGGGGAGCTTCAGCTCTTAAAAATTTCTACAAATTACATGTTGTTATCCTCACCTAGGAAAACCCAACTGACTATGTTACACAGTTTGATAGGTGATCATGTTGTTTCTCTGTTCAAAGTGAGTCTTTCCAAGCACCGTTTACTCAACCTGAGGCTCAGTCCTTTCTCACAGTCTAGGGGTGCATCTACAGCCTCTTCTTGGTCCTTGAGAGCTCTTCTTGGCTCTTGACCCCTCCCTGAGCAGAAGCTATCACTCTTGTTTCCTGAAAGTATGAATTCAGAGACAGTTTCTATGGGAACCAGCTTTATTCAATCCAATAGGGCAGCGAGGGATAAATTGTAAATGTTACAAAGGGAAAGAAACCAGACTGCATATTCTCAGTAGGAAACACCATGTCTTTCACTTCCTTTTTTCCTTTCAGAAAAGTCACCTTTTAATCCTATGGAGCTGAAGGAACTGCAAAGTCTTTACCTGATAAACTTAATAAACTCTCTCCTTTATCCATCTTCACAATATCTAAAACCAAGGAACAGTTTCTCTTCCCAGAATATAGGTTGATGCACTCTCTAGCCTTCCTCATCGCCTGATGTAGACATTACAGTATTGCAATGTATAGAATGAATTTCTTTACTAGGATGGTCTTGAATCTTGGAGGATAAGCAGGAAGAAGGAATGAGAAATGACAATTGGGAAAACCGGTGTTATTATTCTCGTTTTTATTTCTGGATGTTCATGCTTTCTCCATAGCACAGTTCAGATTGTATTCAAAAATTAGGAGAAAAACTAATACATCATATTTTTAAGCCTAGATTTATACATTCACTATTTACTGTTGGTCCTTCAAAATATATTAAGAGAAATAATTTCATTTTAGCCTACATTTTTAAACCTAACAATTGATAAGTATCTTTAAAAATTTTTTTAGAATAAATGATACAATCTCCTGTAGAAACGAATACCTGATAAAATATTTCAGTATATCAAGATATCAAGAAATAATAGTTTCAGTCCATTTTATTTTAAAAATATTTCATATGTTTGAAAAATAATTTTTGTGTCCTTACTATCAACATACAAACCACAAAGGATTTATCATAATCTAGAAACCCCTGAAATTAAGGAGAATATGGATACATGCAAATATTTTCCAAAAGTTTATTTTGGAAGTCAAAATAACTATTAAAAACATGAAAATAATGTTTTTCAAGGAACACTCTTTTCTGACTATCCTTTCTTTAAATTTCTGGAAATTTAGAATAAAGACATTAAGAAAATTAAATTGTTTCATTAATTAAGACATGAAATCAATGTATAGATTGTTATACTTTATTAAAATATTAATAAATTCTTGGTTTATATGAATAGAATAATAAAACAGTAAAATTACAGCAACTGACATAAATGGAATTGGATGTGAAAATCTCAATGTAAAAGTAAGAAAGTTCTGCCAATAAAAGTAATCCCCAAAACAAACATGTTTATTGCTTTAATTGCACCCAGAATTACCTTTTTGACATTTCAAGTAACCATAGAGAATTGATTTCCCCAGTACCTAAAAGCTTCTAAATCAATTTCTTTGTGATACAGTTTACACTTGCTGAAAAGAACTAGTCCATTCCCCCCATCCCTAAACCATCGAATAGTTGTACTTATTTCCTAATACTCCCACCTCTTGCAGAATTAAAAAGTGCTCACAAACATACTTAGATTCACCATGAAGCTGATCGCAGTGTGTGCAGTTCCTTTTGGACCTTTTCCCAAAGGATTTAATTACTAAAGTGCCCCAAGCATGTTTGCCTTACATTATTGGTTTTGCAAATAAAACAGCACAATGGTAAATAAAGAGGATGACAGTGCTTTCGGGTCACCATTTTATAACTTCCAACAGTGAAATCTAGTTTTCTGGTCCAAGTTTATGCTAGTTTTACATATTACAAAAACATTTTCCAATGTTCTGTGTCATAATAGCGATGAAAGCCAACTAATACTAAAAGAATAATCAATGTTAGAAGGATAAAAAAAAATACTGAAAAAAATAAACCTTGCCAATTTAAGAAATCTATCCCCAAAGATGTTAAATTCTCATATTCATAATGACATATACAGGAAACTCAAATTATGTTCATCACGACTAACTTTAGATTTTCTAAACTGTTTGTATTTGTTTGTGTTTTTTGTATTTTGCAGCATTTGTATTCCTAGATTGAATACATTTTTAATTAGCACTGCTATCTAGCTACCTTTATTATGGTCAGCGGCTCTCCTTTAATTATCTTCTTACAACCCCTATCACCCTTTTAAATTTTCTTTGATGTCAGTTTGAAAAAGTGACAGTACATGTAGGGTTAACTATTATTTCAACCATTTTGATTACACACTATGCCTTTTGACCTTCTGGAAATCACCTGACCCTTACTTAAGACCTTTGCATAATTACCTATCCAATTTTCTTATCTTCCCCTTCCTTTATATGTTTTTTCCTTCTCTTAAAGTTCCTGCAATACAGCTGTGGTCATTGCCAAAGTCATGGTAACCTTGTTAGGACTCTCCCCAAAGTCTTCACAAGATAACCAATTAATGACTTATTGCTTTATCTCAGAGTCAAGTCATTCCTAAAACTATTGTCTTTTTTTTCTTTAACAAAGTGTTAATTAGCTTGACCAACTTTTCTTTTTATTCATTGTTTAGAAGAGAGTAAGACCAGCACAGAATATTTAGCTCCTATACTTCATTATGTAGATAGCTTTCTTACATAACTATGATAGTTTTTCTATCCATGAAAATATTTACTACATTCAACATCTCTCCACTTTGTAAAAGGAACACAGTTACATTTACATGAAAAAAAAAAGTTGAATTCCACAGCAATAGGTCTATGATTGTAAGATTTTCAGATATGCCTTTTATACTCATTTTCTTAAACGAATCTCTAAGCCAGTGGTTCTAAAAGTAGGGTTCTCTGATACCTGGGTGTTTCTGAGATACTTTCGAGGGTCTTTAAATTCAAAAGTATATTCATAATAGCAAAATATTCTGCCTTTTCACTTTTTTGATACTTGTACTAATGATGGAAAGCTGTAGTGGGTAACTGCTGGTGCCTTAGCCTGTATTAAACTGGGGTGGTGATGGTTGTTTAGTCACTAAGTCATGTCTGATTCTTGTGGCTCCATGGACTGTAGCCCACCAGGCTCCTCTGTCCATGGGATTTCCCAAGCAAGAAAACTGGAGTGGGTTGCCATTGGCTTCTCCACAGGATCTTCTAAGTCCTTAGATTTAACCTCTGTCTCCTGCATTGCAGGCAGATTCTTTACTGCTTACCCACCAGGGAAGCCCTGTTGCACTCATCTCACACGCTAGTAAAGTAATGCTCAAAACTCTCCAAGCCAGGCTTCAGCAATACATGAACCGTGAACTTCCTGATGTTCAAGCTGGTTTTAGAAAAGGCAGAGGAACCAGAGATCAAGTTGCCAACATCCGCTGGATCATGGAAAAAGCAAGAGAGTTCCAGAAAAACATCTATTTCTGCTTTATTGACTATGCCAAAGCCTTTGACTGTGTGGATCACAGTAAACTGTGGAAAATTCTGAAAGAGATGGGAATACCAGACCACCTGACCTGCCTCTTGAGAAATCTGTATGCAGGTCAGGAAGCAACAGTTAGAACTGGACATGGAACAACAGACTGGTTCCAAATAGGAAAAGGAGTACGTCAAGGCTGTATATTGTCACCCTGCTTATTTAACTTCTATGCAGAGTACATCATAAGAAACGCTGGACTGGAAGAAACACAAGCTGGAATCAAGATTGCCGGGAGAAATATCAATAACCTTAGATGTGCAGATGACACCACCCTTATGGCAGACAGTGAAGAGGAACTAAAAAGCATCTTGATGAAAGTGAAAGTGAAAAAGTTGGCTTAAAGCTCAACATTCAGAAAACAAAGATCATGGCATCCGGTCCCATCACTTCATAGGAAATAGATGGGGAAACAGTGGAAACAGTGGCAGACTTTATTTTTTTGGGCTCCAAAATCACTTCAGATGGTGACTGCAGCCAGGAAATTAAAAGACGCTTACTCCTTGGAAGCAAAGTTATGACCAACCTAGATAGGATATTGAAAAGAGAGACATTACTTTGCCAACAAAAGTCCATCTAGTCAAGGCTATGGTTTTTCCAGTAGTCATGTGAGAGTTGGACTGTGAAGAAAGCTGAGTGCCGAAGAATTGATGCTTTTGAACTGTGGTGTTGGAGAAGACTCTTGAGAGTCCCTTGGACTGCAAGGAGATCCAACCAGTCCATTCTGAAGGAGATCAACCCTGGGATTTCTTTGGAAGGACTGATGCTAAAGCTGAAACTCAATACTTTGGCCATCTCATGCAAAGAGTTGACTCATTGGAAAAGACTCTGATGCTGGGAGGGGTTGGGGGCGGGAGGAGAAGGGGACGACAGAGGATGAGATGGCTGGATGGCATCACTGGCTCGATGGACGTGAGTTTGAGTGAACTCCGGGAGCTGGTGATGGACAGGGAGGCCTGGAGTGCTGCGATTCATGGGGTCGCAAAGAGTCGGACACGACTGAGAGACAGAATTGAAATGAACTGAGGACTCATAAAATTCATTAAAGATTGTCCTAGATAGAGCAGTAAAAATTATTAGTTTTACTAAATATCTACTCTTGATTACATCTTTTTTAATCTTGTGCATAATAAAATGAGAAAAATGTGTAAATCATTACTGCATTTGAAATAAAGTGATAATATTAAGGAAAACATTTTGTGTGATTGTCAGATTAATGAGCTTAACCTAGCTGCATTTTTCATGGAAAACCATTTACCCATGAAAGGATGACTGATAGACAAAAATGTGGTATTAGTAGACATTTTCACAAAAAACCCATAAAGGAACCTGTTACTTCAAGCAAATTCTATTAGTATTTGTTGCCAATTATAAAACTTGAGCTTTCCTGTAAGTTTTGGAGAACTGTATCAGCTACAGTGAGTTTGATAAAACTCCAGTAATTAAATAATTTTCTCATTAAGTTGTTTATAATAATTAATGTGTTTTTTGATGTGTGTAAGCGTTTGGAAAATCTACATAACCCAATGAAACAATATTTTTCAAGTGACCCAAGGTTTGATGTTATAAAATCACACATGAGTAAAAGATTCATTCAAAGTATAAAATTAAAGGGTTTTAGTGCAACAGATACAATTTCATACTCCACATTGTTGCTAATTTTTAAGAAACTACTACTTGTCTAGTTTGAGTATTGATTCAAACATCCGAAAAGTTATCTATTGAAATATTTCTCCCATTTCCAATTACCTATCTTCGTGAGGTTGGATTGTCTTCATATATTTCATCCAAAGCAACATATCCCAACAGATTTAATGTAGAAACAAATATGAGAATTCGGCTATTTTCATTAAGCTGGCAGTAAAGAGCTTTGTAAAATGTAAAGTAATATAATACTTCTCACTGAATTTGTGGGAGGGGAGGGCGTAAGTTAGTTAATTTATATAAAGACTGTTAAGTTAGCATATAAATGAATTCTTATTGTAAATGAGTCAATGAATATATAGTTTGTTTAAATTTTAAATTTGAATGTGGTGAATATCAAGACATATAAACCATATAAGTAAAAGTTTAATAATTTTTCAGGATGCAAGGGGGTCCTGAAATAAATGGTTTGAGAACTGCCACCCAACCTTGCTTTGCCCAAGTCTAGGTTCTCGGATTTCTGTTTCTGAAATATTATCTCATCTGTGCTATGGCTTTAAATGCCTTCTCTAACCCAGTAACTCACAAATTCATACATCCAACCCTGGATTCCCCCTTTAACTCCAAAATTATGTAAATTACTGCCAATGCATATTTCTACTTGGACATCTAATAGGCAACCCCAAATTAATATTGTCTACACTCTAACTCAATATTCCACTCTAAAACTGTTCCTTTTCCAATCTTCCTTGTTCTAGTACCTGGCAAGGTCTTGACTTCAAGTGTTATAAGAAAAGCCTCGTCTTCATCCTCAACTCCTCTCTTCTCTCACACAGCAGAGCCAACTCAGGGTCGTCAATCTTGTCCACTCTACCCACAAATTACATCTCAGATCTGATGGGTTTCACCACCTCTGCTGCTGCTGTCCTGACCTAACACAACATCCTGTCTTACATGGATTATTTCAATTTCTGAACTGGTCTTTCTGTACATGCTTGCTTCCTCAGTCATCCAGGTTAGGCTAGGTTATTCAAGCAACCAACACTTCCAGAAGTCTGATTTGTCTATCTATCTACAGATATGTGTGTGTATAGATGGGTTTCCCAGGTGGAACTAGTGGTGAAGAATCCGCCTGCCAGTCCAGGACACATCAGAGATGTGGGTTCGATCCCTGGGTCAGGAAGATCCCCTGGAGGAGAGCATGGAAACCCACTTCTGTATTCTTGCCTGGAAAATCCCCATGGACAGAGGAACATGGCGGGCTACAGTCTACAGAGTCTCACTGAGTCAGACACAGCTGGAGTAAGTTAGCGTGTATATATATATATACACATATACATGTAATTACACATAATTTGTGGGCCTCATAAATGCAGGAGGGTTTGATCCCTGGGTCGGGAAGATCCCCTGGAGAAGGGAATGGCAAACAACTTCAGTATTCTTGCCTGGAAAATTCCATGGACAGAGGAGCCTGTTGGGCTACAGTCCATGGTGTCACAAACAATCAGACATGACTGAGTGACTTTAACTTTCATAACATATATACATCTCAGAGTGAGAAGATAAATCTAAAATTTGTTGCAATTCAGCTGGGAAATTTCCTCCATATTTCTTCACTCAGATCCAAGCTCTTGGAACAAAGCCTCAGGAGTGACTAGTCTCCATGGGAAAAAGAGGGATCTCTAGTGGATTTCACAACAGTGATTAAATTCTCCAGCAGAAAAGTGACAGGCGTGACTGCTGCTCACAAACCACAGGCTACAACTAGTCATGTGATAGTACCCAAATGCAGTGAGCCAAAACAGCCATCTTTGCGTGAGCCCAGAAGGCAGACAGCCATAAGTATTTGGTGGTGGTGGTGGTGGTGGGTTAGTCACTAAGTCATGTCCAACTCTTGAGACCCTGTAGACTATAGCCTGCCAGGTTCCTCTGTCCATGGGATTCTCCAGGTAAGAATACTGGAGTGGGTTGCCGCTTCCTTCTCCAGAGGAGTATTTGGTGAATAGCATTCAAATAAGAAGTTTCCATATAAATGCAAGAAAGGAAAGATGAATTGTTGTTTGACTGTAAACAAGTAAACTTCAAGTGATTTTGAACTTTTTCCAATAAATCAATCATTGTGAACAGTTTATTTTCTTGTCCCAAGAAATGCTTTATCTTTTGAATGCATAGCTTAACAGCCATAAAAGAGAATGTTCTTAAAAATATATGTAAGGTTACATAAGCACAGCTGAATTCTACTGGGAAAAAAGCTGTATAAATTTTTCAAAATTAAAAGAGTTAATTTAAGATTTTGCAATTATGTGGTAACTACATGATGCCTCAATGTTTCATAGAATTCATGCTTGATATATATATATATGATATATTTTATACTACTATATATATTTTGTATTTATATGCAGATCAATTAAGGAATATGCACCATAAAATTCACCCATTGTAAGTATACAGATGGATGGGTTTTAATAAACTTATGTAGTTGTGCAGCCATCAACACAGTCCAGTATTAGAATACTTCTATAATCTTATAAAGTTTTATATGACCCTTTACAGTCATTTTCTGCTCCTACCCTGAGCCCTAGAGAGTCACTGATCTGTTCTTGGTCTTCACACTATTGCTTTTTCTAGGAAATTAGAATTCTTGGCATTCCCTATGCATATATAAACAAAATAATAAGTCCCTAACATTTATAAATATATATCTCAAAGGAATAGTGCATAGTTGTCCTTGATGTCAACTGAGAGCAAAATAAGGAGTAATAGGTTTGCTAGATGAACTTTTTTTTTCTTATTTGGCAGATTTCTAATTTAATTTCAAATAGATTTAGGTGCATTTAATGATTGGAGCAGGATTACAATAGGATTACAGAAATTTAGAAATCAGAAAATTTTTAGGGAAATATTTTAGAGCATTGTATGAGATAATTAAGAAACTTTCAGGGAAAATAATTATACTTCAAGAAAGGCTGAAAAATAATCATGTCTGAGATCAGAGTTTCCTTCAACCTTTTACATCCACTGTATAATATCCAAGGTCATTTTTTAAACACAGAGTTTATAGCTGGAAAACTTGCCAAGTAAGAGAATAGCAACCATACATCACTGAAGTCATAGGTGCTGTCAGAGAATCTCAGCATGATTCATTCCCAAATAATGAAGCAAATGAGTGTGGTTAAAGAAGTTCACCTTCAATTATCCTAAAATATCTCCCACACTATTCTGACCATAGTGCTTGGGAAGAAAGTACCTTTAGAATAAAAAAAAGAAAATCTTTGTACTTCTGGTAACTCAAAGATAGGTTGTCTATTGCTAGTCTCTTCATTTAAGAAAGTTTTATTGTCTTAGATTATAGATGTAGGGACTTCAATCTATTCTTTCAGGTCTATAGTCACCATCTAAGTACAGTGGCATCACCGACGCTATGACATGAGTTTGAGCAAGCTCCGGGAGTTGGCGATGGACAGGGGAGCCTGACGTGCTGCAGTCCATGGAGTCACAAAGAGTTGGACACAACTGAGCAACTGAACTGAACTGACGTACAAGCAATAGATATCCCCAGGAAAAGAGAACTGTTCTAACCATCTGATAATATGCTTTACAGAACACAGAGTCTGAGAAAGTAGAGAGGGGAAAAGTGCTGAGTTCTTTAAAATAAACTTAATGTAATCTTAAAAATTGTGGCCAATTATTAACATTTATAAAACGAGGACAAGGAGAGGGCTGACTTCTTTGGGGAGAAGTAGTTGATTACTTCCACTATGATAAATTTTGTAGCACCTAGTTTATTTTAGTATTTTTTAAAATTAACCTCTCTCTCTTTAAAATTTTCTTTCTTGAACAAAATGAAACTATATAGATTAAAGATCACAATATCCTCAGGAAACTATAGTCAATGGGATAGTAAGAAAGTGGAGTGAAAATGTTAGTTGCTCAGTCATGTCTGACTCTTGAGACCCAATGGATTATAGCCCACCAGGCTCCTCTGTCCATAGAATTCTCCAGACAAGAAAACTTGAGTGGGTTGCCATTCCCTTCTCCAGAGAATCTTCCTGACCCAGGGATCGAACCCAGTTCTCCTGCATTGCAGGCAGGTTCTTTACTGTCTGAGCCACCAGGGAAGCCCCAATGAGATAGTAAACGTATCATCAAATGACAATAGTCAAAAAAATCCCATGGAAACACATTCAGCACGTGTATGACATTGGATGAAGACATTCAGCTATGACTGAAGAGTCATCTTCCTTAAAGCTGACACATTCATGGTGAGCTAGTGCCAAGACAAAAGCAAGCAGAACTATAGCCTGGAAATACTTAAACATATTATTTGAATTCTCAGAAGTATCATTTTTACTTAAAGTAAACATTGGCATGCAAAGCCAATAGTCTGAGTAATCCGGTCTTGAAGTGTAACTTTATTTGTTATGGGGATTTGCTCAGGGAAGAGAAGGGGAAAAAAATAAACCCAACCTTTCTTCTTCTACTGCAGAGAGAAAATAGTTGTTTCTGCAACACTGGAGACATTCTTTGAGGCCATGTAAGTGACACTGCCTCAAGCTACTTTAACAGTTCACAACTAAGACTCAATTTAATTGTTTTTAGTAAAATGTTTCATTGGCACAGGCGCTGGGGGTTGATTGTTGTCTCTCTATTAGCAGATGAATAATTAGCAGATGAATAATAAGTTCTACAGTGAGAATCACATGCTCTGACCAAGTAGCTGAGTCACAGACACTTTGAACTCAACACAAGTAGCTCTCTTAATTCTCTGATGAATCTCTTCTCTTAAAGAAAGTGGAGCTGACATGAAATTTAAAAGCTAAGGGCCATCAACTTGGGATCCATGGTCACTCTAGACCCCACGGGACCTCTGCAGTTGTAAATGAAATTGTGTGTGAATGTGGGTGTATTTTTTACTGTTCTGGGGTAAAGTGTTCATGACTTTAATAAGCCTCACGGAGAAATCTATGGTCATAAAGTTGTGTATATGGGAAGCATTTGTGTTTTAAGCCTCTACCCTTGTTTTGACTGACTCCTCCCTCATGTCATGGCTCCCTGTTGCTTAGGGAACAAGTCAACATCATTAGTTGCTCCCTTGGCTGCCTTTCAATGCTTGTCTTCCAATCTTTACATTCTCCTTCACTCCTATCACATTCTAAGTGGCCCCACTGTAACGAGAACAGCTTGGATTTCAAGGTTTGTTTTTCCATTATAAGTACGCTATAAAGCATTCCTAAAAATATTCTCATTTCTTACAAACTTTATTCTTTCACCCATTCTTCAAGCTTATTGTGTTTTGAAATTTCCCAATTTGGGACAATTGCTTTTAAATTTGCTACCTGAATCTCTTTCCAACTGTCTAACTACTCCTTGTCTTATTCTTGATGAACTGAAGCTGACTCCTTCATAATGAATACTTAGCTTCAATCCACTTAATAATGTACAATGACTTATTGACTAGATTAAAGTTATCTAGTCAATAAGTCATTGTACATTATTTGCCTAAAATTGATATAAAGCTTACCAATTTGTCTTTTCTTCTTGTAAAGATTCGCATTAGTCAATTTCTACCTTTCTGATGCTTGTACATTGCCCATTATTTCTTAAAGATTATTCTGCAAATTCATCCACAGGTTTTTTAACTGTGTTAAATTTTGCTAAAAGGAAGACATTTGTATTATTTGAGATTTTAATCTAGTTTTAGTGAAGGGTAGGCTAACAGCTATTACAAACAACCCCCAAATCTCTATGGGCTTAGCATAATCAACATTTACTTCTCACTCATGCAAATCCCAGCATGAAAGTTTATACTCATGCAACTCTAGTCTGAAGTCTTTCCTTCTGAAAAGATAACTTGGGACTCAGCTTCTTCCATCCAGTGGTACTTTTGTGTTCTTGAGACCTCAAAGGTTCTGTTGGATTCTCTGCCTCTGACTTGCGGTCAAGAGAACGAGGAGAAGGCAAACTGAGACTCATGCAGAAAATACTGGGAGCCCAAACTCAAAACCCTGGCATGCAGGACTTTCACCACCTTGAATTGCTCAGAACTAAATATGTGGCTGGGAAACATCATCTTTCTCTATGTCAGGAGCAGCAATGAACTGGCCGTGCACGCTTAGCGTTGCCTCAGGTAACAAATGTCTTCCTTGTTAAAGTTTTTTCTACTTCTTCAGATTAAATGCACATCTTCTGATGAAGAAAAAAGTAAAAATGGAAATGAAATGTACTTTTGCAAACCTATCATAGTTCTTCCGTCAGTTAAAATAGTTTTAAATAACTCCTTTGGGTTGACATTTTCACACTTTTGAATTTCATTTTATTCTGGGTATTGACTTTTCTGATGCAGTTCTTATGGGATTTTGCCTTTGTATCAAAGGGCATGTGTCCTTCTTCGGTCTTCTGTATGTGTGTACTCTTGAAAGCTGGGTTCTCTGTGCAGCGAGAGTTCCTGAACATTGTTTTAATCATTGCTTCTTTACCTCTGTCATTAATCCACAGGGATTTCTCAAAATCATGCTCATTTCCACATTTCAGACTATGGTATTCTTGGATTCAGAGTCTAGTCTGCAGTAGTAAGTACTTTGTTTTCCTTTGTCTACTGCAACATGACCTTCATGATCCTGACATTATACTGCTCCTTGGTTGTAAATCACGTGACCATTAGTGGAAAACACACGATGCACACACACCATCTGTGCTGCCATCTACCCACCCAGCAGCTCTCTCCTCACGTACTGTGTAGTCAGGACTTCCCACTCCCATGCAGGTTAGCATTGTCACCTGTGATGCCTCGTTGCTGGGAAGTCCTGCCCAATGTCTTCTCCATCTTCTTTGGAGACAAAAGCAAGTCTCTTGAAAACCCATAGGTTCTTTCATATGTTGGCTTCTGTCTATAACCCCCAGGTTTCCTCACAAGCTTCTGAGACTTCAAAGTTAGAAGCAGCCTTTGGGCAATGTAATTAAATAGAATGCATTTCATTGAGGTTGAAAAGTTGCTCCTAGTAAGCAATAGACCATCACCCTCTGTGTATAGTTGTAAGATACTTTGAGGCCCTTTCCTTGGAGGAAAGTTATAAACAGAACTTTTTTTCCTGTAATCTTTGAAAAGCAAAGCAGCATTGGCTAAAAGTGTTCTCTGCCCTTAAAAATAAAATAAAGTTGAGAGTTTTAGAATTTTAATGACTGATTTTAAATCAAACTATTACCCAGAAGTAGAGCAGCGTACTGAAACTTCTGTGTTCTTTTGTTTTCCCAGGTGTTAGCAATCCCTCCAGGCCGAACTGGCTCTGTGTTTATCCCATCCTTTGGATCATTAATAATGACAGTAAATAAAGCCCAACCTAGGAAGCTAGTTCTTTTAATCTGACAGGTACTCAAGAAGTAGTCACACCTCAAAATGAAGAAATACCCACAGCCAGAACTCCCTAAGTTTCCCATGTAATAACTGAGCTATTCAGCACTAAAATTCACATTTCTTTAGATGTTTGGGAAGAGTCTTGGCAGAGAATCCCACAGTCCCCGATCCCCTGCAGCCCTGAGCACTGCCTGTCAGTGCCACTCACTCCAATCTGCTGCTCTCATACAAGAAGGACTTCCCTGGAAAAGATGGCACAGTTCAGTTCTGTTCAGTCACTCGGTCGTGTCCAGTCTTTGCGACCCCATGAACTGCAGCACACCAGGCCTCCCTGTCCATCACCAACTCCTGGAGTTCACCCAGACTCATGTCCATCGAGTCATGTGCATTGATGCCATCTAATCGTCTCATCCTCTGTCCTCCCCTTCTCCTCCTGCCCTCAATATTAAGTGGCGTTTCTGATTGCTGCTTGGTCTTTAGAAGTGAACTTGTTTTATCTTTATTTAATTTTAACACCTGCTCAACAGAAGACATACATTTCAGAACAATTAGATAATTTTTAAAAATCACTCGTAATTCCACCATCCAGAGAAAACTAAGGTTATGGATTTTAGCATGCATTATGACAAAATTTTTCTGCTCATATTATTTCAAATACATTCTATAAATATATTCATTTAATTATCCAAGTGGTAAACTATAATTAATTTTACATTTTTATTAAGAAATAAAATAATGTAGATTATATTAATAACCAAATAAACAGCAATCACATAGGTAAGAAATAAAACACCATCAACACCATCTAATCAGCATGTGGACCTCTTGCTGGGCCCATCCTCCAAGTAGCCAAAGAATTTGGCTTTTTTTTTTCCTCATTGTATTGTTTTCCTTGTGGTTTTACATGCATATATATAAGTATCTACATATTAGTTCACTGTGTTTATATTTAAGCTTCATAATGGATGTGAGAGTTGGACTGTGAAGAAAGCTGAGCACCGAAGAATTGATGCTTTTGAACTGTGGTGTTGGAGAAGACTCTTCTGAGTCCCTTGGATTGCAAAGAGATCCAACCAGTCCATCCTAAAGGAGACCAGTCCTGGGTGTTCACTGGAAGGACTGATGCTGAGGCTGAAACCCCAATACTTTGGCCACCTCATGTGAAGAGTTGACTCATTGGAAAGGACCCTGATGCTGGGAGGGATTGGGGGCAGGAGGAGAAGAGGACAACAGGGGATGACATGGCTGGATGGCATCACTGACTCGATGCACATGAGTTTGGGTGAACTCCGGGAGTTGGTGATGGACAGGGAGGCCTGGCGTGCTGCAGTCCATGGGGTCACAAAGAGTCAGACACAAATGAGCAACTGAACTGAACTGAACTGAAAGAGGATGCTATAGTCTCAACTGTGTCCCCAGAATTTGTATGTTGAAGCCTTACCACACAGAGTGACTGTGTCTATAGGTAGTCTTTAGTAGGCAGTTGAGATAAAATGAGGTCATAAAATTAGGTCTTTAATCCAATAGGACGGTGGACTTAGAGGAAGAGGAAAATCTCTCTGCCATATGAGGACAGAGCTAGAAGACAGGAGTCAGTGTGTAGTCAGAAAGAGTGCCCTTAGCAACAGCCTATTTAGTTGGCAGCTTGATCTTGGACTTCCCAGCCTCCAGAACCATGAGAAAATAAGTTCTGTTGTGTAAGCTGGTCAATGGTATTTCCTTACAGTAGCCTGAGGTGGCTAAGACAAATGACTTGACTTTTTAGTGTTATTTGTAGGCTTCTTCACTCTGCATGCGTACTCAAGCTCAGTTGTGACTGACTCTTTGTGATCCCATGGGCTGTAGCCCACCAGGCTACAGGACACCAGGCTCCTCTATCCATGGGATTTTCCAGGCAAGAATACTGGCGTGCGTTGCCATTTCCTGTTCTAGGGGATCTTCCCAACACAGGGATTGAACCTCTGTCTCCTGAGTATTCTGCATTGGCAGGTGGGTTCTTTACCACTGTGCTACCTGGGAAGCCCTCGTCACTCAACATCATGGCTCTAATGCCATGCGTGTAGTGTACAGCTGTCACAGAATTCTGTTGCTTGATGACACAACAACTTGTTTTTTCATCCTTATATTGATGCATTTAGGTTGTTTACAGTTTTCTGCTATTATAAACATTTTATAACTTTCTCCATTAAGTCTCATCTTTACCAATACCTTGTACTGTTCAACTTTGGCTTTGGCAATCTAGTTGTAGTGAAATGGTGTCTCACTGTCATCTGTATTTGCATTTTTTTAACAGATTGATTCTTTACCTCATTTTTTTGCCACCTTCATTGCTTTTCAAGAAGCATTTTTTAAAATGTCATTTTTCTACTAGCTTTTTTATTTCCTATTGGTTACTGTGACTTACTACACTTTGTGATTATTTGTGAGTATTATACAATCAAAATATTTTCCTTTAGTTTGTGGCTTCTCTTTTTACTCTCTATGTGATTATCTTTGAACAAGGATTTAAAATTTTATGGAATTGAGGTTGCCAATATATCCTTTGAAGTTTCTGATTTTCTATTCTATTTTAACAATACTCTCTATCTAGAATGTATAAAGGCATTTTATCGTGTCAGGTAGAGAATACATTTTCGCACCAATGGAACTACTTTTTCCTAAAACCGTATAGTGTATAAGTCATATTTTCCCTGCTAATCTGTAATGCCATCTGCCATCTCTGTCATATACCTTTTAACTCTATACCAATCTATATCTATCTCTCTCTCTCATCTTTATGTGTTCTATGTTGTTTCAGTACCTAACTTTCTTCTTCTTGAAAGCTCTGTCTTTAAAGTAATATTCTTGCTATTTTAAGTTATTATAAATAAATAACATGATATTTTAAGTCATGTCTTTGTGACCCCATGGACTGAAACATACCAGGCTTCCCTATCCTTCACCATCTACTGGAATTTGCTCAAACTCAAAATGAGTCCAGTTGCACTCATTTCACACGCTAGCAAAGTAATGCTCACAATTCTCCAAGCCAGGCTTCAACAGTATGTGAACTGTGAACTTCCAGATGTTCAAGTTAGATTTAGAAAAGGCAGAGGAACTGGAGGCTAAATTGCCAACATCCACTGGATCATCCAAAAAAAAAAGCAAGAGAGTTCCAGAAAAACACTTACTTCTGTTCAAGTTAGATTTAGAAAAGGCAGAGGAACCAGAGATTAAATTGCCAACATCCATTGGATCATTAAAAAAAAAAAAAAAAAACCGAGAGAGTTCCAGAAAAACACCTACTCCTGCTTTATTGACTATGCCAAAGCCTTTGACTGTATGGATAACAACAAACTGTTACCTGCCTTCTGAGAAATCTGTATGTAGGCCAAGAAGCAACAGTGAGAGCTGGACATGGAACAACAGATTGTTTCCAAATCGGGAAAGGAGTACGTCAAGGGTGTATACTGTCACCCTGCTTATTTAACTTATATGCAGAGTACATCATGCAAAATGCCGGGCTGGATGAAGCACAGCTGGATCAAGATTTCCTGGAGAAATATCAATAACCACAGATATGCAGATGACACCACCCTTATGGCAGAAAGTGAAGAAGAAACGTAGAACCTCTTGGTGAAAGTGAAAGAGGAGAGTGAAAAAGTTGGCTTAAAACTCCGCATTCAAAAAATTAAGATCATGGCATTGGTCCCATCACTTCATGGCTAATAGATAGGGAAACAATGGAAACAGTAACAGACTATTTTGGGTGGCTCCAAAATCACTGCAGATGGTGATTGCAACCATGAAATTAAAAGATGCTTGCTCCTTGGAAGAAAAGCTATGACCAACCTAGACAGCTTATTAAAAAACAGAGACATTACTTTGCCAACAAAGGTCCACCTAGTCAAAGCTATGGTTTTTCCAGTAGTATGTATGGATGTCAGAGTTGGACTATAAAGAAAGCTTAGCACCAAAGAATTGATGCTTTTGAACTGTGGTGTTGGAGAAGACTCTTAAGAGTCCCTTGTACAGCAAGGAGACCCAACTAGTCCATCCTAAAGGAAATCAGTCCTGAATATGCATTGTAAGGACTGATGTTGAAGCTCAAACTCCAATACTTTGGCCAACTGATGTAAAGAATGGACTCATTGGAAAAACCCTGATTCTGGGAAAGATTGAAGACAGGAGGAGAAGGGGATGACAGAGGATGAGATTGTTGGAAGGCATCACCAACGGGGACATGAGTTTGAGCAAGCTCCAAGAGTTGATGACAGACAGGGAAGCTCGGCATGCTGCAGCCCATGGGGTCGCAAAGAGTTCAACATGACTAAGCAACTGAACTGAACTGATGTCCATTGAGTCAGTGATGCCATCCAACTATTTCATCCTCTGTTACCCCCTTCTCCTCCTGCCTCCAGTCTTTCCCAGCATCAGGGCTTTTTCCAGTGAATTGGCTCTTCACATCAGGAGTCCAAAGCTTTGAAGCTTCAGCTTCAGCAACAGTCCTTTCAATGAATATTCAGGGTTGATTTTCTTTAGAATTGACTGATTTGATATCCTTACTGTCCAAGGGACTATCAACAGTCTTCTCCAGTTCAAAAGCATCGATTCTTCAGCTCTCAGCCTTCTTTATGGTCTAACTCTCACATCTGTACATGAGTACTGGAAAAATCATAGCTTTAACTATATGGACTTTGTCAGCAAACTGATGTCTCTGCTTTTTAATACACTGTCTAGGTTTGTCATAAACCTAGGTATTTAGTAGCATAGTTTTCTCTCCCTCTTTAGATATCTTAGCTACTTTTGGTTCATTGCTCTTCCATCTATATTTTAGAATCAGTTTGTCAAGACCTGGATGAATCTGTTGAAATTTTCACTGGGAGTGCAGTAAAGCTGTAGCTAGATTTGTACAATGTATGTTAGTTAGGGAAGCCAAGATGCAGAAAACTATGAATACTTTGACACCATTTTTATAAAATATAAGAGCCATATGGCTGTACACATATGTGTGTATGTACGGGGAAACTTTCTAGAGCCAGTAGATCCTAAGATTTCCTAGTTCCCCTAAAGGATTTTGAAGTTTCTCCATTTCCCCATCCCAGGAAAGTGCCCCTTGGGTCATTCTCCTGTCAGGCACAGTATAAGACTGTGTCATGGCAGGTTTTTGTTTGGTTGGTCTTTCCTTAAACTTCCAGCCAGAGAAAGCAATCCTGAACAATGCCTTCTATGTCAGGGAACAAGCTTTAAGTAGAAAGATTCTTTTCTTTTCTGGGCTCAGCCCCAAAGACAGCCTTCATTCCTCCATAATAAAGGATATTAACAGGGTCTGCAAAGATATTTCTGTTTATTTTCCTTTAAAATAACCACTTTCTGAGGGTGCTAATTTCTGCTTGCACATAGTAAATGCTCAATAAATATTTACTGAAGTAAGTAATATGACTTAATCTGTACACAGTAGTATAGCAGACATTCCTTAAAAAAATATCTGGCATGTGGATGAATTTATTCTGAATGCACATAATAAATATTCAGTAAATATTTATTGAAATGAATAAAGAAGAAAGTAATCCATTTATACAAACTATAAAGGACACTGCTTATAATATGTGCTATGTGGATGTCTCACATAGTTTCAATGTTAATAATGTTTTTGCCAATTTTTCTTTTTCCTTGTTATTCTTATTTAGTGAGAGAAAAAGCAAATGCTTTCTCACACATTATCACCAAAATCACTCATCTGTACTACACTGAACTCCTTACAAATGATATACACTTAATCTGGAAATGTAACACAAGTCTTACTATTTTTACTTTTTTAAAGCTGCAATATGTTTCCCACATTAATAAGCAGCATTGCTTAACCTCCATACTGAAGTTGTAGAATTACTTTTGAAAGTTTTAAGATTACTAGGTACCAGAGATTATTCTGTAGTGCCTCCAGGATACAACTTCACAAAGGACTACTTTAGGCTTATGGACAGCTACCTTCTCCCAACTCCACCTCCTAAAGCAACATCCAGAAGAACCTCTCTGAATAGCCAGTGTACTCAGCAGATAGAAGAGCTTTGCTGTTGATCTGATTATGTTAGCTAGCAAATAATCTTAACACACGTATTTTGAGAACATTTTAATTATATTCAATTTGGAGATAAATGAAATAATGGAAATTATAATTTTCTGTGACCCTAAATGGCAGTTATTGCCTCTATGTTATAATTCTTATATATTATTATTTTTCAGATTGTTGAGTCTCACTGAAGATTTTCTACGGGTGGGATAAAGAGATACCTGCTTTTAACAATTTTCTTTGGACTCTATGCTTGAAGTGTTTGTGGTTCTATAGTGCCTCGGTGTGTCTGACTCTTTGAGACCCCATGGACTGTAGCACGCCAGTCTTCCCTGTCCTTTGCCATCCCCTGGAGCTTGCTCAAGCTCCTGTCCATGAGTCAGTGATGCCATCCAACCATCTTGTCCTCTGTCACCCTCTTCTCCTCCTGCCTTCAATCTTTCTCAGCATCAGGGTCTTTTCTGATGAGTCAGTTCTTTGCATCAGGTGGCCAAAATATTGGAGCTTCAGCATCAGTCCTTCTCATGAATATTCAGGATTCATTTCCTTTAGGATTGGCTGTTCTGATATCCTTGCTATCCAAGGGACTCTTAGCAGTCTTCTCCAGCACCACAGTTGGAAAGCATCAATTCTTAAGTATTTAGCCTTCTTTATGGTCCAACTCTCACATCCATACATGACTACTGAAAAAACCATAGCTTTGACTATATGGACCTTTGTCGGCAAAGTAATGTCCCTGCTTTTAGTATGTTGTCTAGGTTGGTCATGGTTTTTCTTCCAAGGAGCAAGCATGTTTTAATTTTGTCAGTGCAGTCACCATCTGCAGTGATTTTGGAGCCCAGGAAAATAAAGTATAATTTATATATATATATGTGTGTGTGTGTGTGTGTGTGTGTGTATACATACATACATATATACATACACACACATATATAAATAGATATATGTATGAAGTATAGTTAATATTATGTATATATATATGTTAATGGATATATGTATGAATGTGTATATATATATATACACACACAAATGGAAAAGGAGTTGTAGCATATATATATATAATGAATGGATATATATATGAATATATATATGACACATCTTTTTTATCCATTCATCTTGTCAAGGGATGTTAAGGTTGCTCCCATGTCTCAGCTATTGAAAATACTTCTGCAGTGAACATTGGGGTGCATATATCTTTTCTTTTTGAATTAGTGTTTTATCTGGATATATGCCCAGTAGTGGGATCACTGGATTATATGGTAACTCTATTTTTAATTTTTTAAAGAAACCTTTATACTGTTCTCCATATTATGTATAATTTGGAAATTAATCCCTGGTTGGTAGCATCATTTGAAAATATTTTTTTGCCAGTCTGTAGGTTGTCTTTTCATTTTGTTTATGGTTTCCTTTGCTGTGCAAAAACTTTTATGTTAATCAGGTATCATTTGTTTATTTTTGTTTTTATTTTCATCACTCTAGGAGGTAGGTCAAAAAAGATCTTGCTGAGATTTATGTCAAAGAGTGTTCTGCCTATACTTTCCTCTAAGAGTTTTATAGTGTCAGGCCTTACATTTAGGTCTTAAATCAATTTTTAGTTTATTTTTGTGTATGGTGTTAAGGAGTGTTTTAATTTCATTCTTTTACATGTAGCTGTCCAGTTTTTTCCAGCACAACTTATTGAAGAGACTGTCTTTTCTCGATTGTATATTCTTGTATTTTTTTCATAGATTAATTGACCATAAGTGCTTGGGTTTATTTCTGGGCTTTATCCTGTTTCATTGATCTATATGTCTCTTGTTGTGCCAAAACCACATTGTTTTGATTATTGTAGCTTTGTAATATAGTCTGAAGTGAGAGTGTGTGATTCCACCAGCTCCGGTCGTCATTCTTAAGATTGTTTTAGCCATGTAGGGTCTTCTGTGTCTCCATACATATTTTAATTGTTTTATTTTAGATCTGTGGAAAATATCATTGCTAATTTGATAGGGATTGCATTGAATTTGTAGACTGCCATTGATAGCATGCTTACATAAATAATATTGATTCTTCCAATCCAAGAACACAGTGTATCTTTCCAACTGTGTTGTCTTAAATTTCTTTCATTAGCATCTTCTATTTTTCAGAGTATAAGTTTTTTGCCTCCTTAGATAATTCTGGAGAAATTAAATTATAAATATAAGGGTCTAGAATATGATTAATATACTTGTTTTATATTGATTAGACATAAAACCAGCTTAGTTGGCAGATTTTAGGTGTATTTGTTTAGAATATCTAAAACAAAGACAATATGTGTGTATTGTCTTTAATTAATGTGTGTATGTACTTTTGTGGAAGCATATAGAACTAGTAATCTCCGAACATCAATACATATTACAATATCCAGAATATTAATCAAAATATCAGGAAATTATAATAGTCTATCCAACATTAGAGTATATATTGAACACATACTGTTTCATTGCTAGTGGGAAACACTGAAAATAAAGTTTTGTTTTAAAAATACAGTGTGGTAAGTGTTGCTGTGGAGATTGGCAAACAGAATTCAAAAGGATGGTGGGAACCAATAAAGCCAAATTTCGTATTTCTAAACTCATTTCAAGGCTAACCTTGATCACTGAATTCATGAGGGAAGCAGTAATGAGTAAGATTGTGTAAGTGGAAACATGGTGTTCTGGGCTAAGCAAATCTTTTAAATGCTCAAATTGTATTTTTTCTAATTTTGAACATGTATTTTTTAAAAGCATTCACAGTAATAAGCCAGCTGCTCATTTGTTCAACCATACTAAACGGAATAGAGTGTGAACAGGTCAAAAAGTGTCCAGTTGGAGCTCTTAGTAGGTTAAAGAAAACTGGTAGAAATTATTTTGTCCCCTTAAGGTAGTTTTTTTTCATGATTCCTGGTAATTGAAATTTTCTTTGGTTGTTAAAGAACCATTAAAAAGCTGTTTCTTCATCAATTAGAATCTTGCTGCCAGATTGTATGACATTTCGTGAACCAGCTTTAATTTGTTATACATTGTTCCAGAAGGTGAGATGAGATTAGAGGGACTTGTGTGTTAGTTGAGAGATGGATTTTACACTGACTTCTCATGGTCCCTTTCTAGTAATTCAAATATAGCGGCATGATCTTGATTAGCTAATCTTTCCACATCAGCATTTTCAGATGGTACTTCATGAAATTTTCACTACAATTAAAAATGCAATTAAAATGGATTATCTAAATCAAAGTCAATCTTTAATTACTGCCTACTATCTAGATCCTTATTTCGTGATAGAACAGATTAAATTCTAACAATTGCAGTGCTAATGCCTTCATTATTAAACACATAATAATACCCGTCTTTTGAGGCTCATCTCATTTCCTATCAGTTCTTTTTCACATTGTCATCAAGAAGTTTGCTTCTTTTAACAACCTACTGCTTACTTAGTCCTGAGCTGGTTTTTATATACTTCTCCTAAGAAAAATTAAATTATACAAAGTTCGTCAAATTAATCCAAGTCCTTTCATGTAAAAGGAGCAGGTATCTCACCTGACCTACTTGTCCTAGTTCTTTTTCACTTTTCCATTTTTGGCCTTTGTTAGCTATTATTAAAAAAAAAAAAAAAAAACAAGTAAGAAAATTGTGGGGGAGGGAGGAAATGTTTTTTCCTTTTTAGAAGGTAATTCTATTTACTGTCACATCAGTCTTTAGTTGTTTTCTAAACCTTGTCAATTTGCATGTGATTCACTAACACAGTTTGCCTTCTAAGTGTGTCAGTAGTGTTAATATTGGGTAGTGAGGTGAAAACTGATGGATCTAAAACTCAAAGGGCCCCCTATGTCAATGTTCATGTGCTAGTTATGTAACAGCAGGAAAGTCCCCTAAGCTATGTGAGTCTCTACGTCCTCATCTTTAATATGAGGATGGCAAAAGTGTGGACCTAGAGGCATTATTGTAAAACTCAGAAATGATTTATTAAAGTTCTGAGCATGTACATAGTTGCATTGTTGTTGTTTAGTCACCAAGTTGTGTCTGACTCTTCTGTGACCCCATGGACTGTAGCTCCCCAGGTTCCTCTGTCCATAGCATTTCTCTCCAGACAAGAATACTGGAGTGTGTTGCCATTTCTTTCTCCAGGAGAAAGAAATTCTTGCCAACCCAGGAACTGAATCCACATCTCCTTCACTGCAGGCAGATTCTTTACCATTGAGCCACCTGGGAAGCCCACATAGTTCCATAGTAGGTATTCAATAAGGGTGGCTATTTTATTATATCTTAGTTTCTTCCATGTTGCTGTACAACCTATCTATCTATCGAGATAGCATGCTAACCTAGGAGTCTATAAATATTACATAGTCCAAAACCTTAATTGGTGGACTCTGAGCTTGAATATGCTGGTGTTTTTCCAGTATCTCAATATTTGCATATATAATAGTGTTTACCAACTGGTTGAAAGCATCTAACCAATATCTGATGTTTAGCACATGTCATCCTGAAACATCTTTATGAACAACCTAACCAGATATGGCATGACATCAATCTTATTAAAAGCTATACGGAAATTGCCTTTATCTCTTGGCAACTTCAGTTCAGTTCAATTCAGTCACTCAGTCATGTCTAACTCTTTGCTATCCCATGGACCGCAGCATGCCAGGCCTCCCTGTCTATCACCAGTTCCCAGAGTTTACTCACACTCATGGGCATTGAGTCAGTGATGCCATCCAACCATCTCATCCTCTGTCATCCCCTTCTTCTCCTCTCTTCAATCTTTCCCAGCATTAGGGTCTTTTCAGATAAGTCAGTTCTTCGCATCAGGTGGCCAAAGTATTGGAATTTCAGCTTCAACATCAGTCCCTCCAATGAATATTCAGGACCGATTTCCTTTAGGATGGACTGGTTGGATCTCCTTGCAGTCCAAGGGACTCTCAAGAGTCTTCTCCAACACCACAGTTCAAAAGCATCAATTCTTCAGCACTCAGCTTTCTTTATAGTCCAACTCTCACATCCGTACATAACTACTGGAAAAGCCATAGCCTTGACTAGACAGACCTTTGTTGACAAAGTAATATCTCTGCTTTTCAATATGCTGTCTAGGTTGGTCACAATTTTCCTTTCAAGGAGTAAGCATCTTTTAATTTCATGGCTGCAATCACCATCTGCAGTGGTTTTGGAGCCCAGAAAAATAAAGTCAGCCACTCTTTCCGTTGTTTCCCCATCTATTTGCCATGAAGTGATGGGACCAATGCCATGATCTTAGTTTTCTGAATGTTGAGCTTTAAGCCAACTTTTCACTCTCCTCTATAACTTTCATCAAGAGGCTCTTTAGTTCTTCTTCACTTTCTACCATAAGGGTGGTATCATCTGCATATCTGAGGTTATTGATGTTTCTCCCAGAATCTTGATCCTAGCTTGTGCTTCATCCATCCCAGTGTTTTTCATTATGTACTCTGCTGCTGCTGCTGCTAAGTCGCTTCAGTCATGTCCGACTCTGTGTAAACCCATAGACGGCAGCCCACCAGGTTCCCCTGTCCTTGGGATTCTCCAGGCAAGAACACTGGAGAGGGTTGCCATTTCCTTCTCCAATGCATGAAAGGGAAAAGTGAAAGTGAAGTCATTCAGCCATGTCCGACTCATAGCAACCCCATGGACTGCAGTCTACGAGGCTCCTCCGTCCATGGGATTTTCCAGGCAAGAGTACTGGAGTGGGGTGCCATTGCCTTCTCCTGATGTACTCTACATATAAGTTAAATAAACAAGGTGACAATATACAGCCTTGATGTATTCCTTTTCCTATTTGGAACCAGTCTGTTGTTCCATGTCCAGTTCTAACTGGTGCTTCTTGACCTGCATATAGATTTCTCAAGAGACAGGTCAGGTGGTCTGGTTTTCCCATCTCTTGAAGAATTTCCCAGTTTGTTGTGATCCACACAGTCAAAGGCTTTGGCATAGTCAATAAAGCAGAAATAGATGTTTTTCTGGAACTCTCTTGCTTTTTTGGTGATCCAGCGGATGTTGGCAACTTAAACTCCAGCAAAACATTCATGCACACTGAGTTATTAAGGGTTCAGAATAAATAGCCAACAAATTGGTTAAGTACTATTGCATTTGTTAAAAGACCAAATACTTTTAAAGAGCAGAGAAGTAATTTCTGGACTTGTATATCAGTGAAAACCCCAATTCTTCCACGACACAAAGAAAGCTTACTCAGCAATATGGAAATTCTGAAAGGTATATTGAAGGCAGATAAATGTAGTAATCTGCGGGTGGCATAACTTGAGTGAAAAGCTAGTGAAAAATGTATAAACTATCATAAAGACTACAGACAGAATTGGCCTAGTTCTGTGTGGTAGGGTGAATGACATGGACATCATAAAACAGGATATTGATACAGCAAAGACTGAGCAAGACATGAAGAAGGAAATATTTACAGTGAAGCTGGAAACAATAATTAGGATTTATTATTTAGTCTGCAAATGATAGTCTTGCTTGACCCAAGTTGATGCCAGTACATTTATGGCTAGTTTTCTCTAGATTGATTCTCTAGATTTCTCTAGATTGATTTCTCTATTTCTTCACATGGCAGTTCTCTATAACCAGCTTCAACTTGAGTTAAAAAAATGTTAATCATCATCGTTGCTCCTTTTATCATGGAAGAAAAAAATAGATTCCCTGAGGATTACTGCCTTTGTCTCACGATGAGGCTTAAACAAAAATAAATGACTCTTTCAAAATGTTTTACAGCTTGACATTTTAGTTCTCATGCTTTCCTTGGAGATTAAATATTCTAAGAATCCAATAGCCAGGTATATTTTATAATGTCACTGAATGCTATGTAAATATTGAGTTCAGTGTTGCATCTTTTCAGTTCACGGTAGAAATCCAACAGCAATATTCTTCTGCTAGAAAGAACAGCAAATAATCAATAGAGAACACAAAATTATAGGGCCTCTGGCTGCATGAGTAGTTTGTGGTATCTAAAAACAAAAATACCACTTTTAAGATTATAGGAGCATTCATAAAGAAAAATTTTACAAAAGAATTCCTCTTAGTTTTAATCAATTTGGAAAAAAAAAAAAAGGCATTTCGCAAATGAGAAAAGTATGTGAGTAGTGACTAATTTTTGCATAAATTTTTAATCACTTCAGAGAAGGCAATGGCACCCCACTCCAGTACTCTTGCCTGGAAAATCCCTTGGACAGAGCAGCCTGATAGGCTGCAGTCCATGGGGTCACAAAGAGTCGGACACGACTAAGAGACTTCACTTTCACTCTTCACTTTCCTGCTTTGGAGAAGGAAATGGCAACCCACTCCAGTGTTCTTGCCTGGAGAATCCCAGGGATGGGGGAGCCTGGTGGGCTGCCGTTTATGGGGTCACACAGAGTTGGACACGACTGAAGTCACTTAGCAGTGTAAAATTAATAATGTACTGCTCATGTAATAGGAGACGCACCCTTGGTTTCTAAAATGAAAAGAAAAATATGTACTTTCTGGAATGACCCAAATATTGATTATTTTTCCCCTCTGGTTAGTTTAGTCACTTGATTTGTGTATAATTCTGTACTGTAATATACCTTAGGTTGTGGAAGGCTCTTATTTTATATGATTTTTCTTTGCAGGTAAGAATGTTTTTCTATGAATAGGACTTTACTTGAAAACAATTACATACTTATTAAATATAGTCAAACACTTTTCGTGAATACTAGTTTTGTTATAATTAGCATGCTTTTTAATCAGAATTTCTTGGAAACTTCAATAGGTTAAGGGGAATTGTGAATCCTCCCTAAACCTGTTATTTTATTATATTATACTTCATTAGCACTACATGACATGGAACATAAAAACAAAACAAAAACTGCTGCTTTTATTTAGCACAGACAAAAAATGCCACAAAATGAATTTCTAATTTTTGCCAATTTTTTGTTTGAAATGCTTAACCTATAAGCACGATGATTTATGAATATAAATCAATTTAAGAAAGACCTAAAGATGACCAAGTCTCTCATCACCAGTGCCCTGTATCTGTGTCTGCTCAATGTGTACCTTCTAATTTTCCAAACTGATTTAATTCAGTGATTCTCCTTACCTGTTTTGATGACCGTGTATCGGTCTTTCCATAAAGGAGTCTTTTGTTTACTTGTTTGCTTGCTTGCTTGTTTCAGGGGAGTCAAAAATGTATACAGTAAAATTTAAATATAATTGTCATTACATTTAATGGGTGAGTGTCCTCTGATTTTTAGTGTGCACATTACTGATCACTTACCAGGTTGCCTGTTTGTTCACTCAGGATTAGGGTTAGGGGTTCCCCAGTTCCCCAGTGGGGAACTGACAAACACCACCAAGACTTACCACAAATACAAACAGCTATTTTTGAAGATGTGATCAGTCTTTTCTGCCTAATTAGGCTATGAAAAAAAAATGATCAGAGTTTTTCTAAAGCAACAATTATTAGGGAACTTTATTTTACTTAAAACATTATAGAACCAAATATATTTTAAAAGGAAACTCTATCTCTTAAGCACAGCCTGTCTTGGCCTGGGTAATGCAAACTTAACAAAATACTCTCCACTGTGACCTCCACCATTTTTAAAGGTTCAACGTTGACTGGCACTGGCCACAGATATTATATGTCTAGGCTAATATTTTTAGGTGGTGATGTTCAGCAGGCCATACTCTAGATTTAGGTTATTTCTTAGCATCTACAATTTCTGAAGCCATTTTAAGCCTCATTAAAAAATTTTACTCTCAAGCAAGTGGAAATCATCTGGCCCTTCAAATGCCACCCACCTTATTTCTGAATGTTCTGTGCTAACTTTGCAATCACCCTCGTCATGGTTACTTTAGCACCAGGCTCCAGGAAGATTGAATTTCATTTCTGGTCTCTCCATGACCTGTTTTGTTTACCACAAGCACTGATTTATTGGGGGAAAAAAAATTAAAGCTAAGTCTACTCTTCAGTAAAGTTCAACTCCTCCATGGCCTATGTAAGACAATGGTGGAAACTCGTCTCCACATTTGCCTTGATATTTTATGATTTTGCTCCCTGCAGAATGCCCCTATCATCAACTTCCCCCTAAATAGGGTGACCATAAAATTTATTGTCCAAATGGGAAGACTTTTCAGAATGAAAGTAGGTGCTGGTGATAGTCTAGACAATAGCTTTAAACCCAGGACTATCCCAGGCCCCCTGGGACACAGCATCACCTTGCTTTAAGTGCATGGTTACTGAAACAGCAGAGTCATAGAGAGCCCAAGTCAAGGAATGAAGGGCCGTGAACACTTAGTATAAATGCATCTTTTAAATAATGGTACATGGTGAGCGCAGAGAAAATTTAAGTAGGAATAGGTTGTGTTTACCTTATTCTCTCATTTCTCCCTGACTCAACTTCCTTTTGTACCTCCTCACTCATGCTTCTTTACATCACACCAGCATAGCTGTCCAGTTGAAAAATGTGCCCCTGTGCTCATTTTAGAATATAGGGAATATAATAAAGTGCATGCATGATTTCCAAGATTCTAATATGATCTGTGAAGCAGGTCTCTGGGGAGCCTTTGGAGAGACACGGTAGTCTTATGACAGCTTGCAAATTTACTCTTGACTTTGACAGATGCCAAAGACTGACTTTATCTGAATTACTTGTAGATTGTCTCCTCATAATTTGGGAATATATGTCTTGGAACAAAGCTGACTCTAAGATAAGAGCATTTCCAACCTTTGCAGTTTACTACTGTTTCCACATAGAAGAAATCAGACAATCTGCTCTCATTACTATATTTTACTAGTGAAAATAATGTCTTTCTTTTGCCTCCAAACAATCCTCCATATAGCACAGCTCATCACCTTGTTGGCAGTTCTGTTTTAAATGTGATGCCTGGGGCTACATGATGCAGAGTGCACCTAGATTGAATCTATAAAGAGAAATTTTAATCCTCTTGTTGGTATCTTTCTGATAACAACAACTTTTGTTTCAAATTTTCTGTATCTCCATGAAAGACATTTTTTTTTGCTGCAGTTGAGAGATATGAAATCTGATCATCCCAATCAGATGGATCTTTGGCAGAGATAAAAACCACAAAATTATAGGCCTAAACAAATGAACTTGAGAGAGGGAGAATGTGTGAAAGATCAGATAGTTGAACCAAGCATAAATACACCACCATGAGTGCTGGATGCAAAGAAATTTGAATGGACCATGAGAATGACTAGAACGATCATTAATGTATCGTCCTAGTTAAATATGATATCTGCCTATTATTACTGTTATTTTCTTATGCTCATAGATTAGGAGTAAGTGTGAAGTTGCTTTGACCCAGTTATTATTCTGGATTCAATTTTCAGGCTTACGTTAATGATCGGAAATTTTAGAAAACCACTTGAAGTGCAATAATCACTTAATGTTTCTCTCCATCCCAGTTTTCAGCTGAACTGGCTGCACCATTCAGATCAATATCAGTGTCTGGGATTAGCAGATGACACCCATCAGCCTCATTTCCTTGTTTTACTTTCTGTCTATGTGGGCTTTGGTGTCATTTTTAAAGTCATTCGTTGTTCATATGTCCAGATATAGCCTTTAGTGAAAAAATTTTCTTTTCTCAGCATCATTTTTTTAAAAAGTAACATACAAAATCCCTTGAAACTCATACTCTATGTAATATAATTTACTGGTTTACACATCACCTGAAATCAAGAGCATATCAATTTGTCAATTTCCTGCATATGAAATTCTGAGTGTAAAATCTGTATACGAGATGGAATGGAAAATGCAAAATTATGGTTGAGCATTTAAAAAACAAATAATGAAACAGTAGGATTCTAAAAGAACTCTATTATTCCATATTAAAACTGAAGTAAAAGTGAATCTCTCTTTAATCTAGATATACTCATGAAAAGTGATACCCAAATTGGATTTTTAGAAAAGCAATATTTAATCCTCTAAAATATTCAGTGTTTTAAAGTCACATCAAATGAATGCCTTGTAAAACAAATACTCGTTCCTTTATTGGTTTCATGTAACATTTTACAATTTTAGTTTGCTTATGTGAAATACATCCAGATCCTGGATCCTCTTTTCTTCTTTGACTATATTTCTGACTAGGGAATCTCACCAAAGGCCATGGATTTAAACGGTATCATCCTGTTGTCGGCATCCATAATTGTATCTCCCTGAATTCTGCCCTGATCGACAGAGTTTACCTCTGCCTACATTGAAATGCCCAAAGTGAAAGTGAAGTCGCTCATTCGTGTCCGACTCTTAGCAACCCCATGGACTACAGCCCACCAGGCCCTCCGTCCATGGGATTTTCCAGGCAAGAGTACTGGAGTGGGGTGCCATTGCCTTCTCCGTTAACAGCGGCTAAGCATATTATATTTACCTGGAGCTGGTATACTTGGTGGCAGCCTTAGTGCCCTCGGACACGGCATGCTTGGTCAGCTCCCCAGGTAGCAGCAAGCTCAGGGCGGTCTGAATCTCCCTGGATGTGATAGTTGAGCGCTTGTTGTAATGCTCCAGGCGCGATGCCTCGCCAGCGATGCGCTCGAAAATGTCGTTGACGGAGTTCATGATTCCCATGGCCTTGGACGAGATGCCGGTGTCCGGATGGACTTGCTTCAGCACCTTGTACACGTACACGGAGTAGCTCTCCTTGCGGCTGCGCTTGCGCTTCTTGCCGTCCTTCTGGGCCTTGGTCACAGCTTTTTTAGATCCCTTTTTAGGGGCAGGAGCAGACTTAGATGGTTCAGGCATGTCTATAAGGACAACACCCAAAAACACAGAAAGATCTTGAAATGCCCAACACCCTCCCAAATCTGATACGCTAGGGTGGGGTTTTTCTATACTGTTAACAAGGTAATACCCTCCACCTGGTTGCTCAGGTAAAACCTAGGAGGTAATCTTAATCTCTCCTTTTGTGTCTTATTTACCCTCTCCTCCCAATTATCTTATCCACTTTCAAGTTTACTAGCAAGATGTATTTTGAGACCAAGTTTCCTTGCACTGAGTCTAAATACAGTAAAAAATCAGTATTGTCATCCATCTTAAAGTAGTTTTAAAACTTCCTGGCTCATCCGCTTAGCATTCTTATTAATAGTATTTTACTACTGTATATTTTTCACTTAGCAGCAAAAATATACTTTTTGTAATACAAAAAAAAAAAAATTTGCATTGCTCCCCTGTTAAAATGTGAGGAAACCACCTATAGATTGATAAAATCCTGTCATTAAAGAGGAAAATAGAGATACCATGTTAAAGCTTTAGGGATCACCAAGATTGAAATTTAGAAAGTAAAGTATAAATACTCTCACCATAACAAATCAAGCATATGTGTGATAGATAGATGCAGGCATAGGTAGAGAGTTGAGAGATATCTAAATGATATGATTACAGATGGGAGAAGAAACCAGAGAGAATTAATTTATTCATTTTTTCATAACAAAGTCTCATTTGACACTACTGAATCATCATGCACCATTTTTCACAAAAGAAAATGAAAAAAAATGACAAATTTCAGAGCAGGGAGAAGAAACTTCTAAGATGATTCTAAAGCATTTTGTTATGCCAAAACCTAAAAAACTCCTCAAAGAATGAAAATCCAGCGAAATGACAAGTCAGTCTGTAAGAGCTTCTATTGACCAAACTTAGGAAATTTGAGTACAAACATGGCAGTGAGAAGTTGTAACCTGAGTGAAATAAGAGTGCAAACTCCCAAGCTGCTAACAAGCAAATGAATGCAGGTACACACATAAACACATATACATACGTATATTTTATATATATATATATACACACACACACACATTGAATAAGGGAGAGAAGAAAGTTCTTTTCTATGATAGAATGCCAGCTAACAAATATAGAAGAAATAAAAATTAGAAAATCACCACTTTGAAACATTATAACAATTATGGCCCAGAATTTATGTGTAAATACTGGCCACACATTGGGAAATAAAAGGTCACTTTGAATTCCAAAAAGTAGAAAAATCACATTCAGCAATGTTTGATCTGAGTGCAATAATAAATCTAAAAACCAATGATAACATCAAAAATATAAGAGGAAGAAGAAAAAAAAGGAATAGGGGAGGGAAAGACAATGTATGGATATTGAAAGAAAGGAAAGAAAAAGAGGGAAAGGAAGATGAGAGGAAAAGAAAAAAGTAAAGGAAGAAAGGAAAGAGGAAAGGAAGATGGAATTTACCTGGAAGTCCAGTGGTTAAGACTCTGTGCTTCTACTGCAGGGGTGGGCACAGGGTCAATCTCAGATTTGGCATGCTATGTTAAAAAAAAAAAAAAAAGAGGAAAGAGAGGGAGGATTCCATTTTGATTTATATATAGTGTTTTTATTTATTATGCCATATTTTTACCAATAAAGTATAGTAAAAAATGTACCTTCCTTTGTATCTCCTTACTTTATACTTTTTGATCTAGTTGTCATAGGTATTTTTCCTACATGAATTTCAAACCATGTCAGTGTTACAATTTTTGTTTCAATTGTTAAATATAATTTAGAAAACTCAAGAAGAAAAGTTTATTGTGTTTACCCATATTTTTGTTTACTCTATTCTCTTTCTGGGGTCCCAAGTTTCCATCTTTTATTGTTTTCTTTCTGTCTAGGGAACTTTTCTTTAGCCATTCTAGTATAAGTTTCTGATAGCATAATACCTTATTTTTCTTTCATCTGAGAAAGTGTTGAGTTCTTATTCATTCCTGAAGGATATCTTCGCTGGATATAGGATTCCTAATTGATAGTTCTTTTCTTTCAGTAATTGAAAAATGTCACCTTTTTCTGGCCTGCATGCTTCCCCATGAGAAATTCACTGTTATTTGAATTGTTTTTCCTGTATAGATAAGATGCTATTCCTCTCTTGATGTTTTGAAATTGTTTTTGTTTTGTTTTGTTTTTAGTTTTAAAATTTTTGACTATGATGTTTCTTGTGGTGGATTTCTTTGAGTTTTATCTTGTTTAGAGTTTGGTCAAATTCTTGAATATGTTATCTTGTTGCTCTTACCAAATTCAAGACTTTTTCAACCATTATTTTTCAAATATGCTTTTATCCTTATGCTTTATCATCTCCTTTCAAGAGTTCCATTAATGAGAGGTAGATCTTCTGTTATATGTAATCCAGCAGGTCCCTGAGGCTTTCTCATTTTTTTGTCCAGCCTATTTTCTTTCTGTTGTTTACACTGGATAATTTCTCTTATTCTATCTCTGGTTTACTCACTCTTTCTTCTGCCCCTTCCATCCTACTGACAAACCCTTCTCTTAATTATTATTTTTTTAATTTTGGTATTGAGCTTTACAAAATTTCTTTTTAGTTCTTCTTTATTCTTTCAATTCATTGTTGAGACTTCCTACTTCTTTGCTGAGAAGGTTTCTCTTATTATTTGTTTCAAATGTGTTTGCAGTTCTCTTTAAAGCATTTTTATGACTGTTACTTTAACATCTTTGCAGATAATTCTAACATCTCTATCACTTTGATGTTAACATCTACTGATTGCTTTCTTTAACTCCATTTGAAATCTTCTTGGTTCTTGGTATAATGCATAATTTTTGATTGACGTCTAGGGATTCTGCATGTTGTGTTATGGGAGTCTGGATTTTATTTAAGGCCTTGTACACTAATGAAACAATGATTCTTATACCCAAGAGTTTGCATTCTGTGGGAGATGGGTAACGGGAGAGAGGTAAACAGACAATAAAAAAATAAAACTAACAAGTAGGTATATTTCAGGCCATGTTAGTAGGTAATATGCTGTGACATTATATATATATATATATATATATATATATATATATATATACACACACATACACACACACATATATGGCAACCCACTCCAGTACTCTTGCCTGGAGAATCCCATGGATGCAAGAGCCTGGTGGGCTACAGTCCATGGGGTTGCTAGGAGTTGGACACGACTGAGCGACTTCACTTTCACTTTTCACTTTTACGCATTGGAGAAGGAAATGGCAACCCACTCCAGTGTTCTTGCCTGGAGAATCCCAGGGATGGCAGAGCCTGGTGGGCTGCCGTCTATGGGGTCACACAGAGTTGGACACAACTGAAGCGACTTAGCAGCAGCAGCAGCATATACATACATGCATAGCAAAGGCATAAATTGCAATTTTAAATAATGGCATCACAGTAGGATATGTTGAGAGTGTGAGATTAGACCAAGGACTTGAAGAAGGAAAGAGAGTTAGCCATAGGGAAATTGAGGGGACAACATTTATAACAGAAGAAATAGCCAGTGAAAACATCCTAAGGCAAGAATATACTGAGTACTTTGAACATAGGAGTGACATCAGCTGTTTTTTCTTCTCAGTGCCTCACTTTGGCTATATTGTTGAAAATAGGCTACCCTGGCAAAAGGCCTATTAGGAGGTTATTGCAGAAATCCAAATACAATACTATAGTGAAACCAGAGTAATATCAGTGAAAGTCATGAGAAGTATTGAGGTTTGGGATATATTTTGAAGTTAAAACAAATGGGACTTTTTCGGACTGATAGGATATGCATTGTGAGGGAAAGAGAGAGCTGATAAAGACAATCCCAAGACCTTGCATTTGAACATCAGGAAGAAGAGATTGCCTTCAGTTGACATGAAGGAACCCGAAGGTGAGTGGGTTTAAGTGAAAGTATCAGGAATCTAGTTTTGAACAAGTTAAGTTTCAGATGACTGTGAGACATCCAAGTAAAGATATTGTGTAGACAGTCAGATAAGGGAGATTGGAATCGGGGGTCTAAGGGCTGGACTGGGGGGCATTCCACAATAAAGACAGGAGGAGAAACTGAGAAGATGTGACCAGAGAGGTAGGAGAAAAAGCCAGGTGCGTGTGGCAACCTGGAAGCCACACAAAGAAAGTACATCAGTAAGGAGGAAATGATGTACTGTGATGGTTCCAGAAAGATGAGAACTAAGAATTGGTCATTTAGTTATCGTCATGGAATCACCAGACCTTGAGAGGAGCAGTTTTGTTGCAGTGGTGTTAGGGTAAAATAGTGCCCTGAATAGATTTGTGCAGGAATGAGCAAAGAGGAACTGGAATCAGTAAGAATAGACAAGACTTCATATGTGAGTAAAGAAGAGGAAAAGAAATGAGTGATGAAGAGCTTGTCAAGGGAGAATTTTTTTTTTGGTAAAAGATAAAGCAATACTTTTGTATTATGATGGAAATTATATAGGAAAGCCAAAAATTACATGTAGGAAGGAGAGGTGAAATTGCTGAGTGATGACTTTTTCTAGTAAATGGGAGATGTTTTGTAGTGCCAAAGGAGAGATATTGGCTTTGAGCAGAAGCGTGGACAGCAGTCAATGGTAATAAACAAAAATGCAAAGTATCTGGGTATAGATGGTGGTAGGTCTGTAACTGGGGGTTCTAGAAGTTCTCTTCTAACTGCTATAATTTTCTCAGAAAAGTGAAAAACAAGGACGCTAGAGGAGAGTGAAGATGAGAGGAAGTATTAGGTATTTAGAGAGAAGAAGAATGAAAATGACATTTGGAGAATAGTTTTCCATTCTCCTGGATGATTAACCTAGGGACTTAGAATAAAATTACCAAGACAGCATTAAATGACTCTCTTGGGGCTCAAAGTCATGAATTTAAATGAAACCAGACAGTATGGTTGATTTCATTCCTGAATAGCTGTTAATTGTTGAAAATTTCTTACTGAGTCAAAGTCTGCCTCACCTTTTTCCCTACTTCTGTTCAAATATACAGAAAGCACTTCACTCACTTTTTCCCATTTTAGCCCAGCAACTAGTTGGAAATCCCTATTTCAAGCAACCTCTGCCTATTCTTTCCTAGACTAAGCTTACATGTCTTTCTTTGGCATGTATTCAGACCCTTTACTTCCCTGCAGATGTACTTCTCATTAATAAAGTCTGTCCTAGAATGTAGACCACACTAACCATCCATACCTCCCCATTAATATTAAACTGGCCTCTCCAGACTGAAAATATGGGGACCATTGTTTGGTAACATTGAACACCACAGGGGTGTGTGTGTTATTCACTCAGTCATGTCCGACTTTGCAACCCCATGGACTTTAGCCTGCCAGGCTTCTCTGTCCATGGAATTCTCTAGGCAAGAACACTGGAGTGGGTTGCCATTGCTGTCTCCAGGTGATCTTCCAGACCCAGGGATCTAACTCAGGTCTCCTGCATTACAGGCAGATTCTTTACAGTCTGAGCCCCCAGGGAAATTACTTTGCAGATAATGAAAGTGTTCTGTGCCACCATTTTCTATCCTTTGGCCCTAGGAAATGAACAAGCTAGTCCTACAAATTAAAACCATTTTATTTAAAAAATTATAAATCTAAAAGTTCTAGCAACTTCATCAGAATACAGTAGAAAGTATATTCTCCTGGGTGTTAAGAGGGGTCCTGACCCCAGCTCAGTATAATCTGATTCATATATGGATTTGAGCAAATAACTTTCCAGTCTCCTCATTCACATGACTGCTGAACTGGATATCACCACAATCTTTTCCCACTCTATAACTCCACCATTTCTTCTGTCCTTTCAATGTCCTCTCACATAAATACCACCAGAATGGGAAATCACAAGCTAAACTAGCTTGGAGGTAGAGTTGACTGTTTCTTTTTCTCAGGCAGAAGATATAATAAAACCTCTTTCCCCAGAGCATGACTAATTGAACATGACATAATGAGAAAATAGTTTTAGTTTCCAGCATGCCTAGTTTCATGTTAAGGGTGAATCTGAATCTATCCTCACCTGGGTTACACTAGCTGTTGGAAAATTTCTGTTATAACTTGCCAAAACACATGAGTATATTTCTACAGAAATTATAGTTTCATTCTGTATAATTATTTTTTTAGAAAGTGTAAATATCAAATATAACCCAGGAGTGAATAAGAAATTCATGTGTAAAAATTGATGGAAATTTTCTATAATATTCCAATAATATTTCTAAATTTTTAATTGTTTTTGAACTATGTTTCTAATAATACACCAGGAGGATTTTTCTGGCTATTTTACAAATAGTAGAAGTATTAAGTGCAATTTTATTTTGTTCCAGGCTCATATTTTAAAAGTTCACAATATCTTTGTTCGTAACATATAATTAGATAAAGGAGAAGAGATCAATTGCCTGAGTTCATAAGAGTGAGCTCTATTATTTTTAATAATTCACAGGAATTTTAAAAATAATAATCAGACTTTGAAGTCCAGCCAATGTTGGCATTCATCAAACACTACATTTTCTTAGTAAACAGATTGGAAATCACTCTTAAAATCATCTTGAATTTCGGAATCTATGTGTCTGGAACACTTCTCAACTCATCTTCTGAGAGTATTCCTAAGTAGCATTTAAGTAATGATACCTAAGTTAAACAAAGACATCACAAGGGAAAAAAAAACAAAAACAAAAACAAATATTCTTTCTGGACATAGGTACAAAAATCCCTAACAAAATATCACTAAACCATACCCAACAGTTAGTCTGTATAAGGGATTATACCCTATAACTAAGTGAGATTAATTCTGGAAATGCCAAGTTGGTTTAATCCAAAATCAACTAGGTGATCTTTCCAAAGGGTATAACAATAGTTCAATTAAGGAAATAATAGGTTTTTAATAAGTGGTGTCAGAACAACTGGATGTATTTGTTAAACAGCAACAACAAAAACTTATCCCCTTCCTCATACCACACATAAATGTTGCCTAGAATGTGGATCATAAACCTAAATGTAAGAGCTAAACCTATAAAACTTCTAAAAATATAAAACATGACCTCAAGGACACAATCCACAAAAGAAAAAAAGAAAAGTTGGACTTCAGCACAATACTAAGTGCTTGCAAGGTTGTGGAACAACTTGAATCCTCATACATTTTGAATGGGAATATAAAAATTTGAAAACACTTCAACAATTTCTTAAAATTTAGACATGTATTTAAATCAACCTCAATACTTCACTCCTGGATCTCTACACAAGAGAAATGCAAGCATACACACAGCCTTATTTGTGACTCTTCATGGCAATATTGTTCATCCCAAACTGTAAATAATTCAAATGTCCATTACAGATGAATATAGTACAAAATGTAATGTATCTATACAGTGAAGTATTAATCAATTCAAAGGAAGAAACTAGTGATCCAGTCTACAACCTAAAAGTCAAAACGAATTTAGACACAAAAGACTACGTATTTTATGATTCTACCTATTTGAAATTTCTAAAAGACAAAACAATAGAGAGAGAAAGCAGATCAGTAGTTGCTTAAGCTGAAGGTGAAAAGCAGCATCAGAGAAATTTATGGAGTGATTAAAGTGTTCTAAAACTGGATTGCAGGGTAGGTTGCAAAACTTTATACATTTGCTAAAAATCATCAAATGATGATAAATGGATGAATTTTATAGTATATGACGTTTACAGCAATGAAACTGTAAGAAGAAGTAGACTGCTATAGTAAACCAAAAACATGATTAAACCTTATGCGATATGTGACCAGCAAGGATAGCATGTGAAGTATTATTCAGTGTTATCAGTGTTTAGTTACAATTACTGTGAAGATCCAGTTTTATTTTTACTGCAAGAGTGGAAAATGTGATGATAGATATTTTTTCAAAATTGTCCTTGGTGCTTCCGCCCTGTACTGCTATACTGTGTAGTTTCATCAAATTCTTTAGAAATGACAGGAATGTTTATCACTATGACATCCCCTCACTTTGAACAAACTCTCATGGGGCCTCAACCTTCTCTGGAGATAGGTACCTAATCCATATTATTCCCTATTTGTTGATGCCAGTCCTTTTTGCTCATGGTAATTGATCAGTGGAATACTTTGAAACAGCAGATACTCAAGGTTTTTCTACAGTAGAACGTAAGAAAATCCATATAAAAAATACACACAGGGAGTGCAATAAGGATTCAAAGATAAAATATGACCAAGCCTTTGACTGTGTGGATCACAGCAAACTGTGGAAAATTCTGAAAGAGATGGGAATACCAGACCACCTGACCTGCCTCCTGAGAAACCTATCTGTAGGTCACGAAGCAACAGTTAGAACTGGACATGGAACAATAGACTGGTTCCAAATAGGAAAAGGAGTACGTAGAGGCTGTATATTGTCACCCTGCTTATTTAACTTATATGCAGAGTACATCATGAGAAACGCTGGGCTGGATGAAGCACAAGCTGGAATCAAGGTTGCCAGGAGAAATATCAATAACCTCATATATGCAGATGACACCACCTTTATGGCAGAAAGTGAAGAAGAACTAAAGAGCTTCTTGATGAAAGTGAAAGAGGAGAGTGAAAATTGGCTTAAAACTCAACATTCAGAAAATTAAGATCATGGCATCCAGTCCCATCACTTCATGGCAAATAGATGGGGAAACAGTGGAAACAGTGAGAGACTTTATTTTGGGGGGCTCCAAAATCACTGCAGATGGTGACTGCAGTCATGAAATTAAAGACGCTACTCCTTGGAAGGAAGGTTATGTCCAACCTAGACATCATATTAAAAGCAGAGACATTACTTTGCCAACAAAGGTCTGTCTAGTCAAGGCTATGGTTTTCTCAGCAGTCACGTATGGATGTGAGAGTTGACTATGAAGAAAGCTGAGTGCCCAAGAATTTATGCTTTTGAACTGTAGTGTTGAGATGACTCTTGAGAGTCTCTTGACTGCAAGGACACCCAACTAGTCCATCCTAAAGATAAGTCCTGAGTGTTCACTGAAAGGACAGATGTTGAAGCTGAAACTCCAATACTTTGGCCACCTGATGTGAAGAGCTGACTCATTTGAAAAGACTGTTATGCTGGAAAGTGCTTCCTGGTGGCTCAGGCGGCAAAGCGTCTGCCTACAATGTGGGGAGACCCAGGTTCGATCCCTGGGTCAGGAAGATCCCCTGGAGAAGGTCCAGTACTCTTGCCTGGAAAATCCCACGGACGGAGGAGCCTGGTAGGCTGCAGTCCATGGGGTCGGGAAAGATGCTGGGAAAGATTGAAGGCAGGAGGAGAAGGGGACGACAGAGGATGAGATGGTTGGATGGCATAACTGACTCAATGGACATGAGTTTGGGTAAACTCTGGGAGTTGGTGATGGACAGGGAGGCCTGGTGTGCTGTAGTCCATGGGGTAGCAAAGAGTTGGACACAACTGAGCAACTGAACTTAACTGAACCTTTAAAATTTTAATGCAATATGTATATATAGAATGTTATTAGTCTCAAATTTTCATTTGTTACTGATTTTCCAAGAAAACAAAATGAAAGCTAATCACATATGTTTGTACATACACAACTTATGTGATATACACACGTGTATGTGCCCATACCCAATGCCTATACCTATATCTACATGTGTCCGTGCTGGCACACCCAGTTGTGCCTGACTGTCTGTTGCCCCATGGACTATTGCCTGTCAGGCTCTTCTGTCCATGGGATTCTCCAGGCAAGAGTACTAGAGTGGGTTGCCATTCTCTTCTCCAGGGGATCTTCCTGATCCAGGGATCAAACGTGAGTCTCTTGCATCTCCTGCATTGGCAGGCAAGTTCTTTACCAGCTGAGCCACCAGAGAAGCCCTATGTCTACATCAGATCAGATCAGATCAGATCAGTCACTCAGTCGTGTCTGACTCTTTGCGACCCCATGAATTGCAATAGATTTGTTTTATTTTCAAGTCTCTCTCTGTCACAGGTTGAATCGTGCTCCTAAAAGTAATATGTGGACATCTTAACCCCCAGTACCTTGAAATGTGACCATATTTGGATTCAGGTTCTTATAGGCATAATCAAGTTAAAGTGAAGTCATTAGAGTGGGCTCTAGTCTAAGACTGGTGTTCTTATAAAAAGGGGAAATTTGAATGCACAGAGAAAAGACATTGTGAAGAAACAGGGAGAATGCCTTTTGCAAGTTAGAGACGTGGAACAAATCCCACCCTCACAGCCTTCAAGAGGGACCCAGCTATGCTGCTACCCTGATCTGGGACTTCCAGAACTGGAATTCTGTCTGACAGATCTGGGACTTCCAGAACTATGAGACAGTAAATTCTTGCTGTTTAAACCACTCAGTCTGTGTTATTTTGTTACGGCAGTTTTAGCAAACCTATGCACTGGCTTCGGCAGGGCTCCATAGAATAGAAACTGAAATGGTTTATGTGCAAATAATCTAGAGTTTGCTTTTTAAATTCAAATTGATTTGCTACTGAAATGACAAATAAAGTTGGAGAATATTGCAAGAACTGCAATATATTGTATCTACAAGAGAAGAAGGAAAGATATATTCAATGTGTAATACAAAGTATGACAAACGTTAAGCTTGTTGTCCCATATTAAAATTCTATCTGGCTTCGTGGGTCCTATTGGCAGAGGAAGTGTCTAAGAGGGGATTTAGGTGGAAATAAAAGTCATTCATGTGCATCTACAAAAGCTTGAATTCAGAATAGAAAGGCATTCTCTCTATTTCTGACATTATGGTTTTCCCATGATATATCTCTGCAAATTCCTGTAAACCCCTGTAGTACATAACATTCACCTGGGCAATTGCTTATCCTAAGCAGATATTAAATGTAATGTAGTAACAGAGGTAGAGACATTACTTGGAAACATTTTGATATGTCCCCTTCTTAAAAAGTTTTATGCTGTTTATTAATACTTAGAAGGGAAGCAAAGGATTCCTTCTTGTGTGTGTATATATAAATACACAAATATATGTATGTACATACATACACAGAGACATATTTTTTTGTAAATATTTTATCAACCACTAATATAGAGTAAAAGTACTCAGAAATTTATTTTAGCTGTCTCTTTCCAGATTTTTGTTGTTGTTGTTATTGCAAAGTGATAAAAGAGAAAGTATTCCATTACTGAAATGAAAACTTCCCACTCCAAAATCCATTCACTTTCATCATGTAAAAGAGAAGAAATGAAAAGATAAATTTTAAAGACATTGATCTTAAGCTTCTAGCTAAAAAGTGAGATTTAAATTATCTTGGACACAGACTGTAAATGGAACAGCTATATAGCAGGCCTTCTTATCTGCATGCTCCAAATCCATGAATTCAACCCAAAGCAGATAGAAAGTCTGTTGGTTTAATCCCAGGGTGTGGAATATGAAGATAGGAGGCTGAGTGCACCAGCCATGTTTTGTAATGGACTTAAACATCTTTGGATTTTGGCATCTGCAGGGAGTCCTAGAACTACTCCCCCAAGGACATGAAGGCTCAACTGTACTAGAATGTGTGCATTTCACGCAACTCCAAATCTATAGATTTGTCTGTGCTTCACTCTCTTTATCTATCTATCTATGATCCTATTGTTGATCTTATTCTCTAAATAACCTAAATGAGTGTCATGATATTTGCTTGCTCTATTACTCCATCTCACTCTCTTCCTCTCTGACTTCAGAGAAGGAAAGTTCTATGGACACTATTGAATTATTCTTCCACTTTCACTTTGAGAAAATCTCTTGTTCAATGGCCTCTTATCACAGAGCCTCTCATTATAGCATTGCCTCCTTGATTTCTCTTGGTGCCTATGTCCTAGAGACTTTAAGGAAAGCAAATATAAGAGTGAGCTTTACAGATACTGCCATAGGCCCTAGTCTCTCCCCATCCTTTCAGGTACCTACATACAATAGAATGTTACTCAGCCTTAAAAATAAGGAAACTGCTGTTTGGGACACATGGATGAACATAGAGGACATTATGCTAAGTGAAATAAGCCAGTCACAGTAAGAAAATACTGCATGATTCTGCATATATAAGAAATCTAACGTCATCAGATTCATAGAAACAGAGTAAAACTACATTGCCAGATGCTGGGGAGGGAACATGGGGTGTCCTAACCAAGGGATATAAGGTTTCAGTGATGCAAGATGGATAAGTTCTGGAGATGTGTCTACGACATGTACCTGTAGTTAGTATTGTACTCTAAAAGTCTCATGAGAATAGATACAGTGTTAAAATTTTTATCACAACAACAAATAATAGAAATAAGTCATAACTTGAATCTTCTATTTAAACTACAAAATATTGATTTGACATATTGTATGATGGACTCCATGAAATAGGTTTTGACACAGTAATGACTAATTCGAGTCATTAATTCAACTCTAATTAATTAATTTTGATTTGATCCTTTCTCAACTTGCAACATGCATTTTAGACGTTGCTCACTAATCCAAGTATTGTTGGGTTAAAAGTACCATATTTTAATGGCTCAGATCAAATTTGGTTTGCATCAGGCATAGTGTTTGATAGTTTGCCATCACCAAGTGAAACAAAGAAAGGATTTTAAATATAACTCCACCATTTCTTCTGTCCTTTCAATGTCCTCTCACATAAATACCACCAGAATGGGAAATCACAAGCTAAACTAGCTTGGAGGTAGAGTTGACTGTTTCTTTTTCTCAGGCAGAAGATATAATAAAACCTCTTTTCCCAGAGCATGACTAATTGAACATGACATAATGAGAAAATAGTTTTAGTTTCCAGCATGCCTAGTTTCATGTTAGGGTGAATCTGAATCTATCCTCACCTGGGTTACACTAGCTGTTGGAAAATTTCTGTTATAACTTGCCAAAACACATGAGTATATTTCTACAGAAATTATAGTTTCATTCTGTATAATTATTTTTTTAGAAAGTGTAAATATCAAATATAACCCAGGAGTGAATAAGAAATTCATGTGTAAAAATTGATGGAAATTTTCTATAATATTCCAATAATATTTCTAAATTTTTAATTGTTTTTGAACTATGTTTCTAATAATACACCAGGAGGATTTTTCTGGCTATTTTACAAATAGTAGAAGTATTAAGTGCAATTTTATTTTGTTCCAGGCTCATATTTTAAAGTTCACAATATCTTTGTTCGTAACATATAATTAGATAAAGGAGAAGAGATCAATTGCCTGAGTTCATAAGAGTGAGCTCTATTATTTTTAATAATTCACAGGAATTTTAAAATAATAATCAGACTTTGAAGTCCAGCCAATGTTGGCATTCATCAAACACTACATTTTCTTAGTAAACAGATTGGAAATCACTCTTAAAATCATCTTGAATTTCGGAATCTATGTGTCTGGAACACTTCTCAACTCATCTTCTGAGAGTATTCCTAAGTAGCATTTAAGTAATGATACCTAAGTTAAACAAAAAGACATCACAAGGGAAAAAAACAAAACAAAACAAATATTCTTTCTGGACATAGGTAAAAATCCTAACAAAATATCACTAAACCATACCCAACAGTTAGTCTGTATAAGGGATTATACCCTATAACTAAGTGAGATTAATTCTGGAAATGCCAAGTTGGTTTAATCCAAAATCAACTAGGTGATCTTTCCAAAGGGTATAACAATAGTTCAATTAAGGAAATAATAGGTTTTTAATAAGTGGTGTCAGAACAACTGGATGTATTTGTTAAACAGCAACAACAAAAACTTATCCCCTTCCTCATACCACACATAAATGTTGCCTAGAATGTGGATCATAAACCTAAATGTAAGAGCTAAACCTATAAAACTTCTAAAAAATATAAAACATGACCTCAAGGACACAATCCACAAAAGAAAAAAAGAAAAGTTGGACTTCAGCACAATACTAAGTGCTTGCAAGGTTGTGGAACAACTTGAATCCTCATACATTTTGAATGGGAATATAAAAATTTGAAAACACTTCAACAATTTCTTAAAAATTTAGACATGTATTTAAATCAACCTCAATACTTCACTCCTGGATCTCTACACAAGAGAAATGCAAGCATACACACAGCCTTATTTGTGACTCTTCATGGCAATATTGTTCATCCCAAACTGTAAATAATTCAAATGTCCATTACAGATGAATATAGTACAAAATGTAATGTATCTATACAGTGAAGTATTAATCAATTCAAAGGAAGAAACTAGTGATCCAGTCTACAACCTAAAAGTCAAAACGAATTTAGACACAAAAGACTACGTATTTTATGATTCTACCTATTTGAAATTTCTAAAAGACAAAACAAGAGAGAGAAAGCAGATCAGTAGTTGCTTAAGCTGAAGGTGAAAAGCAGCATCAGAGAAATTTATGGAGTGATTAAAGTGTTCTAAAACTGGATTGCAGGGTAGGTTGCAAAACTTTATACATTTGCTAAAAATCATCAAATGATGATAAATGGATGAATTTTATAGTATATGACGTTTACAGCAATGAAACTGTAAGAAGAAGTAGACTGCTATAGTAAACCAAAAACATGATTAAACCTTATGCGATATGTGACCAGCAAGGATAGCATGTGAAGTATTATTCAGTGTTATCAGTGTTTAGTTACAATTACTGTGAAGATCCAGTTTTATTTTTACTGCAAGAGTGGAAAATGTGATGATAGATATTTTTCAAAATTGTCCTTGGTGCTTCCGCCCTGTACTGCTATACTGTGTAGTTTCATCAAATTCTTTAGAAATGACAGGAATGTTTATCACTATGACATCCCCTCACTTTGAACAAACTCTCATGGGGCCTCAACCTTCTCTGGAGATAGGTACCTAATCCATATTATTCCCTATTTGTTGATGCCAGTCCTTTTTGCTCATGGTAATTGATCAGTGGAATACTTTGAAACAGCAGATACTCAAGGTTTTTCTACAGTAGAACGTAAGAAAATCCATATAAAAAATACACACAGGGAGTGCAATAAGGATTCAAAGATAAAATATGACCAAGCCTTTGACTGTGTGGATCACAGCAAACTGTGGAAAATTCTGAAAGAGATGGGAATACCAGACCACCTGACCTGCCTCCTGAGAAACCTATCTGTAGGTCACGAAGCAACAGTTAGAACTGGACATGGAACAATAGACTGGTTCCAAATAGGAAAAGGAGTACGTAGAGGCTGTATATTGTCACCCTGCTTATTTAACTTATATGCAGAGTACATCATGAGAAACGCTGGGCTGGATGAAGCACAAGCTGGAATCAAGGTTGCCAGGAGAAATATCAATAACCTCATATATGCAGATGACACCACCTTTATGGCAGAAAGTGAAGAAGAACTAAAGAGCTTCTTGATGAAAGTGAAAGAGGAGAGTGAAAATTGGCTTAAAACTCAACATTCAGAAAATTAAGATCATGGCATCCAGTCCCATCACTTCATGGCAAATAGATGGGGAAACAGTGGAAACAGTGAGAGACTTTATTTTGGGGGGCTCCAAAATCACTGCAGATGGTGACTGCAGTCATGAAATTAAAGACGCTTACTCCTTGGAAGGAAGGTTATGTCCAACCTAGACATCATATTAAAAAGCAGAGACATTACTTTGCCAACAAAGGTCTGTCTAGTCAAGGCTATGGTTTTCTCAGCAGTCACGTATGGATGTGAGAGTTGGACTATGAAGAAAGCTGAGTGCCGAAGAATTTATGCTTTTGAACTGTAGTGTTGGAGATGACTCTTGAGAGTCTCTTGGACTGCAAGGACACCCAACTAGTCCATCCTAAAGATAAGTCCTGAGTGTTCACTGAAAGGACAGATGTTGAAGCTGAAACTCCAATACTTTGGCCACCTGATGTGAAGAGCTGACTCATTTGAAAAGACTGTTATGCTGGAAAGTGCTTCCCTGGTGGCTCAGACGGTAAAGCGTCTGCCTACAATGTGGGAGACCCAGGTTCGATCCCTGGGTCAGGAAGATCCCCTGGAGAAGGTCCAGTACTCTTGCCTGGAAAATCCCACGGACGGAGGAGCCTGGTAGGCTGCAGTCCATGGGGTCGGGAAAGATGCTGGGAAAGATTGAAGGCAGGAGGAGAAGGGGACGACAGAGGATGAGATGGTTGGATGGCATAACTGACTCAATGGACATGAGTTTGGGTAAACTCTGGGAGTTGGTGATGGACAGGGAGGCCTGGTGTGCTGTAGTCCATGGGGTAGCAAAGAGTTGGACACAACTGAGCAACTGAACTTAACTGAACCTTTAAAATTTTAATGCAATATGTATATATAGAATGTTATTAGTCTCAAATTTTCATTTGTTACTGATTTTCCAAGAAAACAAAATGAAAGCTAATCACATATGTTTGTACATACACAACTTGCGTATACACACACGTATGTGCCCATACCCAATGCCTATACCTATATCTACATGTGTCCGTGCTGGCACACCCAGTTGTGCCTGACTGTCTGTTGCCCCATGGACTATTGCCTGTCAGGCTCTTCTGTCCATGGGATTCTCCAGGCAAGAGTACTAGAGTGGGTTGCCATTCTCTTCTCCAGGGGATCTTCCTGATCCAGGGATCAAACGTGAGTCTCTTGCATCTCCTGCATTGGCAGGCAAGTTCTTTACCAGCTGAGCCACCAGAGAAGCCCTATGTCTACATCAGATCAGATCAGATCAGATCAGTCACTCAGTCGTGTCTGACTCTTTGCGACCCCATGAATTGCAATAGATTTGTTTTATTTTCAAGTCTCTCTCTGTCACAGGTTGAATCGTGCTCCTAAAAGTAATATGTGGACATCTTAACCCCCAGTACCTTGAAATGTGACCATATTTGGATTCAGGTTCTTATAGGCATAATCAAGTTAAAGTGAAGTCATTAGAGTGGGCTCTAGTCTAAGACTGGTGTTCTTATAAAAAGGGGAAATTTGAATGCACAGAGAAAAGACATTGTGAAGAAACAGGGAGAATGCCTTTTGCAAGTTAGAGACGTGGAACAAATCCCACCCACAGCCTTCAAGAGGACCCAGCTATGCTGCTACCTGATCTGGGACTTCCAGAACTGGAATTCTGTCTGACAGATCTGGGACTTCCAGAACTATGAGACAGTAAATTCTTGCTGTTTAAACCACTCAGTCTGTGTTATTTTGTTACGGCAGTTTTAGCAAACCTATGCACTGGCTTCGGCAGGGCTCCATAGAATAGAAACTGAAATGGTTTATGTGCAAATAATCTAGAGTTTGCTTTTTAAATTCAAATTGATTTGCTACTGAAATGACAAATAAAGTTGGAGAATATTGCAAGAACTGCAATATATTGTATCTACAAGAGAAGAAGGAAAGATATATTCAATGTGTAATACAAAGTATGACAAACGTTAAGCTTGTTGTCCCATATTAAAATTCTATCTGGCTTCGTGGGTCCTATTGGCAGAGGAAGTGTCTAAGAGGGGATTTAGGTGGAAATAAAAGTCATTCATGTGCATCTACAAAGCTTGAATTCAGAATAGAAAGGCATTCTCTCTATTTCTGACATTATGGTTTTCCCATGATATATCTCTGCAAATTCCTGTAAACCCCTGTAGTACATAACATTCACCTGGGCAATTGCTTATCCTAAGCAGATATTAAATGTAATGTAGTAACAGAGGTAGAGACATTACTTGGAAACATTTTGATATGTCCCCTTCTTAAAAAGTTTTATGCTGTTTATTAATACTTAGAAGGGAAGCAAAGGATTCCTTCTTGTGTGTGTATATATAAATACACAAATATATGTATGTACATACATACACAGAGACATATTTTTTGGTAAATATTTTATCAACCACTAATATAGAGTAAAAAGTACTCAGAAATTTATTTTAGCTGTCTCTTTCCAGATTTTTGTTGTTGTTGTTATTGCAAAGTGATAAAAGAGAAAGTATTCCATTACTGAAATGAAAACTTCCCACTCCAAAATCCATTCACTTTCATCATGTAAAAGAGAAGAAATGAAAAGATAAATTTTAAAGACATTGGATCTTAAGCTTCTAGCTAAAAAGTGAGATTTAAATTATCTTGGACACAGACTGTAAATGGAACAGCTATATAGCAGGCCTTCTTATCTGCATGCTCCAAATCCATGAATTCAACCCAAAGCAGATAGAAAGTCTGTTGGTCGAATCCCAGGGTGTGGAATATGAAGATAGGGAGGGCTGAGTGCACTAGCCATGTTTTGTAATGGACTTAAACATCTTTGGATTTTGGCATCTGCAGGGAGTCCTAGAACTACTCCCCCAAGGACATGAAGGCTCAACTGTACTAGAATGTGTGCATTTCACGCAACTCCAAATCTATAGATTTGTCTGTGCTTCACTCTCTTTATCTATCTATCTATGATCCTATTGTTGATCTTATTCTCTAAATAACCTAAATGAGTGTCATGATATTTGCTTGCTCTATTACTCCATCTCACTCTCTTCCTCTCTGACTTCAGAGAAGGAAAGTTCTATGGACACTATTGAATTATTCTTCCACTTTCACTTTGAGAAAATCTCTTGTTCAATGGCCTCTTATCACAGAGCCTCTCATTATAGCATTGCCTCCTTGATTTCTCTTGGTGCCTATGTCCTAGAGACTTTAAGGAAAGCAAATATAAGAGTGAGCTTACAGATACTGCCATAGGCCCCTAGTCTCTCCCCATCCTTTCAGGTACCTACATACAATAGAATGTTACTCAGCCTTAAAAAATAAGGAAACTGCTGTTTGGGACACATGGATGAACATAGAGGACATTATGCTAAGTGAAATAAGCCAGTCACAGTAAGAAAAATACTGCATGATTCTGCATATATAAGAAATCTAACGTCATCAGATTCATAGAAACAGAGTAAAACTACATTGCCAGATGCTGGGGGAGGGAACATGGGGCGGTCCTAACCAAGGGATATAAGGTTTCAGTGATGCAAGATGGATAAGTTCTGGAGATGTGCTCTACGACATGTACCTGTAGTTAGTATTGTACTCCTAAAAAGTCTCATGAGAATAGATACAGTGTTAAAATTTTTATCACAACAACAAATAATAGAAATAAGTCATAACTTGAATCTTCTATTTAAACTACAAAATATTGATTTGACATATTGTATGATGGACTCCATGAAATAGGTTTTGACACAGTAATGACTAATTCGAGTCATTAATTCAACTCTAATTAATTAATTTTGATTTGATCCTTTCTCAACTTGCAACATGCGCATTTTAGACGTTGCTCACTAATCCAAGTATTGTTGGGTTAAAAGTACCATATTTTAATGGCTCAGATCAAATTTGGTTTGCATCAGGCATAGTGTTTGATAGTTTGCCATCACCAAGTGAAACAAAGAAAGGATTTTAAAAGGCTGCATTGTCATAGGAAAAATATGCAGTCCTACCACGAGAGCCCTAAGAAAGGTATCCCAAAGTCCACACTATACATATATATATATATATATATGCTGCTAAGTCGCTTCAGTCGTGTCCGACTCTGTGCGACCCCATAGACACCAGCCCACCAGGCTCCCCCGTCCCTGGGATTCTCCAGGCAAGAACACTGGAGTGGGTTGCCATTTCCTTCTCCAATGCATGAAAGTGAAAAGTGAAAGTGAAGTTTTTCACTTTTGTCCGACTCTTCGTGACCCCATGGACTTTAGCCTACTAGGCTTCTCCGTCCATGGGATTTTCCAGGCAAGAGTACTGGAGTGGGGTGCCATTGCCTCCTCTGATATATATATATATATATATATATATATATATATATATATACACACACACACACACACATATATGTATATGTATATATATGTATATGTATATAAAACATTGGGCTGGAGCTAGGGTATTTTCAACTCAAAGTAAACTGGAATTCTTTATCTCACAAATAAACTGGTAGTCCCAAACACCAAATAATGTTTCAGATGAGAAATAACGGTGAATATTCATTTGAAAATAAAGACAGAATTTAAGCAGGTAGGATTTAATTAGTCAAACTGGAATGTAGCCAGACCTCTTCAGCTAACATCTCTGCTCATTAATAGATAACATTATTCCTGCCCTGCTAAACCCAATGTCAGGAACAGAAAACATCCTCGCTTTACTTCCTCATTGGTAAATATCCAAAATTAAATAGGATATTAAAATGCACACATTTCAAATAAAAACATTTCTCTGTAACATAGGTAAAGCCACTTTTCCACTATTAAACTATTAACATGGGAAAAATTCATGTATCAGCAATAATATCCCCATCCTTTAAAATATGAAGTCGTTTGTTGGGTACTGTATACTATAGCAGACTTGTCATGCCTTCTTTAACTAGTTCCTGTCCTTTGCTCTTCTTCTCCAAGTATCACCCTGTTAAAAAGCAAAAGATCTGTTTTCCCCATAGGTTTTCAAGTGATTTTGTTATAATGGCACTTGCTTCCCTGCCCACAGTGATAATCCAGCAGTGGATGCACCACTCAAGCTAGGTTATTTCCCAGGATGTTTCAAACTGCATGTAGAAGAGTGGCCATTCTCTCTGAAAGGGAATTTGGGAAGCTGTGTTTCCCATGGAGCTGGTGTGTTTTCCAGCCTTATAGGGAGTTGTCCTGAAACGCTGAAGCAGACACAGAAGATCAGCTGAAGAAGACAATCAAGATGGTCTGGGAAGATGAGATTCTTGTTCTTAAATTTTCCAGAGTTGCCTTTATTTCTGTTTTTCCAGATCTTGGTGCTTTAGTTATTCCTAGAATATAATTCTACTAATTGCTTCCAGTAACTACAAAAAAAAAGAAAGAAAGTTGCTGTTTAAACTAATTTGGCTCAACAGTAGGGAATCCACCTTCCATAGAGAAGCTGCAGGAGATGCAGGTTCAATCCCTGATTTGGGAAGGTCCCCTGGAGGAGGGCATGGCAACCCACGCCAGTATTCTTGCCTGGAGAATCCCATGGACAGAGGAGCCTGGCAGGCTACCGTCCATGGGGTCGCAAGGAGTTGGACATGACTGAAGCGACTTAGCACACACGCACGGGCACACTGCTACCACAGTGGGATGACTAGAGCTGCTGGGACCTTGTCGGGTTTATTTCTCTCCCTCTGTGTGGCTTTCCGTTTGGCTGATTGGGATTTCCACATAGCACTGAAGTCTCAGGGTCAATATGAGACTGTGAATGAGTCTCAGAGTGAATTATAGAGTGTCCTCAGAGAAAAAATCCCAAGAATTCCAGGTGAAAGCTGAAATAACTTCTATCGAATTTTGTTGTTTGAAATGTGAGTCACAAGACCAACCCAGACTCAGGGGAGGCGTCTAATAAGGGCATTCACACTGGGAAGTGTGTTTTGTTGAGAACCTGTCTTTGAGATGAGTTTCCACAGTAAGCAGAGGCGTTAAGGACTTAAACAGTTAACCAGGCATCAGAAATCGTATGTTTCATAATAACAGTATATGCCTTTCATTTCAATGCCTTACATGTGTTTTCACTCCTCAGTGCCTAGTGCTGTGTCTGGAATATAACGTGTGCTCAGGGGATACTGCAAATTAGCTAGATGTTAGTTTATACGTTCTGTTTATCTTTGCCTATAGCGTATATGACCTTCATTGTGAGATCAGTGTAACAAGGATTCCTAAGTCATTGAAGCATTCAAATCACCATATTATGTGCTATAGGGAATACGATAAAATGTATACCCCTTGAAATCGGTAGATATGTCTTATTCTTAGATTTCTCAATACTGAATGTGTGTGTGTGTTAGTCGCTCAGTCACGCCCGAGTCTTTGAGACCCCGTGGACTGCAGCCCACCAGGGTCCTCTGTCCATTACTGAATAGTGGTGTAGTACTTATTTAGTATGCACCTGATTGATATACAGGTACAAAGTGAAGTGAAGTCGCTCAGTCGTGTCTGACTCTTTGCGACCTCATGGACTGTAGCCTACCAGGCTCCTCTGTCCATGGGATTTTCCAGGCAATAGTACTGGAGTGGATTGCCACTTCCTTCTCCAGGGGATCTTCCCGACCCAGGGATTGAATCCGAGTCTCCCTCATTGTAGACAGACGCTTTACCATCTGAGCCACCAGGGACAAAAGGAAGTGTAAATGAAAATCCTATAAGTAAGGAATTTGGGGATACAGCCCAGGAAGTATTGATTCAGACTTCCAGGCCATTATACAGGGAGAGCTTAGATTGGTGGGAATGGGTTATAAAGCAGCAAACAGCAGCCTATTATATCACCTTTCACACTATGCATGTGTTTGAAGTATATTCTACCTATCTGGCCAGCAGGTAGCTGGACGGATGCTATGATTCATACAGCATATAAAATATGTCATTTGTGATATGACTCTCAAATTCTAGACACCCATGTGGCTTATGTTGCCAGGCATGCCTTACCTTTCTATTCATCTTACAATAAACTAAAGGGAATTGTGGCTGTTATTTTCTTCCAAAGATTAACTAAAAAGACTACCATTCATCTTAAATAATTATCGCTTCTAAAATACACATAGGCATAAGACACGTAGGTACGCCTTGAGGACTTTATTATATGGAAAACATAATAGCATTTCGTAGAGACAAATGGCAACATTATTTTGACTGCCTATAGCAATCAGAGAAAACTTTACTGAAAAATTCTCATTTCCTAATTATCGCTATGTATAGGCAGGACTGTCTCCTGGAGGGTTTAGACTAATTTTCCCACTGGGGTTTCATGCTAGAGCAATACATGAAATCTTGATTTGTACCTTCCTTCTAATTTTTCCTAATTATTTTCAGAGAAAATTTTAGCTAACAGAAAAATATAAATTTTTATGTGGGACCTGTATAAGCCTAGCATAGCAGAAAATTATCACCCATCTTCTGATTTCACAGACGGCTAATTAGTAGCACATGAAAGTACAGAATCTCTTCACTCAGAAAAAATTCCATAATTTAAGACAATCACTGCATCCATGAATGCTAAGATCTTCCTCATGGTATCACTGAGAAACACTGAGTTTTTACTTTTAAACCTCTAGGAGCAGTGCTTGGCACATAACCGTTATTAAATATTGAAAATTATTACCATCTACATCTTTAAAACTATGTCTTTCACACAGTTTAGATTTTCCAATACAACAATACAATTAATTTGTTTTTAATACACTCATATTAGTATCATTCATTATCATGTCTTCTTAATGCACTGTTTTTTAAGGCAGCACTACTGAATTGTGTTTTAATTAAATACCCAAAGATGATGTCCCATAAGCTTCCATTTTCCAAAAGGTAAAAAGAAATATAGTTTCAATCACAATCATTCTCAGTTTGCACTATTGTCTGGAAATAAGCTTTCTGTCTAAAGCACACTGGCCTGACATATGAAAAAAAAAATCATAAATAGGTTTTCATGGGTTTTCGTAAAATGTAACCAATTATTGATTTGAAATCCTGCTTAGCTACAACAGAATACTCTGTAATCAATTACATTTGGGGGTTTAACCTATAGATAGAACACATGAAAAAGCTGAGTTAATGACTTTTTCAACTGGCCAAATGATATCCTTGGGGGGTGAAATGTAATCCCTAGACTGTCAGTAATTTCCAATTGTCACTGCCACACTTGCCACTGGGGGAACGCATCTTCTTATTACTGAGCCAACAAGCTACTCTAGACCATCACTTATGTTTCCAAAATAAAAGACCAATACAAGCCATTTTTTCCCGTGTCTTCCAAATACTACTGATCTTCCTATTTCCATGGTAACCGACTCCTGCTGGCATGATCAAGAAAAGACTGATTTGGGATTTTAATTAATTGCTTAGAAATGGAAATGTAACAGGGACTGGCAGTTCAACGAAGCACATTTTGCAAAGTGAATAAAAATAGAGTTTCTGAAATACTTGAAATTGTTTCAGTGGCTGTAGCACATCTTTTGCTAGACACCTTAATTTATTCCATTCTCCACATAAATCTGCCAAATGTACTAAGCCATTTTGTCAACACAAATCATTTTGGCAAATACTTTAATCCCTCTTCTAAACAAAATGCATTGTAATTTTAAAAATCTAACCCATCAGTGTGAACCCACTGGGTCCCATCTGAGATATTAGTAGATCATGTTTAAAGGACCTGTCATCTCCTACTTGTAAAGTGCCCCTATTCTTGTTACCTGCTAAGGAGAAAATTCCTTGAACTTCACCCACCATAGCAGTGTTCCATGTTCCTACCATTAAGGATGGCCTTGTGTGTGTGTCTGTTCAGTCGCTCAGTCATGTCCAGCTCACGTGGTCCAAGGACTGTAGCCCACCAGTATCCTCTGTCCATGGGATTATCCAGGCAAGAATACTGGAGTGGGTTGCCATTTCCTTCCCTAGAGAATTTTCCCAGGGATAGAACCCATGTCCCCTGCATTGCAGGCAGATCCTTTACCGCTGAGCCACCAGGGAAGCCCCCAAATTGACAATCAAATAATCAAATGAATTTAACCACAGTGCATTAAGGTAAACTAAGTAAGAGTTTTAAAGAACGAGAGCTATTGGTTTTAGTGAATGCCTTGTAATCTAGATGTTTCACCTCTATGGTCAGGAAGTAGAGAGCATGTCATAGGAAGAATTTCCAAGCAAACCACTAAAGCACCCTGTGATACTGGTTGCAGGTAATGACAGGTCTACTAAAATTCAGGAAGATTCAAATCAGATCCCACCACAGCCCCAACTTCTGGTCAACTGATAGAAAATATAAGATTCAGGAACCCCAAGGTGGGTTGGGATATAAGACCATGCAGTTGAGTCATCTCACTCTCAGAGCAGGCTTGTCGACTTGGCAGGAACCCAGTTCAGGCGGTGGTTCATCTTTTTCTTGTTTTTTTGGAGTCAACCACCAGAAAATGAGTGATAAGAATAACTAACGTCAAAAACTGTCGCTTCTTCAGAGCAAGAAAACTACACTTCAGAAAATGATTCTAAGCAAAGCGAGGAAAAATTCCACCAGTTACACCAAATTTTGGTATGTGTTTCTACTCCCTGCAAAAGACACCTGGGGCAAAGCGAAATGAAATAGAGCTTTAGACTCTTGTCCTGGGAAGACCACGCAAAGTCCCCACGATATCACTGTGTGGACTCCTGTTTAATAAGAAACAACAGGACCCTGCTGACTAGATATAAGAGGTGTAGACTGTGCGTGCGCTCCGCTCTGTTTTATGCCCCTTGGCAAGAACTAACGCACACGACAACACCACTGGGTGATGCAACGGAACGAGAAACTAAAGGGGGAAAACAGATAAGGTGAACGAGACTTTTCCACATTTAAAATACGCTGGAAGATAACGTCAATGGTGTCCATATTCTAATGGAACTCGTTTTTATATTTTCAAAGCCTTATGGTTTTTTTCCAACAAACCTAAACTTTAAAGAGAAAACATCATACATGCTCTTAATTAAAATACTTATAAAATAAAACCCTTGAATAAAAACATCAATATTTGGTCAATGGCAAATATCAAAGATATAGAAATTAAGCAATAAGTAAATGGCTGCAAAACACAAAAGGGATGATTATCCAGAAATGACAATAAAAGTTTTCAGACATGCACTATCTCTTAACATACAGTCTTTGTTAAGAACTATATAGGTAACAGTTCACCTAGGATTAAATACATTTAATTATATATAACAGTATGTTTCTGTGTGTGTGTATATGTATATATTCATCCCTACTACGCATGTGTAATTCCTACCTAGATTTTAACACACTATTTTGTCTAAGATTAGCAGGTAGATAATGTTATAATCATAAGAATTAATGATGTGTTTTTACTCTAAACTCACTTTCTGCTATAGCCTGACATAACTTTTGGTTTCACTCTGATCTTTGACCTGGTAAATCTTTCTGAACTTTATTTTACCTTTTTTGTTTGTTTTCCTAAAGGGGTTTGAACCTCCTTGGGGCCATTGTCTTTCACAGGAAGTACTATGGTGTGCGTGTGTGTGTGTGTGTGTGTGTGTGTGTGGTGGGGGCTGCAGAGTGTGGGTGTCAGAGGAGGAGAGGGGAAAGCATGCATGCTCAGTCATGTCTGACTCTCTGTGGCCCCATGGACTGTAGCCCGCCAAGCCCTTCTGTCCATGGAAATTTTCCAGGGGGAAGAGAACTACTGATTTTTGAATGCTGTTACCATGCCAACCCCTATGACAGGCTGGCTTTTGTTTGTTTAGTCACAAAGTCATATCTGACTCTTTTGCAATTCCATGGACTGTAGCCCACTAGGCTCCTCTGTGCCTGAAACTTCCCAGGCAAGAATACTGTAGTGAGTTGCCATTTCCTTCTCCAGGGGGGATCTTCCAGACCTAGGGATCAAATGTGCATCTTCTGCATTGGCAGTTGGAGTCTTCACCATTGAGCCATCAGGGAAACAAGCTGGATATCTTTACTCAAATATCTGCCAATCAAACTCTACTTAAAAACGCTTAAATGCACAGAAGCTTTCTCTTTCTATTGTCATTCTGTGACCTGAACTCTGTTTCGCCTGATATGATAGAATGAGTTTGCATGTAGCTTCAGAACTCAAGTCTAAATTGAGAGCATTCGTTCATATATTCATCCTAAAAATCACACTTCTTACCAAAAGAGAGCCTGTTGGAATTAAGAAATTTTCTTTGCTGTGATTTTTCTTTTGTGTACTCCATTTTTTCCCCTGAAGTACATTTTGAAAGTCAGAGAGTGTGTTCATTTTGGATAACGATTACTGCAACAAGAGGCTGCCCAGCTCAAAGTTAAGTCAGGGAGCAAGGGTGGTATGTGCTGTGGATTTCTCACGTCTCTGTTTGCATCCTTGTTCTATCTCATCTCTTTCCTCTCTCCCTTGATTCACTGCAAAGCAGGTGTTTGATAAAGGTGAGGCTGATGAAGGTGGCTGCTTTGTGGACTTCTCAGGAGAAATCTCCAATTTCCATTCCAGACCATTCCTAGAGTTCTTGGTATTCTCATGTAGTATTACTTTCCAACTTATGCAAAAGTATCTATTATGTGTGGTGGATTACTGACTCTACAATTTAGTGTGAATTTTAAAATGGAATACCCTGTGACATTGCTTTCAACAGTCTGTATTATCTCACATTATCTTTTAGTCTTCAAGTTTAAGAAGAAATAGTAAGAACTTGGCTCTACCTGAAGTTAATAACTAAAAATTCAATATGCTCCTCCAGGATATAAATGTATGAGCCTCCCCGAGAAAGATGAAACTAATTTAAGAACTCCCCACATATTGAGAACAGTTCACAGAAATTTACCAGCTGCTTCTTCACGTAAGATAGTATCTCTTGGTTCAGTGAATGTGCTGAATGCCAATTAAAACATTATCTACCTTGAGGGCATTAATATGGGGCAAAAGAGAATGACTGATGGGAAGGTCAAAATAAACTTAGCAAAAGAGAAGTGTCTGATAAAGAATAACCTGCATTACAGTCTACAACAACCCACCAACTTCCTGAAAATCATTGTATAAATATGAATGTTTACATTGAGAATATAAAAGAATATTGAGTTCTTTTGTAACTCTCGTGCTTCTGTGGCAGTCAACTCCTGATTATAAGCAAAGCTTCTCTGGAAACAAATTACAATCTCAATTCCTGCTGGGACAATTTTTCCAGGTGTGTCTCAGTTCCAGGAGGAAATGAGACTCAGAGCTTATTGAATTGGCCAGAGTTGAGAGGTAAAGACACATCCACAATTGAGCATCATTTCCACTTTGGCCCAGTTACTTCATTCTTTCTGGAGCTATTAGTAATGGCCCTCCACTATTCCACATTAGCATATTGGACACCTTCTGACCTATGAGGAGGGTGGGTGGGGCTCATCTTCTGGTGTCATATCTTTTTGCCTTTTCATACTGCTGATGGGGTTCTCTAGGCAAGAAGACTGGAGTGGTTTGCCATTCCCTCTTCTAGCGGACCACGTTTGGTCAGAACTCTTCACTATGACCTGTTCAACCTGAGTGGCCCTGTACAAGAAAGCTCGTAGCTTCACTGAGTTACTCAAACCCCTTTGTCATGACAAGGCTGTGATCCATAAAAGGGCATATTCTAGTTCTGAGTTTTCAATAACCACAGAAAACACTGTCATTCTTAAATTAGATGTGTCTGCATTTAGTCTTTCCTGAAATAATTGCAAATGTATATGGTCCATGATACTTATATTTATTTTTATGTGTGTGTGAAGTCCTCCACATCAGCACATGAACTTTGGAAAACAACTTTATACTTAAGCAATCAGTTCTTTGTTACAGTTGAAAACAGTGGGTGGGCCATTTTTTTTTCCCAGGTTAGAAAAAAACAGGCTGAGAAGTGAACACCTCAGATTGCTTCTGTTTGTTTGAGGCTCTTATCCTCAGGGCTGCGTTCTCTTGGCTGGGTGTACCTGTTGATTGCATTGCTTAACTGTAATTATTCCAGACAGCTTTTTGGCTCACAGCACTGTTTCATAGGCTTCATAAATCATACAAATTATTACCCAATAGAAAACTGTAATTACCCACAAACCCTGACATGCCAAAATGTGTATTAATTAGATAAGATAATAAATACTTTACTGCACATAGATATAATTGTTACCTCAAAAGTGACATATATACATACACTATCTTGATATTCTGCAGCAAATGATTCTATATGATGCTCAGTTCATAACAGAATTGTTATCTAACTTGATTAATTGGTTAATGCTTTTGCAAGGTATTTCAAACACAAGAAATGAAGTAGAATTGTTTCATAACTTACTGTTATGATCAAATGAGGTTCAGACTATAATTTGCAGAGGGATTTCCTATGGAGATGATTTATAGAAGTTTTGTTTCTTAGTTCAATATTTGAGTTTGTGTAGGAAAACTTAAGAATAATTACACTTAAAATTTTACTAATTTCATGACTATAATAGTGAAATATGATTTATTCACTATTAAAATGTGGAAAACTTTCTGGAAGAAATAAGCATAATGTCTCAAAATAGATACTTTTTTATGCATGAATTTAGTCCGAAATTTCAATGTAGAAAGAAATTCCAGAGTAGATTTGAAAGAACAGACTTGATTAAGGAGCATTCACATAAATACTCACTTCCTAGCACCTTGTCCTTATGTTGTTAATGATGTGTAAGTTCAGACCTATAGGATATGTGAGATAGAGGAGTGGTATTATGGTCAAGTCTCTACTAATCCTAGTTTATTTGACATAATCTATTGTTTTTCAACTCAGTCTTTTCAATACATGCAGACAAAAATGGATCTTATTCTTAATGTTCTAAAATTATATATAATAATCTCTCTATATCTCAATTGATACACATGGCAACATTACACTGAAATAAAAAATTTCAGGCTGAAGAACAAAGAGGAACAGTAAAGACTATTGACATGGAATATAAGTCAACTCAACTGTTGTGTGATTAAATCTGCCTCTAAAAAGCATGATCACTGGCAGCTTTCATTTAAGTAGAGGCATTCTTAAGAAAAGCTTAATATGAAGAAATGAAATATAATCTATTTTGTATTTTCCTGTTTAGATAACTATCTCCATGAATCATTTAAAAGTTAATTCAAAGACAATTGACTCACCTTCCTTCCTTTTGTTATTATTGGGAAATTATTAGGGGGAGTCATATGAAAGGGAAATCATGTTGAAGGTAACACATTAGTTAGTCCACTATAGAATTTTCTCAGAAATAACAGAAAAGAGACTCTCATGGATACAGTTAAAGTAGTCTAGCTGTGCAAAAAATTCCCTGTATCTAGCCCACTCAACAAACGTCTGTCTTTGCATCTAATGTATATTCAGTTCAGTTCAGTTGCTCAGTCGTGTCCGACTCTTTGCGACCCCATGAATCGCAGCACGCCAGGCCTCCCTGTCCATCACCAACTCCCAGAGTTCACTCAGACTCACGTCCATTGAGTCAGTGACGCCATCCAGCCATCTCACCCTCTGTCGTCCCCTTCTCCTCTTGCCCCCAGTCCCTCCCAGAATCAGAGTCTTTTCCAATGAGTCAACTCTTCGCATGAGGTGGCCAAAGTACTGGAGTTTCAGCTTTAGCATCATTCCTTCCAAAGAAATCCCAGGGCTGATCTCCTTCAGAATGGACTGGTTGGATCTCCTTGCAGTCCAACGGACTCTCAAGAGTCTTCTCCAACACCACAGTTCAAAAGCATCAATTCTTCAGCGCTCAGCCTTCTTCACAGTCCAACTCTCACATCCACACATGAGCACTGGGAAAACCATAGCCTTGACTAGACGGACCTTTGTTGGCAAAGTAATGTCTGCTTTTGAATATGCTATCTAGGTTGGTCATAACTTTCCTTCCAAGGAGTAAGCATCTTTTAATGTTATGGCTGCAGTCACCATCGGCAGTGATTTTGGAGCCCAGAAAAATAAAGTCTGACACTGTTTCCACTGTTTCCCCATCTATTTCCCATGAAGTGATGGGACCGGATGCCATGATCTTAGTTTTCTGAATGTTGAGCTTTAAGCCAACTTTTTCACTCTCCACTTTCACTTTCATCAAGAGGCTTTTTAGTTCCTCTTCACTTTCTGCCATAAAGGTGGTGTCATCTGCATATCTGAGGTTATTGATATTTCTCCCGGCAATCTTGATTCTAGCTGTGCTTCTTCCAGCCCAGCATTTCTCATGATGTACTTTACATAGAAGTTAAATAAGCAGAGTGACAATATACAGCCTTGATGTACTCCTTTTCCTATTTGGAACCAGTCTGTTGTTCCATGTAGTTCTAACTGTTGCTTCCTGACCTGCATACAAATTTCTCAAGAGGCAGATCAGGTGGTCTGGTATTCCCATCTCTTTCAGAATTTCCCACAGTTTATTGTGATCCACACAGTCAAAGGCTTTGGCATAGTCAATAAAGCAGAAATAGATGTTTTTCTGGAACTCTCTTGCTTTTTCCATGATCCAGTGGATGTTGGCAATTTGATCTCTGGTTCCTCTGCCTTTTCTATTAGACATCCAATAAATACAGACTGGATAAATGAATGCAGCTAAAGGACATTTATCTGGGAGAAGAGGGCCTAATTGACACTGTACTTTATTTGGATAATGGTATCATTATAACATGATGACTTTGGAAAAATATAAATAACTCAAAGATGCTGCTAGTTCAGAACAGAAAATGGCACTGTAAAGTGTTACAGAAAGAATGAGGAAGAACCATTTAAAGAATATTTTACTTTATATACTCAAAATTTAGCTTTACAAAAATTCTTTATATATGGCAAAGAAGACATACTATTAACAAAGGAACCAAATTTTGTCAAGGTGATAGCAGATTTTTTAGCAATTTCTACATATGCAAATAACTCTAAACATTAGCCTGTTTGTTATTAATTATGAATAATTCATTATTAATTTCATAACAATTATGAAAATGTAGCCTATATACAAATTTACTTATAGTTTATTATGCATTTTGTAAAAATTGAAGATACAGAAATTTTAAGGCATGAGTAAGTTCCAGGGTAGAATTCTCTTCCTAGAGCACCTGTGGTAATTATGCTGGCTATGGCAGGAAGGGGCAATCCAAAAGAAATCCATTAAGAAAAGCTATGGATGGTTCCAGATTTTGCTTCTGAGATTAGATGAGGTTAGGTTATTCATCCCAATTCTTCTACTGAAAACAGAAAAGATGTTGGATAAAATATATTTTTAAAAATTTTCTTTAGAAGCATTAGAAAGCTATCAGAAGCCACCAACCAGAATCTTAGAACAGTCAGTAACCCAGAGCGGTAAGTGGAGGACTAAGGGCATATGTTAATTCAGGAAAACTTGAATTAGGGCAAGAGAAACAGAAATAAAATCTCTGCAATCACCCAATATTCAGAATCTAATAAAGAAGCATCATCCACCCCTCCAATAAGCTGAGTTCTTGAAAAAGCTGAAACTTCAGAAAAAAATATAAAACAGAAGAAAGTTTCCCTCCTCATACCTGGACAACTGCAAGTTTTCTTGAGCAGAACAAAGCAGGGAAAAAGGGAAGGAGGAGAAGATCCACAGTATATTTATTCTAAATAAAATAGACTCACCTCCTGGCATTACACATACTAAATTTATGGCATTGCAAATCATGTCTGGAAATCTCAAAGTTGGCTTGATGTTCATACTTTTCAATATTCCTATTTACTCTTTTAGGAGGAGTAATTTATTCAATCAGTCAATCAATCAACCAATTGTTACAGAGAAGGCCATAAAATGCTCTCTCTAAACAAAATGCTCTAGCATACAAAACAGGCAGGAATTCCTGCTACTATTCTCAAGATTATTCCTCATATTTTTAAACATTAGAGCCCAAATGCTCAGGATATGGCAAGACTTCAGACGATTTCTAGATCAAGTAAATATAGATGTCCTTCCTGTCACTGAGAGACATTACAATTTTCCTAATTTGTTCAAATTCACCTTGTTTAACATTGGGCATCACCTGATTTCTTTGGTCCCAAGTTCATAACTGTCCTACTTTCTGCACGTTAATTTATATGCTTATAGTGTCTTGTTTAGAATCCAGATCTAGTCATAAAATTCAGCTTGTCACCCAAGAAATGGTGAACCTTGCAAACACATGTATTGTCAGGGAGCAGTCTAGGTGCTGGTGAGAATTTGACTTATAGTTGAATAGGAACTTTGTCATAGCTTAATATAGGACTCAGGAAATTGTAATAGGTGGAATTCAGAAATCTAAAAGGCCAAAGATCTCTTCATATCAATTGAGATTTCACTATTAAATGCATACTAATTGAGCTTTTAATCTG